>NC_091067.1:54712285-55356285 GCF_000393655.2 Nicotiana sylvestris | reverse complement strand
CCTCCAATGTTTGTTCCATCACCAGCTCTTGCCTCGCCACCGGTCCCAGCCGAACAAGAGGAAGATGTGTGCTTCCCTCGATCACTCGATCAAGGGAACACAGAAAATGGTTTCTCGTCATCCATACGGAACCCTAACGGTAAATGAAGTGTTACCCTTTTAGTTTCGGAAGAGTTCCATTTGCTTTCCAAGTCGGTGGGGGGAGCCAACTACTTGAAGCTTTTGGCTTCAGATAAAGACCGGAGGAAAATGGATGCTCTTTCTGCTAAATGTCTTATCGATAATAACATGCATCTTGCTGCTCATGTGTCATTTCATCCTTCTCTCCTTCCTTTATATTTGTTAAAAACTACCTTTGATAACTTCAAATTTTGTCTTTATGGGCTAACGTCATTGCCCCCGAAGACTTACAGAAGATGATCCTGTATAAAAAACCATTTAAGGCTGAGCGGGATCAACTTGTTGTTGAATGGGATCAACTTGTTAAGCGCCTCCCAAATCTATAGGCAAGGCTTGATCATATGGGCAAACTCGAAGCCTGGTTGGAGCAAACAGATCAAGAAAGGATGGCCCATAGCCAAGAGACTACTCAGTTGCATGCTAAGCTTGCTGAACTGAAGATCAAATGGGCAAAGCTACATGATGTCATCATTTTGGCAGCTGAACGCGATTCTACTTCAATCGAAAAAATCAATAACCTGGAATCGAACTTACGTTCCAAAATCAAGGAAGCTACTGCGGTCGAATAGAAGAGGGCAAGAATGGAGAAAAGGCTCAAAAGGATCATGGAGCCAAACCGCAAACATGCGAAGACCAATACTGACCTTTTCGGGGCTTATGACATCTTAAAGGTGATAATGAGCAGTTGTAGTAAAAAATCCAAAGACTCCAAGCCAAACTACGAGATCAAGAAGATTCTTTCATGTTTGAGAAAATTCATGTTGTTTATCACACGAGGAGGAAAACTTTGGAGGATGCCAAAGAAGGAATTTCAAATATAAACAACTAAGTCACTAAATCGCTTGCGTTGGAGATAACTGCCTTTGAAAACATTCTTGCCCGGCCCACTACTTTAACTTCCTCGAGCACTTGCTCTGAGTCCTCGGAAACTGAGGACGAAACTGAAGATGATGATGATGAAGATAAGGGCAAACATGTTGAACCCAATTCTTATCAACCTTCATATTCAAAAGATGTAGTAGAGACTTCTCACCCTTCAGACTCTACAGATAAAGCAGATGAATGTATTTTTTTATTTTTATTTTTCCTTATAATTATCCCGAAGTCTCTATTGGGTCTGAGATTTTTGAAATAAAAGATATCCTTTTTACTTAACTTCTATGCAAAAGATGTCTTTTAGTTTTTCTATTGATCAAGTTTGGGAAATTTTCACATCTGGTTAACTTTAACACCAGATATTTCTACTTCCGGTTGATAATATTTAATTGTGAAGATTTTATAATAGAGGGCCTTTATATTTACGGTGCTTTTGAATAGGACATTTCATGTTCATTCCACCACTTGCAATTGAAGTTCAAATAACATTCAAATGAAATAAAATCATATCACTTGGACATGAAATAAGATATAAAAGTAAAAGGACTTTTAATTATTACTTCTATTTCCAAAAGTACATTTATATAAGACAAAAAAATTTAACATTTACTTAAGTAAATAAAACTACCAATTAATTTTAAATTCTTATTTCTACGGAGCTGGACATACCATATCTAGTCTTGACTCAAAGTCTTTCATAACAACTGAACTTTTACGTTTAAGATATAGTTCTCGGTTCTAGCAGTCCCTGGTTTCATTGACACTTTTAGTGCTATGATATACAGTAGTTTTGCCCTAGTGTTCGGATGCAAAGTATGAGAACTCAAATATTGGAGTTGTTGTTGCTATTGAAAATCCATCTTCGGAGTTCGCTTTACATTGTTGCCTCATTAAAAACCTTACCAGAAAAATACATTTGAGACAAAAACTGGATGAAGGAAAAAAGAGTGCAGCGCATACTTTCAGTACAATTAAGGATCTTTAGCATTAGAACCTTTTGAGGTGAGCCACATTCCAGTTACTTGATAATTTTACTCCATCTTGATTTTTCAATTGATATGAACTGTTGCCGGTTATAGCTGAAATTAGATAAGGTCCTTCCCAAGTTGATCCCAACTTCCTGGCATTGACTTTCCGGGTATTATGAGTTACCTTTGGTAAGACCAAGTCTCCTACTTTAAAATAACAAAGATTTGCTCTATGATTGTAGTATCTTTCCATCCTTTCATTTTGTCCATGATTCTTACATAAGACAAGTTTTGATGCTTCTAAAGCAAGTGCAACTTAATCAATATTGCTTGATCATTATCCTGCTCATTTTCTCGGGAATACCTCATGGTTGGTTGACCTATCTCCACCGAAATCAAAACTTTTGCACCATACACAAGGGAAAAAAAGTGTTTCTCATGTGCTCGATTTTGCGCTTGTTCGATATGCCTACAATACTTCGGGCAATTCTTCAGGCCACCTACCTTTTGCATCATCTAATTTCTTTTGGAGATTTTGAATTATTACCTTGATAATTGATTCCGCCTGACCATTAGCACTTTGATGGTATGGGGAGAAAGTGATCCTTTTAATATTCAACCCTTCTAGGAAAATAATATGATTCCAAATGAAATCAATCACTTATCATTCTCCAACTTTCTTGAAAACACCTGCTTTAACCCATTTAGCAAAATAATCAGTCAAAACTAAAGAAATTTTACCTACCCGGGCCTTTGAGACAAAAGACCAACTATATCCATCTCCCATTTCATGAATGGCCACGTTGACACCACCGAAGCAAAAGTTTCACCGGCTGATGTACCAGTTGAGCACAAACGCCTTTGCATCTTGATTAATCCGGGACCAATAGTAATCGACTCTCATTAATTTGAGCACCAATTAATCTGCAACGGAGTGATTTCCACAAACTCCTTCGTGAACTTCCTTCATCACATAATCAGCTTCTGATGGTCCTAAATACCGAGCAAGCGGACCCTGAAAAGACCTTCAGTATTATTGTCCATCCACAAGAAAATATCGGGCAGTTTTTGTTCGTAATACCCGGGAGGCTTTATAATCATCAGGCAGTTTTCCATGCCTTAAATACTCTATGAACTCATTTATCCTATCCTAAACTAGGTTTGTTGAGTTCACTTCGCAACAACCATCTATGTCTAGGACCGACTGCAACAACTGAACAACAACTGCACTGGAATAAGGTCCTTTTATTTCCGTGGACGAACCTAAGTTAGCCAACGCATCCGCTTCCATGTTCTCTTATCTTGGAATATGGATAACTACCACTCCTTGAACTGGGAAGGTAAAATTTGAACTTTATTCAAGAACTGCTGCATGCACTCTTCTTTGGCATCAAAGATCCCATATATTTTGTTTACCCACCAGCTGAGAATCGCACTTTACTTGAATCACCTCAGATCCTAATCACCGGGCTAATTCAAGTCATGCAACCATAGCCTTATACTCGGCTTCATTGTTAGTCAACAGAATAGTTCGAATGGCCTATCTCAAGATTTCTCTTGAATGAGTGATTAGCACTATCCCAAGACCGGAACCTTTTATATTGGAGGAACCATCCGTAAACAAGGTCCATACGCAAAAAAGCAGTTCCTGATACCAGAACTGTTTATTTTGCAGCTAAAGACATCATTCCTGGACTAAAATCAGTCACAAAGTCGGCTAAAACTTGTGACTTGTCGTAGTTCGCGATTTATACTCCATATCTAATTCACTAAATTCAACTGCCCATTTAGATAATCGACCCAATAATTTATGTTTATGAAGGACGTTCCTTAGGGGAAAAGTCATTAGAACATCTATTGGTGACATTGAAAGTAAGGTATAAACTTTCGAGAGGCGACTAAGAGAGCTAGAGCTAACTTTTCCAGGTGCAGATATCGTGTTTCTACACCTGATAGTATTTTACTAACATAAATATAGGGAATTGCATACCTTCTTCCTCTCAAATGAGAACTGCATTCACTACAACCTCTGATGCCGCTAAATAAATAAATAATTGTTCTCCCTCCTTTAATTTAGTGTTTAGTCGTAAATAATACAGTCGAATTTGTAACATGATCTATAGACATGTGGGTTAAATTGATCTGAGTAAATAAATAAATGAAGAACATGAAACGAACAAAATAAGAACAATTGAAGAAAAGACATACGTGGTCCTTGAATCGAACTTCTCTGGAAACAAGAACAATGCTGAAAACTCAGTATAAGCAAAATAAGATTTTAAAGAATAAGAGAATAATATTAGACTTTTTTAAGATAAGTTTTTCATGTCGTTCAATGAGTAAACATTTCTCTATTTATAGCAAAATCAGGGAAGACAAGATCCCCAAATCAAGCTCCTTTTTAAGGTGAATAAAGACCAATCTTGATAGCTACATAACAATTGAGTGTAAATCCTATGATTCTTTGTAACGCATGATCCTTTAATGCTGCTTTCATCAACCGGTACTTTGATTTCAAATTCTCTTCTCTATTTTGAATGTCTTCGGAGCTTATATAATACCGGTCACATGCTTGTATCGAGTTTCAACTATTTGCTGAATCATCTCATATATGTCTTTGTTGTCGTGTTCCATTCAAAAACATTCACTTGTCTATTAATTTTACCATATACAGATAGTCCCCCTACTTTTCGGTGACTCAACTTGATGTGACTAGGAAGTAGATAAGACTTTCTCTTTTCTTGGCGGGAAAGTTCCTGAATGGTGTTTGGCACTTGAAAGGACGCATGTCTCTTTGCATTTAATGAGTTGAACATATGTGGTCCTGTGATTCCACAAGTATTTTCGAAAGTTAGCAAGGTAATGATGGCCTTGCATTGTGCCGCCTATAAACTTCTTCCCTTTACACCATTTTTATCTTTCACTTTTATAGAATTTCTTCTACGAGTCTTCCTAAAGCTTTTCTAAGACTCCCTTTTTTCTCAGTAAAACTTACAAATTCATACTTTTCATCACCATGTCTTATGCTATTTCTTCCTCTTGTTACACAGTAACATGCATCGGTGGTGGCCCATCCAAGAAGAACAAGTCTAAGAAACCTGATGCCGGACCTCCCTCTACTAACACATCATCCCTTCTCAGTTGTCTTGCAAAAATGATCTCCATGTTCAAAAAAAATCTTCTGACCTAGATAATGACAGAAACAATATTGTTGGAAAATATTCCTCTTTTATTTGCTCGGCCAGTATTTCTGTTGTAATAGAGGACTGTGGCTAAAAGAACATTGAGGTTTTAGCCTCTAGTGAAGTGGAGAGGATCACATTCAACAGACCGGGGTATGTTTATGTTTACATATATCTTTTTACTTTAAGGATTGGCACGGAAATATACCCAATCATCTTGGAGTTTTACAGTAACTACCAAGTTTGTTTGGTTCAAGTGGAGCTAGCAATATGGTGCACAGTGGCTTGTCTCACATATCTGTGTTCCCGGGCTCAAGAAAACCTTACTCTTGCACATATGGTCAGCCTTTACGCCCCTATAATTTTTCGTGGAGGCGCGATAAAACTTAGCAAACGTGGGCATCTTGCTATCGTTCCTATTGTTGATGATGACAAAAACCGTGGTTGGATGGAGAGGTTTGTTATTGTCTCTCCAGGGGATATTTTACTGGCGTCAGCATCTCGTAAGCTTTCTTAACATCCCTCTTTTATTGTGTTAATAGAATTCCCCCTCTCTACTAAACTTTCTTTCCTATTATTTCAACCACCTATTAGGTTCCTCCAGCAGTTGAGAACCTAACTAAATAGGTTCAAAATTATGGATACTTCCACACCGGATTCCCGTATGTAGAAGGGAATTTCTATCAGGTTTAACTGGAAGGGAAGGAACCATGGTAGAAAAACTTCCCCTTTCCTTTCTTAACTTTTAGCTCTATGCAATATATAATTTTTGACTTCTTACATCAACATGGTAGGCCTTCCGAATGGATCTTATGTCTGTCCCGCCATTATGGTTTCACATGACCTGAAGGTGGCACAATAACAAATTCAAGAAGCCCTTGATTGGAATAGATCTCGTGATGCCGCTCTTGTTTCTGGTGAAGGCACATTAAGTCCCCAGCCCAAGGTTAAAAAAAACAAAAAGAAAGCATACCTCTAGGGTTGAGGCTTAGGAGATAACCCTAGCCAGAGAAGAGATCCCAAAAGAATCGGCCACAGTGGTCCTTGATAAAGATGAAACCGAGGACGATGATGAAGCGGTTTCTCTTCAAAAAATAAGAACTCCCTTAGCTCAACTAGAGACATAGAAGGACTCTTTCAAGAGTTCAAATTGGTTGAGAATGTTGAATCTCGCTTCCGGGCTCCAGTTGTCGCCTCCAATCAGAAGGGTTTCATTTATGATGCTCCTCCAACATCTATTCTATCACTAGCTCCTACCTCGCCACCATCCCACCCGAATAAGAGGAAGATGTGCGTTCCCCGATCACCCAATCAAGGGAACATAAAAAATGCCTTCCCGGCATCTATCCGGAACCCTAACGATAAATACAATGTTGCTCTTTCAATTTCAGATGAATGCCATTTGCTTTCCAAGACGGTGGGGGTAGCCAACCACTTGAAGCCTTTGGGTTCGAATAAAGATTGGAGGAAAATGGATGCTCTACCTGCTTGATGTTTGATCAATAACAACATGCATTTTCCTTCTCATGTACCATTTCATCCTTCTCTCCTTCCTTTATATTTGTTTAACAATGCCTTTGATAACTTCAGATTTTGTCTTTATAGTCTAACCTCCTTGTATCCGAAGTCTTACAGAAGATGATCCTAGATAAAGAAGTGCTTAGGGCTGAGTGAAATCAACTTGCGATTGAATAGGATCAACTTGATGTTGAACAAGATCAACTTGTTGAGTGCCTCCTATCTCTAGAGGCAACGCTTACTCACATGGGCGAACTTGAAGCCCGATTGGAGAAAATTGAGCAAGAAAATATGGCCCATAGCCAATAGGCCACTCACTTACATGCTGAGCTTGCTGAATTGAAGATCAAGTGGGTAGAGCTGTAGGATGCGAAGACTGTCGTGCCTTCTTTTCTTGCAAAATCGGGTTTCGACATTGACAACTCTTTTAAGGAAGGGTTTTAAAAGAGAGAGTTGCCACCTAATGATTTTTAAGGTGCATTAGGGCACCTATTTGCAGATAACTCTGTTTAATCAGTTTGAGTCAAGGGCTCGAAATTACCTCAAAGAGAAGGTGTTAGGCACTCTTCGAGGTCCACAATTGTGGGTTACGACCGAACTCAATTATGTGAATTAGTCTATGTGATCAAAGATAAGGAAACAAAGGGATTTGGGGAGTTCATTATTAAATCAAATAGTCTATGAAAGACAAGGTGTGGGGTCCTAATTGTTTCAGCCTAAAAGATCAACCCGTGCATCATAAATAATATTTCATAACTTCCTCAAGACGGGGTGTTACTCATATTATTCAGCGGGCACAAACTATCATCTCCTGCTACCCGATTACTATCTTTAAGTTGTTACCTAAAACGTACTAGTTGATTCTAAACCGTACCCTATACGTGCACTACCCATCCCTTACATATGGTCCTGGAGGCATTGGGACCTCTATTTTGGATGGTTCTAGACTCAACTTAGGTTTCTCAAAATGGTAAAACTAGGCGACATACAAAACAAGTTGGACTTTTCATAAAAAAATAGATAAGGGCTCAGATTAGCCTTCACGCATTAGGCAACAAATGCACGCAAACAGATTGGCATATTGATAGTTTTAACAGTTAAGGTTGTTAGGTCCTATAAACATGGTTTCTATGTGACTCTGGATCTTAATCACACTGGCAGTTTATGCAAGGTGATTTCTAGGTGATCACATAATTGCCTACTGATTATAATTAGAAGCGTGTAAACCTATAGACATGTTACCTAGGCGACTTATTCAGCAGTTGACAGTAATAACAACGAAGAATACTCAAAATTACTTAGTTTTTCCTATAGGCATACTTTCTAGTGACATTTAGCAAGACACTATATAGAGTTCCAGTTTTAGTATTTAGCACAGATGATAGATACCCCTATAGGCATGAGTTCTACCTTTGGTGATTGAAACTGCTATTAACTCTTATAGACATTCATATTAACTAAACGAGTGTGACAATTAATTAAAACCTATGGACATGATTTCTAAAGAGGCAGATTCGAATACGCTGTAATGCAAATTGAACTCAGTTATTTTATTTTCCTATAGGCATGGTGTCTAGTCATGTAGAAAAACAAAGTAGGCAAGATATTCACAGAATTTATTTGAGCCAAAGCAAATTCCTATAGGTAGGTTATCTAACAACAACATATTTGAGCCAAAATAAACCCCATATAGGTAGGTCATCTAACACGCAATAACAACAGAGTAAACATTTAGGCAAGTTTTCCAACACAATAACAGAATGTTTTCGAGTAAAGTAAAGCCTATAAGTACGTTGTCTAACAATAGAATAAAGTAGACACCTATAGGCATGTTATCTACCCATTTCATGCAGAATATCAAAATAAGCCCATTTCCTAATTTATTACTTCACCAATTGTATTTACAAATAATTAGTACATGCCATAATCGAATGAATAATTACAAAGCATATGGACTATAGAAAGCCTGCAGCAGGCCCAAATACACCTGGACAGGCCAGACCTTCAATTCACAATAGCTTCAAAAGCCAATGTTCATAGTGACCGACAATGAATGATTCACCTCTGCTTCAAGGATAAGCATACCAAGCCCAATTCTCTAGTGTGTCAGAGTTTCCAAGGGCTTCACGAACCTCGGGTAGTGCTCACACTAGAGGAGGGAGATCAAAACCAGTTCAAGGCAAACTATGGACCAAATCCTGGTGTGTCAGAGTTCACGAGGGTCCCATATGAACCCTGAGCAGTGCTCATACCAGGAAGGCCAAGGAACAATATTTAGATTACCTTGGCTTTCAGCCAACAAAGAATTAGAATTCAGAAGAGTGCAGGACAAGATTGGAAAGTATACTTAGGGATAGAATCACATATAGAACATGGACGAACGCTTTGAAACTAAGCAGACTTGAAACTAACAAGTTTGAAAATAAACAAAGTCATAAACTGATAAGAACCAATTCTTAAACATATTTCACAAAAGGTAGTAAGGAATTCAAACTAGGATAAGTCACAGAAAGGCAATTCATTGATCAATAATGAGTCAAGAAGCACATTAGTTATCAGTAAGAACTAATAGCATGGTGAGCACAGAATCAGATAAATAACATGTTAACAGATTTAACAACAAACTAAGGTATACATGATGAACTAGTTTTTTAGGAAAGGTATCAAAACATACCTAATATTAAAAGATAGTCTTAAGTTACACATAATGTCACGCTCCAAAATCCGAGGAGCGCGACCTGTGCTCAATCGAGTAAACCCGACTGAGCAAGCCTGTTAGGTTTCGTACTACCTGAATTCGTCTTTGAATAAAAAGGAAATGTACACCATTTATCAAATTCTGTAAACATGTCATTAACAAGTCCATTTCATTTCCATTAACAACTTCATTCACAATTTTGAAGATATTACAAGTTTTATACATCACTGCCAAACATCAATATTTCTACTTTAATTCCAATACCCGACACTACCCACAACCTGTCTACGGAGCCTCTAAATACAATTGAAGAATAATATGGAAATGCCGACAACAAGGCTCCGACTATACCTCAAATACAAAGTACATGATAAACAGATGAAACAAGACCCCAAAACGAAGTGGGGCTCACCAAGTCAGCTGAAAGGATGATGCGGCACTAGCTGTGACTAACTCTGCCTGCTATAGAAACACCTACATCCATTTAAAGACGTAGCGCCCCCGGTAAAAGGGACGTTAGTGCCATCGAATAGCACTAGTATGTATAACTAAACACCATCTCATTAGAAAGAACAACCATACAAGAGTAAAAGAAATCATAAGGACAACAAAGATTCAAAAAAGCATCACATCAATAATATAAAAGTTTCACATAATTTCTGAAATTTTTGGTTGGGGCATTCCTTATCGTTGCATCATCATCCACATTACCACCGCTTCCTTGAGCGGAGTCTGATCACGGCCCGATCGGCTAAGCCGTCTTACCAAGACGTTACTCTTATTTCATTCTCACTTTTCAGTTTCAATTATCAATACAATACCACCATGTATGTATAACATGGCGTCCGATCACGGCCCGATCGGCTAAGCCGTCTTACCAAGACGTTACTCTTATTTCATTCTCACTTTTCAGTTTCAATTATCATTGCATTACAACCATGTGTGTATAGCATGGCGTCCGATCACGGCCCAACACATAGCTCATGTTTTTCCACACATCCTCAATTTACAAAGAATAACACACTAAACACATGGAGAAGCATCTTCCACATACATTTTCACAACATCAATTTATTTGACATAACAAGTACCACATCAATCGAATTTCGGGCTTACAATATTTGCAGGGATACCATGGGAACTCAATTTCTAAGAAGAGGGGTTTTTAGCTATACATGCCTTGTTTAAGCTTTCCTTAAGTTACTACGACGTTCTGGAAATTCTAACAATATCAATCTACTTGAGACATAACAAAATTGAACATAAATTAGGAAGGTATTCATGGTTTCAGCTCATTTGAGCATTTTATCAAATACTAGTTGAGCATCTTGATTTAAAATCTCTTTTATAAGATTTCCTTCATTTCTCAACCCAATCTTTACTTATTTATGTTCAACAATCTTCCCACAAACCTAATTTGTACATGCATGTATACATATTACTATTACACCCAAGAATCATACCTTAATAACCCATCTCACAATCTTTACAACACCAACACAACCTAGGTTAGGCACCTATGGCTTCCAATCACCATCCCATGAGTTCTAACATATATATCATACATAAATAATCACCATAGAGTAGTTAGAGATGATAGACATACCTCTTGTAGTAAGAATCTTGAGAATCCCCATTTGTAGTGTTCTTGATCTATTTAGGGATTTGAATGGGAATCTATGAATTTTCAAGATCAATCCTTAATATAAGTGTTTAGGAGTAGTAATCAACTCAAAATACTCCAAAAACATTACCTTGGATCATAGGAGGGAGGTATGGGACAGATTTCCCTTGATAGAGCAAGCCCTAGCTCAAAACAAATGACTTAGAGACTCTCCATACCCGGTCTTGGGGTATTTATAGGGCTGCTAGGCGCGCGATTGTGGTCAAACCGCACCCGGAATGCGGTGGCCGCGCTCGTACCGTGCTCAGGCCGCGCTCGGAGGCAGAAACTTTTAGTTTTCCTGCGGCCGTGCGGCAGACGCGCATCTGACATAGGTCCAGTAAAATGGCCATAACCTTCTGTATACACCTCCAAATGACAAGCAGTTTGATGCTTTGGAAACTAGACTCAAAGAGCTTTAATTTGATAGCATTTGCATTGCACAACACCTTATATAAATGTAGATATGCTTGTCCAAAATGAGGTCTTGTGCGTACTCATTTACTACTTTAGTCTATTATGAAATTTTCCTACCTGGCTTAGACTTAGGCCTATTTTTAGACCCCAAATCACTTATAATATGACTGATACGCTTATTAACATATCCAATTGATATCCATTATATCATGAATCTTCATTTGCACACACACAAATAAAATAATTAGACTACCTTGGCACCACGAAATCTTAAATTACTTAGTAAAATTTTCTGGGGCTTTACATTCTCCCCCGCTTAAGATCATTCGTCCTCTAATGAGGATCACGGTTCATTCATTAGCCATCCTTATGTAACTTCAGCTTTTTCACATCATGAAATATATCAACAACTTCGAATTTGGCTAACTCCTTAAATTTCTAAAAATTTCATAGATATTCCTTTGTAACTAGGCCTATCCACTTGTCAGGGTCCCAGATACATATCCTAACAGCATATATATGTTCCATAGACATAACATAACTTGTACAACACCAACCATGGCCGCATAGGCAACATATATAACCAAAATGGAATAGTTTAACATAGATCAAATCAAAAGATAAGAGTTCATAGAAACCAAATGTATAAAAGCTATTACATGACTATTCAAACAAATGTGGGTACTTCTTTCTCATTTCTTCCTCGGCTTCCCAAGTGGTTTCCTCAACTTGCTGGTTCCGCCATAATACTTTTACGGAGGCAATTTCCTTATTCCTCAATTTTTGGACTTGCCTATCAAGAATGGCAACTAGAATTTCTTCATAAGATAGTTCTTCATTAACCTCAATAGCTTCAATTGGCACAATAGTGGACGAATCTCCCACTACCTTCTTCAACATAGACACATGGAAGACCGAATGTACCAACGATATCTTGGGTGGAAACTCGAGCTTGTATACCACCTGACCAATCCTCTGAATAATTCTGTATGGTCTGATATATCTCGGACTTAATTTCCCTTTCTTCCCGAATCGCATGATGCCCTTCATGGGGGAAACCTTCAAAAATACCCAATCATCTTCGTTGAACTCCAAATCTCTACGATGAATGTACGAATAAGACTTTTAGAAACTTTGAGCAGTTTTCAACCTCTCCTTAATAATCTTGACTTTCTCCATGGCCTGATGCATGAGGTCCATCCCTATCAACTCAACTTCTCCAACCTTGAGCCACCCAATGGGAGATCTACATCTCCTACTATACAGCACCTCAAATGGTGCCATCTGGACACTAGCATGAAAGCTGTTGTTGTAAGCAAATTCTATGAGTGGAAAATGATCATCCCAACTACCTTTTAAATCAAGAGTACCAACACGCAACATGTCCTCAAACGTCTGAATAATCCGCTCTGCATGCCCGTCGGTTTGAGGATGGAAAGCTGTGCTAAGATTTACCTACGTACCCAAACCTTGCTGAAATTTCTTACAAAAGTTGGCAGTGAACTGAGCCCCTCGATCTGAAATGATTGAGACTGGGGTTCCATGAAACCTGACTATTTCTTTGATATACAACTAAGCATACTGTTCTGCTGTGTCGGTAGATTTAACTGGCAAGAAGTACGCTGATTTCGTGAGTCGGTCCACAATCACCCAAATTGAGTCAAACTTGCGTAGAGTGTGTGGAAACCCTACCACAAAATCCATGTTGATCATCTCACATTTCCATATTGGAATCTCTATGCTTTGGGCCAGTCCACCGGGCCTCTGATGTTCGGCCTTCACTTGCTGATAGTTCGAACGTTTTGCCACAAAGTCTACCACATCCTTTTTCATGTTGTTCCACCAATAAATTTCCCTGAGATCATGATACATTTTTGTAGAACCTGGTGAAAGGAATACTTAAAACTATGAGCCTCAACCATGATTCTTTCCCGAAGATCATTTACATCTAGAACACATAACCACCCTTGGTACCGTAGGGTACCATCATCCATGCCAAAGGAAAAAGCTGTGGTCTTGTGTTTATGAATCCCCTCTTTCAGTTGTGCTAACAATGGATCGTTGTATTGCTTCTCTTTCACTTCCGCCACAAGTGATGATTCAGCCTTATTCTGCACAATTACTCCTCCTTCATTAGAGTCCGCAAGGCGAACTCCCAAGCTAGCCAACTGGTGAACCTACCTGGCCAACGGCCTTTGATATGCCTTCAAGTGAGCCAAACTTCCCATAGGTTTTCGGCTAAGAGCATCCGCCACAACATTGGCCTTTCCCGGGTGATAGAGAATATCGATATCATAGTCCTTGAGTAACTCGAGCCATCTTCTCTGTCTAAGATTCAAGTCCTTTTGTTTGAAAATATATTGAAGGCTCTTGTGGTCCGTAAATACATCCACCTGGACCCCTTACAAATAATGTCGCCAAATCTTTAGTGCAAACATCACTGCTGCAAGCTCTAAGTCATGGGTTGGATAGTTCTTTTCATGATTCTTGGGTTGCCTAGAGGCATAAGCGATCACCTGGACATGTTGCATCAATAGCGGACCATCTATATCACATTTCTCTTACATATGACCTCCTAGAAATTGAGTTCTTTAATAATTTCCTTGATATGGTTACAATCTTCTGTGAATACTTGTAACTTGCTTTTCCAAATTCTCAACAAAAGACATTACTGGATGAGTTTTCTTATAGGACCTTTTTATTTCAAAGGAATAACATCTTCTAGCCTGCGCACGTACCTTAATATCCTCAACCTGTATGACATTGCATCAAATGTAATGTAACATTGTGCTCACACCTTCCCTAGCCAACCTCTTTCCTCCTTATGTGCCTTATAGGATTTAATAAACCACTCTACTTCCCTTTGTCCTTTGGGTAGATTGTGTTGTTTTGCCCTTTTTGTTCTCCCTTTCAGTCTAACCAATACATTGGTACTATCTCTTCTTTGTGATTGGGACATTCATTCTCATTGCATTTTGCTCATAATGCATAGTTGATAGCCTTATTGTGCCACACATTTGTCTGCCTCCCATGAACTCGTAGTATCATTGTGCTTGGTTTGTTGAGTTTATCACACCATCACTTCACCACTAGTAGTCTCACTTTCCATGGTAATATGTAGACATGAACTCCCTCTAAATATTTTAGTTGATATTCAGTGTCACCCAAGTCCGTTGCGTTATGGTTAGTCCTTTATACCTTCTATTAACACTTGTGCTCTAGGCGAGTCCACCATTCTGATACAAACTATTTTGCGACAACCATGGATGTCTCAATTTATAGATTTTCTTCCAATTCTTCTCGCCTCAACAACAACAACAGCCAAGTGTAATCCCACTTGTGGGGTCTGGGAAAGGTAGTATATATGCAGACCTTACATCTACCCTGATGGGTAGAGAGGTTGTTTCCAGGAGACCCTCAGCTCAAGAAGACGACAAGAGACGATATATTAGTATTATCAATAGAATAAAATAACAGCAATATATAAAAAAATACGAAATAGATAGAAAGTACACAATAACAAGTAGGTAAAGACCGGCATCAGTAGAACCACTAACATTCTAAAACTAAAACCTAACTGGCAAGTCTTACTCTGATGCGCCAAAGAAATATTCACAACTACCTCCTAACCTACAACTTTAATGCTCGACCTCCATAATTCCCTGTCAAGGGCCATGTCCTCAGTAATCCTATGTCGTGCCATGTCCTGTCTGATCACCTCTCCCCAATACTTCTTGGACCGTCCTATACCTCTCCTCATGCCCACCACAACTAGTCGCTCACATCTCCTCACCGGAGCATCAATGCTCCTCCTCTGAATGTGCCCGAACCATATGAGTCTTCTCGCCTCATTCTTCCTAATTAGGGAATAGCTATGCTCTCATCCGTATGTTATGTGGTCCTTTCTGTTAGTTAGGAATTCATCCTGCTCACCTCTCGACACTTGTTGGGATATCTGCGGGAAAGTGTGTTCATCCGCGTATCACCTAACACTTCCTTGCTTGAAAGATTCTTAAGGGGCTCTCCATCAAGTCCAAATGCAGTCTTGGTTTATTATAGCATCACATTTATTTCTCTTACTCTTTCTGCCTTTCTCAAAGCCTTGGAACTTTAGTTGAATCGCAATTCCATGATTAACCCATTCTAAAAACTCGCAACCCTTCACTTTTGATCCATAGTACTTCCTTGGGTTCCATTGTTCCTGACCCTCTATTAAGAATAAAATCCCCTTTACAAACACTATTCATGATATCTAGAACCGCTGCCCCTATCATTCACATTTCCACATATGAAGAGTTTTCCTTCCTTAAACTTCTACCTTCCTGGGGTACTAGCGGTTTATCACTAGAATATCCTTTCAGAGAATCACGTTACCCATTATCTCTTTTTCTAGGCTACAACCGTCTTCAACAAAATATTCAAACATCATAGCTACACGGTCTTACTCTTGTTTCAAGGTGTTTCAGTGTCCTCACTATGGCCTTTCCTCCCCCACTTAGGGTGAATCTCCTAGATTTCGACACAAGTCTTGAATTTAGTAATTTCAGGAACATATGCCTCATGTCTCTAGCCCATGTACCTATATATATTTGACTATTAAGTCGTTATGGTATTACCTCAGAAGTTCTCTACTTTTATCCGGCCACGTGGTATTGGGGTTCTAATTCCTCATGTCAAAATTCTTTACGAGTGTAATACAACTTCGTACAATTTTGGATTTGTGCAAGGATTCTCTCATTGAGGGCTCAATTGACTCTCCTTTTATAACTTCTCGGCTCCTAGGAAAGACTTACACTATCATCATAAATCTCATGGCCATGCCTTCCATATATCACGTGATATAATCAAATTTTCTTTTACATCTTAGGATCATCTACATGTTTCCCATACTACCCAAATATGTTGTTCAAGCTTACGTATCATTTATCAAATCGATATCTATTTGGAGTCGAGTAAGGACTTCTATCGCCTCTATCAAGTAAAGTATGCTCATGGTATTATATACTTATCCACCCTGTATGTCCATACCATTCGTTTAACAAGAAACATGTGACATCTCCTTAATACTCAGGCCTTTTCCCATTTGTCATGTCGTATGACAAAATTACTTGGAATAGATGAAAGAGCATTTAAACTTGCCTTGAATCTCAACGCACGAGTTAGAAGACAATCTTATAGTCAAGCTTTATCGCACGATATGGAGTGTTGAAGAAGGGTAACATTCCTAAAATGTCCATGTAACCTCCAACTTATATATGTGGTCGACAACACACCGATAAAAAGGACTCTACTAGACACGGCTCCGAGACATCCTAGGACACTTCAAAAACTTAGGCTCTGATACCAAGTTTGTCACGCCCCAAAATTCGAGGAGCGCGACCGGTGCTCAACCGAGTAAACCCGACTGAGCAAGCCTGTTAGGTTTCATACTACCCGAGTTCGTCTTTGAATAAAGAGGAAATGTACATCATTAATCAAATTCTATAAACATGTCATTAACAAGTCCATTTCATTTCCATTAACAACTTCGTTCACAATTTTGAAGATATTACAAGTTTTATACATCATTGCCAAATATCAATATTTCTACTTTAATTCCAATACTCGACACTACCCACAACCTGTCTACGGAGCCTCTAAATACAACTAAAGAATAATATGGAAATGCCGGCAACAAGGCTCCAGCTATACCTCAAATACAAAGTACATGATAAATAGATGAAACAAGACCCGAAATGAAGTGGGGCTCACCAAGTCAGCTGAAAGGATGATGCGGCACTAGTTGCGACCAACTCTGCCTGCTATAGAAACACCTACATCCATTTAAAGACGTAGCGCCCCCGGCAAAAGGGAAGTTAGTGCCATCGAATAGCACTAGTATGTATAACTAAACACCATCTCATTAGAAAGAACAACCATACAAGAGTAAAAGAAATCATAAGGACAACAAAGCTTCAAATAAACATCACATCAATAATATAAAAGGTTCACATAGTTTTCACATAATTTCTAAAATTTTTGGTTGGGGCATTCCTTATCGTTGCATCATCATCCAAATTACCACCGCTTCCTTGAGCGGAGTCCGATCACGGCCCGATCGGCTAAACCGTCTTACCAAGACGTTACTCTTATTTCATTCTCACTTTTCAGTTTCAATTATCATTGCATTACCACCATGTGTGTATAAAATGGCATCCGATCACGGCCCAATCGGCTAAGCCGTCTTACAAGACGTTACCCTTTTCTGTTAATCATCTCACTTCAATCTTTGGATTCACATAAATTAGTTTCTCGACACTTGGGCCACAATTACCACATCCCATAACTAACATTTCGCATTATTCCCATTTTCAACATTTATCTTGCCATTTAGGATCATAGGCACATATAAAAGTAATTTAAGTTATAAACATAGAGAGAAATTCATTTAGTTCGGCATATTAATCACAATGTAACCTTGACTTGACATTTAGGAATTTATCACATAGCTCATGTTTTTCCACACATCCTCAATTTACAAAGAATAACACACTAAACACATGGAGAAGCATCTTCCACATACATTTTCACAACATCAATTTATTTGACATAACAAGTACCACATCAATCGAATTCCGGGCTTACAACATTTGCAGGCACACCGTGGGAGCTCAATTTCTAAGAAGAAGGGGTTTTAGCCATACATACCTTGTTTAAGCTTTCCTTAAGTTAATACGACGTTCTGGAAATTCTAGCAATCCCAATCTACTTGAGACATAACAAAATTGAACACAAATTAGGAAGGTATTCATGGTTTCAGCTCATTTGAGCATTTTATCAAATCCTAGTTGAGCATCTTGATTTCAAATCTCTTTTATAAGATTTCCTTCATTCCCCAACCTAATCTTTACTTATTTATGTTCAACAATCTTCCCACAAACCTAATTTGTACATGCATGTATACATATTACTATTACACCCAAGAATCATACCTTAATAACCCATCTCACAATCTCTACAACACCAACACAACCTAGGTTAGGCACCTATGGCTTCCAATCACCATCCCATGAGTTCTAACGTATATATCATACATAAATAATCACCATAGAGTAGTTAGAGATGATAGACATACCTCTTGTAGTAAAAATCTTGAGAATCCCCACTTGTAGTGTTCTTGATCAATTTAGGGATTTGAATGAGAATCTATGGATTTTCAAGATCAATCCTTGTTACTATAAGTGTTTAGGAGTAGTAATCATCTCAAAATACTCCAAAAACATTACCTTGGATCATAGGAGGGAGGTATGAGACGGATTTTCGTTGATAGAGCAAGCCCTAGCTCAAAACAAATGACTTAGAGACTCTCCATACCCGGTCATGGAGAATTTATAGGGTTGCTAGGCGTGTGACCACGGTCAAACCGCGCCCGGGACGCGGTGGCCGCGCTCGTACCGCGCTCGAAGGCAGAAACTATCAGTTTTCCCGCGGTCGCGGCGGACGTGCATCTGACACAGGTCCTGTAAAATGGTCATAACTTTCTGTATACACCTCCAAATGACAAACGGTTTGATGCGTTGGAAACTAGACTCAAAGAGATTTAATTTGATAGTTTGTGCAGCGCACACAACACCTTTTATAAATGGAGATATGCTTGACCAAAGTGCGGTCTTGTGCGTACTCATTTACAACTTTAGTCTATTATGAAATTTTCCTACTTGGCTTAGACTTAAGCCTCGTTTTAGACCCCAAATCACTTATAATATGACGTATATGCTTATTAACATATCCAATTGATATCCATTACATCATGAATCCTCATTTGCACACACACAAATAAAATAATTAGCCTACCTTGGCACCACGAAATCTTAAATTACTTAGTAAATTTTTCTAGGGCTTTACACATAATTAAGCTGATTTCATCAATTAGTCTACTAAGTTAAATATGTTTAGAATACAAAAGGCAACTTATCAATTAACAGTAACATATTGAACGAGTAATAAAGTAGAAAAAGGGCTTCAACAACTTACAAGTTCAGATGAAACAGAATAAACCTAACAAGGTAGCAATGATCACCAACAGAAGCAACAATGTAGGATTTCTGGCCTTGGCTTCCAGCAGGCCAGGAATCAAAACTCAGAATAGAATAACAGTATATAGTTTTTAGTAGTGAGAAGATTCAAATTCTAAGTCTTCATCCCTCTAAAGGGAAATGGGGGAAAGGTTTAAATAGCACTGGACTAGGGCGCACACATAAGGTAATAATCAATCAAGGAAAGTATCTAACAATTAATTTAGGGAAAGAAAGCTTGGAACTCTGTTTAAGGTAAGCCATAGGTAAAGGGACGCGTATAAGCATGTAAACAGAGATTTTAACAAGCACTTAAAGAATCAAACAGGTTTGAAGAATCGTAAGCCCTAAATTTAGGGAAAGTAAAATTAGTCAACAATTAACGGCAAGAGTTGTAATAAAGATGCATAGAAATAGATAGATAGAATCATTGAAGGAAAAGTAGAATCGAAAACCCTAAATTTAAGGTAAGTAAAATTGGCGGAAAGAATCAAAGGAAAATTGGGCTGGGATGTTGGGCTAGTGAATTTCAAGTAATTGGGCTAGGAGTTGGTCCGAAATAAGCTTAAAAGTGAGCTAATATTTAAATACCCAATTTTAATAAGTAAATAATTTGTAAAATAATAATAAATAAATAATAAAATATCATTTGTGCATACAACAAGTTAAAATAGTTATTTAATACTATAAAAAGTATAATAGGATTATTTTGGCATAATTAAAGTAATGATAAGTATATATAGGCTATTATTGCAAATGTACAATTTTGGCTTTAAAAAATGCAAATGCAATTATGACAAATATGTTAAAAATATATAAACATAATATGGCTATAAATGGTGAAATTAGATGATAAAATCATTGTAAAATAATTTGTGAGGTAATTAATGAGTATTTATATGATAAAAATGCAAGAATATTGATTAAAAACCCTTTAGAACTTATAGGAAATTATGAAAAAATGCTTACATATGTTCATAAATAAAGTGATGGCGCATATGCACTATTTTGAAAGTATATATGCTTATTTGAAAAATATGAGGGAAAATTGGATATCAACAACTGCCCCTCTTTACCCGGGAAGGATGAAAGAGTTGTCGGATAAAGAAATGATGATCGATTTTGACCGAATGGGGTATTTTGAAAAAAACATATAGGCCGAACCCTGGTCTCTGAGTTGCCTACATATCCCTGGTTTTACAGGAATCAGGCCATGTGTAGTTCTGGATCCAACAGTGAGTGAAACCGATGGAATTGTCATAAGGACGATCGTGTGTTTCGGTAGGGTTCTTTTGAGTGGGATAGTATCGGATGAATTTATGCGAAGTCATGAATGTGAATTTGAGATGTTATGGATGTATCACAAGGAAGATATCTGAACGGTCATAGGGTAAAGTGAGTAATTGATGGGAGTCGGTTATGTTTGAAATAATGGCAGGGTGTGAATGATATGAGCGAAACCGGAGCGAAGGTTGCTCCAGTTCGAAGAATGGTTACCTCCTGAGTTACCTGCAAAAACTTAAAATACGATGCATGCAAATATATACATGTTATTGCGACAATTTAAACATGATACAAATTCTCTTTGGACCATGAAGATTGTCTTCAGACGGTGAGGATGGTATCCTTAGACCATGACGTCCTGGGCCATAAATCGTGAGATGAGGGATTCGTAGTCCATGAGAATGGTGCCTCTGAACCATGAATCCTTTGAATAATAATGTGCAATATTGAGAGATTCTCAGGCTATGGCATAGTGTCTTCCGACTATGAGAATGATGCCTTCGGACTATGATGCCTTTGGACAAAATTAGCGATGTTTCAGCCCATGAAATGTAAAGACATGATGTTGGGTCATATAAGAGGCGAAACAAAATAGATCTTAGTCTTGCATAAGATTGGGACAGAGCTTAGCCCCGGGAAGGAAAAATAGTGCTAGATTTCAAGTAGCATAGCATTCAGTATTAGGCAAGGAAAGGTAGAGCTTAGCCTTATGTAGTTGAGGAGGCAAGGCTTAGCCTTATACAATAAAGGGAGACAGGGCTTAGTCTCATGCAATGGAAGGCAATGATTAGCCTTATGCAATTAGGGAGGTAATGCTTATCCTCATGCAAGAAGAGGAGACGATGCATAGTCTCGATGCACGGAAAGGCAGTTCTTAGACTTATGCAATTAGGGAGGCAATGCTTAGCCTTATGCAAGAAGAGGAGACAATGCTTAGTCTCGATGAAAGAAAAGACAATGCTTAGCCTTATGCAATTAGGGAGGCAATGCTTAGCCTCATGCAAGAAGAGGAGACAATGCTTAGTCTCGATGCAAGGGAAGACAATGCTTAGCCTTATGCAATTAGGGAGGCAATGCTTAGCCTCATGCAAGAAGAGGAGATAATGCTTAGTATCGATACACGAAAAGGCAATGCTTAGCCTTATGCAATTAGGGAGGCAATGCTTATCCTCATGCAGAATGGGAGACAATGCTTAGTCTCATGCAAGGAAAGGAGACAGGGCTTAGTCTCATGCAATAGAAGGCAGTGCTTAGCCTTATGCAATTAGGGAGGCAATGGTTAGCCTCATGCAGAATGGGAGACAATGCTTAGTCTCGATGCACGGAAAGGCAATGCTTAACCTTATGCAATTAGGGAGGCAATGCTTAGCCTCATGCAGAATAGGAGACAATGCTTAGTCTCATGCAAGGAAATGAGACAGGGCTTAGTCTCATGCAATGGAAGACAGTGCTTAGCCTTATGAAATTAGGGAGGCAATGCTTAGCCTCATGCAGAATGAGAGACAATGATTAGACTCATGCAAGGAAAGGAGACATGGCATAGTCTCATGCAATGGAAGACAATTCTTAGCCTTATGCAATTAGGGAGGCAATGCTTAGCCTCATACAAGAAGAGGAGACAATGCTTAGTCTCGATGAAAGGAAAGGTAATGCTTAGCCTTATGCAATTAAGGAGGCAATGCTTTGCCTCGTGCAAGAAGAGGAGATAATGCTTAGTCTCATGCAACAGAAGGCAGCGCTTAGCCTTGTGCAAAAAGGGAGGCAAGGCTTAGCCTTATGCAGGAAAGGGATACAATGCTTAGTATCATGCAATGTAAGGCAGTGCTTAGCCTTATGCAATTTGGGGAGGCAATTCTTAGCCTCATGCAAGAAAAGGAGACAATTCTTAGTCTCATGCAAGCGAAAGGTAATGCCTAGCCTTATGCAAATAGGGAGGCGGGGCTTAGCCTTGTGCAAATAGGGAGGCAGGGCTTAGCCTCATGCAAGAAAGGGAGACAATGCTTAGGAGCAGAATATTTCTTAGCTGGAGATATATTCGCATTTGGCGGCCTTGCCGTTATGAAGATAGTGATTTTGGTATGTGTATACTTGCGAATACTCCTATCATGTTCATTGTGCCTGTATCCAAAGAAAAATCGTGAGTATTTCGGGGAAGGTTGGTTCGTGTCTTTGCCTGCTTGCTTTGCTTTGCTATGGGGATCCTGTTTGTGTTACCCTAGGTAACATCTGGCTGCCATAGAAATAAAGGTTTTGATAAAATATGTGTGTATTTGATGAAATAGAGTTATTTAGAAAATATAGTGGTATGTAATATCAAGTAAATTATATGAACTAATGACTGCGACACTTTTTGAGACATTGTGGCTTCTTTGCATTAGAATTTTGAGGATCCTCCTCAAGTTTCTGCCCTAGTTTAGTGAGTGATTCACCGACCATTCTGCATATGACAAAGTTTGTTGGACTTGCTCCGAAATTTTGAGAATCCTTCTCAAAATTCTGCCCTAGTTACTTAACCGATTCTCTGACTATCTTGCATATGATGACGTTGGCTAGACTTGCTCTAGAATTTTAAGGGTCCTCCTCAATATTTTGCCCCAGTTTCTGGTTGTGGGAAAAATGAAAATTTTATTGGGATGTGACCAAATCCACAAGGCTACCTACGTATCCCCTCTTAAACGAGAATCAGGTCAAGCATAGTTAAGTTATATTAGATGAAGAAATGTAAACAATTTAAATATAGTATCTCTTGACTACGTCCGAATTGATAGGCTTCAGCCAAACTTCTCCGTCCATTTCTGCAAGTATGAGTGCTCCTCCTGTTAGTACCCTGTGAACCATGTAGGTCCCTTGCCAATTGGGTGAAAATGTTCCTTTGGCTTCATCATAATGTGGGAAGATTCGTTTCAATACCAGTTGCCCCGGTGTAAATTGTCTAGGTTTGACCCTTTTGTTGAAAGCTCTGGATATTCTGTTCTGATAAAGTTGACCATGACACACTGCATTCATTATTTTTCCATCGATAAGAGCCAATTGTTCATAGCGACTCCTTATCTATTCTGCGTCACTAAGTTTTGCTTCTTGTATAATTGTCAAAGAAGGAATCTCGACCTTAGTGGGAATGACAGCTTTAGTACCGTAAACCAACATGTAGGGAGTTTCTTCAGTTGATGTGCAAACTGTGGTACGATACCAATTAAGGCAAATGGTAACTTCTCGTGCCATCGCTTGTGGTTGTCTACCATTTTCCTCAAAATTTTCTTGATGTTTTTGTTGGCGGTTTCCATGGCTCCATTCATTTGAGGTCTGTATGCTGTGGAATTCTTATGCTTGATCTTGAAGATTTCGCACATAGCTTTCATTAATCGCTATTGAGGTTCGTGGCATTGTCGGTAATGATGGATTCTAGTACCCCGAATCGGCAAACAATACGATCCCTGACAAAATCTGTGACGACTTTCTTGGTTACAACCTTGTAAGATGCAGCCTTAATCCATTTTGTGAAGTAGTCTATGGCCATTAAAATGAACCTGTGCCCGTTTGAAGCGGCGGGCTCGATTGGACCGATGACATCCATTCCCTAAGCGACGGAAGGCCAAGGTGCACTTGTTGCATTGAGTTCATTCGGTGGTACCCGTATCATATCTGCATGTACCTAACACTGGTGACACTTCTGAACATACCTGATGCAGTCTGTTTCCATAGTCATCCAAAAGTATCATACTCTTAATATCTTCTTGGCTAGAACGAAACCATTCATGTGCAACCCGCAGATTCTAGCATGTATTTCCTCGAGCAATCTAGAAGCTTCTTTGGTGTCAACACACCATAATAATCCTAGGTCTGGAGTCCTTCTGTACAGAATTCCTCCACTTTGGAAGAAATGATTGGACAATCTCCGGAGCGTGCGTTTCTGAGTATGATTTGCATGCTCCGGGTATTCTCAAGTATTCCTTGATATCATGGTACCATGGATTTCCGTCTGTTTCTTCTTCAACATAAGCACAATAAGCTGGCTGATTATGCATCCTTACCGGAATGGGATCGATGAAATTCTTATCCGGATGTTGTATCATGGAAGACAAAGTAGCTAGTGCGTCTGCGAACTCGTTCTAGATTCTTGGAACATGTTTGAATTCTATCTTCGTAAACCTCTTCATCAACTCTTGCAAATGATATAGATATGGTAGTATATTAGTATTCTTTGTAGCCCATTCTCCTTGAACATGATGTATCAAAAGATTCGAATCACCAATTACCAGCAACTCTTGTATATTCATGTCTATGTTTAAATTGAGCCCCATGATGCAAGCCTCATATTCCTCCATATGGTTGGTGCATGGAAACCTGAGCTTCACGGATACCGGATAATGTTGACCTGTCTCTAACACCAAAACTGCTACAATACCCACTCCTTGGAAATTTGCAGCTCCGTCGAAAAACATTTTCCAACCGTCGTAGGCTTCAGTAATATCCTCTCCTACAAACGACACTTCTTCATCGGGAAAATACATTTTAAATGGTTCGTATTCTTCTCCCACAGGATTTTTTACAAGGTGATCTTCTAAAGCTTGTCCCTTGACCGCTTTCTGAGTTGCATATATGATATCAAACTCACTCAACAATATCTGCCATTTGGCTAGTTTCCCTGTAGGCATTCATTTCTGAATGATGTATTTCAGGGGATCCATCCTCGATATGAGGTATGTAGTGCAGGCACAGAAGTAGTGCCTTAATTTTTGAGCTATCCACATCAAAGGGCAGCAGGTACGTTCCATCAAAGAATACCGTGCTTCATAAGGTGTGAACTTCTTACTCAAGTAATATATGGCTTGCTTGTTTCTTCCCGTCTCGTCATGTTGTCCCAAAACACAACCAAAAGCCCCATCTAGTATGGACAAATAGAGTAGTAGAGGTCTACCAAGTTCCGGCGGGACCAAGACTGGTGGCGTGGATAGGTATTCCTTGATTCTGTCGAAAGCTTTCTAACATTCTTCAGGCCATTTTGTTGCAGCATCTTTCTTCAACATTTTGAAAATTGGCACAGATCACGGTCGACTGTGCTATGAATCGGCTGATGTAATTGAGAAGCCCCAAGAAACTCATCACATCTTTCTTGCTCTTTGGGTATGGCAAATCTTGTATGGCTTTGACCTTTGAGGGGTCCAATTCAATCCCCCGATGACTGACAATGAAACCTAGCAATTTTCCAACAGGGACTCCAAAATCACACTTTGCAGGATTCAGTTTCAGATTGTACCTTCGAAGCCAATTAAAGAAATTCCTTAAATCTACTATATGATCTGCGCTTCTTCTAGATTTGATGATGACATCATCCATGTATACCTCTATTTCTTTGTGAATCATGTCATGGAAAATGGTCATCAGGGCTCTCATATAAGTGGCCCCAACATTCTTCAGGCGAAATGACATCATTTTGTAATAATACATTCCCCATGGAGTGAGAAAGGCTATTTTCTCGGCATCTTCCTCATCCATCCAGATCTGATGGTATCCCGGGAAGCAATCTACAAAGGATTGGAGTTCATGCTTGGCATAGTTGTCAATCAGTATGTGTATATTGGGTAACGAAAAATCAACTTTGGGACTTGCTTTATTTAAATCTCGATAGTTGACACATACTCTGACCTTTCCATCCTTCTTTGGAACTGGCACGATGTTGGCCAACCAAGTAGGGTATTCGACCACTTTGAGAACTTTGTCTTTGATCTGCTTGGTAACTTCTTCTTTGATTTTCAGGCTCATATCAGGTTTGAACTTTCTGAGTTTCTATTTTAGAGGCAGACACATCGGATCAATAGGTAGTTTATAAGCCATTATAGACGTGCTCAAACTGGTCATATCATCATAAGACCATGCGAAAATGTCCTTATACTCCTTCAGGAAACGAGTGTATTCTTCTTTTTCTGGTGGTGAAAAATGGATACTTATGCGGGTTTCTTTGATTGTTTCAGAATCTCCCAAGTTGACCAGCTCAGTTTCGTCCAGGTTAGACTTAGGCTTATTCTCAAAATTATCAACTTCTTTGACAATTTCCTCAGGGATTATATCTTCTTCTTCTACTCCTTCTGAATCACTATCCTTATGTTGTGTTGTCTCATTACATGTCACAGTTGTTGGTTCATCAGGATAAGTAATAATAACGTTGTAGAAAAAATGTAAAAGATAATAATAAATACTAAAATAACAATGCATTAATTAAATCTTGAAAACATCAAAACAGGTACGGCTCGATGACTCAAGCAATTATTTCAAAACAAAATGCGTCTTAATACAAAATACTGGAAATATCTTAAATCCTTAAAATTGCCTTTTTAAAAAAAATAGATCATGCTAATTGCCAGGCTACCTAGGAACTCGACGGGCCCGGGGTGGTGTAGCAGTCCAATTCTTGAGAACAACTCCTTTCTCCATGGTCTGAATGGTGAGGTCTTTTCCCTCATCCTCCTCAACTATTGCATTGCAGTCCATGTATTCATCATCCAGAAATAGATTCCTTAGGCCAGCTAAAGCCTCGTCTTCTTCAGATCCCCATATCACTTCAGTCTGTTGAAATGTTTGATGCAGATGCAGTATTGGCTGTTCAAGAGGGTAATAAGGGCCACACCATAGCGGCGACCAATCATCGTACTCCTGCCAGATGTACTGATACCCAAGTCCAAAGGTGGTACCGTGACATTTTGGTTGTATTGGCTTAGTGATACCCTGGAGATTCTTACCGAGACATTTACTGGGTTCATACCCTATCCATAACAATATGCTTTCGATCTTATTACTCTACCACTTGTCTTTTTCTATTGCATTGACACGCTCAATGCGATGGTACGTTTCTCCACCCAACTTCCTTCTATTCTCGACAACCGGAACAATTTGATTGGTGTAGATGGGATTACTTCCGTCTTCATGAATGATCACCTCGTGATGGTTTCATTTGAACTTCACGGCCTGGTGTAGCGTAGAAGCTACAGCTCCAGCAGTATGTGTCCAAGGTCGTCCCAACAAAAGATTGTACGTAGCAGATATATCCAATACATGATACTCAACATCAAACCAAGTTGGGCCCATCTGCAAACAAAGGTTGATTTCCCCAATTGTGGCCCTTTGAGACCCTTCAAATGCTTTCATATTCATACTCCCTGCTCGTATCTCATGGAAATCTTTACCCAACCTTTTCAAAGTAGTTAATGGACAAATGTTGAGGCTCGAACCCCCATCTATTAGGACTCTGGCGATGAATTTGTCCTCGAACTGTACTATGATATGTAATGCCCTGTTGTGACTCAGTCCTTCAGGTGGTAGTTCATATTCGTGAAAGGTGATCTTGTGGCTCTCCAATACTTGCCCTACCATATTGGCTATCTCTCCACTGGTGATGTTGTTGGGCACGTGAGCTTCATTCAATACTTTTATTAACGCATTCCTATGCGTCTCCGAATTTTGTAGCAGCAACAGAATGGAAATCTGAGCAGGGGTTTTGTTCAAATGATCCACTACAAAATACTCCCTTGCTTGAACTCTCTTCCAAAGATCATCCGGGCCGGTTTCGATGATAGGTTGTTTAGGAGCGGCTTCTTCACTTGTTCCTCCCAAATGCTCGGGTGTGTAAGCCCTATCGGTCCTGATCATGCCTTGTGCGACACCTATTTCTTTCATTTTCCCTTTCCATTTCCTTCTTACCTCTGCAGCATAGTCCCATGGTATATCATTGGAATTGAAGGACGGTGCAGGTGCTATCGTCACAGTAAAGGGTGTGGTCACTTCCACCTCAAACGGAGCTGGTACGGCTGAGAGCGTTGTTGTTTTAGCCTCAAACGGAGTTGGCGTGGCTATTTCAACCTCAATTGGTGACTGAATTTGCACTATAATAGGTGTGAGAGTGACTAGAGGTACTGTGGTTTCGTCCCCTTCACGAATGAGTCCAATTGATCCTTCTAGATCCCATTCTTCATCAGCTTCTATCTCATTTACCCCCTCGCCCTTATGATTTGGAAGGGGATTTTTGCTAACATTAGGTGCGACCTCTTTTGCTTGTATAAATTTGGTGTCAATCAGAGTCTGGATCTTATATTTCAAAGTGCGACATTCATCAATAGTGTGTCCCTTCATGCTCGAGTGATAGGCACATGTCTTGTTCGGATTGACCCACGGGAGGAGTTTTCCATAGCAATAGTGGGAATGAGGGTGACATAACCGGCAGCCTTCAGTCTTTCATAGAGCTGATCAATGGATTCAGCAATAGGAGTGTATTGTTTGGGTGGTCTACGATCAAAATTTGGTTTGGGTTTTTGGTAGTTTTGGCGGGCTGGTGGTGGTGAGTGATAATATGCAGGTTGTGTGTTATAAGTATGGTAGGTGGTGGCGGGTTGTTGGTATCTAGGAGGTGAAGGCTGATATGTGGGTGGTGGGGTTTGGTATGTGAGAGGGGATTTTGGCCCTTGGGCTACCATCACGGCTCCTACTTCTTTCTTTTTGGATATACCCCCTGAATACAAAGCTTTATTTGTAGCCTACAATGCCTCAAAATTAGTTACCATTCCCCTCTTGATTCATTCTTTAATTCTTTCCTCCAACTTAATGATGTCAGAGAACTTGTGATTCTCAATAACCATTAACCTTTCTTAGTATTGTGGATCCTGGGCTCGGATAAAGAACTTGTTCATCTGCTCTTCTTCCAATGCCGGCCTTACTTTCGCAGCTTTCGATCTCCACCGAGTAGCGTACTCGCAAAAAGTCTTCATTGACTTTTCTTGAGATTCTGGATATAGAAGACATCTGGCGCATTCTCTGTATTAAACCTGAACCGATCCATGAAATTCGATGCCATGTTTACCCAACTAACCCATTTTTTTGGATTTTGATTGATGTACCAGGATAGGGCATCTCCAGTGAGGCTCCTTATGAACAATTTCATGCAAATCCTTTCATCCTTTCCAACTCCTACGAGCTTGTCACAGTATGTCCTTAGATGCACCTTTGGATCACCTGTTCCGTCGAACATCTTGAACTTAGGAGGTTTGTAACTCTTTGGCAGTTCCACGTCCGGCTGAATGCACAGATCCTCATAGTTCAATCCCTTAATGTATTTACCCCATTCGACACCTTGGACTCGACTTGTGATATTTTCAAGTTCTTCTGCCATATTCTTGATGAGCAGGTCCTTCTCGGCAGATTCAGGCATGTATAAGGTTTGTTGAGGAGTGTGGGGTAAGGTTTCCACATATATGGGGTTGCTTTTATGGACTCCAAAGATTTAGGTGTAGTGGTGGTCGTTGTCCGAGTTTTGAGGATCGGGAATGGATTATGGTGAATTTTGAGAAGTGTGATAGGTAGTGGTTTGTGGATAATGGGTTGGTTGATGATGATGTTATAGAGGAGTTGGTACCGGCAGAGGATTGGGATTTTGAGGCGGTGTGATATATTAGTGAGGTGTGGGAGGATTTTGTGGATGCTGGTTCTGTGTATTTTGGGAAGGTGTTGGGTTTTTGGTGTTCTGTTGGTTGATGTCGGGGACGTTCAGGGTAAGGGAGAGATTTGCCAAGTTCCAGAATTGCTCAAGCTCCCCTTGTAACTCCAATATCTTTTGTTCCAGTTGCCAAACCAAAGTCATTTGGTGTTGGAGTGCTTCGACCATCTGAAGTTTCAGCATTGTCTTTAGGTGTGGCATTGTCTTTCTTGATATTGCTTGTATCATCCATTCTGGCATTTCCCTTGCTTTTAGGATTGTGTAGAGGAGAGTTGGAGGACCTCTTGCTCTAGTATGATATGTTGATGATGCCAGTATGCACAAACCAACTTTAGGGGATGTGAATAAACAAATAAAAAAAAAGAAAATAAAAAGGTAAATAAGTCAGTGAGGAGTATTAAAAGGTTGCTTGCAGTATTTAAACATATATTGTAGAATAAGTTCGCATCCTAACTTGGGGACCTCATATTGCTTGAGGTAGGCCTAAGCGACATATAGATTTGGAGAAAATTGATGCCAATAATCGCGTCATTTCATTAATGTGAAAATAAACCGAATCTCTAATAAAACGACAATAATAATAAAGAGTCACTAATGGCATGTGCCTTATTACAACCATAGCCTAAAACAAGTCTAGAAAGCAAGTAAAATATAATTTTTAATCTATTTGGCCCCAGAAGCACCTTCTCCATGCTTGGCCTTCTTTGCTTCATCGATCAAGTTCCCCAGGTCGTGCATGTCCAGCAACAAATACGCCCTTGCTCGGAGACCTCCTTCGTTCCCATCCATGTTTTGATAGCCTGTAACCATGTTTCTCATTTTCCCTTCCAGTTCCATCAATCCATGCTCTAAAACCTCTTTATTTATTCGGTGGCAATTTCTCTCCATTCATTGATTGCTTCTATGACCGCTTTGTGTTGTTCCAAATGTCTTGCCTCAGATTCAAAAATCCTTTTGTGTAACCTCCTATATTTGACTTGGGCCTTGGCAGCGTTGTTTGTGACCCTATTTCCCAAATCAATCCCTGGCTTGACTTATCCTGCTATGTCGTCGACCAACCATGATGGATAAAAGTGCACATGGCCAGCATGGTATCAATCTAGTTCGATGGTATCCTTCTCCACCATGACCTTTAGATGCCACATGTGTTGCGCCTTGTACTTGAATGGAATAGCATCACATTAGAAATCTGCTTTGTAGTGAACCATATTGTAGACTTGGGGTATGACTTGTTTCCTCCCATCCTGTCTCATGACCCTAATAGGAGCATAAGGATAGATACTTGCCAACCCAATCAACACTAAATGAGGAACATCTCTTGACCTGATGATAAACTAGCTGGTAGGGAACCACTCGAACATCTAATGGACCTTTTTGTCCGTCAAATTACTAAAGAAGTGCACCCAATCCACAGTATTTTTCAGTTGTGCAAACCTATCTAGGATGAAAGTCATTCTTTTTGGATGGTGAAAAGCTATGTGGTCATTCCACGGCCGCCGCAGAGATTCCTGACTATACTGTCCTCTTTGAAGATGTTCCAACAACTATATTTGAAGTAACAAGTTGCAACCCTCGGAGTCTGAATCCCTTCTTGTAGTGGTCCAAAGCTCGGTATATTTCTGCCACGGTCATTGGGACGATAGTGCAAGTTTGTCCCTCAATTCTTTCTATTAGGGCCTTAGTAACCATAGCTGAACGGGTGTGAATCCTTTCTCTTTGCATTGGGAATACCAACATCCCTAGAAAACAGACAATGGACACGAAAACCCGACGGTAGGTCCAACCAAATGAAGTAAAAACTCATAATGGTAAAGGCGGTAGGATTTGCTATGTCTGTAACGTGCGTAGAGGAATTTGAATAGTATATAAGACTTTTTTAAGCAGACTAGCTCATCATTCTTTCTAAAACCCATCATTTTCAGAAACCCTCGGGAAGTGCGATTCTCAGGTACCAATAGACCAGGGCTATCCCAAGGAAGTCCAGCAAAGCCCCCTATTTCCTCTAGAAGGGGAGTCATCTCTATATCTCAAAAACGGAAAACAACCCTCTTTTCATCCCAGAACATAGTAGTGGACTCGATCAGTACATTGTTCGGTTGAATGTCTAGCAAAGAAGGTAAATTCCCAAGAATTCTTTTCACGTGGTTTTTGTCGTTTGGTGCAAGATTTTCCAACCAATCTAGCAGAAAAGGTGGAATATTCCGAACCATGCCAAACCTGGGGACCTCGTCCCTCATTTCTGCAAAATAGATAAATTTAGCCCTTGTCCCCTCCAGATTCAGCTAATTTCACGCTAATGATCAACATATTGGCATGTTTTTCTCCAAATGATGCACAGATCGTGATTACATCTATTGGGATTATGGAAATCCCTTCAGAATTTGGACAAGGTTTGTCTTAGTGAGCTATTGCACGGACAACGTTCTAACTCATACTAGGTTTAAACGTAATGCATGCATAATGGGTTTTAGGATGGGGTTTCTAGAAGAGTCTGGACTGGTACTCTCAAGCAGACAACTTGAGAGGGAAAGGCACGAAACCATCGATTGCACCGCTGATCGACTAGTTTTACCACAAATAAGCCTTTCCAAATTTAAAGGATAATTTTAGGAAGAGCGCAGATACTCATCAAGTGCCGCTATAGTATTAATACGCATGAGTGGAATATGATGTGGAGCATGCTTTATGCAAAAATAACACGTTGTCAAGTATTTTCACATATATTAAAAATAAATACAGTATTGAATGAACGTAAAGATAAAAGAGAAAGAAAAACAGGGAAGAAGTTAGATCGCATAATGAAGGAATTATAATAAAGCAGATAAAAAGGTAAGGATTTGGGAGAGATATGATATAGCAAAAAAGATTGGAGCAAATGAACATGATTAGGGAATAAGAGGAAACACATGTTGTAATCAAATTAAACAAAGAATCACATATGAGTTCATATAAAAGGGAAATGGGGAGAAGGATGTGCATTTAACAATAAAAGGGAAAAATGGGAGTGGGAGATTCAGGTAACAACAAAACAACAAAGACACGCTTATCAGAGAAGACTAATTCACAAAGATCAAGTTCATTTATGGTAAGAACCTAAAAAAATCCCCAGTAGAGTCGCCATACTATCGCGCCTTTTTTTCTCACGAAATCGGGTTTCGACATTGACAACTCTTTTAAGGAAGGGTTTTAAAAGAGAGAGTCGCCACCTAACGATTTTTAAGGTGCGTTAGGGCACGTATTTGCAGATAAATCTGTTTAACCAGTTTGCGTCACCAAAGATCAGGTAAGGGATCGAAATTACCTCGAAGAGAAGATGTTAGGCACTCTTCGAGGTCCATAACTGTGGGTCTCGGCCGAATTCAATTATGTGAATTAGTCTATGTGATCAAAGATAAGAAAACAAAGGGATCTGGGGAGTTCATTATTAAACACAAATAGTCGATGAAAGACAGGGTAGGGGTCCTAAATTTTTTAGCCTAAAGGATCACCCCGTGCAACATAAATAATATTTTGTAACTCCTTCAAGACAAGGTGTTACTCATATTATTCAGCGAGCACAGACTATTATCTCCTGCTACCCGATTACTATTTAAGTTGTTACCTAAAGTGTACTAGTTGATTCTAAATCGTACTCTATGCGTGTACTACCTGACCCTTACCTATGGTCCTAGAGGCATTGGGCCCTCTATTTTGGATGGTTCTAGACACAACTTAGGTTGCTCAAAATGGTAAAACTAGGTGACATATAAAACAAGTTGGACTTTTCATAAAAACAAAATAGATAAGGGCTCATATTAGCATCCACACATTAGGCAGCAAATGCACGCAAGCAGATTGGCATATTGACAGTTTTAATAAGTTAAGGTTGTTAGGTCCTATAGACATGGTTTCTATGTGACTCTGGATCTTAATCACACTGGCAATTTATGCAAGGTAATTTCTAGGTGATCGCGTAATTGCCTACTGATTATAATTAGAAGCGTTTAAACCTATAGACATGTTACCTAGGCGACTTATTCAGCAGTTGGTAGTAATAACAACGAAGAATACTCAGAATTACTTAGTTGTTCCTATAGGCATGCTTCTAGTGACATTTAGAAAGATACTATGTAGAGTTCCAGTTTTAGTATTTAGCACAAATGATAGTTACCCCTATAGGCATGAGTTCTACCTTTGGTGATTGAAACTGCTATTAACTCCTATAGACATGCATATTAACTGAACGAGTGTGACAATTAATTAAAACCTATAAACATGATTTCTAAAGAGGCAGATTCGAATACGCTGTAATGCAAATTGAACTCAGTTATTTTATTTTCCTATAGGCATGGTGTCTGGTCATATAGAAAAACAAAGTAGGTAAGATATTCATAGAATTTATTTGAGCCAAATCAAATTCCTATAGGCAGTTTATCTAACAACATATTTGAGCAAAAATAAACCCCCTATAGGCAGGTCATCTAACACGCAATAACAACTGAGTAAATATTTAGGAAAGTTTTCCAACACAATAGCATAATGTTTTTGAGTAAAGTAAAGCCTATAAGCAGTTTATCTAACAATAGCATAAAGTAAACACCTATAGGCATGTTATCTACCCATTTCATGCAGAATATCAAAATAAGCCCATTTCCCAATTTATTACTGCTCCGATTATATTTATAAATAATTATTATAGACCAGAAACAAATGAGTAAATTACAAAGTATATGGATTATAGGAAGCCTGCAGCAGGTCCAAATACACCTGGACAGACCAGGCCTTCAATTCACTATAACTCCAAAAGCTAATGTTTATAGTGACCAATAATGAATGATTCACCTCTGCTTTAAGGATAAGCATACCAAGCCCAATTCTCTAGTATGTCATAGTTCCCAAGGGCTTCACGAACTTCGGTCAGTGCTCACACTAGATGAGGGAGATTAGAACCAGTTCAAGGCAAACTATGGACTAAATCTTGGTGTGTCAGAGTTCACGAGGGTCTCATATGAACCCTGAGCAGTGCTCACATCAGGAAGGCCAAGGGACAGTACCTAGATTACCTTGACTTTCAACCAGCAAAGAATTAGAATTCAGAAGAGTGCAGGACAGGATTGGGAAGTATACTTAGGAATAGAATCACACATAGAACATAGACGAAAGCTTTGAAACTAAGCAGACTTAAAACTAACAAGTTTGAAAATAAACAAAGTCATAAACTGATAAGGACTAATTCTTAAACATATTTCTCAAAAGGCAGTAAGGAATTCAGACTAGGATAAGTCACAGAAAGGCAATTCATTGATCAATAATGAGTCAAGAAGCACATTAGTTATCAGTAAGAACTAATAGCATGGTGAGCACAAAATCAGATAAATAACATGTTAACAGATTTAACAACAAACTAAGGTATACATGGTGAACTAGTAGTTTAGGAAAGGTATCAAAACATACCTAATATTAAAAGGCAGTCTTAAGTTACACGTAATTAAGAAGATTTCATCAATTATTCTATTGAGTTAAACATGTCTAGAATACAGAAAGCATCTAATCAATTAACAGTAACATATTGAACGAGTAATAAAGAAGAAAAATGGCTTCAACAACTTACTAGTTCAGATGAAACAAAAAGAAACCTAACAAGGTAGCAATGATCACCAACAAAAGCAACAATGTAGGATTCTGGCCTTGGCTTCCAGCCAGCCAGGAATCAAATCTCAGAATAGAATAACAGTATATAGTTTTTAGTAGTGAGATGATTCAAATTCTAAGTCTCCGTCCCTCTAAAGGGGAATGGGGGAGGGGTTTAAATAGCACTGGACTAGGTCACACAAATAAGGTAATAATCAAGGAAATCATCTAACAATTAACTTAGGGAAAGAAAACTCGGAACTCTATTTAAGGTAAGCCATAGGTAAAGAGACGTGTATAAGCATGTAGACAGAGATTTTAACAAGCTATTAAAGAATCAAACTGATTTGAAGAATCGAAAACCCCTAAGTTTAGGGTAAGTAAAATTAGTCAACAATTAACGGCAAGAGTTGTAATAAAGATACATAGAAACAGATAGACAGAATCATTGAAGGAAAAGTAGAATCGAAAACCCTAAATTTAGGGTAAGTAAAATTGGCGGAAATAATCAAAGAAAAAGCTATAATAAAGATGCACAAAGAGTGTTTAGGAGTTTAAGAACGGCGGATGGTAAAGAATGGAGGATTAGGGTTATGAGTGGTTAATTAAAAGGGTTAGGTGAACGGAGGCCTTTGATCTTGAAAGATCAACGACCAGGATTAAAAGGAAGGTTGGGTCGGGTATAGAAAATGGGTCGCCGGTTAGGTTATTGGGTTAGGGGTCATTTGTTTTGGGCTGGGATGTTGGGCTAGTGTATTTCAAGTAATTGGGCTGGGATGTTGGGCTAGTGTATTTCAAGTAATTGGGCTAGAGGTTTGCCCGAAATAAACTTAAAAATGGGCTGATATTTAAATACCCAATTTTAATTAATAAATAATTTGTAAAATAATAATAAATAAAATATTAAATATTATTTGTGCATACAACAAGTTAAAATAGTTATTTAATACTATAAAAAGTATAAAGGGATTATTTTGGCGTAACTAAAGTAATGATAAGTACATATAGGCTATTATTGCAAATGTGCAATTTTGGCCTTAAAAATATAAATGCAATTATCGCAAATATGTTAAAAATATTTAAGTATAATATGGGTATAAATGGTGACATGATAAAATCATTGTAAAATAATTTGTGAGGTAATTAATGAGTATTTATATGATAAAAATGCAAGAATAAATTAATTTAAAACCCTCTAGAAATTATAGGAAATTATGAAAAAATGCTTACATATGTTCATAAATAAAGTGATGGTGTGTATGCACTATTTTGAAAGTATATATGTATATTTGAAAATATGAGGAAAAAATTGGGTATCAACAAAGACTAATACTGACCTTTCGGGGGCCTATGATATCTTGAAAGTTGATAATGAGCGGTTGCAGTAAAAAATCCATTGACTCCAAGCCAAACTCCAAGTTCAAGAAGAAATTTTTCTTGATTGAGAAAACTCATGCAACTTATCACATGAGGAGGAAAACTTTGGAGGATGCCAAAGAAGGCAATATAGACAACTATATCGCTGAAGCTCTTGCCTTGGAGACAACTACCTTCAAAAACATTCCTGCCCGGCCCACATCTCCAAATTCCTTGAGCACTTGCTCTGAGTCCTCAGAGACCGAGGAAGAAACTGAAGATGATAATAAAGATAAAGGGGGAAATGTTAAACCCAGTGCTGAGTGTGACGATTCAGTAGATCGTGTTAAGAATTTACACCCCGATCCCCCATTAACTGTTTTCCCGAGTTTATTTTGGCTATTTCAATTTACCGGGATGTTCGATTTTGAGTTTCGGTGAGTTTTGGTACATTTAGCCCCTAAATGAGAACTTAAGTGTTGAAAAGTTGGTCGTAGTCAGAATAGCGTGAAGACGGCCGCGGAATGGAAATCTGATGGTTCCTTAGCTCCGTTGGGTGATTTCGGGGTTAGGAGCGTGTTCGGATTGTGTTTTGGAGGTCATTAGCTAATTTAGGCTTGAAATGCCGAAAGTTGAATTTTTAAAGTTTCCGGTCTGATAGTGAGATTTTGATCCGAGGGTCGGAATGGAATTCCGGAAGTTAGAGTAGCTCTGTAGTGTTGAATGTGACAAGTGTGCAAAATTTTGGGTCATTCGGACAAGGTTTGATAGACTTTTGATCGAAAGCGTATTTTGAGAATTTTGGAGTTCTTAGGCTTAAATCCATGGTTAATTCGAGATTTCGATGTTGTTTTAGGTGTTTTAAGGATTGGTACAAGTTTGGATAGTGGTTTGTGACTTGTTGGTGCCTTTGGTTGAGGTCCCAGAGGCCTCGGGATGAATTCGGATGATTGACAAAAAGATTTTTGAGTTAAAGTTGCAGCTTCAGCTGCTGGTTCTGTCATAACCGCACCTACAGTTTGGGTCCCGCAGGTGCGGTGCCGCAGAAGTTTCGGAGAGACCGTAGAAGCGGAATTAAGGAAGGTTAGCAGTTTTGCGGGAGAATCACCGCAGAAGCGGTACCGCATCTACGAGTTGGAAACCGTAGGCACGGAAGTCCCCCTTTAATGAAATGTCGCAGGTGCGACCTTGGCTCCGCAGAAGCGGGACCGTAGATGCGGTCCCAAGGCTGCAAATGCGGAAATCGCTGGGCAGAACATATAAATTCTTGCCTTCGCGAAATTTAGCTACTTTTCATCTTTTTCAAAACGGGAAGAAGCTTGGGGAGCACTTTTCAAGAGAGATTTTCAGAGGAGTTCATTGGGGTAAGGTCTTTGGTCCCTAAACTCGTTATTGGAATGATTTTTATCAATTTAAGCATGAAAAAGTAAGGAAAATCAGTGGTAATTGGGGGTTAGGGCTTGACTAATTGGAGGCCTTTGAGTGATGATTTGAGGGACCAGTTGAGGTCCGATTTGACGCTTTTGGTATGACTGAACTCATGAGAGTGTGAGGATTCTGGAAATATAAATTTTACCCAATTCCGAGGCGTGGGCCTGCGGGGTGTTTTGGCCATTTTACATAATTTCGCGTATTAGCTTAGAATTTATTTGTAGAATCAGTTACTTGAAGTGTTATTTACATTATGAAATTAAATTGAATTCACTTGTTGCCCTACTATGAAACCTTGCCATTTATTTATATTTTCCTATTGGTGATGTGTATTATTTTGGAATTACGGATGTGGGATTCCGGTAGCTCCCCCTTGTCTATTTATTTTGGGACTACGGATGTGGGAATCCGGTAGATCCCCCTGCACAGTTATATGGAACTACGGAAATGCACCGGGTAGATTTCCCTAGTACTGGGTATTTATATTTGGGACTACGAAATGGGATTTCGATAGATCCCCGGGCACTATGAGTTAGACTACGGAACAGAATTCCGGGAGATCCATTGGATATGTACATATGGGACTACAGGACGGTATCCTGGGAGATCCCCGATTGTTATTATTGGTGCTGAGCTATATTTCCTTTCCATGTTTACCTTGTTTCTGTATAGTTGTTGTTGTCTTATACATCCTGTGTTATGTTACTGCTGTACTTATTTATACTATTCTGTTCGATACTGTTGACCTTATTATTTTATTTAACCTCAGTAGGGCCCTGACCTTCCTCATGACTACCCAACCGAGGTTAGGCTTGGCACTTACTGATTACCGTTGTGGTGTATTCATGCCTCTCCTGCGCATGTTTTTCATGTGCAGATCCAGGTACCGCTACTCGGGCCTACCATCCTTGAGGGAGGCGACTATTTTAGAGACTTCGAGGTACATCTACCACATCCGCAGACCGAGGAGTCCCTTTCTATTACTACTTTTAGTATTTAGCCCTTCTATATTTTTCTGTTCTTATTAGACATTCCGGAGTTAGAGCTCTGTAGTATTTTTCTTAGCTTGTGATTTGTGGGTTTCAGGACTTGGATTTACGTATTGGTATCGAGAGTTAAACATGGTGTATGCGAGCGGCACATTTAAACAATATTATTACTTTATTCCTGTTTTAAATTGTTTTACTTCAGTAAATCTTGGTTTTTATTCTGCAATTTAGACTTACTTAGTCTTAGAGACTAGGTGCCATCACGATGGTTCACGGAGGGCGAACCAGGGTCGTGACAAGTTGGTATCAGAGCTCTAGGTTCATAGGAGTCATGGATCACAAGCCGGTTTATTAGAGTCTCGTTGATTGGTATGGAGATGTCTATACTTATCTACGAGAGGCTATGTAACTGTTAGGAAAATTCCACTTCATTTGACTTCCTTATCGTCCGATATTTTGACATCACAATTCTAAACTTCTGTCTTCTATTCTCTCATAGATGGTAAGGACACGTGCTACCCGAGATGATCAGGCACCCGCGCCCCCTTCTGCAGCCGTCATAGGCCAGGGCCGGGGTAGAGGCCGAGGATATGCACGTGGTTTAGCTAGAGCACCTGCACGAGCTGCCGCTGAGGTACCACCAGCGGTTCCAGCCGGAGTCCAGGCACCTGACACGCCTACTGCCACTACTACTCCAGCTCTTCAAGAGACTTTGGCACAGTTCATGAGCATGTACACCACTCAGGCTCAGGCAGGGTTGCTTCTACTTGCGGCAGCCACATCTCAGGCCGGGGGAGGAGCACAGACTCTCACCACCTGCACTCCTGAGTAGCGAGTGCATGTTGAGCAGGTCCTTGAGATTATTCCTGTACCGCCTGCAGTGCCAGTTCAGCCCAAGGACAGGGCAACAGCTTCCGAGGAAGAGCAGTTGAGGCTTGAGAGGTTTATGAGGTACAAGCCTCATGTATTCAGCGGTCTAGCATCGGAGGATGCTCTGGGATTTCTAGATAAGAGTTACCGCATTCTCTGTACCATGGGTATATCAGGATCAAGCGGGGTTTCCTTCACTACCTTCCAGTTTCGAGGAGCCGCCTATGAGTGGTGGCGCACCTATGAGTTAGACAGTCCGGATGAGGCTGCTTCACTGACTTGGACTCAGTTTTCAGATCTGTTCTTGAGAGAGTATGTTCCTCAGAGCCTCAGGGATGTATGGCGCGCCGAGTTTGAGCATTTGCATCATGCTGCTATGACTGTCTCAGAGTATGCTATCTGTTACACCAGTTTGGCTAGGCATGTACCAGCCTTAGCTTCTACTGTTAGCGAGAGGGTTCACCAGTTTATTGAGGGCCTTATTCCCAACAGCAGGTCTAGCATAGCTCGTAAGTTAGAGATGGATATTTCTTATCAGCAGGTGGTGAGCATTACTAGGAGGATTGAGGGTATGCATGCTAGGGAGAGAGAGGAGAGGGAGGCCAAGAGGTCTCGAGAGTCGGGCCATTTCTCTGGTGCTCATTCCCCAGCAGCAGGTCGTCATGGTAGGAGTTATACGAGTCGCCCTATTCATTCAACTCTTCCAGCAGCCAATGGTATTATAGCTCCTCCTAGACCTCAGGAGCCTTATTATGTACCTCCGATATCTAGCGCGCCTCCCGCGCAGGGTGCTTTCAGAGGTCAGTCCAGCAGACCTGGCCCGAGCCAGTCACAGCCACCACGTACTCCCAAAGCTTGTTTTGAGTGTGGTGACACGCGCCATATGGTGAGGGATTGCCCCAGACTAGGAAGGGGTACACCTCTACAGACTTCTTTGCCACAGTGTGCCCCGCAGAGTTCTCAGGCTATGGTTACAGCTCCAGTTGCTACCCCACCTGCTCAGCCATCTAGAGGTGGAGGTTGCCCTAGAGGGGGAGGTCAGGCCCGATAATATGCCTTTCCTACCCATACCAAGGTTGTTGCCTCCGATTTTGTCATCACAGGTATTATACTGGTTTGTCACAGAGATGCATCGGTTCTATTCGATCCAGGCTCCACTTACTCTTATGTGTCTTCTTATTTTGCTCCACATTTGGGTGTATCTTGGGATTCCTTGAGTTCTCCTATTTATGTTTCTACTCCTGTGGGAGATTCTCTTGTTGTGGACCACATCCATCGGTCGTGTTTGGTTGCTCTTAGTGGTTTTGAGACCAGAGCCGATTTATTGTTGCTCAGCATGGTAGATTTTGACATTATCTTAGGCATGAACTGGTTGTCGCCCCATTATGCTATTCTTGATTGTCACGCCAAAACCGTGATGCTGGTATGCCAGGTATACCGCATGTTGAGTGGAGAGGTACTTTAGATCACACTCCTAGTAGAGTTATTTCTTTTCTTAAAGCTCAGCGTATGGTTCAGAAGGGGTGTGACGTGTATTTAGCTTATGTGAGAGATGTCAGTATTGATACCCCTTCAGTTGATTCAGTTCCAGTAGTATGGGATTTTCCCGATGTGTTTCCAGCTGATCTTCCGAGCATGCCGCCTAATAGAGATATTGATTTTGGCATTGATCTGTTGCAGGGCACTCAGCCCATTTCTATTCCCACGTATCGTATGGCTCCTCCTGAGTTGAAGGAGTTGAAGGATCTGTTACAGGAATTTCTTGATAAGGGTTTTATTCGGCCCAATATATCACCTTGGGGTGCTCCTATCTTGTTTGTGAAGAAAAAGGATGGTTCTATGCGTATGTGTATTGATTATCTCCAGTTGAACAAAGTGACAGTTAAGAACTGTTATCCTTTGCCTCGTATTGATAATCTGTTTGACCATCTTCAGGGCGCACGGGTATTTTTTAAGATTGATTTGCGCTCAGGTTACCATTAGTTGAAGATTCTGGAGCCAGATATCCTGAAGACTGCTTTCAGGACTCGGTATGGTCATTACGAGTTCCTTGTTATGTCATTTGAGCTGACCAATTCCCCAACAGCCTTTATGCATTTGATGCACAGTGTGTTCTGACTGTATCTTGACTCGTTCGTCATTGTCTTTATTGATGATATTCTGGTGTATTCCCGGAGTCGGGAAGATCATGAGCAACACCCGAGGACTGTGTTTCAGACTCTGAGAGAGAAGAAGTTATATGCTAAGTTCTCAAAATATGAGTTTTGGTTGGATTCAGAGGCATTCTTAGGCCACATGGTATCGAGTGAGGGTATTCAGGTGGATTCGAAAAAGATAGAGGTCGTGCAGAGTTGGCCCAGACCATCCTCAGCTACAAAGATCCACAGTTTCCTTGGCTTGGCGGGTTACTACCGTCATTTTGTTGAGGGGTTTTCATCGATTGCAGCCCCTATGACCAGACTGACTCAAAAGGATTCTCCATTCCAGTGGACGAAGGAGTGTGAGGCGAGCTTTCAGAAGCTCAAGACAGCTTTGACCTATAGCCCCAATTTGATATTTCCTATAGGCTCGGAGTCTTATATGGTCTATTGTGATGCCTCAGGGGTTGGCCTCGTAGCAATGTTGATGCAGGATGGTAGGGTGATTGCCTACGCGTCCAGACAGTTGAAGATACATGAGAAGAACTACCATGTTCACGACCTTGAGTTAGCTGCCATTGTTCACGCCCTGAAGATTTGGTGCCATTATTTATACGGAGTTCCCGATGAGATTTATACTAACCATCGGAGCTTACAGCACCTGTTCAAGCAAAAAGGATCTAAATTTGAACTAGAGGAGGTGGTTAGAGTTGTTGAAGGACTATGATATCACTATTCTATATCACCCGGGTAAGGCCAATGTGGTGGTTGATGCTTTCAGTCACCGGGTGGAGAGTTTGGGGAGTTTGGCTTATTTACCAGCATCGAAGAGGCCTATGGTGATGGATATTAAGGCTTTAGCCAACCAGTTTGTAAGATTGGATCTTTCGAAGCCCAGTCGGGTTCTAGCTTGCGTGGTTTCTCAGTCTTCCTTATTTGATCGTATCAGGGAGCGGCAGTATGATGACCTCATTTGTTTGTCCTCAAAGACAAGGTTCAACACGGTGATACTAGAGATGTGACTGTTGGTGATGATAGGGTATTGAGGATGCAGGGTCGGATTTGTGTACCCAATGTTGATGGGCTTCGGGAGTTGATTTTGGAGAAGGCCCATAGCTCGCGGTATTCCATTCATCCAGTGCCGCAAAGATGTATTAGGAATTGAGGCAGCATTGTTGGTGGAGGCAGATGAAGAAAGATATAATTGGATTTGTAGCTCGGTGCCTTAACTGTCAGCAAGTGAAGTATGAGCACCAGAGACCAGGTGGGTTGCTTCAGCAGATAGAGATTCCGGAGTGGAAGTGGGAGCAGATCACCATGGACTTTGTAGTTAGGCTCTCACGAACTTTGAGAAAGTTCGATGATATTTGGGTAATTATGGATCGGCTGACCAAGTCCGCTCACTTTATTCCTATGTGTACTACTTATTCCTCGGAGCGGTTGGCGGAGATTTATATCCAGAAGATTGTTTGCCTGCATGGTATTCTAGTGTCCATCATTTCAGATAGAGGTACTCAGTTCACATCACGGTTCTGGAGGGCCGTTCAGCATGAATTGGGTACTCGGGTGGAGTTGAGTACAGCATTTCACCCTCAGATGGACGGACAGTCCGAGCGCACTATTCAAATTCTTGAGGATATGCTCCATGCGTGTGTGACTAAGTTTGGAGGGTCTTGGGATCAGTTCTTGCCATTGGCGGAGTTTGCTTACAACAACAGCTATCAGTCCAGCATTTAGATGGCACCGTATGAGGCTTTATATGGGAGACGGTGTAGATCCCCGGTGGGTTGGTTTGAGCTGGGTGAGGCCAATTTATTAGGCACAGACTTAGTTCAGGATGCTTTGGAGAATGTTAAGGTGATTCAGGATAGACTCCGCACAACCCAGTCCAGATAGAAGAGTTACGCAGACTAGAAGGTTCGTGATGTTTCCTATATGGTTGGAGAGCGGGTTCTACTTCTAGTTTCGCCTATGAAGGGCGTTAAGAGATTCAGGAAGAAAGGGAAGTTGAGTCCGAGATTTATTGGTCCTTTTGAGATATTGAGGCGTGTTGGGGAGGTTGCTTATGAGCTTGCCTTACCTCCTAGCTTGGTCGAAGTTTATCCGGTATTCCATGTTTCGATGCTCCGGAGGTATCACAGTGATCCGTTGCACGTGTTGGATTTCAGTTCAGTCCAGTTGGACAAGGATCTATCCTATGTTGAGGAGCCAATGGCGATATTGGACAGGCAGGTTAGAAAGCTAAGATCAAAGAACATTGCATCAGTAAAGGTTCAGTGGCGGGGCCAGCCGGTCGAGGAGGCGAACTGGGAGACCGAGCAGGATATGTGTAGCCGTAAACCTCATCTTTTCACTACTTCAGGTATGTCTTTATGGTAGTTCGAGGATGAATGAATGTTTAAGTGTAGGAGGATGTGACGACCCGGCCGGTCTTCTTAAGAATTTACGCCCTGATCCCCTATTAACTGCTTTCCCCGAGTTTATTTCTGCTATTTTGATTTGCTGGGATGTTCGGTTTTGAGTTTCGGAGAGTTTTGGGACACTTAGTCCCTAAATGAGAACTTAAGTGTTGGAAAGTTGGCTGTAGTCGGAACAGTGTGAAGACGTCCTCAGAATTAAAATCCGATGGTTATGTTAGCTCCGTTGAGTGATTTTGGGGTTAGGAGCGTGTTCGGATTGTATTTTGGAGGTTCGTAGCTAATTTAGGCTTGAAATGCCGAAAGTTGAATTTTTGAAGTTTCCGGTCCGATAGTGAGATTTTGATCCGAGGTTCGGAATGGAATTCTGGAAGTTGGAGTAGCTCCGTAGAGTCGAATGTGACGTGAGTGCAAAAGTTTGGGTCATTCGGACGAGGTTTGAAAGACTTTTTGATCGAAAACGTATTTTGAGAATTTTGGAGTTCTTAGGCTAAAATCCAAGATTAATTCGATGTTGTTTTAGGTGTTTTAACGATTGGTACAAGTTTGGATAGTGGTTTGTGACTTGTTGGTGCCTTTGGTTGAGGTCCCAGAGGACTCATGATGAATTTGGATGGTTGAAGGAAAGATTTTTGAGTTAAAGTTGCAGCTTCAGCTGCTAGTTCTGTCATAACCACACCTGCGGTTTGGGTCCCGCAGGTGCGGCACCGTAGAATCGTCGGAGAGATCGCAGAAGCGGAATTGAGGGAGGTCAGCAGTTTCCGCAGATGCGGGTGAATTACCGCAGAAGCGTATCGCATCTGCGAGTTGGAGACCGCAGGTGCGGAAGTTCCCTCGCAGATGCGACCTTGGCTCCGTAGAAGCGGGACCACAGATGCGGTCCCAAGGCCTCAAATGCGGAAATCGTCGGGCAGAACATACAAATTCTTGTCTTCGCAAAATTTAGCCATTTTCATCTTTTTCAAAACGGGAAGAAGCTTGGGGAGCACTTTTCAAGAGAGATTTTCAGAGGAGTTCATTGGGGTAAGGTTTTTGGTCCCTAAACTCGTTATTGGAATGATTTTTATCAATTTAAGCATGAAACATTAAGGAAAATCAGTGGTAATTGGGGGTTAGGGCTTGACTAATTGGAGGCCTTTGAGTGATGATTTGAGGGACCAGTTGAGGTCCGATGTTGATGCTTTTGGTATGACTGTAACTCGTGAGAGTGTGAGGATTCTGGAAATATAAATTTTACCCGATTCTGAGGCATGGGCCCGAGGGGAGTTTTGGTCATTTTACATAATTTCGCATATTAGCTTCGAATTTAATTGTAGAATCAGTTACTTGAAGTTTTATTTATATTATGAAATTGAATTGAATAGATTTGGGCCATTTGGAGTCGAGTACTCGTGGCAAGAGCGTGGTTTTGGGTTGATTTTGAGCCGTTTCGAGGTAAGTGGCTTGTCTAACCTTGTGTGGGGGACCTTCCCCTTAGAATTGGTATATTTGGTAATTAAAATGCCTTGTACGTGAGGTGACGAGTGCGTACTTGTGCTGATTGTTGGAAATCCGAATTTCTTTAAGTAATTACTAGTATGTTTCCTTTCCTGTTTCTATTACTTACATTATTAAGCCTGTTGTTATCTTAGGAAAGCATGTCTAAGTGACTTAATTGCTTATTTGCTCAACCTGCCTTACCTGAATTCTGTGCAGCATGCTAGGCTAGGATCACTTGTTGCCTTAATATGAAACCTTGCCATTTCTGAATATTTTCCTGTTGCTGCTGTGTATTTATTTTGGGACTACGGATGTGGGATTTCGGTAGCTCCCCCTTGTCTGTTTATTTTGGAACTACGGATGTGAGATTCCGGTAGATCCCCCTGCATAGTTATATGGAAGTACGGAAATGCACCCGGTAGATTCCCTTAGTACTGGGTATTTATATTTGGGACTACGGAACGGGATTCTGATAGATCCCCGCGCACTATGAGTTGGACTATGGGACGGGATCCTGGGAGATCCATTGGATATGTACATATGGGACTACAGACGGTATCCTAGGAGATCCCCAATTGTTATTATTAGTGTTGAGCTATATTTCCTTTCCGTGTTTACCTTGTTTCTGCATAGTTGTTGTTGTCCTATACATCCTGTGTTATTTTACTACTGTACTTATTTATATTGTTCTGCTCTATACTGTAGACCTTATTATTTTATTTAACCTCAGTAGGGCCCTGACCTTCCTCGTCACTACCCAATCGAGGTTAGGCTTGGCACCTACTGAGTAGTGTTATGGTGTACCCATGCCTCTCCTGCGCATGTTTTTCATGTGCAGATCCAGGTACCGCTACTCAGGCCTACCATCCTTGAGGGAGGCGACTGTTTTAGAGACTTCGAGGTACATCTGCCGCGTCCGTAGACCGAGGAGTCCCTTTCTATTCGTGCTTTTAGTATTTAGCCCTTCTGTATTTTTTTGTTCTTATTAGACATTTTGGAGTTAGAGCTATGTAGTATTTTTCTTAGCTTGTGATTCATGGGTTTTCGGGTCTTGGATTTACGTATTGGTATCGAGAGTTAAACATGGTGTATGTCGAGCGACACATTTAAACACTATTATTACTTTATCCTGTTTTAAATTGATTTACTTTCGCAAATCTTGATTTTTCTTCCGCAATTTAGGCTTGCCTAGTCGTAGAGACTAGGTGCCATCATGATGGTTCACTGAGGGTGAACCGGGGTCGTGACACTTAGCAACCTTCATCTTCAAAAGATGCAGAGGATACTTCTCACCTCTTTTCCAAGGTGTATGCCAGTGTAATCTTCAATTTCTTCAAGGAGTTTGACAGATCTTCTTGATTGAGGACAATTTTTTGCGAAATGTCCAATCTTATGGCAAATAAAGCATCTGTTCTTCTTGTGAAAATTTCCTGGCCTTCTGCGTCTGAAATATTTTGTGTGTCTCTTGGACCTTGATTTCCCATATGGAATTCTTGGCCATCTAAACCTCCTGAATTCTCTCCTTCGCCTGGATGTGTGGTAGGAACATCCTGATCCGGTGATTAGATCAGATTTGCGGCATGCCTTGTCAAGCACTGGATTGTGTTGGATAATTTGCTTTAGGGCTAAGCGTTTTGTACAAAATGTTATCCAATGCAACGAAAATAGCTTGCTTGATGTAACCAATTTGTGGGATTGTTATGGACTAAAACCTTTCTTCAATGATGGTCATGGTTCGGCTTGCCAACAACTTTGAAAGGGAAGAGACAAAGGCTAGCTTCAGATTGATGTCTCCTCCAATTTCAAAGTATATCTTCGCCATTTTTTGAAAATGCCTGTCAATGTCATTTCTGTCGAATGGCACACACTTCATCTCGAAGAGTTGTCTTTGCATTTTCGACAGATTGATATCTGTCGAAGAGTTGTCGCATTTTGAAAATGCTTGTCAATGTCATTTCTATCAAGGCTTGCTTCAGATTGATATCTGTCGAATGACACACCTTCTGTGCTGATAAAGCAGACTAATGTATTTTTTTTATTTTCCTTGTAATTATCATGGAATCTCTATTGGGTCCAAAAATTTTAAAATAAAAGATATCTTTTTTACTTAACTTATGTGCAAAAGATATCTTTTTATTTTTCTATTGATAAAGTCCAGGAATTTTTCTCGTCCGGTTAACTTTAACACCGGGTATTTCTACTTCCGGTTGATAACCTTTAATTGTGAAGATTTTATAAGAGAGAGCCCTTATATTTACGGTGCTTTTGAATAGAACGTTTCATGTTGATTCCACCACTTGCAATTGAAGTTCAAATAACATTCAAATGAAATAAAACCCATGTCACTTGGACACGAAATAAGATATTAAAATAAAAGGACTTTTAATTATTACTTCTATTTCCAAAAATACATTTATATAAGACAAAAAATTTAACATTTACTTAAATAAATAAAACTGCTAATACATGTGGCTAATTTTAAATTCTTATTTCTACGGAGCTGGATATACCATATCTAATCTTGAGTTGAAGTCTTTCATAACAACTGAACTTTTAAGTTCAAGATATAGTTCCCGGTTCTAGTAGTCCCTGATTTGATTGACACTTTTAGTGCTATGATATACGGTAGTTTCGCCCCAGTCTTCGGATGCAAAGCATGAGAACTCAAACATTAGAGTTGTTGTTGCTATTGGCAATCCATCTTCGGAGTTAGCTTTACATTGTTGCCTCATTAAAAATCTTGCTAGAAAAATTCATTTCCAAAAACTGGACGAAGGAATAAAAAGAGTGCAGCACATACTTTCAGTACAATCAATGATCTTTAGCAGTAGTACCTTTTGAGGTGAGTCGTGTTCTAGTTGCTTGATAATTTTACTCCATCATATGAACCTTTGCCAGTTATAGCTGAAATCTGGTAAGGTCCTTCCCAGTCGGCCCCAACTTCCCGACATTGACTTCCCGGGTATTATGAGTTACCTTCCGTAAGATCAAGTCTCCGACTATAAAATAACGAATATTTGATCTACGATTGTAGTAACTTTCCATTCTTTGCTTTTATGTCTTCATTCTTACATAAACCAAGTTCCGATGATCCTCAAGCAAGTCTAACTTAATCAACATTGCTTGATCATTCTCTTGCTCGTTTGCTCGGGAATACCTCATGGTCGATTCACCTATCTCCACAGGAATCAAAGCTTCCGCACCATACACAAGGAAAAAAGGCGTTTCTCCTATGCTCGATTTTTCCATTGTTCGATATGCCCACAATATTCCGGGTAATTCTTCAGGCCTACCGCCTATTGCATCCTCTAATTTCCTTTTGAGATTTTGAATTATCACCTTGTTAGTTGATTTCGCCTAACAATTAGCACTTGGATGGTAACGGGAGGATGTGATCCTTTCATCTTCAACCCTTTAGGAATTTTGTAATCTTGGAACCTTTAAATTGTGGCCCGTTGTCACGAGTAATTTCTTTTGGTATTCCAAACCAAAAAATGATATGATCCCAAATAAAATCAATCACATATCATTCTCCAACCTTCTTAAAAGCACCTGCTTCAATCCATTTTAGTGAATAATCAGTCAAAACTAAGAGAACTTTTACATGCCCAAGCCCTTGAGGCAAATGATCAACTATATCCATCTCCCATTTCACAAATGGTCACAGTAACACCACTGAATGCAAATGTACTGCCAGCTGGTATACTAGTTGAGCATGATATCGGCACTTATCATAATTTTATACAAATTCCTTTGCATCTTATTCCATCTGAGGCTAATAGTAATCGGCTCTCATTAATTTGAGCACCAATGAATTCGCACCGGACTGAATTTGATAAACTCTTTCATGATTCCCTCATTACATAGTAAGCTTCTGATGGTCCTAAACACCGTGCAAATAGACCTTGAAAATTCCTTCGGTATAATTGTCCATCCACAAGACAAAATGGGGCAGCTTTTGTTTGAAATGCCTGGGAGGCTTTAGAATTAGCATGCAGTTTTCCATGCCTTAAATACTCTATGAACTTATTTCTCCAATCCCAAACTAGGTTGTTGAGTTCACTTTGCAATAGCTATCTATGTCTAGGGCCGAATGCAATAGCTGAGCAACATCACCAGAATTAGCTCCTTTCATTTTCGTGGACGAACCTAAGTTAGCCAACGCATCCGCTTCCATGTCCTCTTCTCTTGGAATATAGATCGGTACCACTCCCTAAACCAGGAAAGTAAAATTTGAACTTTATTCAAGTATTGCTGCATGCGTTCTTCTTTCGCATAAAAGATCCCATATATCTGGTTTACCACCAACTAGAGACACACTTTACTATTACCTCGAAGCCTAATCCCCGGGCTAATTCATGTCCTGCAACTATAGCCTCATACTCAGCTTCATTGTTAGTCAATAGAACAGTTCGAATGGCTTGTCTTAGGATTTCTCCCGAAGGAGTGATTAGTACTATCCCAAGACCGAAATCTTTTACACTGGAGACACCATCTATAAATAAGGTCTGTATATCGGAAGAAGTTCCTGATACCAGAACTGCTTCTTTTGTAGCTAAAGGCGTCATTTCTTAACTAAAATTAGCTAAGAGTTGGCCACAACTTGTGACTTAATCGTAGTCTGTGATTTATATTCAATATCAAATTTATTAATTTCAATTGGCCGTTTAGCCAATTTTCCCAATAATTCAAGTTTATGAAGGACGTTTCTCAAGGAAAAGTCATCACAACGACTATTGAGTGATACTGAAAGTAGGGTCTAAGCTTTTCAGAGGCGACTGCGAGAGCTAGAGCCATCTTTTTTAGGTGTAGATATTGTGTTTCTGCACCTGACACTATTTTACTAACATAATACACAGGGAATTGCATACCTTCTTCCTCCTAGACTAGAACTACACTCATTGCAACTTCTGATACCACTAAATAAATTAACAATTGTGCTACCTCCTTCAATTTAGACATTAAATGAGGACCGGAAAATACCTCTTCAAGTCACTTGCTAGCACTCCAGAGTACAGGGGAAGTCATTCTTCTTCTTTAAAAGTGAATAGAAACGGTGACATTTTTCTGACGATCTTGATATGAATCTACTAAGGGATGCCAACCTACAAGTCAACCTTTGCACCTCCTTTACACTTTTTAGTTGGTCTGGAATATCTTCTATGGCCTTAATCATGTCAGGATTTACTTCAATTTCTCTTTAAGAAACCAAGAAGTTTCCCAGAACCAACTCCAAAAATGCACTTCCCCGGATTGAGCTTTATGTTGCACTTCCTCAAGATGTCAAATGTTCTTGAAGATGGCTCAAATGATCACCTGCACTGAGAGACTTAACCAACATGTCATGAATATAGACTTCCATGATTTTACCTATTTGACATTCAAACATTTTATTAACGATCCTATGATAAGTGGCGCCGGTATTTTTAAACCTAAAAAGCATCACATTGTAACAATATGTACCAAAAATTTTCGTAAATGAGGTTCTTTCTTGATCCTCCGGCTGCATCCTAATTGATTATACCCGGAGTATGCATTAAGAAAACTCATCATACCATTCCCAGCCGAAGCATCGCATTTGGTCAATGTTTTGCAATGTAAAAGAATCCTTAGGGCAAGACTTATTTAAATCATTTTAGTATATGCACATTCTAAATTTATTTTTGGTTACGACTACTACGTTAGCAAACCAATTTGGATAACTTACTTCACGTATTGAACCTATATTTAGCAACTTGGTTATCTCTTCTTTTACAAATATGTTTCTGACCTCAGCTATCAGCAGCTTCTTCTGCTTTTTAGGAGGTTGATTAGGGTTTATACTTAGCTTGTGGATAGACACTTCTAATGGAATACCTATCATATCTAAATAAGACCAAGCGAAACAATCAGTGATAGTTTTAAAAATTCAACTTTAAACCTGATTCGAGGCTCAGCTTCGTTCGCAAGTAAACCTTCCTTTGTGGGAATTTTGTGAACATAGCAACTTGTTCAAAATCTTCTGCAGTTGACTTTGTTGCATCCATTTCTTCCGATACCTGAAATGATCTGGACACCTTGTAAATATCTGATGTCTCTTCCTTTCCATCGTCTCCAACCAGGATAGGAACGGAAGTTGACATCGGTTCTTGTAGTTGCTATTTGTTGATTTCCTCCCCATTACTTCTAGATAAGGTGAAAACATTCATTTCCCTTGTAGCAGGTTGATCACCTCTAATCTGTTTAATCCCATCTGATGTAGGAAACTTCAGCAATTGATCGTAAGTTGATGGCACAACCTTTATTTCGTGGATCCATGGCCTACCAAAAATTACATTGTAGCCCATATCGCCATCCACAACTTTGAACAAGGTGGATTTCTTCACCCCCTTTAGCATATGTAGGCAACATGATCTCTCCTCAGGTCGTTACGCTTATTAGGTTGAACCCGACTAAAAGTTTTATCACTGAAACTATGTTCCTGATTATCTTTGCTTGTTCTAAGATCCTTAGTTGGATAATATTGGCAGAACTACCTAGATCAACCAATATACGTTTAATTTTTAAATCTAAAATATTTAAAGATATTACCATAGCCTCATTGTACGGTAAAATAAGGCCATCAGCATCTTCCTCCGTGAAGGTGATTTCATCATCCTATGATGCTTCTTGGATTCTCTTGCCATGAGTGACCGATATCTTTATCTTTTTTGCTGCTGAAAATGACACCCCATTTACTTCAACCCCACCAAAAAATCATGCTTAATGTTAGGGGGAGACCCTGTTGTTGGTTTTGCCGGTTCCGTTGCATCCCGACTCCTACCCTAGTTTTTCTTGGCCCGTTCATTTAAAAATTCACTAAGATGACCATTTTTCAATAGCATCACTATCTCTTCATAGAGGTGCTGCCAGTTCCCATTCTTATGGCCATGTGTATCGTGGAACTCGCACCACAAATTAGGATCCCTTTGACTGGGGTATGACCGAATTGGTTTCGGGAACCTTGCTTCCTTGATGTTTCTCATAGCTCAGACCAACTCTACCAAACTGATATTGAAATTGTAATCTGATAAACGGGGATATCCTAAATCCCGAGACCCCGATAGTTCTTTATCTTGCAAAGTTTTGCTACTCCATCAACGATATATCCTTCTGTCTGGTCCAAATCTTTTCGACGACTGAAAACCTTTAGCACCATGCCCATAAAATCTTTAGTTTAATAAATAAGGTTGAAAACGATTCATGGATGATCTCCGGTCCACATCAGGATCATTTTTGAACTTTTTTTAATTTCGATCATGATTACGACCCTTGGATGACAACGATGAACCCAACTAATCTCATCAATTCTAATTTTTAATTCATAGCGATCATGGACATCAATCCATGTGGTTGCTTGAAATTCCAATAGACTTTCTTTAAACTTCCTCGAGGCATTGGAGCTAAAGGATTGAGACCTTCGGTGAATGCTTCTGCTGCCCATTTGTCTGAAACTGCCGGCAACAACATTCTCTCCTTTTGGTACCGGATCACGAATTCTAGCAGCAATTCTAAATCTCCTTGAGCGATTCTACATATATCCGCCTTCCTGGCTTGGACTTTCCTTTTCCCAGTATGAGCTTTGATGAATGAATCTGCAAGTATCCAAAGAATCAATTAAATGTTCAGGTAAGAGTGAATACCTAGTTAAAGCTCCCTTTGTTAGGGTTATGCCAAATTTCTTTAGCAAAACTTATTCGATCTCATGCGGAACCAAATCACTTCCCTTCACAACCATTGTGTAGGTTTGTGATGTGTTCCTATGGATCCGAATTTCCATCATATTTTGGAATATCCGGCATCTTGAACCTCTTTGGAATCAACTCTGGGGCCGCACTTGGGTTGAATGACAATTGAGTATACTTCTTTGTCCCTTCAATAACGGAGATGCCCTTGGGATCTGATCCATCTGAGCGCGGAATTCCTTAATGTTTTGAACCATCCAATCATTCATTTCCCTCGTGAACCTCATGAGCTCGGTTTTAAAAGGATCATTTGTGCTATTTTCATTCTTGGATCCGCTGTCTGCACCATCTGCTTGATTATCATTAGATTTGAACTCTTCCCTCGAAGCGACGTTGCCGGTTCTTTGTGCTGTTTGATTTGCAGGTACGCTAGGAGTGGCTCGAACTCCTCCATTGGAATTATTTGAAGCAACCGTAGCACTTTCTAGAGCTCAGTCATTATTCGGTCATGTCTTGAGAAATGATTCATGATTTCCCTTGTTGTCCTCTCAAAACATTTACCGTCTTGACAATAAGTTTATCATCCATATCATCAGGGGTAGGAGTCCTTACACACCGAGTATTCCGTTCCTTCCGGACCAGAGTTGACTCATTCCCATCGATACACGTTTCAGTGGCTGAATCATCATGCTGATCTCTATCACAAAAATTATCCTCATGCTCATTAACGTTGTTTGCTCCAACATTGAGCGAGTTGTTGACATTATTGGGTGCCATATTTTTTTTTCTTACTACAGAAAAAATTTCAAAGTATGTCAGAAAAAGATGGATATATCAAAGCAATACCACAATTGTCTATTCTTCACAGTGGGCGTTAAATTATTTACACATAAAACGGTACAGTTGAATTTGTAACGTGATTTATAAGTAGATTAAATTGATCTAAGTAAATAAAATGATGAAGAACATAAACGAATAAAATAAGAATAATCGAAGAAAATACAAGCATGGGCCTTGAATTAAACTTCTCTGGAAATAAGAACAATGTTGAAAACTTAGTATAAGCAAAATAAGATTTTAGATAATAAGAGAGTAATCTTAGCCTTTTTTCGTGTTGCTCAATGAGTACAAATTTCTCTATTTATAGCTAATTAGGGGAGACAAGATCCCCAAATCAAGCTCCTCTTTAAGGTGAATAAAGGCCCCTCTTGATAGCTGCATAACGGTTGAGTGTTAATCCTGTGATTCTCTGTAATGGCTGCTCCTTTATTGTTGTCTTCTTCAACCAGTACCTTACTTTCAAATTCTCTTCTCCGGTTTTAATGTCTTCGGAGCTTATACAACACCTGTCACATGCTTGTATCCGATGCCAGCTATTGCTAACTAATCTCCTACATGTCTTTACTGCCACGTGTCCATTCGATGAACATCCACCCGTCGTCTGTTAATTTTACCCTATACAGTATCAAGGTTGTGAAGTCTAACAAAACCAACACAAATTGTGGTTACAGTGCCACTCGATTAAAACAGTAAAATTAATATGCAGTTCACTATCTGTTTCTCGATTTTTAAGGAATAGTATGAATTTTGTGATTCTGGTCAAACAACAAATCTTGAGTTGCGAGCATTGCAAATACACATTGACATGTCGGAACTAAAAGTACTGAGATTTCAATCATTTCTATTTAGGATTTTAATGTTGGGTGCATATCTTCTTAATGCTGGCGGTGAAAATCCACTCCTCCCCACTGCATCTTCAACTAGATAAGGCTTGTGCTTGTATTTGTGCAGAAGACACTTCCCTCTCTGCTTCAAATCATACTAGTTGTTTACAACCTAAACAGCAGTTGGACCACTTCACTTCTTTCATTTGTACAAACCTAGTAAGCTTTTCTCCTTCTGGATGTCAAGTTTGTTGGAGGCAAAAGAAACGAAAAATACACCAACTCACACTGAAGAAAATTATTCACCATAAAGAATATGTTAACTACTATTATTAATGTAGCCAAAAATTGTACAAAGTGCTGTTATCACAAGAGCCAAGACGAGCCTTTCCTTCCCATTTCTTTCCCTGCCAATTCCCCAGCAAGGCAGGAATTCCTATCTAGTTAATCTAGATGACAGATCTGTTCAAGTATGTGGTATGCCTAACAACTAGAAACTCTTCCATAGATTGGAGGCTGCAGTAGCCCAAAAGCGACAAAAGCAAATCTAACTAGGTTTGCCTTGCACTATCTTGTGTCAAAAAGGTCCAAAGTCCAGAGTAAAAGACTATATTTGGAAATCAATCATGCCACTTCCTTGCTCCTCTGCAGCTTCCAGTTCTGGAAGAATTGAATGACGATCTACAGATATTGATGGTTGTAAAATATTTTTAAGACTTCTATATATCTCTTCAGGTGCCTCCTTATTTCGATCGTGGCTGACATGCATTTTTCCTGTCACCTTAACTTGATTTTTCCTTCTCGTGCTTGACTTTGAATCTTCCTTGTGGTGAGGTGAGTGCAATTCAGAAGTACATTTGTGAGTGGAATCACCAACATTTTTGGCTGCATGGCATACAACCATTCCAGAAAACATGTTGTATAATTCTAAGTACTTTGAGAAAAGGTGTGCAAAGTAAAGATTGCTATTGAAAGAAAGAAATGGCATATAAGGTATCTCTATAAACACGAAACAAGTAGAGTTTAATCCAAGAATTAAATGCTTTGACATCTTAACGGTTTAGGTCTCTGTGATTAAGATGTTTGATTTTACATTCATATATATCCTCTAAAGCCTAGTTTACTTCATTGTGTTTGGGATGAACATGTAAAAGAGCATGCTAAATGCTATGCCATGCAGTCCATTTACTGTTCAGCCATGCTCGTTTACTATATTACACATTTCTTGTAATTCCAAGGAAAGAAATAGCACAATGTACTTTGGAAACTTGATACTACCAAAAGTTAATGCAGCTGGACATAAAGAATAACAGATAGAAGCAATATACGGTACAGGAAGGCTATCTTCTTGGTGGAAGGTGCGCTTGCCATCATCCTTCTTCTTTTTTGCATGCCGCTATCAGTTTATAAGTAATTGAGATTTTGTGGACTTGGAGAAGGAAAGGCTGGAAAAATAAACTGGGGAGTCTGAAGTTTTTGAGTTCAGAATCATAATCATTCAAATCCTAAGCAAAATACAGTCACTCTTTTGAAATTTTACTAGCTAGAAAACAAAAATAAGGAATGGTGATCAGTAAGACTGGAGATAATGTTTTCAAGATGTACAGGGGGTTGTTTTCCAGCAAGTATTTAGAGCCTAAATCTGATGCCTTAGACCACTAGGCAATTCTGTCAGATTGCACTAAGGCATTTATTTTATGATACCAGTCAACCTTTCTTGTAAGAGGCACTTACATATGTCTACGCTGGAAGACTCTTGCTTTGCCAAAGGTGAATTAGCACGTCTAATGCACAACCACGTCCTTTCTTCTTCAGATTCTTGTTGTGAGACAATTGGTACATGCCAGTAGCCTTTTTCTGACTCCTGGAGACATAAGGAACAAGATTACATCTCATAGTTGTGTTAAATGACATGCAAGTACAACATAATAATGTTCTTCTCCTATATGTGCTCAATCTCTGCTATTGATTTTATTACTGCAAATCGAGAAGAATGCCCCATCTATATTTGTATTTTGGTTCATAAAATTGATCATGAGCAAATTATTTGCTATGTATATTCTGAAGCAGATCAAGCAGAAGGCAATAACGACCTGAATTACAACAGAACATGGAGGCGGCATGTGAAGCACTGGACCTGTTTCAGAGAAACTGAAATGCACCTTCAATTAAGAAAACAAAATTCCTTCATCAGAAAGCTTTGAAACGTACAAGCATATTTGAATTTATAGCATATACATCATGAAATAGAGGTATCCCATATCAAGTAAGCTAATTAAAGAAAGATGGCTCATGTTGCTTCATGGATAGAATAAGAAGTAATATGAGGGACAATTTATAACAAAAAGCAACGACGACTAGAGGAGGTTGTTTTCCAATGGTGAATAATAGGTCATTGTCACCATTGTACAGCCTAGACATAATTCGATGCCCGCAACCAATTTTCTCCTCTCCCTCACCCCTCACATCCCTGGGGGCCCTTTCCCTAATAAAATAATTCCTCTACAGCTCTACCTTTTATCGATGCAATAAAACATCAGTCAAGAGAAACAAATACATTGCTAGACAGTTAATATGCCATGACTGTATTCTTACTTTCTTGAACCTCCAACATGCATATTAGAACGAAAGTTCAATATTTCATGCTGACATATTTCTGAAGTGTAGAACTCACCTGATGCCGTTCTTTCCACTTTGGGAAAAAGTCATTTCCCAGAAGTTGAAACAAATGGTCCCTCATTTCATCATTCGTCACTATTAAGCACTTAAATTTTATAGCTGCATACAGCCAGTACCTGAAGAAACAAGTTGATTCGCCATCAGAATATAAATGAAAATGAATTAGAATACAAGGCACTCAGACTATGCACAATGCGTCCTAGAAATAAAAGATTACAGCTCTCACCAATCATCATTGGAGCCTGTAGGTGTTGCATAGATTGCGTCAGCATTTTTCCACTTGTCAATTAACGCTCTATTGAATGGTTCATCCATCTTATCTCCAGTAATACGTCTATTATGCAAAACTATCAGTGGCCACTTTTTCGAAGGAAGCATCTGGCGAATTCCATTGACAATAGCATTGACCTGAATGCAAATGATCAATTAGAGAAAACAGAAGACCTGAACTTTTGAAAATACAGGGGTGTCATGAAGATATCATGTTTCATTAACAAGGCATCCAACATTTACCTTAGATGGCCTAAATTTTCTTTGGCTATAAAGGCCAACATTTGCTCCATCAACAATAGCTTCAAAGGGTCCATAATAGTCAAGCCATCTCTGCAGTTGTTTCACCCTCACTAGAGACACAAATGATCCAAGAATAACCTAATCATTAGAGCAGTTAGTAAAACGTACTTGAAATTTCTGGAAGCTTGAATTTCTCTCTCTCTGCGCAGCTATAGAAGCAACTGACTTGGCAAAATTTTCAGTTTCTACAGGATCAAGATCAATGGTCACCAGCTTCTCACCACAGCATTTGCAGCAGCCGTCATAGTCAACAGATGTGCGTGATACAGTCCATTTACCATTACCCAACCAGCCTTGTCCATGCCACCCACCACCTCCATTTTTAATAGCTTCGCGTATGGATCTTTCATCCCATTTTCTTTTCCCAACCCTTGAAGCTATCTTGCTGTTGAACCACTTCTCAATCAAATCTGCAGTAGAAGGTGAGACCTGTCGAACTCCTTCTCGAAGCTTATGCAACAAATAGTACACCTTATCTCTCCTACCAGCTTCTATACTTACTTTTAGAAGTGCTTCCAGTTCGGGTTCCTCTGGATAGACACCATGCTCCAACATGTGCTCTTCAACCATAAATGCCTTGTCAACATCCCCATTATTGCAGAAAACAGACAAGGCAGGACCATAAGATCGCAGCCTCGGGTTTATTCCATATTCTTTAATTAGCCTTACCACATCAAATGCCATGTCACCATTTCCCAATGCCATTGCCATTCTTGCAACAGATGTAAGGGTTGCTTCATTCATTTGTACCTTCTCAGACCGCATCTTCTCATATATCTCAAAACCATATTTAAGTGCATAGTGTTTCACATCTTCACTCACTTTAATTCCATGATCACTTATTGTATTAGAAGCTTCTGCACTGCTCTTGAACAATTGCACCAATTCATCTAAAGTTTGACAGTTAGTATCTGAAGAGAAGCTCAACATATTAGTCAAGTTTGTTACTTTGCCATTGTTTGAAGCTTTGATTTTGACAGAAGTGCTTCCCTTGGGCAAGTCAAGAGAATTCAAAGTCCTATTACTACCACTTCCACTTTTTGCTGGCTGAACAACACCAGTAGCTGCAGAAGCACAAAGATAGAGAAGAACAGCATAGTGATATGGTCCCATTGCTATTCCTTCTTGCAATGCCAACTCATACAGCCTAATTGCACCAACTACATCCCCTCTCTTTGAGCACATATCCAACCCAATCTTAAATGTTGAATCAATTTTACTTTTCTTTGACCACTTTTCCATGTTTTCCCTATTACCCCCATCTTTTCTAACTTCTTTCTCAAAAGTTTCAGTCTTGGACTTATTAGAACCCAATTCTCTACTTCTTTTAGGTTTTAATCCACTCTTTGCATTTCTGTCTTTTAGAATGACTGTTTTCCCACCTAAATTTTCTCTTGAAGATTTCATGCCAACCATCTTATCTTTGGGACTAAAGGAGGAAAACCCAGAACTATTTTCATTATTAGTTCTACTGCCTGATATTTCGTGCTCTGGTTCAAAGGATAATCTTGTTTCCAAGTGAGTGACATGTGCTTTAACTTGAATGGAGGGCAAAATTCTTGGTGTGTATTTTGTTGGTGGAGAAAGGAGAGTATGGAAAGAAGAGTGAAACAGAGTTGAAGAATGCTTACTGCAGAGACAGAGTTGGAGTTGAGTTTGTTGAAGGGGTTTGAAGGTGATGTAGGAGGTGGAGGCCATGTGTGGCCGTTAGTGAAGCTTCATATCAATGTCGGATTTCAGCTTATTATATTAGGACAATGGACGATGTTGAACTCTTTAATTTTACTTTCGTGCCCCTTGCTCTTTCCGAGGATAAGATATCTGCTATCTTTTTCTCATTCATCTGATCCTCCTTCCCAGAAAACAAAAAAAAAAAAGAAACAAAGAGAAAAAAACGTAACATCCTCGTATTGATAAAAAAAAACAATATGAAGTTTAAGATGTTACTTAATTTATGTAGTGTATTAATAGCATAAAACAATATTAGTTAATCCCTCCGTTCCATTTTATATGAGTATTTCTTTTTTTGGTCCGTTTAAAAAAGAATGATCCTTTTTTAAATTTGGAAATAATTTAGTTTAAACTTCCAATTGTACCCTTAATGAGAAGCTTTCATAACCACAGATACTCTGGGCCACTTTTTGACTTGTTTAGGACCACAAATTTCGAAATTCTTTATTTTTTTAAACTCTGTGCCTAGTCAAATAGATTAACATAAATTGTAACGGAGGGAGTAAAAAATTATAATTATAAAAAGCATCACATTGAAATTTAAACCCGAACATATAAATAAATTTAAATTTCTTAAAAGTTAAAACGAAATATTATTTTAGTAATAAAATACTCCTTTAGATCATCCTAGAGTAAACAAAAAGAAGTACAATTTGGATAGACTATGACATCATCCCTCTACTTCTCCAAATTAGAGAAGAGGAGGGGAGAATGATTAACTATGACAAATTAATGAAATTATATCAAATATTTTGAAACTTATCTAGAAATATTACCTTATAAAAAGTTATAACGGAGGTAGTAAACCTATATTTGGTCATTTCAACAAAAAAACTTATTAGCTCTATTTGTCCTTCCTTTTTTCCTCCAGAAATCTATTGCGAAACTCAGGCTGAGCCCCTCGTCTTTTGTTAGATTTTAAACCGTTGATAAATTTTGCGGGGTTAAAATGAGAAGAAAATAACAGTTCTCATTTCCCCTTCTAAAACTAACCTTAGCAAAGATTTTGAAGGAATGACCCCATAATAGTCTACGTTAACCAAAGGTCCCAACAGCTTATATTCCTCTATTTTATCCCTTCACCAATCAAAAACATATGAAAATAGTATATTGATCACGCATAACTATGCTTCATAAAAAGGACAAAGTAGTCGCTGCAAATATATTCCGATTAATAAGTGCGGAGTCGAATCCCACGGGGAATTAACCCATCAATCACAGCTATTGGACTTATACAAATTCACGTATTCAATCTTCCGAAATATTTGAGTAATAGATTGGATGTTTACTAACTAAAATTATGTAATAACAATGCAATAATTAAGAACTAACTATGAATGGGTTGTAGACAAGAGTTGGAATGATCTAAGGTTCTGATCTCCCTTATTGTCAGAATCCTTTCCGCTACGTTTGCTATAAACTTGCCTAAGTCTTCTCTATCGATCATGAGCACCCTGACTATCGTAACTCTCTCAAGAGTAATTCCAACAAGTAAAACATAATAAATCGATTGAGGGCCCTTCAATCAACAGCAATCACAATATAGTTGAACAAATAGAGAAAATACTATGGCAAATCTATATTAACATAACAAGAAAATCATCCTTCAATAGGTTCCATCAAAACCCTAGATTAGGAGTTTAGCTACTCATACTCATAGTAACAATATCCAAAGTAATTTGCATAATTAAATTACAGAGTAAAGATAAAGTGATGTAGAAATCAATGATTCGAACTCCCAAGTAGTGTTCCACGCGCTATTCTTGCCTTCGGTTGCAAAATTCCTTCAAAGTGGCGTTTTTGGGTCTATTTATATGTTTGCTACAAGCCTTAAATGTGTAGGTCAAATCCTAGTCAAGCTGGAAAACAATTTAAGTCTTCAGAACTCGGAATGGACTTGGCCTTAGGCCTGGCGTCGCCAGGCTAACACCAGCCTCAGCCTGGCTTTAAGCTGGCGTCGCCAGGCTAACACCTGGTTGGGCCTAGCTTTAAGCTGGCGTCGCCAGGCTAACGCCTGGTTGGGCCTGGCTTTAAGCTGGCCTCGCCAGGCTAAAGCCTGGTCGAGCTGGATTTTGCCCGGCTTCTCCTTTTCACCGTTCTCGAGCGCACTTTCGACGTTTAAGTATCCATTTAGCTCTACTTTTATCTCCAATTCACCTACATGTAAAATAGACTCCATTACGCTCAAACAAAGTGTAATTTATTATTAAAGCATTTAAAATGCAAGGCACATAATGTACTAAACCATGAATTATAGCCACACATCAATACCCCACACTTAAACAATTGCTCGTCCTCGAGCAATCAAACTACACTCATAGACACAACCTATTAAGCAATTCCCTTAACTCATTATACCAAGAATCTTTAAAATAGTTCAAGCACAAAGGTGTGACATCCTCGCCTCAATAATCGACTCACAACTACCATGTTTTATTCACAATTCACTTACTTACTCTAACATGGAGGTCAACAACATTAACTTTCCTTTATGAATCATGTGCCCTCACCTAATCAAAGAGCTTAGTTTCACACAACATGAATTTTAATAACGTAGGAACTCAAGATAGGAAAAATTCACTCGCTCTCAGAAATAACATTCATAGCCCCAAATGACGTACCATAAGCTTGCCCTTAGTGTAATGCTCCACTATTCGAGTTCATTCAGTCTAAGATCAAATAGGACTTCCATTGGTTGTAATGTAGGCTGCAGGTCGGGTAGGATACATTTAGATATAAGTGATTACACCTCCCTTAAGCACTTTAATACAAACACTTCAACCTTCAATCCCACACTTATGTCAAACCAAGGTTGCACCTTAACGTCACTATATTTCACCCCTACTTCTTTAAGCATCAATACATAAAAAGCCACCACCATCAGGAATTATTATTTTTTTCTTCATACACTACTATATATATTTCTTTTTTTCTCTTTTTTTCTTTTTCTGTCCAAATAGCTTTTATTGACACATTTTTCTTCATCCGGTGCACCTTTCTCCTTATTTCATTTGTTCCGTACTCAAAAGCCAACCCACCACCCCTCACTTTAACTTTTCCATAATTCATCACAATTCAAGTGCTCATGAGAGGTGCCAAGGTTCAAACATATGGTCGATTCAAACAAAGGGGTATGATTTGTAATGTGGTTACCAAAGAAACAGGATTATAGGCTCAAAGGGGTTAACTACGATACATAACATTTAAGTGGGCACTCTATATATATCTGACTTAACAAAGAACTGTCTATATCACTTCTTAGACTGAACAAGACTGCTATTTCGCTTTGCACACATACGAGGCAAGTTCTAGACATCAAATGCAATGCATAGAATACATACAAACCTCACGCAGACATGTCACATAACTCATTCAGGAATGGTTCTTATCACAACACTCCAGTCAAAGTAGTTAAGCAATATTAAGAATCCACGATTTAAGGTAGTTATCCTAAAGTCAACAATTGAGCCTAAGAGTCACAACCAGAATACTGACTATTCTCAAGGCATCACAAAGCTCAGAGATATTGCTGCGATTAAATGCATAGCCACGTGGTTCCTACTCCTAAAAATTAAAACTACCTACACCCGGTTCAACTAAAAACCCTTGAAAAAGAACCGCGACCCAAAGAAAAACCAAAGGGGAATTACTACACTACTTACAAAAATCTTTTTGGTATTTTCTTTAGACTTACTTTCCTCAAGAAAACTGTCTAGGAGTCCATCGTCGGGAAGAGTCCAACATATTTATGTTTTTTTTTTTGCCTAAAAACAGCTAACAAGAAAAACACAATAATAATAAAAACAAAATGACTTCTAACAAATTCTAAAAATAAAAACAAGCTCGCAACAACCAATATTTACAAGTTCCCACCCCACACTTAAATCATGCAGTGTCCTCATTGCATGCACAATTAGACAAAACAAGAAATAAAAGAGTAGGGTGCAAGAAAACCCCCTGATCAAGCAGCGTCGTCATCCTCTGATGCTCTCCACTCTTCATCATGTCTGTCCTCACCATCATCACCATCTCCCTCACCATCTGACTACATTGGCTCAGCCTCAGACTGCTCCAGCGTGGTGACATCCTCACTAGTGGGGAGTCTATATCCCTCGCCTAAACACCCCAGCTGTTGAGCATGAGCATTGAGCAGGTATCGCTGCTCCAAATCAGTCATCTCCTCAGATGTAGCCGGGCGACCCCCTATCCGCAGCTGCAAATCCATCATCCCATAAATATGGGACATGAAACGATCATCACGTGCATTGCGCTCAGCACCTATCAATGAAGACGTACCAACCTTGTCTTTCAGCGGAGATTAGTGATGTTTGTTTGTCGGATGAGCTGATCGATAGTGTGGTCAAAGTTAGGCTCTTCCTCAACCCCCTCATGTTGTAGGAACCGAGTTAGGAAATTAGGAAATGTCATTCGATCAATTTTTTTACTCATTCTCACTGATGCCATCTGGTAGCGGATCAGGTGACCCACATTCACCCTCTGTGTTGTCGTCAGGAAATATAGCACATAGGTCCTCTCACGGCTTATAAGTGTGTCATGATTGCACGGTAGGAGTCGTGCGTTTACCAACTTGAGCCACACCTCAGCCTCCGCCTTCATCTTCTTCTTAGGGAACCTCTTGTGACAACTTGTTGCCTTGTCCCGAACCCATGCAGCAGTAGAGTTGACCCCACAGAGCGTGTGCCTCAGCTCTCTATAAGTAGTCCTACAAATGAATTGGACCAATGGCTCCATAAGAACATTTGGAGCACCTAAAAAATCGCATATGGCTTGGCTGAAAAATCTATCAAGCATCCACGAATTGGCACCAACTCCTCAGTGTCATGTGGGTCAAACCTTGCATAGAATTCCCTGACTAGGTTGAGATTAATGTCCCCTGTGTTCTTAAAAATATAGCTTAACCCCAACTCCTGTATGCCTTTCCAAATTGCCGGATACTTCGCTTTCATGCTGTGTTCCTGGATAGCTCCCTCCGGATGGATATGTTTAGGCCTACAACGCTTGTACCAATCCCTCATATGCGGAGGTATGTTGTTTATACCAAACTCCCATTGTCCTTGGGGTTGTTGACGCATGGTAGCTACAGCTGCCACCGCTTGTGCACCAGTCATACTAGAAGTTGCTTCTCCCTCTTTTCTTTTCTTTACTTTGGAGGAGGTGCGGAGGTTGCCTTTGCTTTAGCTTGGGCAGTTGAAGTGGCCTTGCCTTTGCCTGTGTCTTTTTTGGGAGGCATCTTCGTTCCTACACAAATAAGTAGTAGTCAAATAACGCTACATTGCACACTACACACATAATCTTCCCCAACTTGCTGAGGTTACTCAGACTTTACCTCGTATTTTCTTAACATTAGAATCAAACCACTGTAGACATGTGATTTTTGACCCTCCCCGAGATTTCACTCATTTTAGCGTAAAATATTTAGTTTAGGTCTAATATCTATATTTCAATTAGTTTTAACTCTTTTACTTTATTTTATCAAAAAAATAAAAATTAGAAAAATATTTCTTCTTGTTAGTTGCTTTTAGTTTATATACCTTTCGTAAAAAAATACAAAAATAGTATCTTATTTTTATTTTTAAATTGATATTCGAAAATACCAAAAAATAGGTTTGTTTTAACGATTAGTCTTATCTTAATAATTATTTTCTTAAGTAGGATTAATTAGTAAATGAGGTCGCATTTTTAGTCTTGTTCACGGAGAAAAAATAAAATTTGGGCTCAAACAACCCATTTTTAGGCCTAATTTTCGGACCTAGCCCATAATAACTCAAGCCCAATATCCCAAAAACCCTAGATTTAGACTTAAAAATAACCCTAGACTAAACATAAAGCATCAACCGTTTCCTATGAAAGAGGACCTAAATGAAGCAAAGCTTCTTCGTCATGAAGCTCTAACAAAAAAACCCTAGACAAAAAACAAGAGCAATAGCCATCAGCCGCACCCAACCTCTTTTCAACTTACAGCCACCAAGCCGTCGTCTCCTCCACACCCTATGCTGTCGGTGACCCCTTCAAAAACCAACCACTGCCGGAAACCAGCGACCACCCCTTCAAAACTCCATCTTATCCGCCTCTCAAAACTCGCTGTAAATCCGGCAGAAACAAGAGCAGCAGCCATCGCCTCAACACAACCGTTTTTGAGATCTTTATTCTCCAAAAGAACCTACAGACCTTAAGCTTGAGGATCAACAACCAAACGGAAACAAAACCAATGACCACTGAGCTTCTTCTTCTTCAACATCAACCAGCGACAGACCAACCCACCTTCACCTCACACTAAATGACCCCATCTCCCACACCTGAACAAAGCTTCACATACACACTCACACACTGAAGTAACAGAGAAGCAAAGGTAGTGAACGAAAAAAAAGGCTGAAAATAGTGAGGAGCCCAAAAGCTCGTTTAACATTCTTTTCCGGCGAGTCTCGAGTTTTTTTGGCTGAGTTTCAATGACTATTTTGATGGTTCCTTGTCGAGGTTGAATCTATCTTGGAGCTCGTTTGTGAGATCTGTTTGGCGCTAGATATTGAAGTTTCTGAGTTTGTCGAATTCCGGTGCGTCGAGGTCGTTAACCGTAGCTCTGGCCGAATTTTTCTTGTTCATTGTTTCCAAAACATATTGCTATATAAAGGTCCATCTCTCTTCTCTTTGTCTTACTGACTTAGAGTGATCTTTATTCTATGGTTGAATATGCTCAATTTATGGTATTGTCACCTAAGTCTATTAGATTTTGATGTGAATAACTGAAATTTTGTTTGGTTTCGTGATTGTTTCATTGATCTTACACTATTGCCGTCTCTATTCTCTATTTGTTCCCCGTTGAAACTTGGAGCTTATTCCCTTTAGCTTGCCTTGTTGTGAGAAAGAGTTTGAACTGATGTTTTGGTAAAATGAAAATTTTCCTTCTGAAAGATGGGAAAATGGATATTCAGTTCATTGTCTTAGATAGTCATGTGGGGCATTTTGAACGTATCTTTTAGTGAGATAGTATTCACATTCAGAAACACATAAGGATAATATTGTTTTTTTATGTCACTTATTTATTAGTTGGTCCGCTAGTAGCATGCTTAGGCCATCAACACATGGGTAGGCAAACGTTTAGGCACATAATTAAATCATCGCAACTGTGGGTATGGTTCTCATAGCGTAGTTGTGATACCTAATTTCAAATTAGTTTTTAAGTATGAATATCCGCAATGCATTTAGTTGAGTACAAAGTCTTGTAAATAAATTGAGGTGTGCCATCTAGTTACATAGTCTATGGCCCTTACATCAATACCTTTACTAATGAAGAAAAATGTTCTAAACTCTCGTAGTTTTTCTTTAGGCGCGTTAATTAAATAGATTGTCATAGCTACGGGTACGGTTCCCGTGACGTAGTTGTGAGGCTTAATTTCTAAAATTCAGGGGGTACATTTATGTGACCCGACTACAATTTAATTTTCTTAATAAAATAAACATGTTGTAGATCGTGGGTACTGTTCCCGTGACATGATTCACAATGTGTACTCAAATAACTAGTTGTATGACAATCGTGGACTTTTAAAAGCGGTAGAAGGAATAAGATGCACAATAGGTTTAAAGTATGTAATTAATCAGACAATTAGGCCAATAATAACAGTTGAGTGACCATGCTAAAACTGCGGAACTCGGGAATGCCTAACACCTTCTCCTAGATTAACAGAATTCCTTACCCGGATTTCTGTGTTCGGAGACCATAAATAGAGTCAACTTTCCTCGATTCGGAATTTTAAACCGGTGACTTGGGACACCATAAATTATCCCAAGTGGTGATTCTAAACTTAATATAAATAATCTCGTTTCGATTGTCACTTAAATTGGAAAAACTCCCTTATACCCCTTCCGGGGTAGGAAAAAGGAGATGTGACAACCACAACACATGGGCTACCCGTGAGCCACCCCACACTTAAGATTTTAATGTCGTGCACGACTACATAACACTATTTTATTAATCCTGGAGACTCTAGCTCCAAAGGGGACTAGGAATGCCATTGAGGCATTACATCAAACACTTGACAAGCACTAGGGCCATGGGAGTTCTTATGGAATTGAGGGATTGACTCATCCTCGCAAATCGGCTTGGGGGTTCCGTACTACCACATATTTTCACAATCTCAGCACCATTCCTAAGGTGTTCATGGGATTGGGGCACACAAACACAATATGACCATGAAGAACAACCACCCATAATGAAGAACAACCACCACTCAATACTTGTACCTAACTCGAAATTACAAAGAAAAGAGATAGAATCATACTTTTGAAGCTTTGTGAGTAGTAGGTTGCCTGAGAATTTCGGATGAGTTTGAAAGACTAGCAAGACTAAGCTTGACCTCTATGTGGATGGTAATGTGCTGGTGATTGTGTGTGGGTGAGCAAGCAATTTATGCAATGTGTTTGTGTTCTTGTGAAATTTCTTGTAGAGCTTGGTGTGTGTTGGTTGAAGTGAGGTTAGGGTTTGCTTTGTAGTGTGTTCAGTGTGTGATGGCATGTTTGTGAGATTTATTTCGACCAAAATAAGGAGAAATAACTTAAAGAGGGCCGAAAATACTTACCTAGCATTGGCTAGGCGTTGCCAACCTAAGGTATGGTGGACCCTGGCGTTAGCCAGGCATCGCCAGCCTAAGGCCTGGCTGACCCTGGCTTTATCCTGGCTTTGCGTGACGTTTAAACCCTGCTCTACTCACCTAAACTCACCACAAACTTTTTAGTATCTAAAAACAAAAAGAAAAATTCTAACTACACTAAAAATCAACTACAAATTGGGTTGCTTCCCAATAAGCGCCTTAGTTAACATCATGGCACGACGCATACAACAGTCCAATGGGTTGCCTCCCGTGTAGCGCCTGATTTAACGTCGCGGCATGACATAGGTAAGCACATTTAATGTACTCTCAACATCGGAGGCTTGATCAAATGATGACACTACCTTTGCTTCATCCATGACCACATAATGTTTTAATTTGTGCTCATTGACTCTGAACGTACGAGAGTCATTTTCTGCAGCAATCTCTACGACACCAGTGGAGTGAATTTCAACCATACGAAATGGCCCTGACCATCTTGACTTTATTTTACCCGAAAATAACCTCAGTCTTGAGTTATATAGCAATACCGTGTCTTCGGGTTTAAAACTCTGCTCAATAATATTTTTATCATGTATCATCTTCATTCTCTCCTTGTATAATCTTGTGCTCTCAAAAGCGTGATAATGGAACTCATCGAGCTCGTGCAACTCCGCAACTCGACTTGTTCCCGCAGCTTCAATATCGAGATTCAACTGCCTCAATACCCACCAAGCTCTATGCTCCAACTCCACCGGTAAGTGACATGCCTTTCCAAACACCAACTTGTATGGCGACATGCCTATTGGAGTTTTGAAAGCGATTCAATAAGCCCAAAGTGCATCATTTAACTTTCTCGCCCAATCCGTTCTAGTAACATTCACAATCTTAGTCAACACACTCTTTATCTCTCTGTTCGAAACTTCCACTTACCCACTTGTTTGTGGATGATATGGGGTGGCAACCTTGTGGTGTACATCATACTTATCTAACAACTTTGCGAAGGCTCGATTACAAAAGTGAGTGCCTCCATCACTGATTATTGCCCTTGAAGTGCCAAATCAGGTGAATATGTTCTTTCTCAAAAAACCAATTACCCCTTTTGCATAATTTGTAAGGATCACTGCAGCCTTCACCCATTTGGACATGTAGTTCATAGCGACGAGTATGTACTTGTTGCCATATGAGCCGACGAAAGGCCCCATGAAATCGATCCCCCAAACATCAAACACTTGTACCTCCTGAATTGGGTTCATAGGCATCTCATGTCGGCGAGAAATATCCCCGGCAACAATGCCAAAATTTGATCACGTCCAACTATGCCTTATAAAAAGGACAAAGCTGTCGCTGAAAATATATTCCGGTTAATAAGTCCGGAGTCGAATCCTACAGAGAATTAACCTATCAATCACAGCTATTGGACTTACACAAATTTACGTATTCAATCTTCGAAAATATTTGAGTAACAGATTGGATGTTTACTAACAAAAAATTATGTAATGGCAATGCAATAATTAAGAACTAACTATGAATGGGTTGTAGACAAGAGTTGGAATGATCTAAGGTTCTGATCTCCCCTATTGTCGGAATCATTTCCGCTACGTTTGCTATAAATTTGCCTAAGTCTTCTCTATAGATCATGAGCACTCTGATTATCGTAACTCCCTCCCGAGTAATTACAACAATATACTAGATATATTCTCCCAAATTATGCTAGCTAGCCTTAAATACAGCTCACTTAGATCGCACCCAAGGTTTAGTTATCACTAATCCCACCTTTAAACCCTTCGTATTAATACCTCATATACATTAGGAGTGGTGTTTTTCAACAACTACCTAAATATGCACTCTCTCCCGAGTAATACATACTAAATAGGCACAGTCGATTGAGGGCCCTTCAATCAACAACAATCACAATATAGCTGAACAAATAGAGAAAATATGATGGAAAATCTATATTAACATAATAATAAAATCATCCTCCAATAGGTTCCATCAAAACCCTAGATTAGGAGTTTAGCTACTCATACTTATAGTAATAATAGCCAAAGTAATTTGCATAATTAAATTATAGAATAAAGATAAAGGGATGTAAAAATCAATGATTCGAACTCCCAAATAGTGTTCCATGAGCTATTCTTGCCTCCGGTTGCAAAAGTCCTTCAAAGCGGCGTTTTGGGTCTAATTATATGTTTCGTACAAACCCTAAATGTGTAGGTCAAATCCTAGTCAAATTGGGAAATAATTTAAGCCTTCAGAACTCGGAATGGACCTAGCCTTAGGCCTGGCGTCGCCAGGATAACGCCAGCCTCAGCCTGGCTTTAAGCTGGTGTCCCCAGGCTAACGCCTGGTTGGGCCTGGCTTTAAGATGGCCTCGCCAGGCTAAAGCCTGGTCGAGCTGGCTTTTGCCTGGCTTCTCCTTTTCATCGTTCTCGAGTGCACTTTCGGCGTTTAAATATTCCTTTAGCTCCACTTTCATCTCCAATTCACCTACTTATAAAATAGACTCCATTACGCTCAAACAAAATGTAATTTATCATTAAAGCATGTAAAATGGAAGGCACATAATGTGCTAAACCATGAATTGTAGCCACACATCATATACTTTCAGCAACAACTTGCACCATACATAGTTCTCCAGGATTGCAAATTAAATATTATTCTCCATGGTATAATAATTAAGCAGCTTCGAATCCACTAACAATTGCGAGGAGACAGTGGTTAACTCAGGTATTATTCGTTAGGACAAGCTTTGAGAAACCTTAATTTTGACGCTAAAAATCAAGAAGAGAAAGTGGTTCCACGCCCAAAAACGATCAAGGGCAAAGTAAAGCAGCATCTATTTCCATGTTTAAGCTTTCTTCCTAAATGACACCTTCGTTTACACCACAGAGTTCGGAGTTCCTCGACATCTCTATTTTAGGGGTTTATTTGAGACTAAAGGAAACATATATGTTTTAAAGATGATGTATTCTTATACCCCATGAAAGTCCAAGAAAAATGTACCAAGGCAGGTGATTCGAGTAACTGCAGATGTGTTTACCCTCAAATTCGGTAACAATTAAACTTATATTTTGGTTTTAAGGATATGTGGTTTCATCCAATACCAATTGATAGGAAAGAAAGTAAATGAATAAATTAGAGAATAAAATAAATCAAACTTGTATGCTATCCAGGTCTCGACCTAGATTCGAGACAATATCGAGGTGGAACAATAAGAACAGTTAAAGATAAAGCAACTCTGATGAACAGTAAGTGAAATAGCAGGAAAGTAACGAGTGTATATATTCTTACCAGTGAACAAAAAAAATGATCCTTACAAATGAATGGGATCCCTCTTTATATAATAGAGGAGTCCTAAATAAGGTACACTTCTAATTATAGTAGAAAACCACACTAACATCTGATTAACCGCAGTGGATTAATCCGTTCCAAGATTCACACCATGATCCTCGACCAATTGCGGATATCTCGCCTTTTCCATTACCAAGCTATATTGATGTCACTCGGAGTCTATCTCTTTCTGGTCGATTGAAGTCGACTTTGGTCCGACAAGAGGCTTCGATTTCGAACTCGACGTCCTAGCTCCTCGACACGACATTCCCATCTCAAGCAAAGGATGAAATCGGGTAGCCCCGATTTCTATCGTATACAGATAGTCCCCTCATTTCTTAGAGTAAAATGATAAGAAACGACTTTGATCCTCAATTTTATGGAGATCCCAATAATGATTTTATCCCCATGACGTAAGCGATTGAGGTGACCAAAATGTCCCGTCGGTACAGTTTCCCAAACCATTAATGCTTGCCAGTGGATGATCGGCCACTAGCACCACTAAGCCGTCATCGTAAATCTATAAAATATAGGCTCTTTGGTTGAATCAAACTTTTCACCTCCACCAAGTTTTCTAAGTCTCTTACTCTCTCCATCTCTTCTCTTTCACCACCCATTGAGTCAACTTTACTAGTATCAAGAATACCAAGTTTCACCTCTTTCTGCTTCCTTCTACATGAATTAATGGCGAAAACTTCCAAAACCGTCCCACAAAAGGAAAAGGCTTCTTCATCGCGGCCAGCCGGTGATAAAACGTCGGTGGAGCCACGCATCGAGGAGTGTGTTCCAGGGTCGTGCAATCTTACCTCCGATTCCAAGATCGAGAAACCCTTGTCTGTCCCGGGTCGATGCGAGCCGATGTGGAGATATATATGCTCGATAACTGAGGGCGACCTGAAATAGGTAAAAAAGGATTGCCATTGCGAAGGCAAAGAGGTGGTGATCTCGACCCCTGAAGAGGACATCACCACTCACATGAAAGGGTTCTGAAGCATTTACACTTACCTTTTTACGTTAGGTCCTGTTGACCCCGTTATCCTTGATTTCTGCCGCCAATACCAAATAACCTTGGGCCAGATTCATCCTTCCTTCTGGCGCATTTTTATTTGCTTCGATTCTTCTTGAGACAAGTTGAGGAGATGCCTTTTACTCTCAACTACCTTATTAGAATTTACAGTCCCCTTCTCTAATAGGAAGGGTTGATAAGGCTTCAGCGTCGGGCCACCAAAGTGTTGTTCTCGAGCATAGATGAGGACAAGGACTGAGGATGGAAGGGCCGGTTTGTCCGAGTGAGTACTTTTGACATAACTCCGGCAGAGAAGATGTTGTTCCCTAAAGAGTGGAATATGAAGCGTAAGCACGAATTTGCCTATAACTTCCGTCTACTGTTTTGTTTCTTTTGTCTTTTTGCACTGACATCCTTTCCTATGATACAACGACTGCTTGGGTGAACGGTGCAATCCCGAACCTTGAAGGCTGGGTTCGAAAGCTAGCCTCAACCTCTTCATACTCTGAGCGTTGTTGGCGTGATTTGGCCAAGGGCCGATGGGAGGCCAAAACCTATGGTAAACTTCTCTATCGTATTTGATACCTTTCTATGTCTTCCATATTTTCACTTGATTTCCTTTTATACAGGTTTCGGGGATGTTGCCTAAATGAGGCCGGCCCTGCATGGGGAGGAGGTGGCCCCAAAATCGCCCAAGGATAAGAAGAGAAGAAGGGTCTCGCCTTCGGATGTTCCGAAGCCTAAGAAGAGCAAGACTCGTAAGCCGAAGAATGACTCTGCTGCTTTGTCTGCTGACGTAGCCCCAGAAGCTACGAGAGGAGGGGAAAGATGTTGACTGCGAGCTAGTGGCTCGAAAGAGGGGAAGCATCGAAGCTTCAAAATCAGCTGAGTCGGTGATGTCCGAGGAGGCTCATCCTCGGACCGAGGAGATCTCAGAAAATGGTCCAAGCAAAGTCCCCGAGTCATCGGGGGCCGAAGATGTTTCCTGCCGTGATGAACAACCGGAGAGTGTGCCCGAAGGGTCTGACTTTGAGGTCCTTTGAAAAGAAGAGAGTGCCCTAAGTGAGTTGCTTAGGGCAATTAATATTGACGATTCGCCGCCCGGCCCCATATTTTCTGAAAGGCAATTTCGGGAGGCACAATCTATGAAGACCCCCGATGTGGGAACGAACCACGAAGGGGAAGACATATTCGGTGGCTTCCTCGCGGGGATCAATGACATTTCTGACCTAGATGCACTGATCATTTTTGATGAGGCTCAGCGACTCCCGAACCAAGTAAATTTCATCCCCCGTTATTACGTTTGCTTTTATTTCCTTCTGTATGATTTCCTTCCTTTCTCCATATGTTGTGATGCGTCATCAAGAAGCATTCAATGAATCCCATCTGAGATGAACCGATGTGAGGCTGATCTAAAGAGCCTCACGGAGGAGAGATATGCCCTCAAATGCCTCAATGTGCAAAAAGAGGAGGAGATCAGGGACCTCCGAGCTGAATTGGCAAGAGCTCATGTTGATATCCAATTTTTTCCTGTATATTTTTTAATATGCAAATACTTTCAAAATAGCATGTATATGTATATACAAGTATGTCACATGTTTTATTATTTTTTTCTTAATTTTTAAAGATTTTTTAAACCAATTTATTGCCCTATTTTATCAAGAAACCTAGTAATTATCCCCAAAATTATCATTTTGGATGATTTATTTATTTTATTCTCATATTTATATTGAAGTATATCTAGCATAATTTTTTCATATTTTTACAAATTTATTTGGCATTTTAAGCTAAATTGCATATAATTGCAATATTAGCCTATTTTAAGATTTAATTGCATCTATAATTATAAAATTGACTCCAGTATTTTTATTTTTTATAATTATATATTATTAATTATTTTAGTACCTTTAATTTATTTTCACAAATTATTTTACTATTTTTTATAAAATAAACAAGGGAAATGGCTATTTAAATGTTAGCCCATTTGTATTTCAATTTCGGCCAGATTGGGCACCCCTAATTGAAACCAATTCCATATCCCATTACTCGACCCAAATCCTAAATTTACCCGGCCCACAACCCTTTTAATAACCCGCCTGGATCCCCCTTTCAATCCTAGTCGTTGATAATTTAGATCAACGGCTCATACTCACCCTTTCCTTTTTAATTTCCCAATACCCCCCAAATCCTAATCATTTCTCACCGATAGCCGCCCCTGGATTCCCCCTCTCCCAAATTCTCTCTCAAAAACCCTAGCTACCTCCCTCCACTTCCACCCTAAAACCACCGGAATCCATGGCTTCCAAGGCCATAGAAGTCCTATACCGGCCTCCTATAACTCTTACACGTTTGGTTACTGAAGTTTCAAGGTCTGACCACGAAGAAGCTTGGCCCAGAGCTTGTTTGATCTGAGTTCTATGGCCATCTCCGGCCTTGCTCCGGCAAGCCATGGCTATTCGAGCCTGATCTCGATTGCTTTTGCTCATATCAACGACTCTCCAAGCCTTTCTCATCATCTGGGTTCTTCTGAAACCCTAACTTTTGAGGTTCTTCTGATTTCTTTAGATCTGCTCTAGATCCGTATTTTTCCTAAACTTTTGAACGGTTTCTCGAGATTTCTTTTGACAAACTATGCTTTCAAAACCTTTATCTTTCCGATTTAGGGTTTTTGTTAAGTTATTTAGATGTTTCTCTGATTTTCTTTTTCTCTTGTGTGTTTCTTCTACTATGTTTCTTATTAGTTTCTTCTACTGTGATTTTTATGTGTCTCTCCTAGTGTGTTCTTACGAGTTCTTCTACTGTGTTTTCCTATGTGTTTCTTCTACTATGTTCTTATGAGTTCTTCTTCTGTGTTTCGCATATTGTTCTTTTACTATGTTTCTCATAAGTTTCTTCTACTTAAAGATGCATGTTAAAGGTCTCAGCTCCTTTCTGAAATCTCTAAACTTGTTTTGTTAGTATCTTTTCCTTGATTACTTGGCCTTTAATCTCTACACTCGATTGATGGAAAGAACCCTAGAATTTGGGGATTCATTCGAGTTTTGAGACCATTGGCTAGGTGATTTGTTTGTTCTTCATCTCTGAACTTGTTTGATTTCAAAAAAAAACCTAACTTCTTTGAACCTATTTCGAGTTTCTGAAGTTATCTCATCTACTACTCGATTAGGCTTCCAAAGCTCTGTTTCGACCTTTGATTCTTTATATGGTTCTGATTCCCTGTTAAACTCTTCTAATGTCTTTCTACTGGACCTTTTGTATGCTATTTGATACTCTCTCTCTTCTACATTGCTGAGTTACTAAGACTGACCTATGTGACTGTCATGTTCCTATAGTCTACTACTTACTAATTTTGCAATTGTATGACTTTTTTCTTTGTCCTAAATTCAGCCTCGCACACTTGTGTGCTCTTTAGATGTATTGAACTTCCCTCTAAAATGGCTTTCCATTTTTGATTAATTTCATACTTCCTTTGTGTAAGCCTGATTGATTTCTTTCCTTGTTTGCTGATTTCCCTGTTACTTGGTCGAAAACTTTCCTTAGCCTTTCTGACTTGGTTTATTCATGGACCAGTAATTACAAATCTCTATCTCCTTGATTTACTATGTACTAATTGATTTTTACCTTATTTATTTAATCGTGTATTACAAAATTCTTCCCTTAAGTAACTTCTATGTATCTACCCCTAATTACCTACTTTACACAAGATGCTTACTTGATCCCTTTCTTTAAACAATTTTGTTCATTACCGTTTAAGTTTAAACTCCTTGATTAAAGGAAGTCTCATACAAATTGATTTTAATTGATACCCAGTTCCTTAATTATTTTCTTACCTTCTTTCCGCCAGTTTTTCACACTGTAAATACCTGCTCTTAATTGACACCAACACTCATAGTATTTCTGAACTTATACCCATACTCAAAAGTATTTTCTCTTATTACTTGTACTGTGGCCTGTTTGCAAATCCTGCTGCCTGCTTTTCTCTATTTTCTTCTCTGAAACTAGTATGTCCTGATTTAAGGTTTTCAACACCACAACAATGTGTTTATTTACTACCTTTGTATGCATGTCTTCCTACTGCTTCTGTATAGTTCAACACTTACTTTAGCATGCTGAAGTTTCTTTCTGGTTGTTCTATTATGAATCCCAAACCCCTACCCCTATGTGTTCATGCTATGGTTTGAGGCACGACAATACTGTAAATTATTGTCCATGAATCAAACTTGATCCCCTGGGATCCTAGCCTCTAATAATGTGTGTTCTAGCAGGCTTATAGGTATGCTAGTATTCTCTATTGCTGGGCGTGCCTAAAGCCTGCCCTTGCCTAAGCAATAGGCTCTTCACAATTTCCCTATTCCCCTAGACCCCTTATGGGTACTTATTTGTAGTTGTTTCCCTCTCATTTCCCCCTTTTAGCATTTTGTTCTTCACTTGCACACTTTCTTAGTCTTTAAGTTCTGCCCCCCTCTTGTGAGCCTTACCTTAGGACCCTTTGAGCTCCCTCTGAACTTGGATACTTGAGGGATGGCCCTTCCACATCGCACTTATCCCTGTCCTAATAATACATTTGGGTGTGAGCATTTCCCGGAGTCCCATCGAGGCTCTTAGGGAACTTTGACACACTCAAATGAGAGAAAGGCTTTGGACCATGATCTCTTGGAGTTGGCTATCTCATAACTCAGTGAGAAAGTCAGAATCAGGCTTCCTCTAGTTGTACCTTTATTTATATTTTTTTGATGTATTCTTATTTTATTCTAGGCTGTAATAATTTGTAATAATTTCTTGGGGATGGTTAGTTAAAAGGGTGGGTAACTATGTATGCAAAGGGTAGATACCATGTCTATAGGTATTTTGAATTCTGCATATTCAAATGCATATAGAAATCATGCCTATAGGTCATTTTGGATTCTGCATATCCAATTCTCACATAGATAACATGTCTATAGGTATTTTGAATTCTGCATATTCAAATGCGTATAGGCATCATGTCTATAGGTCATTTTGAATTCTGCCTATCCAATTCTCACATATAAATCATGTCTATAGGTATTTTGAATTCTGCATATTCAAATATATGTAGAAGTCATGCCTATAGGATTGTTCAATTTTGCGTATTCAATTACACCTAGATACCATACGCATAGGCCTTAAACAAATTCTGCAATCTAGATACCATGTTTCTAGGTTTAAAACCAGTCTTATGCACTTAGATACTATGTCTATAAGGCTTCTGCATTTTTTATACCATGTCTACAAGGTTCAAAATCAACAACGCGTAGAAAGTATGCCTATAGGAACTCCTAATCAAATATGAGCCGCTTCACGTATAGAGCTAAATTGGTAATAACGGGTACTATCAGTTGCAGAACTTGTAACCAATTCATTAAGACTTGCCTCTCTTTTAACAATCTGATTACCCTTATTTAGCGAGTTTAACCAGTATGTTTCAGACCCTACTATTTCATTGCTTTTCTGAATCCAGTAGATATTATGCATATAGGATCCTTGTCCAACGCTTAGGCAAGCCTTAGGGTAAAATTATAAGTTGAATCTATTTCTGTTAATTATTACAACCAGTAGGCAGGCTTGATTCAGACATCTTATCTGAGTTATGTAATAAACTAAAACTACCTCAGTAATCGTCTTTCTTCATCTATAATAATCAGACCTAAACAGTATGTGTAAGTCATGCTGATTATGTACTTCTTTGTTCAAGAAGGTATATCTGAGCCTCTGCTTGCTATGTGTTTTCCCCCAACTTACAATACATGTTTTGTATGTCGCCTTAGAGTTTTTACCTTTGAAACTACAAATAAGCCCAATATCCTTCCCTTTTAGGATTAGTAGTCCTAAATGCCTCCGGGACTGATAGGATTGGGACGGGTAATAGCATGCAATAAGTAAATGAGACCAACTCGCGCTTTAAATACCTTAATGGGGTGGGAAGGGTAGATATGGATATGATGACCACGCGATAACGTCACGTGTAGCCCCTCATTGAGGAATGATTACCGGCGTTGTGTGGGGTGATCCATATTTTTAGTAAACCTAGGACCCCCTTTCCTTTATTCTTATTTCTTTAACATTTTCATTCTAGAATCCGCTTCCTCAAATTGCTCTTTTAAACTTTGTCTATTTTCAAGCCTTTATGTATGAAACCCCCTCCTATTTGAGCTTTATTTGTCTATATGTTAATTGTACCCTAAACTCATAATAATTGTCTGGCAGGGAACCACACTAGTAGATTCTGAGGGGTGCCTAACACCTTCCCCTTGGAATAATTTCAAGCCCTTACCCAATCTCTGGTTATTCAAATCAAACCCTATTGGTGTCCTAATGCAACCTAATCATTAAGTGGCAACTCTTCAAATCAAACCCAATTCCTAAAAGGAATGAGTTGTCCCTCCAAATGTCACAAACCCGATTCCACGAGGAAAAACAGGGGGCGCGACAGCGTGGCGGCTCTGCTAGGGATTTTTAGGCTTTTACCATTTCAGACTATTATTGTGAATTTATGCTTCTTTATGCGCAATTATCTGTTTATTTCTTTCAAGCATTCAATTTTCTTTTCGACTACAAAACTGACCTGTCTTTTTGTTTCTTTCCTTTACTGCTTTCCCTTACTACTTCTTTAAATTATGAAGAATTGTTGTATTTACTGCTTTCATAACGTGCAAATATGTGACAACCTGTTTTAATTATTGCATAATCATGCTCAATATCATATTCCACTCGTGCCAAACAAAATACCATAGCAACGCTTATAATGAGTGGTTGCACTCTTCCGATATTATCACCCCCTAAATTCGAAAAAGGCATATTTGTGGTAAAACCAGTCGATCAACGGTGTAGTTAACGGTTCTGTGCCTTTCCCCCTTGAGTTGTCCGCTTAAGGGTACCAGTCTAAAACTCCATAGAAACCTTACTCTATTTAACTGTGCATGCATCATGGTCAAACCTAGTCGAGTCAGTTATGTTGTCCGCATAATGACTCTTTAAGATAGCCTTGTCCAAAGTCCACTAGGTTTCCCCAAAACCCAAACGGAGACTACCACGTTCTGTGCATTAATTTGTAGAACTAAATGTTTTTATGCCAAATGTTGATATTAAATATTCGAGTCCGGTGGGGGTAAGGGCCTAACCATTTTCTGTTTTGCAGAAAATGAAGAACGAGGTCCCCAATTTCAGTATGGTTAGCATGCCCCACCTCTTGCTAGACTGGTGGGGGAGTCTTCCATCAGATGACCAAATCAATAAGTGGAAAGAGAGGGCTGCCAGAGCTAGTGAAAAGTTGGAATATCTGGAATACAGTCTGCTAGAATTAGAAGGAAAAGTGAGGAAGAGAGTCACCGACTGCCAGGACGCTGAGGGAAACAAAGGAGAACATCTAGCAAAGGCATTTTTACTGGTGAACCTACGCGAACTGGAGGATTTGATCAACGAGAGCATTCAACCTGAGGAAGGTACTTCTGGGACCAAACAGATAGGAGTTTTTCTTTTGCTTTAAGAAATGTAATAAGGCCGATGGCCACTAGTGATATTTTATTTCCTGTTATTTAGTGTCGATTTGGGATTCGTCTACTTTTTATCAATAAAATGAGGCATTTAGCATTCTAAGTTCTCCAAATCAACTTGTCGCTAGGCCTACCTCGGGCACAAATAGGTTCCCTAATAGGACACGATTTACATTCTTGCACTATGTGTTTAAATATCGCAACATTTTCTTATAATCCTCACTAACTTGTTACCTTTTTGTTTTTACTTTTTGTTTATTTATTCCCCTTCCCCAAAGGTTAGTTCATGCACTCTGGCAACATCATCTTATTCCACGAGATCCAGGGGCCCTCCACCCACTCCTCCTCTTAGTCCTGTCAAAAACAAGAACAAAGGGAAGACGGAAGATTTGAACAATGCCATAAAGGAAGACTCAACTGAAAGGGTTAAATTTACTCATGGTCATGCATCCCAACTCGAACAAAAGCTGTTGAAATTCCAGGAGGAACTTGATCAGATTCGGAATCTGGCAAATCTGTCATTTTCCCTCACCACTCCAGATGTCAATTGCCTAAGTGCTCAAAATCCCACACCTCCACAAAATATCTCAAAGAAACAAAACCATCCTGCTCCTCACCACCACTGCAACACATGCCATACTTCCAATAATACTCCACTGCTCATCCCGGGACCCCAAAACTCCACAAATGACCACTTTCACACCCATCATAATACCCCTATCTACGTGGAGACCATGCCACACTCCACCCAACCCATCTCAAACACACCCGAGTCTGATGATAAAGACTCGCTCATCAGGAACATGGCTGAAGAACTTAAGAAATTGACTAGCCGAATTCAAGGCGTTGAAGGAAGTAAGGGAATTGAAGGGCTGAACTATGAAGATCTTTGCATATAACCCGATGTCGAACTACCCAAGGGGTACAAACCTCCAAAGTTCGAAATGTTTGATGGTACAGGGGATCCAAGGGTCCATTTGAGAACTTACTGTGACAAGCTGGTCGGAGTATGGAAAGACAAGAGAATCCGCATGAAGTTGTTCATGAGGGGTTTGAAGGGAGATGCTCTGTCTTGGTACATTAGTCAAGATCCGAAGAAGTGGTCAAATTGGGTAAGCATGTCGTCCGACTTCATGGACAGGTTCAGGTTCAATACCGAGAATGCGTCGGATGTGTTTTATATTCAGAATCTAAAGAAGAAACCTACAGAAACATTTTGCGAGTATGGTACTCGCTGGAGGTCCGAAGCTGCTAAGGTCAGACCTTCCTTAGAGGAGGAACAGATGAACAAATTCTTTGTTCGGGCTCAAGACCCGTAGTATTATGAATGACTAATGTTGATTGAGAGCCATAAATTTTCTAACATTATCAAGTTGGGTAAAAAGATCGAAGATGGCATCAAAAGCGGTATGGTTACGATCTTTGAGGCCTTGCAAGCTACAAGTAAGGCTTTGCAGTCTGGTGGCGTGTCCAAGAAAAAGGACGTAGGGGCCGTAATGGTTACATAGAGAACCAAATCTCCTATCAAATACCAAACTTACCCAATACCTCCACTCACATATCAACCAACTCCGAACTACCAAGCACCATCACCAGCATACCAAGCTCTACCACCCACTTATCAATCACCTCCACCTCCCACATATCAGCCTACTTCACCCAGATATTCCCAACCCGCACATGTTTACCAAGCCTACAATACTCAACCATCCCGTTATCAATCACCTCCTACATGTCAAAACTTTCCTAGACCTCGAACAAATTCTTATCATAGACCTCTTAAACAATACACAACCATCGCTGAACCTATTGACCAGTTGTACGAAAGACTCAAAGCTGCTGGTTATGTCACCCTTATCCCTGTAATAACCCATGAGAACTCTTCTTAGTGGGTTAATCCAAACAAATCCTATGCATACCATTCCAACATGAAAGGACACATCATCAACGAATGTCGCTCTTTGAAAGACAAAATCCAGGCTTTGATTGACAACAAGATTATTATGGCAAAGGAACCCGCTTCAAATGTCCGCAACAACCCTCTGCCAGACCATAAGGGTGGGGGTGTTCACATGATTGAAATAGAGGATGATTGGGATCCCGAGGGGTCTATCGGGTTGATCGCAGAAGGTGATGACCCAAAGAAGCCAACAGTTACCCTTAATCCAATCATAGTCTAGATTTATCCGTCTAGGGAAGCTGAGGTAAATATGTTCGTACCATTGAAATTTGAAACAACGACACTAACACCAATTGAGGTCGAATTCGTGACTCCAGCAAATGCACCTCCACCATTTGAAGTTGCAGGTTTACCTCCCAAAGCACATGCTCTGTTCGGAGTGAAGATGTCCACGCCGATCCCAATGGCGATGTCGGCCACAACACCATTCTATACCAAGGCTATACCATGGGACTATACAACTAAGGCAAGGAGGAAAATCAAGGTTGGGTTCGAGGAGACTGTTGCCGCATAGGGTATGACAAGGACTGGTAGAGTCTATACCCCGGAACATCTAGCTGAGTCAAGCAAGCATGCCTCCAATCGGTCACCCATTATTGAGACAGGTCCAGATGATCTCTGGAGAAAGATATAGGCCAAGGAATACTCGATCATCGACCAGTTGAATAAAACACCAGCGCAAATCTCCATACTTGCTTTACTACAAAATTCTGAGGCACACAAGAATGCTCTATTGAAGGTGCTGAGTGAAGCATACGTGCCAAGCAACATTACTGGTGGGGAAATAGCCAACATGGTCGGACAAGTATTGGAAAGTCACAAAATTACTTTTCATGAGGATGAGCTACCGCCGAAAGGGTTAGGTCACAACAAAGCGTTGCACATCACTGTGCAATACAAAGACTACTTTATCACCAGGATCCTTATTGACGGGGGTTCCATCCTCAACATTTGTCCACTGGTAACACTCAAGAAATTGGGCAAAGGATTGCACGAGATAAAGGACAGAGCTATCAATGTGAAAGCCTTCGACGGCTCCCAAAGATCCATTATTGGGGAGATTAGTCTGTGTTTGCAAATGGGGCCAACTTGGTTTGATGTTGACTTCCAAGTGATAGACGTACCGACATCTTACAATCTGCTGCTGGGACGACCATGGATTCATATTGTTGGGGCTGTGGTATCGACACTGCATCAGGTAGTGAAATTTGAATGGAACCATCAAGAAGTAATTATTCACGGCGACGGAAGCAATCCTATATACAGTCGCCAGACCATTCCGTCAATCGAAGGAAGAAGGAAGCTAGGAGGAGAAACTTACTATCACATCGAAAGGGTGAATGTTGTTGACAAAGACAAATGGTGGGATAAAAAGATTGAGAGTATATTGAATTGGTGTGGGTACGAACCTAGCAAAGGGCTCGGTAAAAACCTCCAAGGAATCGCCAAGCTCATAAAACTCAAGAAACATGGCACCACCTTCAGTCTGGGATATGAGTACACCTGGGAGGAATTCAACAGCTGGTCGCCACCATAGCGTGGTCCTTACTATCCGTTGGAGCAGCCTATACCACATTTGGAGTGGACTTTCCCATCAGCCGATATTATTTATAGGCCAGAAAAAGAGGAAGCATTGGCAGCGGTGAAGAATTTGTTCTTAGAAAATAGTGATATGGACTATTGTGTCATTCTCGGGGAGGAGGGGGAGGAAGGCCCTTCCATACAAGCCGTAAGCAGAGGGGCCCACCTCAATAACTGGACTATCAGGACAACCAGAGCCCGACGAGCCTCGGGGTAGCAAGGCTAAAACAAGCACTGTTTTGATTTACTAAAAGATTGTTATTTTTTCTCTTACATGTTTTCAATTCCCGCAATAAGATCTTCAATGTTCAAAACAACTATGCAATTTATCAAAGCATTCTGACTTTTCTTATGAATCAACACTTATTACTATTGTTTTCTCTCATTACTTTACTTATACAGCATTACTATAACTTATCTTGATGAACCAATGACTGTGAAATGCAACGAGACAATGCAACAAACGGACACAGATTCAGAGGAAGATGAAATACCATAAGAGGTTGTTAAGGAAGTTGAGAATTTTGAGAACAGGCCTAAGTTCAACCTGGAGAGACCGAGATTGTTAACCTAGGAGATGCAGAGAACGTCAAAGAAACGATAATTAGTGTCCTCTTATCGCCACCGAAAAAGAAGGAATACACATAATTTCTAAGGGAATATGAAGACATATTCGCTTAGTCGTATGATGACATGACTGGTATGAGTACATCCATTGTGGCTCACAAACTACCAACTGATCCAACATGTCCGCCGGTAAAGCAAAAGCTCAGAAAGTTTAAGCCTGACATGAGTCTGAAAATCAAGGAAGAATTCACTAAGCAAGCCAAAGCTAAAGTTCTCAAGGTAGTAGAATATCCAACATGGTTAGCCAACATCGTGCCAGTACCAAAGAAGGATGGGAAGGTCAAAGTCTGTTTCGACTACCGAGATCTCAACTGAGCCAGTCTGAAAGATGACTTTCCTCTTCCGAATATACACATCCTGATCGATAATTGCGCAAAGCATGAGCTGCAGTCATTTATAGATTGTTTTGCTGGGTATCATCAGATCTGGATGGATGAAGAAGATGCTGAGAAAACGGCTTTCATTACACTATGGGGGATGTACTGTTACAAGATGATGCCGTTTGTATTAAAGAATGCTGGGGCCACCTACATGAGGGCCATGACTACTATTTTACCTGATATGATACACAAAGAGATAAAGGTATACGTGACGATGTTATCATCAAGTCCAAAAAAGCCACTGATCACATGGAAGATTTGAGAAAGTTATTCAATAGATTGAGAAGGTACAACTTGAAACTAAATCCCGCAAAGTATGCATTGGGGGTTCCTATTGGGAAACTACTTGGGTTCATTGTGAGTCGTCAAGGAATATAATTGGATCCATCAAAGGTCAAAGCTATTCAAGAATTGCCACCGCCAAAGAACAAGAAGGATGTGATGAGTTTCTTGGGGAGACTTAACTACATCAGCCAGTTCATAGCACAATCTACGGTTATTTGTGATCCAATCTTTAAGATGTTGAAGAAGGACACCGCTACCAAATGGACTGATGACTGCCAAAAAACTTTCAACGGAATCAAGGAGTACCTGTCAACACCACCTGTTTTGGTCCCGCCAGAGCCAGGTAGACCTCTATTACTCTACCTTACAGTATTGGATGGAGCTTTCGGTTGCGTTCTGAGGCAGCATGATGAAACAGGGAGGAAAGAGCAGTCCATCTATTACCTCAGTAAGAAATTCACCCCGTATGAGGTCCGGTATTCTCCGTTAGAGCGCACTTGTTATGCCTTGACTTAGGTAGCTCAGAAGATGAGGTGCTACTTCTATGCCTATACTACATATCCCATATCAAGGATGGATCCTTTAAAGTACATCTTCCAGAAGCCCATGCCCACTGGCAAGCTAGCCAAGTGGCAAATCCTATTGAGTGAGTTTGACATTGTCTACGTGACTCAGAAGGCAATCAAGAGACAGGCACTAGCATATCACCTTGCTGAAAATCCCGTGGACGGAGAGTACGAACCCCCAAAAACATATTTCCCTAATGAAGAGGTATCGTTCATAGGAGAAGACATTGCGGAATCCTATGACGGTTGGAGAATGTTTTTCAATGGAGTGGCAAATTTCAAAGGAGTTGGCATAGGAGCAGTCCTAGTATCAGAAACTGGTCAGCATTATCCGGTATCCGCCAAGCTCAGATTTCCCTATACCAACAACATGTCCGAGTATGAAGCCTGCATCCTAGGGCTTAAAATGGCCATTGACATGAACATTCAAGAGTTGCTAGTGATCGGAGAATCAGACCTACTTGTACATCAGGTTCGGGAAGAATGGGCAACCAAAAACTCTAAGATACTCATGTATCTGCACTATGTATAGGAATTGAGAAAGAGGTTCACAAAGACGGAATTCCAACATGTTCCCAGAGTCCAGAATGACTTCGTCGATGCATTGGCGATGTTGTCCTCTATGATACAACATCCAGATCAAAACTTCATTGATCCTATTCTGGTAAAAGTCCATAATCAACCAGCCTATTGTGCTCAGGTTGAAGAAGAAGCAGACAAAAAGCCTTGGTTTCATGATATCAAGGAATACTTGGCGAAAGGAATACTTAGAAGTGCACACTTCGGAGGTTATCCAATAATTTCTTTCACAGCGGAGGAATCCTGTATAGGAGGACTCCTGATTTGGGATTACTAAGGTGTGTCGACGTGAAAGAAGTGTCCAAGCTATTACAAGAGATTCATGCAGGGACATGCGGTCCACATATGAACGGTTTTGTCTTAGCAAAGAAGATACTCTATGCTGGTTACTTTTGGATGACTATGGAAACGGACTGCATCCAGTATGTCCGAAAATGCCACCGCTGTCAGATACGCACAGACATGATAAAGGTACCTCCAAACGAGCTTAATGCAACAAGCTCACCATGGTCGTTCGTCGCTTGGGGAATGGATGTTATTGGACCAATCGATCCTGTCGCATCAAACGGGCACAAGTTTATCTTGGTAAAAATTGACTATTTTACCAAATGGGTTAAAACAGTATCTTACAAAGTAGTAACCAAGAAGGTCGTGGCAGACTTTGTCCGTGGCCGCATTGTTTGTCGATTCGGAATTCCAGAGTCAATCATTACTGAAAATGGCTACAACCTCAACAGTGACTTGATGAAAGCCATGTGTGATACTTTCAAAATCAGACACAAGATTTCTACAGCCTACAGACCCTAGATGAATGGAGCAGTAGAAGCCGCCAATAAGAATATCAAGAAGATATTGAGGAAAATGATAGAGAAGCATAAATAGTGGCACGAGAAGTTATCATTTGCTCTTTTGGGGTACCGCACCACAGTATGCACATCAATTGGGGCAACCCCCTATATGCTGGTTTATGGTGCAGAAGCAGTCATTCCCGCTGAGGTAGAAATTCCCTCCCTAAAGATCATACAAGAAGTTGAGCTCGACGACGTAGAGTAGGTGAAAATTCGTTATGAGCAGCTAGCCCTCATAGATGGAAAGAGGATGAATGCAGTTTGCCATGGTCAACTTTATCAGAACAGAATGTCCAGAGCCTTCAACAAAAGAGTCAAGCCAAGACAGTTCACACTGGGGCAGTTGGTGTTAAAGAAAATCTTTCCATATCAAGATAAAGCCAAAGGGAAATTCTCTCCCAACTGGCAGGGTCCATACATGGTTCACCGGGTTCTGACAAGAGGAGCCCTCATACTTGCAGAAATGGACGAAGAAGTCTGGCCGAAGCCGATCAATTCAGATGCAGTCAAACGTTACTATGTGTAATCTTTATGCTTTCCTATATGATGTAAATTCGACTACGCCTGACCTGATTCCCGTTTAAGAGGAGATACGTAGGAAGCCCTATAGGTTCATTCACAATGCAATAAAATTTTCATTTCCCCCCGCAATTGGAAACTGGGGCAGAATTTTGAGGAGGACCCTCAAAATTCCAAAGTTAATTTCAGCCAATCATCGCTAGCAGCAGCCAGAAGCATCAACCCATTAAACTGGGGTAGAATTTTGAGGAGGACCCTCAAAATTCCGTAACAAGAAGGGTTGCAATGTCTTGAACCATATCGCAGTCGTTGGTTCGTCTAAAGAAAACTATTCTTAATTATGTATTTATGTATGCCTTTACTAAATCATGCATGTTTATTGCCAAAATTGCCTTGTTTAGCAATGCTACCCCAATGATACGTACAATATCACCAGATCAAAGCTGAGCAGGTCAAGCAGAGCCAGCATGGATACGAACTAACCTCCCCCCTTTACAAAACTCACGATTTTTCTTTGGATACAGGCACTTGAGTTGCGAAATCATCAAATATACTATACACTCACGAGACAAACACTGTTCAAGAATACAATTCTCAGAACCATTGCACTTACTCACAGTTGATATCCATACACAACAGTGTCCCCGGCAGGCACAATGTCCTCAGCAGTCACAATATCGCAATCTGCTATCATCTAAGAAAGCTCTATTACCATTTGCTATTTTATTTTTTGCATAAGGCTACCATTCTGCCTCCTGAGACTAAGCTTTGTGTCCATCCGCATTCTTGCATTGCATAAGGCTACTATTCTGCCTTCCGAGGTTAAGCTCTACCTCCATCTGCATTTTTCTGCATTGCATAAGGCTACTATTCTACCTTCCGAAGCTAAGCTCTACCTCCATCTGCATTTTTCTGCATTGCATAAGGCTATTATTCTGCCTTCTGAGGATAAACTCTACCTCCACTTGCATGGCTGAAAGATCGCCACCTCATTTACACTTGTATGGCTGAAAGATCGCCGCTTTATTTCCACTTGCATGGCTGAAAGATCGTCGCTTTATTGACACTTGCATGGCTGAAAGATCGCCGCTTTATTGACACTTGCATGGCTGAAAGATCGCCGCTTTATTTCCACTTGCATGGCTGAAAGATCGCCACCTCATTTGCACGACTGAAAGATCGCCACCTTATTTACATTAGCACGTCTAAAATATCGCCGCCTCCTGCATTTGCATAGGCTGAAAGATCGCCAAACACTGCATCTCATGGGCTGAAAGATCGCCAAATTGTCCAAAATCATCACTGTTCGGAGGCACCATTTTCATAGCCCGAGAGCATCATTTCATGGCCTGCGAATCCTTTATTATACGCTTCATGGCCCAGGACATCATGGTCTGAGGACGTCATCCTAACCGCCTAAAGACAACATTCATGGTCCGACGGGAACTTGCATCATGTTTAAATTTACGCATAATATATGCTTGTGTTGCTTATTTGCAGGTAAATCGGCAAGCGACGACCATCTTAGCAGGAGCAATCCCGCTCCAGTTTCCGCAGCCCTATTAGACTTTATCCATTCACCTCATCCTAAATATTGCGTCCGTTCTTGAAAAGTCTCCATCGGCATATTCCGCCGACGGATCCCGAACTACATACGACCTGATTCCTGTAAAACTAGGGATATGTAGGTAGATCAGAAACCAGATTACGGCCTAAGTCTCCTCAAACCATTTCGTTTGGTCAAAATTGGTCATCATATCTTTACCCGACAACTCTTTCATCCTTCCTAGGTAAAGAGGGGCAGCTGTTGATATCCAATTTTTCCCTGTATATTTTTAATATGCAAAATACTTACAAAATAGCATGTATATGTATATACAAGTATGTCCACATGTTTTATTATTTTTTTCCTTAATGTTTAAAGATTTTTTAAACCAATTTATTGCCCTATTTTATCAAGAAAACTCAGTAATTATCCCCAAAATTATCATTTTGGATGATTCATTTATTGTATTCTCATATTTATATTGAAGTATAGCTAGCATAATTTTTGCATACTTTTACAAATTTATTTGACATTTTTTAAGCTAAATTGCATATAATTGCAATATTAGCCTATTTTAAGATTTAATTATATTTATAATTATAAAATTTACTCCAGTATTTTTATTTTTTATAATTATATATTATTAATCATTTTAGTACTTTAATTTATTTGCAGAAATTATTTTACTATTTTTTATAAAATAAATAAGGAAAATGGCTATTTAAATGTTAGCCCATTGGTATTTCAATTTCGGCTAGATGGGGCACCCCTAATTGAACCCAATTCCAGATCCCATTACTCGGCCCAAACCCTAAATTTACCCGACCCATGACCCTTTTAATAACCCGCCCGGATCCCCCTTTCAATCCCAACCGTTGATCATTTAGATCAACGACTCATACTCACCCTTTCCTTTTTAATTTCCCAATACCACCCCCCCCCCCAAACCCTAATCATTTCTCACCGGTAGCTGCCCCTGGATTCCCCATCTCCCAAATTCTCTCTCAAAAACCCTAGCCGCCTCCCTCCACTTCCACCATAAAACCACCAGAATCCATGGCTTCTAAGGCCATAGAAGTCCTATACCGGCCTCCTATAACTCCTACACACTTGGTTAATGAAGTTTCAAGGCCTAACCACGAAGAAGCTTGCCCCAGAGCTTGTTTGATTCGCGTTCTATGGCCATCTCCGGCCTTGCTCCGGCAAGACATGGCTATTCGAGCCTGATCTCGACTTCCCCTACTCAGATCAACGACTCTGCAAGCCTTTCTCATCATCTATGATCTTCTGAAACCCTAACTTTTGAGGTTCTTCTAATTTCTTTAGATCTGCTCTAGATTCGTGTTTTCCCTAAACCTTTAAACGGTTTCTCGAGATTTCTTTCGACAAACTATGCTTTTAAAACCTTTATCTTTCCGATTTAGGGTTTTTGTAAAGTTATTTAGATGTTTCTCTGATTTTCTTTTTCTCTTGTGTGTTTCTTTTACTATGTTTCTTATTAGTTTCTTCTACTGTGATTTTTATATGTCTCTCCTAGTGTGTTCTTACGAGTTCTTCTACTGTGTCTTCCTATGTGTTTCTTCTACTATGTTCTTATGAGTTCTTCTACTGTGTTTCGCATATTGTTCTTTTACTATGTTTCTCATAAGTTTCTTCTACTGAAAGATGCATGTTAAAGGTCTTAGCTCTTTTCTGAAATCTCTAAACTTGTTTCGTTAGTATCTTTTCCTTGATTACTTGGCCTTTAATCTCTACACTCGATTGATGGCAAGAACCCTAGAATTTGGGGATTCATTCGAGTTTTGAGACTATTGGCTAGGTGATTTGTTTGTTCTTCATCTCTGAACTTGTTTGATTTCAACAAAAAAAAAAGCCCTAACTTCTTTGAACCTATTTCGAGTTTCTGAAGTTATCTCATCTACTACTCGATTAGGCTTCCAAAGCTTTGTTTCGACCTTTGTTTCTTTATATGGTTCTGATTCCCTGTTAAACTCTTTTAAGGTCTTTCTACTGGGCCCTTTGTATGCTATTTGATACTCTCTCTCTTCTGCATTGCTGAGTTACTGAGATTGACCTATGTGACTACCATATTCCTATAGTCTACTACTTACTGATTTTGCAATTGCATGACATTTTTCTTTGTCCTAAATTCAGCCTCGCAGTGTGCTCTTTGTATGTGCTGAACTTCCCTCTAAAATGGCTTTCCATTTTTGATTAATTTCACACTTCCTTTGTGTAAGCCTGATTGATTTCTTTCCTTGTTTGCTGATTTCCCTGTTACTTGCTCGAAAACTTTCCTTAGCCTTTCTGACTTGGTTTATTCATGGACCAGTAATTACAAATCTCTGACTCCTTGATTTACTATGTACTAATTGATTTTTACCTTATTTATTTAATCGTGTATTACAAAATTCTTCCCTTAAGTAACTTCTATGTATCTACCCCTAATTGCCTACTTTACACAAGATGCTTACTTGATCCCTTTCCTTAAACAATTTTGTTTATTACCGTTTAAGTTTAAACTCCTTGATTAAAGGAAGTCTCGTACTAATTGATTTTAATTGATACTCAGTTCCTTAATTATTTTCTTACCTTCTTTCCGCCAGTTTTTCACACTATAAATACCTGCTCTTCATTGATACCAATACTCATAGTCTTTCTGATCTTATACCCATACTCAAAAGTATTTTCTCTTGTTACTTGTAATGTGGCCTGTTTGCAAGTCCTGCTACCTCCTTTTCTCCATTTGCTTCTCTGAAACTGGTATGTCCTGATTTAAGGTTTTCAGCACCACAACAATGTGTTTATTTACTACCTTTGTATGCATGTCTGCCTACTGCTTCTGTATAGTTCAACACTTACTCTAGCATGCTGAAGTTTCTTTCTGGCTGTTCTATTTTGAATCCCAAACCCCTACCCCTATGTGTTCATGCTATGGTTTGAGGCACGACAATACTGCAAATTATTGTCCATGAATCAAAATTGATCCCTTGGGATCCTAGCCTCTAATAATGTGTCTTCTAGCAGGCTTATAGGTATGCTAGCATTCTCCATTGCTGGGCGTGCCTAAAGCCTGCCCTTGCCTAAGAAATAGGCTTTTCACAATTTCCATATTCCCCTAGACCCCTTATGGGTACTTATTTGTAGTTGTTTCCCTCTCTTTTCCCCCTTTTAGCATTTTGTTCTTCACTTGCACACTTTTTTAGTCTTTAAGTTCTGCCCTTCTCTTGTGAGCCTTGCCTTGGGACCCTTTGAGCTCCCTCTGAACTTGGACACTTGAGGGCTGGCCCTTCCACACCGCACTTATCCCTGTAATAATAATACATTTGGGTGTGAGCATTTCCCGGAGTCCCATCGAGGCTCTTAGGGAACTTTGACACACTCAAATGGGAGAAAGGCTTTGGATCATGATCTTTTGGAGTTGGTTACCTCATAACTCAGTAAGAAAGTCAGAATCAGGCTTCCTCTAGTTGTACCTTTATTTATATTTTTCTAATGTATTCTTATTTTATTTCGAGCTGTAATAATTTGTAATAAACTCTTGGGGATGGTGTCACGACCCAAACTGGAGGGCTATGACTAGCACCCGACCATACTTGCCGAGCAGCAACGTACATTTTATCTTACTTTTTTTTATTATCTTTTAAGGTTGACGAGATCAATATAAATGGTAGTAATGGATCATGGACAACCAACAATAAAATATGATGGCATGAACATACATAGCAGGGGATAACCAGACAATCAAGAAACTACATATAAGGTACGAGCTACCACGCTACCATGAAAGACTATACAACAAAAACCAGTCGACAAGGCATACCAAACTATACATGAGTCGACACTTGTCTATGAGCCTCTAAATGAACATAAGTGTTGCAACATAGCCGGAATAGGGCCCCGACATACCCATAATGTCTATAACAAAAATGCATACCAAGACCACGGCAAGTCCTGAGAAGGGATCTCGCCAATCACTGTTGAACTGGACAACCTACTGTGGTGGGGGAGCTGCACCTTCCTGTCTATTAGGGCCTGCAGCACGACATGCAGCGTCCACAAACAAAAGGACGTCAGTACTAATAAAGTACTGAGTATGTAAGGAAGGGAACCATAAATACGAACAGTAATGTAAGCAGGGATAGAGAATATACAACCTGGAACATCTGAGTACCTCTAAGGGCTACTGACATGAAATGCATGATACATTTGTATGCATACATAAACTTTTAAAACATACGCCTCTGTGGGCATCATTATCATCATATCATACCCAGCCATAATAGGCTCGGTAAAAACGTACCCGGTCGTCATAAGGCTCGGTAGAATCGTACTCGGCCATGTGGAGCTCGGTAAAAGTCTACTGATCAGTGGTTGCACATTATGTGTCGTACCCGGCCGACTATAGCGCGGCTCGGTAGAGTAAAATAGATACCTGTATATAATTCATACTCGACTTATGGAATCACATTCTAAACCTTTCGGAGTGACGTAAGGTCGGTATCCTCTGTACACGTTATTAGGACCAACTCTTCATTACGAACCTTATAAGAATCAGGAAATACCAACAACATTGATAACATAAGAATAAGAGAAGCAACATTAACATCAATCGTTCCATAAGAGGGAAAGCAATGTAAGTACTGCTAGCTTCTAAGAGTAGAGTATCTTTGGAAGCTCATTCATTACATTATGTACAATCGGAGTCGTGCAAAAGAAGAAAAGGGATAGCCTCACATACCTTGTATATACTGCCCCAATCACAAGCTATGCAATTGTCACAACTCCTTAGTCTACAATAAGAGAAACGATACTATCGTTATCATTTAAGCGTCATAACTATTATGTATCGACCACAACCTATTTTACGTTGAAACGGACATCACCTCCCCTATATATATGACTTCACACCATTCAAAACAATCACCAAACAGCCCAAACAACATAAATAATAAACATATTGAGCCTCCCAAAACAGTCCACGCACAACCTAATTACATCATACATACGACGACCATCGTAGTCGTGTCAAACGACCCGAAAATGTTACGAATAACTATCAGACCACAAACCTACATATATATGGTGTTTATCCACACCCTTCCACCTCCAAAACTCCACAAAATAGTAGTAAAACATGCATCCCAATAGCAACACAAAATAGTCCACAAAACAGTCTGCTACAAGTGAATAACTCGAACTCACGGCTTCCGATCACCGTCCCGTGAGTTCTTACATGTATAGAACGAATTACCATGAATTCACAGCAGAGAAAAATGTATGAAAGATGGAAGTAACTTACCTTACTTGTTGGATAACTCAGCCCTTCCCTTGGTTCTTCAAACTCTAGGTTTTACCTTCAAATAGAACTTGAAAGAGAGGGAAAATCGATTAGGGTTTGTGTGGGATTTTTGGGGAGGAGTTGCAGGGGTTAACTTTGGTTTTGAGGGTCTGAAATATGGATGAAATAACTGAGTTCATAACCCCTTAAAAGTCCTCTCTTGGCCGACTTAGGTCTTTTAATTTTGTCCTATCATTTTGGCAAGTAGGTGATGCACCTACTTGTCATCTACCAATATACGCAGGCTTGCGAAAATATGAATATCTCTATACTCCGAGATCGTATTGACAAACGGTTTAATGCGTTGGAAACTAGACTCATAGATCTTTAATTTGGTGGTTATATCATCCCGTAATTCCTTGTAAATTAGGATAAAAGCTTAGAAACATTTAACCTAATGTTTAAGTAAAATTATGAACCTAAGTTGCGACAACGTTTGTCGACTTTTGTTTCATAACTCGTTTGACTTCAAGACTTATGATACGGATATTATATGATTCAAATACCTTAATACATGACCTCTTGAGTGTATTAAGAACCTCTAGGTTTACCTGAAAATACGAGTTACAACATCCTTGATTCGTTTAACTTCTAATACTTGTTAATCACCCTTATACACCCTTGTATCACTTAAGACCAATAGGATTAACTTCTTATCATCTCAAAGGTAATTCCTTCTTGGATTTTTGTTAACTAATATATGGCATGAACTAACGCGTGTGGATATGGGTTGTAACACCCTTCCCCCCTTAGGAATATTTGTCCTCGAATGTAAGGGTTCATGGGGAGTTTAAATCATCGTGGATTCCGGCGAAGTTTCTCCCATAAATAGAGGACAAACTTGCAAGCGGTTAACTAAACGTATGGCCTTACAAGAGTATGCAAAGCATTATGGACATGTACATTATCTGCATATCGCCATTTTGTATTAAGGAAGAGTATTCTCAAGTTATTGCTTACCTCATAGAGCCATTTCACCTTCCAATGTATCATGTGTTCCACCAGCATCCTTGTTATCTTCATTCTGGAATAGGTACGGGTATTTAGACTTCATCTCCTCTTCTGCTTCCCATGTTATTTCTTCCATATTCTTGTTCCTCCACAATACTTTGATGGAAGCTACATCTTTTGTTCTCAGCTTGCGGACTTGTTGATCTAATATAGCCACTGGCACTTCTTCATATGATAGGTCCTCTGTAACTTGTACATCTTTGATAGGGACGACTCGAGAAGGGTCTCCAATACATTTCCTCAACATAGATACATGGAATACCGGGTGGACAAATTCCAATTCGGATGGCAATTCTAACTCATAAGCAACCTGTCCAATCCGTCGAAGAATTTTATACGGCCCGATATACCTTGGACTCAGCTTACCTTTCTTCCCAAAATGCATAATACCCTTCATTGGTGAGATCCTCAGGAAAACCCAATCACCAACCTCAAACTCCAGATCACGACGTCGGACATCGAAATAAGATTTTTGCCTGCTTTGTGCCGTCCTCAATCGCTCCTATATCACTTTCACCTTCTCAATAGCTTGGTGAATCAAATCTGGCCCATATAGTGCCTCGTATGGGGCCATTTTAATACTGGAATAGTAGCTATTATTGTAGGCGAATTCTATAAGTGGAAGATGGTCATCCCAATTTCCCTTAAAATCTAGAACACATGCTCGTAGCATATCTTCCAATGTCTAAATGGTACGTTCAGCCTGTCCGTCAGCTTGTGGATGAAATGCAGTGCTAAGATTCACTTGTGTGCCTAAACCCTTCTGAAAAGACCTCCAAAAGTTAGCTGTAAATTGAAATCCTCGGTCTGATATAATAGATACCGGCACGCCATAAAGCCTAACAATCTCCTTGATATACAACTTCGCATAATCTTCAGCCGTGTAAGTTGTCTTAACTGGCAGAAAATGGGCACATTTTGTAAGTCGATCAATTATCACCCAGATGGAGTCAAACTTATGATAAGAGCGAGGTAATCCAATAATGAAGTCCATATTAATCACCTCCCATTTCCAGGTCGGAATCTCTATATTCTGAAGCAATCCACCGGGTTTCTGATGTTCTATCTTTACTTGTTGACAATTGGGACACTGGGCTACAAATTCTGCAATAGACTTCTTCATGTTATCCCACCAATACTGCTCCTTGACATCATGATACATCTTTGTCGAGCCGGGATGGATGGAATATCGGGATTGATGAATCTCATTCATAATCTTCTCTCGCAACCCTGCCACATTAGGCACACATAATCGGCCCTGGTATCTCAGTGCCCCATCTCTTCCGATCTCAAAAGCCATACTTTTACACTGCTGAATGCTCTCTCTTAATCGTACTAAGATAGGATCTTCATATTGCCGTGCTTTTACCTCGGCTACCAAAGATGATTCTGATGTATTCTGTACAGTAACACCTCCGTCATCAGAGTCTAACAATCTGATTCTCATATTGGCTAGCTGATGAAGCTCTTTAGTCAACCCCCATCTACCTGCCTCAATATGTACTAAGCTTCCCATTGATTTACGGCTGAGAGCGTCTGCCACAACATTGGCTTTACCGGGATGATACAATATCTCGACGTCGTAGTCTTTCAATAATTCAAGCCACCTACGCTGCCTCAAATTCAACTCTTTCTGCTTGAAGATGTATTGTAAACTCTTGTGATCTGTGTAGATGTCAACATGGACGCCGTATAAGTAGTGTCGCCATATCTTCAAAGCATATATTACTGCAGCCAATTCCAAATCATGGGTTGGATAATTCTTTTCATGCTTCTTCAATTGTCTTGATGCATAAGCAATCACCTTCCCACGCTGCATCAATACGCACCCCAAACCTATACCTGAGGCATCACAATATACCACATAACCTTCTGTTCCTTCAGGAAGAGTGAGCACTGGTGCGGATGTCAATCGATTCTTCAGCTCCTGAAAACTACGTTCACAAGTGTCAGACCACTGGAACTTGGTAGCTTTCTGTGTTAACTTAGTCAATGGTGATGATATAGAGGAAAACCCTTCCACAAACCGCCTATAATATCCTGCTAGCCCTAGGAAGCTGCGGACTTCTGATGGTGTTGTAGGTCTCGGCCAATTCTTTACTGCATCGATCTTCTGAGTGTCGACACTAATACCCTCGTCAGATATCACATGGCCAAGGAACGCTACTGAGTTCAGCCAAAATTCACATTTGGAGAGCTTAGCATATAACTTACGATCCTGAAGCGTCTGTAATACTATCCGCAAGTGGCCCGCATGTTCCGCCTCCGAACGAGAATATACTAGAATGTCATCAATGAATACAATCACGAACACATCAAGATAGGGCCTGAATATAGTATTCATGAGATCCATAAAAGCTGCTGGGGCATTTGTTAGCCCGAACGACATCACCAAGAACTCAAAGTGCCCATATCTTGTCCGGAAGGCCGTCTTTGGAATATCCTTCTCCCTAACCCTCACCTGATGATACCCTGAACGTAAATCAATCTTAGAGAAATACTTGGCACCCTGGAGTTGGTCAAACAGGTCATCAATTCTTGGAAGTGGATACTTGTTCTTTATAGTAGACTTATTCAACTGTCGATAGTCGATACACATCCGTAACGACCCGTCTTTCTTCCGCACGAATAGGACTGGTGCACCCCAAGGTGAAGTGCTAGGCCTAATAAAGCCCTTATCCAGCAAGTCCTTCAACTGCACCTTCAACTCTCGCAACTCTGCCGGGGCCATTCTGTATGGAGGGATAGAGATCGGTTGAGTGTCAGGCAACACATCAATACTAAACTCAATCTCCCTTTCAGGAGGAAGGCCTGGGAGTTCATCTGGGAAAACATCTGGGAATTCTTTGACCACGGGGATTGATTGTAAAGTAGGCGGTTTCGCCTCCGCATCCCTAACGCGAACGAAATGATAAATGTAACCTTTTGAGATCATTTTCCTTGCCTTAAGATAGGAAATAAACCTACCTTTTGGTGTAGCAATATTCCCTTTCCATTCAATGATGGGTTCACCAGGAAATTGAAACCTAACCATCTTCGTACGACAGTCAACATTTGCATAGCATGAGGCCAACCAGTCCATTCCCATTATCACATCAAAATCAACCATTTCTAACTCAAATAAATTTGCCGAGGTTTGACGACTACAAATCATCACAGTGCAACCTCTATATACCCTTCTAGCAATCACAGAATCTCCTATCGGAGTAGATACCGCAAGGGGTTTACTTATCAATTCAGGTTCAATGCCAAACTTATTAGCCACAAAGGGTGTAACATATGATAATGTAGATCCCGGATCAATCAATGCATATACATCATAAGAAAATACAGATAATATACCTGTAATAACATCTGGAGATGACTCAAGATCCTGTCGACCTACTAGAGCATAGGTTCGATTTTGACCACCACTCAAACTTGGCACTGCACCTCTACCTCTACCACGACCTGTCGATTGCTGAAAACCCCATGCTGGAGGTCGAACGGATGAGGAAGAAGCAGACACAAATCCAGTCGGCTGAGACATACCATTGTCACACCTCCTTTTTCCGCACCAGAGAGGGTGCAAGGGAGTTTTTCCACTTAAAGGACAATCGAAACGGGATTGGTTTATTTATTTCAGAGTCGCCACTTGGGAGATTTAGGGTGTCCCAAGTCACCAATTTTAATCCCGAATCGAGGAAAAGAATGACTCTATATTACAGTCTGCGTACCAGAAATCTAGATAAGAAATTCTGTTAACCCGGGAGAAGGTGTTAGGCATTCCCGAGTTCCGTGGTTCAAGCACGGTCGCTCAACTGTTATATTCGGCTTGATTATCTGATTTTATACAAATGTAAACTTATGTGCAAAATTTAACTTTTAACCGCTTTTATCATTATTATTATTTTTACAAGGAATTGCAACGTCGCGAAAACATACCTCGAATCACGTTACATCAATGTACACGTGATTATTGACATATCTCGACTCGGTTGAGATTTGGATTTGGGTCACATAAATGTGCACCCGAGTTAAGGAAAATAAATTATTAAAGGCGCGCTTAAAGCAACTAGCGTGTTGTTATTTCGGGGAAAGCCATGAAATTCGCTTAAACGGCATGTCCCGAATTCTAAGTATTTTATATATATACATTTAGAAGGCCCCGCACTTTGTACATTTTTGATTGTCGAGGCTCGTCTCATTCCTTATGAAAAGAATTTGCAACGTCGTGGAAATGCATCTCAGACCACGCCACAATCAATGTACCCGTGGTTAGAGACACATTTTGATTCCGTTGAGATTGGGATTTGGGTCACATAAATGTGCACCCGAGTTTAAGGAGATAACATTATTAAGTACGCACTTAAAGAGACTATCGCGTTATTATTCTGGGAGGGCCGTGAGATTTGCTAAACGACCCATCCTGGAAACTGAATGCTTCGATAATATACATTTAACGAGGGCCCCGCAGCTCGTGCGTTTTTATTTATTTTTGTCGAGGCTCATCTCGTTCTTATTTTAAAAAAGATATCCTATAACAACTACGTTTCTTGTCGCGTTTGTCTCTACTAATTGAAAACAGTAGATAGTCCTAATTAATTACGTGCTTGCAAGTTATCTATAACAATATTCAGAAATGCTTAAAAATCAGAAACGAGGTTGCGTGCACAGTCAGCCGAACAAATAATCACGGGCCCAAATCCAGCCCATGCGTGATGGGCCAAACCTGGGCCACTGCTTGTTCGATGCGGGCCTGCTTGGTCTGTTTTGACCTGGGCTCGACCTTCATGAGGTTGAGATTGCAAGTTTTGTGTTCTTTGTCTTAACAGGTGGTTTACTAGTTATATGAGACCATTAATCAGAAAAGGAAGAACTTAGCCAATGATGTACAGTTTTCATGCTTGGCATACATTACAGCATATATTACAAAGTAAACTAAGTCTGAGATGCAACCTATTTCATTGAGAATATTTTCACCTATCAGCATACATATGTAAGCTACCATTTAGCTAATCTATATTGATATACACTGGGCATACAGGCTGCTTCTATTGTCAACACAAGAATGAAAATTATCATACAGTACATGATATCTAATATAACAATCTATGTATGAAAATCAACTTCAGGTCTTTTCTTTTTGCATTCATGCTCAATGTTCCGATTACATTTGATAGTGCATTGGTTGTGTACCTGGTATAGAGGACAAAGAAGAAAGGACTGATCAGCTGGGCAGTATGTACTAAACACAGCAACAGTAGATACACAACAACAACACATCAACAAACCAACAATCACAAGTGTTTTCCACAGTCCACAGACAACCAGCAACAATTCCCAGAACAAAGAAAACCAGCAGATGGTCGAGCACCAAACAAGTAATCCCAGAAAAGAGTAATGAAACAACAGAAGTAACAGAGTGTTCAATGCAGCAACACCAGCAGTTCAACAATCACAAGCAGCTCAATCAGTGCAAACAACAGAACTTGTCCAAGACAGCTTGACCAATATGAACTCTTAGGTAGCTTTCAAACAGTGTTTGGTTACAGTGTTTACTGGAAATTTCCTTATGTTTTCAGTTTTCTTTAAACTCATAAGACCTCTCTCAAGACTAAAAATTCCAGCCCTTTTTATGTTCCGAAATGGCCTATTTATAAGCCAATCGACCAGTGCAATCAAGCTGCCTCGATTCTCCATTTTGCAGACTGCCCATTCCCTTTAAGCCCATGCCTAAGCATCTTTTTGTGCCAGGCATTTGTTCCCCACGCCTGGTTTATTCTTTAATCAAAGGTTATGGGTTCATTTAAGTATTCATTTTAAACCCCATACTCTTGTGTCTTGTTCCCCATTGGTATTAGTTTAATTCCAAATTAGTACCCTACTTGTCATCTCATTTAAACTAATCATTTTTGTTCTTTTCAAACCCCAGACTACCCCTGTTAAACCCTGGTTATCACTGTCTTGACCCTCTGTAATAATGGGTTATTTTGGACTTCTGAAAAATTTAAAATCGAAGCTGCCCTAGACTGAATCTTTTAGCTGTTTTGTAATGCAGTTTATAGGATAATCTCAGGCAATGTCGAGCATTCAGTCAGTGACATGGTTCATTTAGTCATGTGAAATTATTAGCTTATTTGATCCATTAGTTATAGAGAACTAATCGACGACATTTATCGAGTCGACTATACTAATTATAACAGGTAATAATCAATCGTTCAAATAAACAAACACATACAGGGACCTAAAGGGCTTCGGACAACTTTGGTCGATCACTGGGAACCTATATAAGTTATTTATGCGACGACTATCCTAATCGGACATGCTTATCACAGGATACATTTAAATCATACACAGAAAACAATCGACCAAATAAACAGGTCTTTGACAGAGATGGAAGAAATTAAGAAAACTATCAGAAAATAACAAACAAACACAACAAAGCATGCTAACGACTTAATTGGCAGTTGAATAAACAAAAAGGAAAAGAAAAACTTACCGAAAAATGTTTAAACCAAACTGACCCAAAACTGACTCCACTTTGACCATTTGAAGCCGAACAAACTTTAATCAGGGTGTTCTCACATGAGAACACCTTGATTAAGGTCTATTAGACCTCGAACCCTTGTTAAGGTCGGCTGGATTCCAAGGCTATCCGTGTTCTAGGTTTTGGATTCTCAGATCTGGTTTTTGGGGAGTTGTGGGTAGATTCGGACCAAACCAAGTTTGGTTTGGTCACGAGGAGGGTCAGGGAAGTGTCTGGTATGAAGATGGGGTGGTTTGGTATAGATCAGAGTTCGACTCAAATCTTCAAATGAAGATTCGAGACGAAGGAAGGTGATTCGAGGCAAATGGATAGCAGATCCATGTTTAGGACAGTGAGGTGGTCCTAGGGTGTTCAGGAGGTGGCCACCGGCGTCCATGCCGCCGGCTTTAATGGCGAGGGAGATGGGGCGGCTAGGGTTTCTAATGGGAGGTCTGGGTTTGAGCTTGGGGACGACGGGATGGGGTGTTCGTATAGGGGGCGTGGGGTGTAAGGGAAGGCTTATATATGGTCTAGGGGTTTAGATCTGAGCCGTTGGATCAGATGATCTCAACGTCTTGGATCTGATGGTGAGGGGTGAGACGAAGCCGTTTGGTATTAAAACGGTGTCGTTTGGGTTTAAGTGATGGATTAGGTTGGACCGTCTAAACAGGTCAGGTCACGGGTGCGTATGTGGATCGTTGGATCAAGAGGCTTACACGGCTCAGATCGACTTGCCTAAAACGGTGTCATTTCGGTAGGTGCCTGGGCAGGCCTGGTCTGGACCGGGTCCTTGGTCGGTTTTGGGCCTATTTTTATTTCATTTTCTGGGCCCAAATCAATCTTTTCTTTGTTTTCTTATGTTGAAACAAAAATGAAATAACAAAAGTAAATAATGAAACAAAAAATGAAATTAAAACAAACAACCATGTGACACTTCAACACAATTATCACACCAAATTAAAATATTTAAGCAAGTTAAATCACAACCTAGAACGAACGACGCCTATATTTTTTGAATTTTCGTTCTTTTTAACGACCGAATTACGATTTTGACTACCCTGACAGACATGCTTTTGTATTTTGATCGGTAAGATTAAATGCAAAATGGGCAGATCCACACATGACTAACAACACCTGTCACAGAAAAACGACAAATTGTACAGTGAGGCCATTTATCACTATTTTTTGTTTTCCTTTTTGAGTGATTGCTCGTGAAGCAAAAATCACGTGCTTACAGCTGCCCCTCTTTGCCCGAAGATACGAAGGGTTTTCGCGCAAAGATAAAGTAAGCGATTTTTGCCTGTCCGAATACTCCGTGTGAAGCATTTTTTGAAAAAGATTTGACCGAACCTTTGCTTCAGAGGTTTCCTACATATCCTGGGCTAAACAGGAATCAGGTCAATGTAGTTCGGGAAATTTTGGTAGCTGGGACTACCGTGTGACTGTAGTGCTCGCTGCTGTTGTGCGCTGTTGCATGCTGCTGTAGGATGCTACTGCTCACTGATCTCCTTGTTACATTGTTCTTGAAAGGAAAAACAAGAAGCTAAGCTAGAGTGTGAGATCTCATCTATTTTCCACTTGTTCTTGTTGCCTTGCTTTCTTGTCGGCTAACGCTTTCCTCTGATGCCTTTATTTTGCGAGCTTGGGAGATGATGCTGGTCCTTCGCCTTTTCTGAATGCCAGTTTTCATCACTTTGCTTGATCTGCTGGGAACATGACCCTCTTCTTTAATTCTTCCAATGGTTTCTTCAGTGGTATCACAGTTTGTTATGTTGGGCGTGCTATAACGTTCCCAAACTGCTTTTTTTTAGACGCGTTCCTTCTTCCTTTTGAATCGCGCTTGCCTTTGCAGCCTTCTGCTTCTTGGCACTGGGATTTTGTTGTTTCCTGCTTGGGGATATCTATTGTAGCCTTCCGTCTTCAGGTGGGGTTACCGATTCCAAAATCTAGAGCTAAAAGTATTCCCGCATTTTACTGGTGGGCGACCTAGAACTTAAATGTATTTCCGCAATATACTGGTGGGCGACCTAGAACTTAAATGTATTCCCGCATTATACTGGTGGGCGACCTAGAACTTAAATGTATTCCCACATTTTACTGGTGGGCGACCTAGAACTTAAATGTATTCCCGCATTATACTGGTGGGCGACCTAGAACTTACATGTATTCAGGCATTATACTGGTGGGTGACCTAGAACTTAAATGTATTCCCGCATTATACTGGTGGGCGACCTAGAACTTAAATGTATTCCCGCATTATACTGGTGGGCGACCTAGAACTTAAATGTATTCTCGCATTATACTGGTGGGCGACCTAGAACTTAAATGTATTCCCGCATTATACTGGTGGGCGACCTAGAACTTAAATGTATTCCCGCATTATACTGGTGGGCGACCTAGAACTTAAAAGTATTCCCGCACTATACTGGTGGGCGACCTAGAACTTAAAAGTATTCCCGCATTATACTGGTGGGCGACCTAGAACTTAAATGTATTCCCGCATTATACTGGTGGGCGACCTAGAACTTAAAAGTATTCCCGCATTATACTGGTGGGTGACCTAGAACTTAAATGTATTCCCGCATTATACTGGTGGGCGACCTAGAACTTAAAAGTATTCCCGTATTATACTGGTGGGCGACCTAGAACTTAAAAGTATTCCCGCATTATACTGGTGGGCGACCTAGAACTTAAATGTATTCCCGCATTATACTGGTGGGCGACCTAGAACTTAAAAGTATTCCCGCATTATACTGGTGGGCGACCTAGAACTTAAAAGTATTCCCGCATTATACTGGTGGGCGACCTAGAACTTAAATGTATTCCCGCATTATACTGGTGGGCGACCTAGAACTTAAAAGTATTCCCGCATTATACTGGTGGGCGACCTAGAACTTAAATGTATTCCCGCATTATACTGGTGGGCGACCTAGAACTTAAATGTATTCCCGCATTATACTGGTGGGCGACCTAGAACTTAAATGTATTCCCGCATTATACTGGTGGGCGACCTAGAACTTAAATGTATTCCCGCATTATACTGGTGGGCGACCTAGAACTTAAATGTATTCCCGCATTATACTGGTGGGCGACCTAGAACTTAAATGTATTCCCGCATTATACTGGTGGGCGACCTAGAACTTAAATGTATTCCCGCATTATACTAGTGGGCGACCTAGAACTTAAATGTATTCCCGCATTATACTGGTGGGCGACCTAGAACTTAAATGTATTCCCGCATTATACTGGTGGGCGACCTAGAACTTAAAAGTATTCCCGCATTATACTGGTGGGCGACCTAGAACTTAAATGTATTCCCGCATTATACTGGTGGGCGACCTAGAACTTAAATGTATTCCCGCATTATACTGGTGGGCGACCTAGAACTTAAATGTATTCCCGCATTATACTGGTGGGCGACCTAGAACTTAAATGTATTCCCGCATTATACTGGTGGGCGACCTAGAACTTAAATGTATTCCCGCATTATACTGGTGGGCGACCTAGAACTTAAAAGTATTCCCGCATTATACTGGTGGGCGACCTAGAACTTAAAAGTATTCCCGCATTATACTGGTGGGCGACCTAGAACTTAAATGTATTCCCGCATTATACTGGTGGGCGACCTAGAACTTAAATGTATTCCCGCATTATACTGGTGGGCGACCTAGAACTTAAATGTATTCCCGCATTATACTGGTGGGCGACCTAGAACTTAAATGTATTCCCGCATTATACTGGTGGACGACCTAGAACTTAAATATATTCCCGCATTATACTGGTGGGCGACCTAGAACTTAAATGTATTCCCGCATTATACTGGTGGGCGACCTAGAACTTAAATGTATTCCCGCATTATACTGGTGGGCGACCTAGAACTTAAATGTATTCCCGCATTATACTGGTGGGCGACCTAGAACTTAAATGTATTCCCGCATTATACTGGTGGGCGACCTAGAACTTAAATGTATTCCCGCATTATACTGGTGGGCGACCTAGAACTTAAATGTATTCCCGCATTATACTGGTGGGCGACCTAGAACTTAAATGTATTCCCGCATTATACTGGTGGGCGACCTAGAACTTAAATGTATTCCCGCATTATACTGGTGGGAGACCTAGAACTTAAATGTATTCCCGCATTATACTGGTGGGCGACCTAGAACTTAAAAGTATTCCCGCATTTTACTGGTGGGCGACCTAGAACTTAAAAGTATTCCCGCATTATACTGGTGGGCGACCTAGAACTTAAATGTATTCCCGCATTATACTGGTGGGCGACCTAGAACTTAAATGTATTCGAAATTGTTTCCCCGTTCTTCCGAGAAATTTTTTGACAATCGGCAGAAAATTTTCTGCCCCGGTTTTTGGTGACTTTCCTGGCGTTGCATCTTGCTGCCATCATCAGTCCTTTGTTTTTCTGCAGCAGACAAAAGGATTTAATTAGTTTTCATCGTGGTGGTAGAGGGTGCCTTTCTGGCGGATGATTTTTCCTTTCTTCTCTTTTCCTTGCTCTATGTCCCCATAATTGATTAGTGGGCAGAGTTGCCTGCTGGGGGTCTCTAGCCTGCTGGGGATTGGCTTTCAATTAATCCCCTTTTTTGCTTTCTCTTTAAGCACATGCTGGGGGAGTCTGCTTTTAACTCCCGAAACCACTCCCTTTAGGAGCTTACTTCCTCCAAAATTGCCGGGCACGATCACTGCATTGCCTGGGATCGGCTTTTAAGACTGTTTGTATTATCCTGCATTGGATGAATTCCCCTCCGGTTTCTGGTAGTAAGCTTTGAAAAATCCTTTCAAGACAAATTTTAGGAAAAGAAATAAAAGATAGAAAAAGGAGCAAGTCTTTTTGAACCAATATTTGGTGGGAGAGGAAACTCAAAAGAACTTATCTGGAGGACATAACTGGTCCCCGTGATCATGACGTGCACCACAGATTCCCGACCCAGTCTATTTGTATCAATCGATTTGTCCGATGGTCTGACTTGCTGGGGATGATAAATGGATGTTCATCTTGTTGCGAATGTGGTAGCTTTTGCTGCTCTATCTTGTCGCCTCATAGTGCCCTTCGAGGGGTTTTCACTAATGAGACTCTCTCTTTTCTCTCATCTCCCGGCGCCTTATGGTGCCTGTGAAGGTTTTCACCAATAAGACTCTCTCATTTCATATCCCTCATCTTACATCGCCTCTCGGTGCCTGTGAAGGTTTTCACCGATAAGACTCTCTCATTTTATTTCTTTCGAGGAATCAGGGCGTTGTAGATACGACCCTCTCTTCTGGAGATTCCTTTGACCATCAATTCATTCCCAGTCTTACGATCCTCTTCTTTGCTGGGGATCGGTGTATTATTCTCGGCCTTATTTGCCTGACTCGACATCTCTTGAACATTGATCGGGAGGTCTTTTGGACGTTGATGTTGGTTTTGGTGTGGAGTTAAAGAAAGGCTATAAAAATGAAAATAATTTGATGGGTGATGTGCTACAACTTTTGGAATCAAACCTTTGTTGGAACTTAAAACATAACCTCTGCCCCAGTTTTCTTTGCTTGGGGAATTTTATTTTTTACACTTATGTTGAGCTATGTGCGTTACGCACATTGCGCCTATTATGCACACTATGTACATTATGCATCCTATATTCAGTATGATGCACACTATGACCGAGCCGTGAGGCGCCTACGTATCCTCTTCGAGGAATCAGTTCAAACGTAGTTCCCACGGTTTTGTATTTCTTATGATTTTATCTTCCTTTTTCTTTTCCTTCTTTTCATTTTCTTTTTCTTTTCTTTTTTCTTTTTTTCTTCTTTTTTTTCATGTCTTTTCCATTAGTGATTCCAAAATAGGGGTATGAAACAATAACTTAAGGCTCAAAGGGGGAAGCAGGGGTTAAAAGTGTTTGGATAGAAGAAAGAATTGCCTCCGTCATCTCATTATCCAATAAATGCCAAATACAAACAAATAAATCAAAAATTGCCATAATTAAAGAAATTACGCATAATATCTCTTGACTGCATCTGAATTGATAGCCATGTCGACACATCTACCTTCGACATCTGTCAAACACAAAGCACCGTTGGACAATACTCTGGTCACGATATAAGGCCCTTGCCAATTTGGGGCGAATTTGCCTTTTGCCTCGACCTGATGTGGGAGGATCTTCTTCAATACCTGCTGCCCTACTTCAAACTTCCTGGGGCGCACCTTCTTATTATATGTTCTTGCCATTCTCTTCTGGTACAGCTGACCATGGCACACTGCTGCCAATCTTTTCTCATCTATCAGGCTCAACTGTTCCAATCGAGCTTTGACCCATTCATCATCATTAATCCCGGCTTCAGCGACAATTCGGAGGGACGGAATTTCGACTTCCGCTGGTATTACGGCCTCAGTTCCGTACACCAACAAATAAGGAGTTGTGCCTATGGAAGTTCGGACGGTAGTGCGGTAACCCAACAAAGCAAAGGGTAATCTCTCGTGCCATTGTCTGGATCCTTCCACCATCTTTCGCAGTATCTTCTTGATATTCTTATTGGCTGCTTCGACCGCTCCATTCGCCTTGGGACGATATGGGGTGGAATTGCGGTGTGTAATCTTGAATTGTTGGCATACCTCTCTCATCAGGCTGCTATTAAGATTCGCACCGTTATCCGTGATGATCACTTTTGGGATCCCAAATCTGCAGATGATATGGGAATGGACAAAGTCCACCACTGCCTTTTTGGTTACTGATTTGAAGGTTTTAGCCTCAACCCATTTGGTGAAGTAATCAATGGTCACTAGAATGAACCTATGACCGTTGGATGCTGCCGGCTCGATGGGCCCAATGACATCCATGCCCCATGCCACAAACGGCCAGGGTGCTGACATCGTATGTAACTCCGTTGGCGGAGAATGAATCAAATCTCCATGTATCTGGCACTGATGGCATTTCCTTACGAAAGTGATACAGTCGTGTTCCATGGTGAGCCAATAACACCCTGTTCGAAGGATCTTTCTTGCCAATACATATCCGCTCATGTGTGGCCCACAAACTCCAGCATGTACCTCTGCCATAACCGTTGTTGCTTGACTGGCATCTATGCATCTCAACAATCCCAAATCCGGGGTTCTTTTGTACAATATTCCTCCGCTGAGGAAGAAACCATTCGACAAACGCCGAAGGGCTCTTTTTTGGTCTCCAGAGGCATGTTCTGGATATATCCCCATTCTGAGGTATTCCTTGATATCATGAAACCAGGGTTCGCCATCTGCTTCTTCTTCTACGGCATTGCAGTAGGCGTGCTGATCACGGACCTGGATGTGCAGAGGGTCAACATACATTTTGTCAGGGTGGTGCAGCATTGATGCTAAGGTGGCCAAGGCATCCGCAACCTCATTGTGAACTCTCGGGATGTGTTTGAATTTCACCGATCGAAATTGCTTGCTCAGATCATGCAAGCATTGTCGGTATGGTATGAGTTTTAGATCTCGTGTTTCCTATTCTCCCTTAATTTGATGTATCAAGAAGTCCGAGTCTCCCAAGACCAAGACGTCTTGGACATCCATGTCGGCAGCCAAGCGCAGTCCCAGAATGCAAGCCTCATACTCAGCCATATTGTTGGTGCAATAGAAGCGTAGTTGAGCCGTAACAGGATAATGCCGTCCTGTTTCAGAAATGAGTACTGCCCCTATTCCAACCCCTTTCGCGTTTGCAGCTCCATCGAAGAAAAGCTTCCAACCCGGCTCCTTAGGCAATTCCAACTCATTTGTATGCATTACCTCCTCGTCAGGAAAATACGTTCTTAAGGGCTCGTATTTTTCATCAACGGGATTCTCCGCCAAATGATCGGCCAGTGCCTGGGCTTTCACGGCTGTCCTCGTCACATAGACGATATCAAACTCTGTGAGCAGAATTTGCCATTTTGCCAACCTTCCCGTGGGCATAGGTTTCTGAAAGATATACTTCAATGGGTCCAAACGGGATATGAGATAAGTAGTATACGAAGACAGGTAGTGCTTCAACTTCTGAGCTACCCAAGTTAAGGCACAACATGTTTTCTCGAGTTGAGTGTACTTGACCTCATGTACTGTGAATTTCTTGCTAAGATAGTAGATGGCCTGCTCCTTCCTTCCTGTGTCATCGTGTTGCCCCAATACACAACCAAATGAATTTTCCAAGACCGTCAGGTAAAGAATTAGGGGCTTCCCGGGCTTAGGCGGGACCAATACGGGTGGATTAGACAGATACCCTTTGATTTGGTCGAAAGCCTCCTGACACTCTGCCGTCCAACCTACCGCAGCATCCTTTCTCAGCAGCCGAAATATGGGCTCACAAGTTGCTGTGAGTTGAGCGATGAACCTGCTGATGTAATTGAGTCTACCCAGCAAACTCATTACCTCTGTTTTGTTCCTCGGCAGTGGCAAATCTCGGATGGATTCAATTTTGGATGGGTCTAACTCAATCCCCCGTCGACTGACGATGAATCCTAGCAGCTTTCCTGATGGAACCCCGAATGCGCATTTGGCCGGGTTGAGCTTGATATCATACCTTCGGAGTCTTTGGAAAAATCTCCTTAGGTCTGCTACATGGTCTTCCTGACGCCAAGATTTGATGATCACATCATCGACGTACACCTCGATTTCTTTGTGTATCATGTCGTGAAACACAGCAGTCATTGCTCGCATGTATGTTGCCCCGGCGTTCTTCAGTCCGAATGGCATTACCCGATAGCAGTAAGTTCCCCATGGTGTAATAAACGCTGTTTTTTTCCGCATCTTCCTCGTCCATTAGGATCTGATGATAACCCGCATAGCAATCTACAAAGGATCCGATCTCGCGCCCCGCGCAATTATCGATCAAGATATGGATGTTGGGCAATGGAAAATTGTCCTTGGGACTTGCTTTGTTGAGGTTGCGGTAGTCGACGCATACCCTGATTTTTCCATCCTTCTTTGGGACTGGTACCACATTGGCCAACCACTCGGGATATCGAGTGACCCGAATGACCTTCGCTTGCAACTGCTTAATTACTTCTTCTTTGATCTTTACACTCATTTATGTTTTAAATTTCCTTAGTTTTTGCTTGACCGGAGGGTATGCCGGGTCAGTGGGCAATTTGTGAACCACTAAATTGGTGCTTAATCCAGGCATATCGTCATATGACCATGCAAAAACATCTTTGAATTCCATGAGGGTTTTGATCAATTCTTCTCTGACATTCGGCTCAATGTGGATGCTAATTTTGGTCTCTTGGACGTTATCAGCGTCTCCTAGATTCACAGCCTCAGTGTCATTTAGGTTAGGCTTGGGTTTCTCTTCAAATTGGCACAGTTCTCGGTTTATCTCTTCGAAGGCTTCACCTTCGTCACATTCAGATTCATCATCACAAACGACCTCTTGCATCATTGAGTCGGATTCAGATTGATTTATTAGACTAGGTCGAAGATCCGCTGTGCATGCCATGTCATTAGAACCAGTAAAAAGAGAACTGTTCAGAAAGAAAAAGAACAAAACAAAATTAAAATGGGACAAAAGAAAAGAACTTTATTAAACTTGCGGGATAAAAGGGTTCACACTTTTACAAAAACGAAAGTAAAATTTGGATTACACCCTTGAATAATCCGGACAAAACAAAACACACAAAACATAAATCAAAGCCTACTACCAAGACTCCCCTCGGACAGGAAGAGGAGTAACTGTCCAATTGTTGGTCTTGGCCTCAGGCCCCACAAACTATATCTCTGCTCTGCTGGAACCTTCTCCAGCTTCCACCATACTGACATCCGCGAATAGCCTCTCAAAACTCTGATTCAGGTCTTCATTTATACCGATCAAAGGTCCTAGAATCTTTGGGACCGGTGACCCCTTGGCACTTGCTTTAACAAAAGACCTTGAGAGGCGTGGCACTGGTTTAGGCAGAAACCAGACCCTCTTCTTCATTTTTCGCGCTTGCTTCCTATCTGCTGCGGTTGGTTTGAACCCCAATCCGAAAGTTTCCAGATTTTTAGGAAGGGAGACAGGTTGGACAATCCCTTGAAGCTCGACTCCTAGGCCCTTTCCCGGCACAAATCCATTACCCAGCATTTCTGAGACCATCATGACTGTTGCGGCAGCTACCCTAGGGTGCGAGATGATTTCTCCTTCAGGAATTTTGTTGGCCGACCCTGTATCGAAAATTTGGTAGACCCAAGGACCTTTGTCATCAGCGGTCTCTATGAAAGGTACAATGGTTCCACCCATGGTGCACGTTGTATCCTCGCCGTGTAACACGACCTCTTGTCTTTCCCACTCGAACTTCACCATCTGATGTAGGGTGGAGGGCACCGCCTTGGCTGCATGAATCCAGGGTCGTCCCAACAGCAGGTTATAAGATACTGTGGCGTCTAATACCTGGAATTCCATGGTAAACAGGACTGGACCGATGGTCAGTTCAAGTACAACATCCCCCACAGTGGCTGTTCCGTTTCCGTCAAACCCTCGGACACAGATATTGTTCTTGTGGATCCTTCCGTGGTCGATCTTTATCTGGTTCAAGGTAGATAGTGGGAAAATATTGGCGCTTGAGCCGTTATCCACCAATACTCGAGTTACCACCGAGTCTTCACATTTCACAGCTAGGTATAGAGCTTTATTATGCTCCGTACCCTCCACCGGCAGGTCATCATCTGAGAATGTTACCCTGTTCACCTCGAAAATCTTGTTGGCAATGGTTTCCAGGTAGTTTACAGAAATCTCACTGGGTACATGAGCTTCGTTCAATATCTTCAACAGGCCCCGACGATGCTCCTCAGAATGGATCACTAATGACAACAGTGAGATCTGGGCCGGTGTTTTTCTCAGCTGCTCGACCACAGAATAGTCTTGTACTTTCATCTTCCTCAGGAACTCTTCAGCCTCTTCTTCGGACACCAGTTTCTTGGTTGCAACTGGGTTGGTTCTTCTTAGCTCTACCGGGGCAAAACATCGACCTGATCGAGTCAACCCTTGTGCTTCACAACTGACTTCTTCCACCTGTTTTCCTTTGTACATCACCACCGCCTTTTCATATTTCCAAGGCACAGCCCTGCTGTCAATCATCGGCAGCTGAACCACAGGCTTTATGGTCACCAGTTCTTTACATACCTCTTTTAACACGACTGTCGGTGTGGGCGCGATCCCTGATACTACCAACTTGCTTGGCTCGGGTTTGCTTGTTATGGCGGACGGGCTCTTTCCCAATATCACTACCGGCTTGATGCCTTCTCCCTGCGACTGTACACTCATTCCTCCACTGGTTGAGACTTCTTTCGAGGCGGCTTGGATCATCATCACTGTTTATGAGGGTTTTCTCAATTCTCCTCCCTCACACACCAACTCAATCATGTGAGTTTCGTGGTGCGCTGGCAGTGGGTTTTGGTTGATGTTAGGAGCTTCTGGTGTCTGGACCTCAATCTTATTGGTGTCAATAAGATCCTGTATGGCATGTCTTAATTTCCAGCACTTCTCGGTATCATGCCCGAGCATCCCGGAACAGTATTCACAACTGATTGATCGATCCAAATTCTGAGGTGGGGGATTTTGTTCTCGAGTCTGGGCAAGACTAACCAAACACAATTGCCTCAGCTTGTGGAACAAAGCGGTGTAGGTTTCTCCCAGCTCCGTGAAAGTTCTCTACTTCCGCAACCTGTCATTCCTAGCATCTGGATTTCCCCGAAAGCCTGCCCCTGAAGGGTTTCTATACACCCTTGGTGGAGGGTAGGTGTTTTGTGGTGGTGCATATATGTTCTGGGGAGCCGGCGCGCGCCATTGTGGGCGAACCGGAGGCTGAGTGTATGCCTGGGCTTGGTGTACGGAACAATGTGGTTCTCGAGATGGATAGAAATTTTGTGGTGGGTTGTATGGGTATTCTGACCTGTGAGGTCTGGGTGGGTTGTAGTGCGGCCTACCAGCCCTAGACCAACTGCCTGCCTCGATCGTGGCAACCTCTTCTTTCTTTCTTCTCAGCGCACCTCCCGTGCCGCTTTGAATAGCCTGGGTTGTGGCTTTGAGTGCCGAATAGTTCAAGATTTTTTCAGACCTCAGACCCTCTTATATCATGACCCCTATCTTGACCACCTCGTTGAAAGATTTTCCAACTGTTGTCACCAAGTGACCAAAGTAGGTTGGATCCAGTGTCTGCAAGAAATAGTCCACCATCTCTCCCTCTCTCATGGGAGGATCGACTCTAGCTGCTTGTTCTCTCCAGCGGAACCCGAACTCGCGAAAACTTTCCCCGGGTTTCTTCCCAGTTCTCAATAATGTGAGACGGTCAGGGACTATCTCGAGATTGTACTGGAAATGACCTGCAAAAGCCTGCGCCAGATCATCCCACGTGTACCACCTGCTGGAATCCTGCCTGGTATACCATTCTAGTGCAGATCCGCTCAGACTTTGGCCGAAATAAGCTATCAACAGCTCATCCTTGCCGCCTGCCCCTCTCATTTTGCTACAGAATCCCCGCAAATGTGCCATGGGATCACCGTGCCCTTCATATAAATCAAACTTGGGCATCTTGAACCCAGCCGGGAGTTGGACGTCTGGGAAAGGGCACAGATCTTTGTATGCTACGCTGACTTGATTGCCCAGCCCGTGCAAGTTCCTGAAGGACTGCTCCAGGCTTTTGAACTTTCTCAATACTTCATCCTGTTCAGGGGCCTTAGCCGGCTTCTCAACCTCTGCCAGTACTTCCAAATGTGGATTGTAAGCCTGTGGTTCGGGGGCATGAAACGTAGGCTCGGGGGGATAGTATTGTGTATCGTGAGCCTGAAACAATGGCTCACTGGTCGTCCTTTGCAAAGGGGCTGATGTTGGTCCCACAAAAATGGGAATATTGGGTGTTGGGAGAGGTTGATGGGGTGGTGGAGCTTGGGAATCATGAGGGCTTCTTTCTTGATGATAAAGGGGATTTGGACGGCTTGTGGAAGGGCCAGAGTGAGGGTATTCCGGCATGTGTCCCAGTGTTTCAGGGCTCTTTTGTGTTTTGGCTAGGGCTAGCTGCATTGCATTCATCTCTAGTCCCATCCTTTCAATCTTTTCCATCGCTTCTTTTAGCAACTGGCTCATTGGCCTTTCTTCCTCATTACTATTCTCTGAAGTAGTCATGCTTGTTGCTACCGGTCCTTTGGATCTGGTTTGGTAGGAGTGTGTTGCCAGAGTTCTTTAACAACTAACTTGTCTGGTATAGACAACAACAAACTTTGTTAGCGTTAGAGTTTAACAGATTTGATCATAACACATAGAGGATGCAATGCACCTAGGCAGTTAACCGTTTCTACATGCTTTGCTTCAAACAACATGCGTCATCCCGGTTTGCTCATTCGTCCCTTTAAAGTATTTTGGGAAACCCTGTGTTTTATTTTATTTGTATTTTATTTTCTCTCTTTATTAAAAGCGGTCGAATCTTATGGGGATTGCCTACGTATCACGTCCCCGCGTGAATCAGACCAGGCGTAGTTCTGCCTCAAAGTAAAGACACATAGAAATTCTTCCGGAGTCACTTAATTTCATTATCAAAATTTGCTATTACACATTGCTTCAAACAAAATAGCAACAGTACAGACTCCACGGTTTTAAACTTGGTTTGAAGAAAAGAAAACAACATATGGGGAAACAACAAACAAAACGAACAGGACTCGATCAACGACTAATTTTCCAACTTAGGGACCCACGAGGCATCTTTCGGCCCTTTCGCGACCCTAGGTGTAAGGTCTCTTTGCAAGCTCTTCAACTCGTTCATAATCCGGTGGACGCAGCCCATGATGGAGGCAATGAGGGTTTCCCGAGGTGTTCACTCGCATGCCAAGCATTTCAGGTAGATGTAATGCCCGATTTCGTCGATCCTTCCTCGAATGTCGTCCCTTTCTGCGAACAACTGCCTTATCTGTCGGCTCTTTAATCCTAGCGTTTGTGCATTGGTGGCGAGCTGATCCTGGAACATCTCCATTTGCCTTTCCATCCTGGTCATTGCATTGTAATAGCGTCTTCTGTCGGCTTGGGCATCTTGTGTTTGCTTGAAGATCCGCTCTTGCAGAGCGGAATTTGTTTCCCTTCATCCTTGCTATGCAAGCCTCTGATTGGTCTAATTCTTCTTGGCTCTGGATGACCTGATTTCTCAAACTGGCTATCAATCTTTCGTCGGAGCAACGCTTCTGTCGGTCGATGTTATTCTTACTGGCTTGGCGAAGGCGGGCCTTCAGGGTTTGGTTCTCTTGGGCTAGCTTGTCTTTTTCAGCCTGCTCCTGGGCGACTTGCACGTTGTTTTCGAATACAATCCTTTCAGCTTGTCATTTTAGCTTCCTGATTTCAACCAGGTAACCTTCCTCTTTTGCGAGCCAGTCCCATTGTTCTTGTGATGACTCAACAAAATCTTGGAGGTGAGGCCGTTTGGTTGGCCGTTTCACAATGTTCTTCTTGTTATGCCAAGCGAGATAGGCCGGCGAGACTTCACCCCTAGACACATCACCTACCCGAGTATTTGCCGTCAGGTACTGGCATTCACTCCATATGCAACGAACTGTCTTTTCAGGAAATTGGCCGTCACTGCTGACCTCGACTGCATAAGTGCTGAGATCTTCGTCCGGGTGTAGTACTTGACATCTTCCTAACTGTCTCATCACCCTGTAAGGGGCATAAGGTTGAATACCTCTGAGTCCCATCAAGAGGAAGTGAGGACCAGTGGCGGGCATGTATATGATTTCTTCCACAGAAAGCCAACCCAAAGTCCAGTTTATTTGATCTGCGGTGATGACCCGGAGATAGGATATCCATTCTTCAAACCCTCCCGGTGATCGGAAACCTGAAACCCTTAGGTTATAACCCTCGATGCAGCCCCCATTTGTAGACATGTAGCGCATATACTGAGGATGGTGACACAAGTGTTCGATCATCCACATCTGTAATAACAAGTTGCACCCCTCGAAGAAGTCTGCTCCGGCCTTACAAGCCGTGAGGGCTCGGTACATTTCTGACACTATCATAGGAGCAAGGATGCTTTTATCGTTGGTAATCAGGACTTTGACGATTCCAGCCACTTTCAGGTCGATATTTCTATCTTTTCGGGGAAACACCACAAGGCCCAAAAATGCCACCATAAAAGCGAACCGCCTATGCTCATTCCATTTTACCAGATTTCCCCTGCTGCAAACACCACTTTCTGGATCATTAAATCCTCCTATGCTCCCGTACCTCTGGTATATGAATTGTAGGGTAGAAAAACCTCTATCTAGTTCAGCGTACGGGACTCCCTTGCTTATCTTCAACAGATCCATGAATTTGTGTGAATTCACAACTCTTGGAGCGATCAGGTATTTGTGTCTCAAACCTTCAGTGACGTCCATGTAACCCGCCATTTCTTCTAAGGTTGGGGTGAGTTCAAAATCCGAGAAACGGAACACGTTGTGGGCCGGATCCCAAAATGTAACCAAAGCCTTTATGATGTCGCACCGAGGCCTGACGTTCAACAAATTAACCAAACCTCCCAGGTGCAGTTTGATCTTGTCTTGCTCTGACTTTTCCAAATCCTCCCACCATAATCGCACTTCCAGAGGGATTTTGCTTCTAACTGTTACCGGCAAACTTGGACTTATGCTCATTCTGCATGTTTATTGGGGTGATTAAGCAAAGATCCAGACTCATTGGACTCAAATACCAAATTGACACACCCTTTTTTTTCCTAGAAAAACGAAATTTGATTGTTTCCGAAAAGTATGATGTCACCTTAAAAACTTTCGTTCTTTGGATTGTACCTATATTTTGAAAAACAAGTTGAGCCCGATGGGGGTTGCCTACGTATCTCGCACCCTGCGAGAATCAAACTGACGTAGTTCAGGCATAAGCCGAATTTTGGAGACACACTATTTTTCTCTTAGAAATGAATCAAAGACTCTTACTTTCTAAAACAAATTAATAAGACACACATTTTTTATTTTCAAAATTCTGGCAGAGCTTTAACCATTTTCTGGGTATTGATCTTTCAAGAATAATTATCTCCCTATCCGTTATTCTTTTTTTTTTTTTTTCAAACATTGCCGATATTCGGAAACCGGTCAGCATGCAAGCCTTGAAACAAGTAAATGCATAAAGCAAGCAGGATGTAGCAGGATAGTCTTTATTCTCAGGTTGCTTGTCCTAGACGGACCCAGCCCCTGTGCTGAGTCCCCTAAGTCAAATGCATATGATGCAAATAAGCGTTCCTACTAGGGATCCGGCATGAAGTTAAGTTATACTAAGCTGTAAAACCTAGGTGTTTGTTCTAGACCTGGCTTACCCGAGCGGACAACTCGAGCCAAGGATGGGAGCTGTGTACCGGTAACCAAAAGGCCATCCGATTTTGCAACTCCTCCGAATCCTCGTTCTATTTTGGCATATGACACTAACAGAAAGAAGCCACGACCAGCGTGCGCTCCTCAAGAGAGAAGAGAAGGGTTTCGGCACAGTTTATATGTACAGTTCAAACAATATCAAAGCAGTTAAAGCAGTATTTGGCACATTAGGCGCGAACACGCAAAAATCAGATAATAAATAAAGCCAAATAATAACAATTATTTTAAGCTCGAATTCTTAACCCTGAACCAGTGGTTCTGGGTTCCGAGATCCCCAGCGGAGTCGCCAGAGCTGTCACACCTCCTTTTTCTGCACCAGAGAGGGTGCAAGGGAGTTTTTCCACTTAAAGGACAATCGAAATGGGATTGGTTTATTTATTTCAGAGTCGCCACTTGGGAGATTTAGGGTGTCCCAAGTCACCAATTTTAATCCCGAATCGAGGAAAAGAATGACTCTATATTACAATCTGCGTACCAGAAATCTGAATAAGGAATTCTGTTAACCCGGGAGAAGGTGTTAGGCATTCCCGAGTTCCGTGGTTCAAGCACGGTCGCTCAACTGTTATATTCGGCTTGATTATATGATTTTATACAAATGTAAATTTATGTGCAAAATTTAACTTTTAACCGCTTTTATCATTATTATTATTTTTACAAGGAATTGCAACGTCGCGAAAACATACCTCGAATCACGTTACATCAATGTACACGTGATTATTGACATATCTCGACTCGGTTGAGATTTGGATTTGGGTCACATAAATGTGCACCCGAGTTAAGGAAAATAAATTATTAAAGGCGCGCTTAAAGCAACTAGCGTGTTGTTATTTTGGGGAAAGCCATGAAATTCGCTTAAACGGCATGTCCCGAATTCTAAGTATTTTATATATATACATTTAGAGGGCCCCACACTTTGTACATTTTTGTTTGTCGAGGCTCGTCTCATTCCTTATGAAAAGAATTTGCAACGTCGTGGAAATGCATCTCAGACCACGCCACAATCAATGTACCCGTGGTTAGAGACACATTTCGATTCCGTTGAGATTGGGATTTGGGTCACATAAATGTGCACCCGAGTTTAAGGAGATAACATTATTAAGTACGCGCTTAAAAAGACTATCGCGTTATTATTCTGGGAGGGCCGTGAGATTTGCTAAACGACCCATCCTGGAAACTGAATGCTTCGATAATATACATTTAACGAGGGCCCCGTAGCTCGTGCGTTTTTATTTATTTTTGTCGAGGCTCATCTCGTTCTTATTTTAAAAAAGATATCCTATAGCAACTACGTTTCTTGTCGCGTTTGTCTCTACTAATTGAAAACAGTAGATAGTCCTAATTAATTACATGCTTGCAAGTTATCTATAACAACATTCAGAAATGCTTAAAAATCAGAAACAAGGTTGCGTGCACAGTCAGCCGAACAAATAATCACGGGCCCAAATCCAGCCCATGCATGATGGGCCAAACCTGGGCCACTGCTTGTTCGATGCGGGCCTGTTTGGTCTGTTTTGACCTGGGCTCGACCTTCATGAGGTTGAGATTGCAAGTTTTGTGTTCTTTGTCTTAACAGGTGGTTTACTAGTTATATGAGACCATTAATCAGAAAAGGAAGAACTTAGCCAATGATGTACAGTTTTCATGCTTGGCATACATTACAGCACATATTACAAAGTAAACTAAGTCTGAGATGCAACCTATTTCATTGAGAATATTTTCACCTATCAGCATACATATGTAAACTACCATTTAGCTAATCTATATTGATATACACTGGGCATACAGGCTGCTTCTATTGTCAACACAGGAATGAAAATTATCATACAGTACATGATATCTAATATAACAATCTATGTATGAAAATCAACTTCAGGTCTTTTCTTTTTGCATTCATGCTCAATGTTCCAATTACATTTGATAGTGCATTGGTTGTGTACCTGGTATAGAGGACAAAGAAGAAAGGACTGATCAGCTGGGCAGTATGCAGTAAACACAGCAACAGTAGATACACAGCAACAACACAGCAACAAACCAACAATCACAAGTGTTTTCCACAGTCCACAGACAACCAGCAACAATTCCCAGAACAAAGAAAACCAGCAGATGGTCGAGCACCAAACAAGTAATCCCAGAAAAGAGTAATGAAACAACAGAAGTAACAGAGTGTTCAATGCAGCAACACCAGCAGTTCAACAATCACAAGCAGCTCAATCAGTGCAAACAACAGAACTTGGCCAAGACAGCTTGACCAATATGAACTCTTATGTAGCTTTCAGACAGTGTTTGGTTACAGTGTTTACTGGAAATTTCCTTATGTTTTCAGTTTTCTTTAAACTCACAAGACCTCTCTCAAGACTAAAATTTCCAGCCCTTTTTAAGTTCCGAAATGGCCTATTTATAAGCCAATCGACCAGTGCAATCAAGCTGCCTCGATTCTCCATTTTGCAGACTGCCCATTCCCTTTAAGCCCATGCCTAAGCATCTTTTTGTGCCAGGCATTTGTTCCCCACGCCTGGTTTATTCTTTAATCAAAGGTTATGGGTTCATTTAAGTATTCATTTTAAACCCCATACTCTTGTGTCTTGTTCCCCATTGGTATTAGTTTAATCCCAAATTAGTACCCTACTTGTCAGCTCATTTAAACTAATCATTTTTGTTCTTTTCAAACCCCAGACTACCCCTGTTAAACCCTGGTTATCACTGTCTTGACCCTCTGCAATAATGGGTTATTTTGGACTTCTGAAAAATTTAAAATCGAAGCTGCCCTAGACTGAATCTTTTAGCTGTTTTGTAATGCAGTTTATAGGATAATCTCAGGCAATGTCGAGCATTCAGTCAGTGACATGGTTCATTTAGTCATGTGAAATTATTAGCTTATTTGATCCATTAGTTATAGAGAACTAATCGACGACATTTATCGAGTCGACTATACTAATTATAACAGGTAATAATCAATCGTTCAAATAAACAAACACATACAGGGACCTAAAGGGCTTCGGACAACTTTGGTCGATCACTGGGAACCTATATAAGTTATTTATGCGACGACTATCCTAATCGGACATGCTTATCACAGGATACATTTAAATCATACACAGAAAACAATCGACCAAATAAACAGGTCTTTGACAGAGATGGAAGAAATTAAGAAAACTATCAGAAAATAACAAACAAACACAACAAAGCATGCTAACGACTTAATTGGCAGTTGAATAAACAAAAAGGAAAAGAAAAACTTACCGAAAAATGTTTAAACCAAACTGACCCAAAACTGACTCCACTTTGACCATTTGAAGCCGAACAAACTTTAATCAGGGTGTTCTCACATGAGAACACCTTGATTAAGGTCTATTAGACCTCGAACCCTTGTTAAGGTCGGCTGGATTCCAAGGCTATCCGTGTTCTAGGTTTTGGATTCTCAGATCTGGTTTTTGGGGAGTTGTGGGTAGATTCGGACCAAACCAAGTTTGGTTTGGTCACGAGGAGGGTCAGGGGAGTGTCTGGTATGAAGATGGGGTGGTTTGGTATAGATTAGAGTTTCGACTCAAATCTTCAAATAAAGATTCGAGACGAAGGAAGGTGATTCGAGGCAAATGGATAGCAGATCCATGTTTAGGACAGTGAGGTGGTCCTAGGGTGTTCAGGAGGTGGCCACCGGCGTCCATGCCGCCGGCTTTAATGGCGAGGGAGATGGGGCGGCTAGGGTTTCTAATGGGAGGTCTGGGTTTGAGCTTGGGGACGACGGGATGGGGTGTTCGTATAGGGGGCGTGGGGTGTAAGGGAAGGCTTATATATGGTCTAGGGGTTTAGATCTGAGCCGTTGGATCAGATGATCTCAACGGCTTGGATCTGATGGTGAGGGGTGAGACGAAGCCGTTTGGTATTAAAACGGTGTCGTTTGGGTTTAAGTGATGGATTAGGTTGGACCGTCTAAACAGGTCGGGTCACGGGTGCGTATGTGGACCGTTGGATCAAGAGGCTTAGACGGCTCAGATTGACTTGCCTAAAACGGCATCATTTCGGGAGGTGCCTGGGCAGGCCTGGTCTGGACCGGGTCCTTGGTCGGTTTTGGGCCTATTTTTATTTCATTTTCTGGGCCCAAATCAATCTTTTCTTTGTTTTCTTATGTTGAAACAAAAATGAAATAACAAAAGTAAATAATGAAACAAAAAATGAAATTAAAACAAACAACCATGTGACACTTCAACACAATTATCACACCAAATTAAAATATTTAAGCAAGTTAAATCACAACCTAGAACGAACGACGCCTATATTTTTTGAATTTTCGTTCTTTTTAACGACCGAATTACGATTTTGACTACCCTGACAGACATGCTTTTGTATTTTGATCGGTAAGATTAAATGCAAAATGGGCAGATCCACACATGACTAACAACACCTGTCACGGAAAAACGACAAATTGTACAGTGAGGCCATTTATCACTATTTTTTGTTTTCCTTTTTGAGTGATTGCTCGTGAAGCAAAAATCACGTGCTTACAACCATCACCTCCCCTGTTAGGACAATCCCACATCATATGTCTAGGCTGTCCGCAAGAATAACATGCATCAGAACCTCGACGGCACAGTCCAAAGTGGGACTTGCCGCACTGATCACAATGTGGTGTTGTGGGTCTCGTCTGACTAGTATCTCTGTGATGTTGCGAGCCTGATGCCTGCGAACTCTGACCTGGACCAGAATGGGTAAATTGATCATATCGAGGCCTCTGAAACTGTGGAGGAGCACTAGCTACAGGTAGCGCCGAACTCCTCGAAGACTAGGGCCTAACACTGCCTCTGAAGTCATTAGAATACCTTGCAAATCTCGCCCTCTTATGTTGGCCCCTATCCTGTTCCCTATCTGCCCTCTGCTGGCGCTTACGATCCTCTAGGGTCTGGGCATAAGCCTGAATACGGGAAATATCCATGCCCTCCACCAAGGAGGCTGTCGTGCACTCATTTATCAGATGTGGTCCCAATCCATTCACGAACAAATGCACCATATCACTCATCTCGGCCACCATATGGGGAGCATACCTTGCTAAAGAATCGAATTGCATACTGTACTCTCGCACACTCATATTACCTTGTCTAAGATTCAAGAACTTATCAGCTCTAGCTCGTCGTATCTCAACTGGCAAGTAGTGACGAAGAAAGTCCTCAGAAAATTCCTTCCATATAGTTGGAGGAGCGTTCGGACCCCTGGATCTCTCCCAACTATCATACTAGAGAATCGCTAAATCCCGTAGCCGATAAGAAGCCAACTCTACTGCATATGTATCACTAACATGCATAACCCGCAGTGTACGATGAACCTGGTCAATAAAAGTCTGCGGGTCCTCCTTGGGGTCTGATCCGGTAAACACTGGAGGGTTTAAATTAATAAAATCACGAACTCTCATACTAACTAGTTTATCAGCAGCACATGTATTCTGCCTCTGAGCCTGAGCAGCTACCAAGCTAGTCAATAACTGCAAAGCACTCCGCATATCATGGTCTGTAGTGCCAGACGGAGGAACTGGAGGTGCTGGGTGCCTCCTAATATCCTTTGGAGGAGACGGGGTAGATGAGGTATGAGACGACATCTCACTCTGAGCCTCACTTTGGCCTGCTCTGGCTTGGGGCGCCTGACTGGTACTCTCTCCCGCAGTTGTATCAAGCCATCTACTAATTGTTTGCTTCCTAGTCGAAGGCATCACTGAAAGAAAACAAGGTAAATATTAGAGACGAACACTTACGACTCAATTCTACGTATGATCTAGATTCAGGAAGAAGGTAACAACCCTAGATGTCATGTAGCCTCCTGATTATAAATGTGGCGCGCTACACATATATAAACAAAACTCTACTAGACACGGCTCATAGACAATCCCTAGGACAGACTTTCTCTGATACCAAGTTTGTCACGAACCCAAACTGGAGGTTCATGACTAGCACCCGACCACACTTGCCGAGCACCAACGTACATTTTATCTAACCTTTTTTTATTATCTTTTAGGGTTGGCGAGATCAATATAAATGGTAGACATGGATCATGGACAACCAACAATAAAATATGATGGCATGAACATACATAGCAGGGGATGACCAGACAATCAAGAAACTATATATAAGGTACGAGCTACCACGCTACCATGAAAGACTATACAACAAAAACCAGCCGACAAGGCATACCAAACTATACATGAGTCGACACTTGTCTATGAGCCTCTAAATGAACATAAGTGCTGCAACATAGCCGGAACAGGGCCCCGACATACCCATAATGTCTATAACAAAAATGCATACCAAGACCACGGCAAGTCCGGAGAAGGGATCTCGCCAATCACTGCTGAACTGGACAACCTACTGTGGTGGGGGAGCTGCACCTGCCTGTCTATTAGGGCCTGTAGCACGACATGCAGCATCCACAAACAAAAGTATGTCAGTATGAATAAAGTACTGAGTATGTAAGGCAGGAAACCATAAATACGAACAGTAATGTAAGCAGAGATAGAGAATATACAACCTGGAACATCTGAGTACCTCTGAGGGCTACTAGCATGAAATGCATGATACATATGTATGTATACATAAACTTTTAAAACATACGCCTCTGTGGGCATCATCATCATATCGTACCCAGCCATAATAGGCTCAGTAAAAATGTACCCGGCCATCATAAGGCTCGGTAGAATCGTACCCGGCCACGTGGAGCTCGGTAAAACCCAACTGATCAGTGGTTGCACAATAGGTGCCGTACCCGGCCAACTATAGCGTGGCTCGGTAGAGTAAAATAGATACATATATATAATGCATGCTCGACTCATGGAATCACATTCTAAACCTTTTGGAGTGACGTAAGGTCGGTATCCTCTGTACACGTTATTAGGACTAACTCTTCACTATGAACCTTATAAGAATCAGGAAGTACCAACAACATTGATAACATAAGAATAAGAGAAGCAACATTAACATCAATCGTTCCATAAGAGGGAAAGCAATGTAAGTACTGCTAGCTTCTAAGAGTAGAGTATCTTTGGAAGCTCGTTCATTACATTATGTACAATCGGAGTCGTGCAAAAGAAGAAAAGGGTTAGCCTCACATACCTTGTATATACTGCCCCAATCACAAGCTATGCAATTGTCACAACTCCTTAGTCTACAATAAGAGAAATGATATTATCGTTATCATTTAAGCGTCATAACTATTATGTATCGACCACAACCTATTTTATGTTGAAACGGATAGCACCTCCCCTATATATATGACTTCACACAATTCAAAACAATCACCAAACATCCCAAACAACATCAATAATAAACATATTGAGCCTCACAAATTAGTCCACGCACAACCTAATTACATCATACATATGACGACCACCGTAGTCGTGTCAAACGACCCGAAAATGTTACGAATAACTATCAGCCCACAAACCTACATATATATGGTTTTTCTCCACACCCTTCCACCTCCAAAACTCCACAAAATAGTAGTAAAACATGCATCCCAATAGCAACACAAAATAGTCCACAAAACAGTCCGCTACAAGTGAATAACCCGAACTCACGGCTTCCGATCACCGTCCCGTAAGTTCTTACATGTATAGAACGAATTACCATGAATTCATAGCAGAGAAAAATGTATGAAAAATGGAAGTAACTTACCTTACTTGTTGGATAACTCAGCCCTTCCCTTGGTTCTTCAAACTCTAGGTTTTACCTTCAAATAGAACTTGAAAGACAGGGAAAATCGATTAGGGTTTGTGTGGGATTTTTGGGGAGGAGTTGCAGGGGTTAACTTTGGTTTTGAGGGTCTGAAATATGGATGAAATAACTGATTTCATAACCCCTTAAAAGTCCTCTCTTGGCCGACTTAGGTCTTTTAATTTTGTCCTATCATTTTTGGCAAGTAGGTGATGCACCTACTTGTCATCTACCAATCTGCGCAGGCTTGAGAAAATATGAATATCTCTATACTCTGAGATCGTATTTACAAACGGTTTAATGCATTGGAAACTAGACTCATAGATTTAATATGGTGGGTATATCACCATGTAATTCCTTGTAAATTAGGAGAAAAGCTTAGAAACATTTAACCTAATGTTTAAGTAACATTATGAACCTAAGTTGCGACAACATTTGTCGACTTTTGTTTCATAACTCGTTTGACTTCAAGACTTATGATACTGATATTATATGATTCAAATACCTTAATACATGACCTCTTGAGTGTATTAAGAACCTCTAGGTTTACCTGAAAATATGAGTTACAACATCCTTGATTCGTTTAACTTCTAATACTTGTTAATCACCCTTATACACCCTTGTATCACTTAAGACCAATAGGATTAACTTCTTATCATCTCAAAGGTAATTCCTTCTTGGATTTATGTTAACTAATATATGGCATGAACTAACGTGTGTGGGTATGGGTTGTAACAGATGGTTAGTGAAAAGGGTGGGTAACTATGTATGCAAAGGGTAGATACCATGTCTATAGGTATTTTGAATTCTGCATATTCAAATGCATATAGAAATTATGCCTATAGGTCATTTTGAATTCTGCATATCCAATTCTCACATAGATACTATGTCTATAGGTATTTTGAATTCTGCATATTCAAATGCATATAAGCATCATGCCTATAGGTCATTTTGAATTCTGCATATCCAATTCTCATATAGAAATCATGTCTATAGGTATTTTGAATTCTGTATATTCAAATACATGTGGAAGTCATGCCTATAGGATTATTCAATTCTGCGTATTCAATTACACTTAGATACCATGTGCATAGGCCTTAAACAAATTCTGCAATCTAGATACCATGTTTCTAGGTTTAAAACCAGTCTTATGCATTTAGATACTATGTCTATAAGGCTTCTGCATTTTTTATACCATGTCTACAAGGTTCAAAATCAACAATGCATAGAAAGCATGCCTGTAGGAACTCCTAATCGAATTTGAGCCGTTTCACGTATAGAGATAAATTGGTAATAATGGTTACTGTCAGTTGCAAAACTTGTAACCAATTCATTAAGACTTGCCTATCTTTTAACAATCTGATTACCCTTATTTAGCGAGTTTAACCAGTATGTTTCAGACCCTACTATTTCATTGCTTTTCTGAATCCAGTAGATATTATGCCTATAGGGTCCTTGTCCAATGCTTAGGCAAGCCTTAGGGTAAAATTATAAGCTGAATATATTTCTGTTAATTGTTACAACTAGCAAGCAGGCTTGATTCAGACTTCTTATCTGAGTTATGTAATAAACTAAAATTGCCTCAGTAACCGTCTTTCTTCATCTATAATAATCAGACCTAAACAGTATGTGTAAGTCATGATGATTACGTGCTTCTTTGTTCAAGGAGGTATATCTGAGCCTCTGTTTGCTATGTGCTTTCCCCCCAACTTGCAATACGTGTTTTGTATGTCGCCTTAGAGTTTTTACCTTTGAAACTACAAATAAGCCCAATATCCCTCCCTTTTAGGATTAGTAGTCCTAAATGCCTCCGGGACTGATAGGATTAGGACGGATAATAGCATGTAATAAGTAAACGAGACCAACTCGTGCTTTAAATACCTTAACGGGGTGGGAAGGGTAGATATGGATATGATGACCACGCGATAACGTCAGTGTAGCCCCTCATTGAGGAGTGATTATCGGACGTTGTGTGGGGTGATCCATATTTTTAGTAAACCTAGGAACCCCCTTTTCCTTTATTCTTATTTCTTTAACATTTTCATTCTAGAATCCGCTTCCTCAAATTGCTCTTTTAAACTTTGTCTATTTTCAAGCCTTTATATATGAAATCCCCTCATATTTGAGCTTTATTTGTCTATATGTTAATTGTACCCTAAACTCATAATAATTGTTTGGCCGGGAACCACACTAGTGGATTCTGAAGGGTGCCTAACACCTTCCCCTTGGAATAATTTCAAGCCCTTACCCAATCTCTGGTTATTCAAATCAAACCCTCTTGGTGTCCTAATGCACCCTAATCTTTAGGTGGCGACTCTTCAAATCAAACCCAATTCCCAAAAGGAATGAATTGTCCCTTCAAATGTCACAAACCCGATTATGCGAGGAAAAAAAGAGGGCACGACAGCTCATAGAGACCAAACCGATCTCATCGAGTAGGTAACGTAAATTTTTGGGGACTTTGACATAACAATTTGATATTGGAGACTAACATTTGGATCCTACAGATTTAGCAGAAGGTCGAAAAGATTAAGCAACTTCGCGAGGAGGCCGAGGTGAAAGAGGTAGAGACTTTGGGATGGAAGCAGAACATGGACCGTCTTGCCTCGGAGAAAGATACCGCATAGGGCCCAGCTATCTTCGATTGAGCGTCAACTCCAAAGCACGAGGGAAGAGAGCTTGGCTCGAGCCAAGAAAATTGAAAAGCTAGAGACTCGGCTGGCTGCTGAGCTTGCAAAGGCCGCATCTATAGCGGAAAAAGCAAAGGCCGACAAGGAGGCGGTCGTGGCTATCTACCGAGCCGACACTGAAGCCGCTAACGCTGGAGAAAAGGAAATTTCCGATTCCGCTCAGGTTCATTTATCTCACGTTGCCGAGCATGCTAAATGCCAGTCTCAGAGAGAGACTCTCGGGGAGGTTCATGCTCATGGCTTTGACCTCACGGCCGATATTGAGAATGCAAAAGTGCTAGAGGCCGAGGCCGAAGCTTTTCTCTTTGATGAAGATGACTCCAGGAGTGTGAGCGGATGAGAGCGGAGAAGATGAAAATAAATCTCCCGGGAAAAATTAGGCACTTAGAATTTTTTCCTTCTTTTTTGAATTTTTGTGTAAGGCCCTTTTTGGTCCCTTGTACATATTTTTGTCCATATATATAAAGAAATTTGTCTTTTGAATGCCTTCTCCAATTTTGTCTTCAATCATGTTTTATGCCTTGTAAAAAATTTATGCACTAACCAATATATTCGAGACTTTGGTTTTAAATGACTTGATCGAAGCCATAATAATACTGCTTTTATAGTCGGGTGAAACCTGAATTTAGAGCAAAAGAACCCTTAGGTTTGTTTTGAATGATAACGGACCCTCGATCTGTAGTCTAGTAAGTTCTTATTCTAATTCGAGATAGCGGGACACTTAGGTTCGAATCGAGTGAGAACGTGTTCTCGAACTCAAAGTGTGTTGGCCCTTATACTCTTTGAATTGGGCCGATATGGCCTCTAAAAGATGACTATTTTTTCCCTCTTTTGGCTCAAAGACTTATTAAAATTTTCTTATGCCTTGGCATGTATTTTTTGTACCCATTGGATTTTTTTTTAGGGTTTCGTGTTGATTGAAACCCCTTTATTTTTTGTGCCTTAGCACAAGTTTCTATTTAATCAATTCGATACCCCTTAAGGTTTTTCGAGGGCTGATTTTATCAAAGCCCTTTGATTATTTTGCCGAGGGTATCCTTTTTTAACCATTTTTAAAGAATTCGAAGGCCTATTTTTATTGCGGGGTTCAGACGTCTCCGAGCCGCGTTAGTTTGTCCGTAGCCTTTGGGTGTGACTCTTGGTCTTACTTTCCCAACAACACTTCAAACTTGTTCGAAGTGTTAGTCCCCGAGAATGATGGCCTTGGCCTATAAATCGAGGGATGCCTCTTTGAGGTCTTTAGATAATTCGAACATGTTGATTTTCGACGGCAGTCCCCGAGTATGAGGGTTGACCGTTCGAGGTGTATTTATACTTGGCCCTTGAGCCATTTACCGTTCGAGGTGTAATCGTAATTGGCCCTTGAGCCATTTTCACAAAAATCATAATCCTGGAGCTTGTATAGTCGAAAATTTTCTTTGAGGCACAAGATATTTGATTAGGAAAAATGCTTCATTGAATAATTTATAAATGCGTACATGTTTTGTCGTTAGGGCTCGGGAAACCTATACGGGCACGGTTTTTTTGATCGTTTGACCCTTTACAAAATTTTCCTATCGAGACCCTGCTGACACAAAGCATCTTCTTTGAAAACATAACATAACATCTGAGGATGATGCCCCCCAGTATTCGAGGTTGAATGTAAAGAAGCCTCAGATACTGTTGAATTGTCCTATGGTAGCATATATAATGTTGCCTCATTAAATACCTCTCCAGAACAATCCATTTGGGATAAAACCCGATCTAAGGGAAAAAGAGTGCAACGCGTGCTTTAAAACCTAAGGTCCTCGTGTTGAAGAGCTTCTCAACATCTTCGATTGAACACCTGTAATAAGTTAGTATCAAATACAAATGGAAAGGGAAAAGTCATACCTTAGCAATAATATCGTTTGAAGAGTGATATATTCCAATTGTTTGGCAATTGTTCGCCCTTCGTTGTGCCAAGTTTGTAATCTCCCTTTCCGATGATACCGAGGTCCTGATATGGTCCATCCCAATTTGGGCCGAGCTTCCCTTCGTTCGGGTCTCGAGTATTGAGGGTGTCTTTTCTCAAAACTAAGTCTCCTATTTTGAAGTGTCGAAGATTGTCTCTTCGATTGTAATATTTTTTGATTCGTTGTTTTTGGCGACCATTCGAATGAGGGCGGTTTCCCATTTTCATCTAATAGATTGAGTCTTGTGCTCATAGCCTTGTGATTTGATTCTTCCGTTGTGTATCGAAACCTGACGCTTGGTTCCCTGACTTCGACCGGGATCAGAGCTTCGATGCCTTATACTAAGGAGCACGGCGTTGCCCCCGTACTGGATTTTATTGTTGTCTGATATGCCCAAAGGACTTGGGCAAAATTTCTCTCCATTTCCCCTTAGCGTCATTCAGCCTTTTCTTTAGGTTTTGAATGATGGTCTTGTTCATTGATTCGGCCTGTCCGTTCCCACTAGGATGATACGACGTAGATAATATCCTTTTATTTTGTGATCCTTGAGGAACTTTGTTACTCTGCTTCCGATAAATTATTTTCCATTATCGCACATGATTTCGGCAGGTATCCCGAATCGGCATACGATGTGATCCTAGATGAAGTCTATAACTTCTTTTTCTCTGACTTTCTCGAAGGCTTGTGCTTCCACCCATTTACAGAAATAGTCAGTCATAAACAAAATGAATTTAGCTTTACCTGGAGTCGATGGCAGAGGGCCGACGATATCCATCCCCCATTTCATGAATGGCCATGGGGATAGGACCGTGTGAAGTTGTTCTCCGGGCTGATGCATACCTTTTACATTTATCACATTTTCGAAAAAACTCCTTTGTGTTTTTTTCCATACTATCCCAATAGCATCCTGCTCTGATAAGTTTGTTAACTAGTGATTCGGCACCGGAGTGATTCCCACAAGTACCTTCATGGACTTCCCGTAGAACATAATTAGTGTCACATGGTCCTAAATATACTACTAATGGTCTGTCGGACGTCCTTCTATACAATGTTCCATCTTTATCCAATCTGAATCGAGCATCTTTTATTCGTAAGGCCCTCGATTCTTTAGGGTCTGATGGGATTTTTCCGTTTTTCAAGTACTCGATATATTTATTCCTCCAATCCCAAGTTAATCTTGTGGATTTTATCATAGCGTGACCTTCTTCGATCACAGATCTCGAGAGTTGAACGACAGTACCCGAGCTGATTTCGTCTTCCTCAACAAATGACCCCAAATTTGCAAGTGCATCGGCTTCATTATTCTACTCGCGGGGTACGTGCTGCAAGGTCCATTCTTTAAAACGGTGCGAAGTCACTTGTAGCTTGTCCAAATACCTTTGCATTCTATCCTCTCAAACCTCGAAGCTTTTGTTTACTTGGTTTACTACCAGCAAAGAGTCACACTTGGCTTCAATGACTTCCGCCCCCAAGCTTTTAGCTAGTTCGAGACCTGCAATCATGGCCTCGTACTCAGCCTCATTGTTAGTCAACTTAGGAGTTTTGATGGATTTTCTAATAGTGATGCCCGTGGTTGGCTTCAAAACGATTCCTAGCCCGGACCCCTTCACATTCGAAGCATCGTATGTAAAAAGGGTCCAAACTCCCGATGATGTACCTGATTCTAACAAGAGTTCCTTCTCGACTTTGGGTACGAGGGTTGGCGTGAAATCGACCATGAAGTGTGCTAAAATTTGATACTTGATGGCCGTTCGAGGGTGATATTCAATATCATTCCCACTTAGTTCGACGGCCCATTTTGGCCAATCGGCCTGACAGTTTGGGCTTATGCAAAATATTTTGAAGCAGGTAAGTGGTTAATACACATATGGGGTGACACTGAAAATATGATTTTAGCTTCCTAGAGGCGCTTATTAGTTCCACTGCTAATTTCTCTAAGTGTGGATATCTAGCTTCTACTTCTCCTAGAGTTTGACTTACATAATAAACAGGGAATTGCGTACCTTGCTCTTCTCGAACCAGGACACCACTTACCGCGATCTCTCAGACTATCAAGTACAAGTAGAGTTTTTCATCTACCTTTGGAGTATGAAGCAATGTTGGGCTCGAGAGGTATCACTTCAATTCTTCGAACGCCTGTTGGCATTCTGTGGTCCAGGCTAAATCGTATTTCTTGTTGAGTAGAGAGAAGAATTTATGACTCCGATCTGACGATCTCGAGATGAATCAACCTAAGGCAGCTATCCGCAATGTCAGCCTTTGGACGGCTTTAACGATGTCCACGACGGTGATGTCTTCTATAGCCTTGATTTTATCTGGATTGATCTCGATTCCCCGATTCGACACCATGAAGCCAAGGAACTTGCCCGAACTGACCCCGAAAATGCATTTCTCGGGGTTGAGCTTCATGTTGTATTTTCTCAGTATCTTGCATGTTTCCTGCAAATGTGTCAAATGGTCCTCTACGCGCAGGGACTTAACTAGCATGTCATCAATATAAACATCTATTAACTTACCTATTTGTTCTTCGAATATTTTATTTACTAGGCATTGGTAGGTAGCTCCTGCGTTTTTTAGTCCGAATGGCATTACATTATAACAATATGTTCCATACTTGGTGATAAATGAAGTCTTTTATTGGTCTTTTGGGTTCATTTGAATTTGATTGTACCCAGAATAAGCATCGAGAAAACTAAGGATCTCGTGGCCGGCCATGGCGTCGATCATGTGATCGATGTTAGGCAATGGAAAAGAATCTTTGGGACATGCCTTGTTTAAATCCTTATAATCTACACACATCCTAAGTTTGTTCCCTTTTTAGGAACTATGACTACATTGGCTAACCATTCGGGATACTTCACTTCCCGAATGGATCCTATTTTGAGAAGTTTAGTTACCTCATCATTTATGAATGCGTTCTTTACCTCGGACTGGGCCTTATTTTTTGTTACATCAGCCTGAACATTGGGTCCAGGCTTAGTCGATGTGATGTTATCTCCGGCGGGATCCTTGTCATTTCTTAGTGGGACCAAGCAAAATAATCTATGTTATTAATAAGAATTTGAATAAGCTTTTTCCTGACTTCGGGGGCTAACCTCATTCCTAGGTATACCTTTCGCTCGGGCAGGTACTCGATCAATATAACATGTTCCAGCTCTTCGACCGTTGATTTGGTAGCATCGGAGCCTTCGGGAACAACAAAAGTTCGAGGGGTCAAAAAATCTTCCTCTTCCTCTTCCATTTCCTGCTTCTCCGATTCGGTCGAGGCTGGTGGCGATAATTGCTATTTGGCTTCCTATTTATCCTTGATACTCGATCTTTCTGATGGTGATAGTGTCGAAATCAGTATTACTTCATCGATCGCGAACATTTTCTTTTGCAGCATGCTGCTCCCCGTACACCATTTTTACCCCGTCCGGCGTCGGGAATTTCATCATTTGGTGGAGAATAAAAGAGACTGCCCACATGTTGTGGATCAAAGGCCTCCCGAGCAAGGCATTGTACCTCATGTCGCCCTCGATTACGTGAAACTTGGCATCTTGGATAGTTCCAGCCACGTTCACTCGTAGGATAATCTCTCATTTAGTTGTTTCACTAGCCATATTGAAACCGTTCAAGATCCGAGCTATAGGTGTAGATATATGATTTTTGAACCTCCCCAAGATTTTTTATATTTTAGCATGTAAATATTTAGTTTAGGTCTAATATCGCTATTTCAACTAATTTTGACTCTTTTACTTTATTTTATCACAAAAAATAAAAATTACAAAAAATTGGTTCGTTAATGTTTTGTAGTCATACAATTTTACTAGGATTCTTATTTTTAGTATAATCTTTGAAAAAATACAAAAAATAATTGCTCATTTTATTCCCATTTTGGTACATAAGCTAAGGTTAACTAGTAAGTTTATAGATTTTTACTTCTTAGAAAATAGAAAGAATTAAATTTGGGCTTATTGATATGTTTCTCTTGAATTTAAGTACTCATCTAGCCCAATTTTGAGCCCAAATTCGGATAGCTCATTTCTCTTAACCCTAAGCCCCTTCCCATAAATACATGACAAAGCTAAAGAAATGGGAGGAAGAAAAATAAATAAAAAACCTAGATCCCTAAGACTTTAGCTATCAGTCGTTATTCTAAAGTTGGCACCCCAAAAAAAATCAAGGAAGCTTCCGTCTTCTTCATCTTGGACAAAACCAAAAATCAAAAACACCTTGAAGCGGACCTATTTCCGAAAAAAGGCTTGAGAGCACTCAAAAATTGGAGACTCTCGTCTCTCTATTATACACGCCGGCGGATTCCCCTTCCCCACCTTCAGACTTCAATTTTCTTTGTGTTTTCAATTGGAAAACAATCACAACAAGCACACACACATTGGAAAAGGAGGACGGATTTGGGGGGAAGAGAATAAGATTTAAGAAAATTTGGGTTCAAAAATGGTGTCAGGTTGAAGTGGGTGTCCGATTTGGAGTGTCTGTTTGAGATCGATTCTGGGTTCCGGTTTCATCTTGCTGCTGTATTTTTGTCGTGCTTTCTTCTTGGCGAAGCAATGTGGAAATTTTCTTTACATATCAAATAAGAAGCACTTAACAGGTTCATTCTGTTATTCCTTTATATTAATGTAGTTTATTGTATTTGTTAATTTATTAGGTGATGACTGTGGCTGCTTGTTTCTCCTTTAGCTTCTGCTGGTGAAACTTTCTTATTGGTTGAGTGAGTAGGCAATTATATTTTCATCCTTTGGAGTTGAATGATTTCGAGAATTACATCCATGATAGTTTGTCGTAGGAGTTCCAATTTTATCATTTAAATCCACTTCTTTGCTCGACTAAATTTCTCTATTACCCGTTTGTGATATTACTAGATCTAGCTTGTGGTATAGACTTGGTGTGTTGCTAAAATAAAATAAAAAATCTGCTGTTTGAAGGGGTCATAAGGGTGACATTGAACATGTAAACGAATTAGATTGTAAACGTTTTGCTACTTCTATTCTTGTTTTAAACGAGAGAGAGAGGGCTTAAATCTGCTCTTTTGTTTTGTTTTTTTCTTGTTTTTTTGCTAATATCATAATCTACTAATTAACTTCAATTTTGTTTCTTTTTGTTGAGTTTAACTGAATCTCTAGTTCTACTGACTGGCAATTATTTTAGTTTAGCTCAATTGTTGTTTAAACATAGTAGAAAACAGTTGATCGTTTTTTGGGTCAATTAGTTCGTAACCGTGTCTAATGGACTTGAAATTCTTTTGGATCTTTTTTAGCAATTTGATTTCCTTCATTGATCATTTTTCTTAGGCAAACTTTTAGGCACGTAATTAAATCATCACAATTACGGGTACGGTTCCCGTGGATTAGTTGTGATATCTAATCTCAAATAGGTTTTAAATATGAACATCCGTAGTTAAATGTTTTTCCTTTAATAAAATTGAGGTGTGACATCCAATCACCTAGTCTATGACCCTTATGTATATACAAGATTAGAATGGGACATGCCTTGAACTTTCGTAGCTTGCTTTAGGTGCGTTAATTAAATAATTATCATAGCTACGGGTACGGTTCCCGTTACGTAGTTGTGATGCTTAACTACTAAAATTCGGGGTACATTTATGTGACCCGGCCACAATTTAATCTTGTTAATAAAATAAACATGTTGTGGATCGTGGGTACGGTTCCCGTGACATGATTCGCAACGTGTAATCAAATAATTAGTTGTATAACAATTGGATTATTAAAGTGGTTTTAAAAGGAATAAATGCACATAGGTTTTAAAATGTTTTAAAATTAAGTTGGCCAATATTAACAGTTGAGCGACCGTGCTAAAACCACGGAACTCGGGAATGCCTAACACCTTCTTCCGGGTTAACAGAATTCCTTACCCGGATTTTTGTGTTTCGCGGACCGTAAAACAGAGTCAATTTTTCCTCGATTCAGGATTTAAAACCGGTGACTTGGGACACCATAAATTATCCCAAGTGGCAACTCTGAATTTTAAATAAAATATTTCCATTTCGATTGTCACTTAAATTGGAAAAAAACTCCCTTATATACTCCCTCTCGGGATGGTAAAAAGGAGGTGTGACAGCTATGACGACTTTGCTGGGGACAAGAACCCAGAACTTCTGGTTCAGGGTTCAGAATTCGAGCTTAGAATAACTATTATAGCTGGCGTGGTTTATGATCTGATTTTTACATGCTTGGGCATAATGTACTAAATGTCACTTTTTATCGCTTTGATATTATTTGAACTGTATATAAACTGTTGTGAAACATTTATCTTCTCATCTTCGGAGAAGTGCACGCTAGCGTGACTTCTTTTCTGTTAGTGTCATACCTTAATTTGGAAAGAGGCTCGGACAAGTTACAAAGCCGGATGGCCTTTGTTTCCCGGTACGTAGCCCCCCCTCCCCCGGCTCGAGTTGTCTACTTGGGTACACCAAGTCTAGCACAATATACCCAGGTTTTAAACCTAGAATAACTTAGCCTCATGTCGGATTCCTAGTATGAACACTTATTTGCATAGTGTGCATTTGACTTTGGAGACTCAACACAGGGGTCCGTTTAGGACAGGCGTACCCAAAGAATAAAAGACCATCATGATGCATCCTATGTGCTACATGTTGCAATTTTCAAGGGTAAAAGAGGTCATTTGACGGACCAATGAGGTTTGAGGATAAATGAAAAAAAGAGGGTGAAGTGTGAAAATAAAGCAAGTAAGACCCAGTTATTTTTTTCTTTCACATTTCTTTTAAGAAAAAGACCAAAAAAAAATATATGAAAAACCCATAAAGATTTTGCACTTTCCCATCATTTTCCAAAAATCAAAAAGAAAGGAAAAAGAAAATCCAAAAAGAGTTTACATGTTTCACCATTTTTTTTTTAAAAAAGACAAAAAATATATTTTCTCTAGATTAGTAATTTTTTTTTAATTTTCGCCTGTATCCAATCTGCCCTAACTATGCATACCTGATTCTCGTCTTTTGGGGCGTGATACGTAGGCAAACCATATAGGGTCCGGTTTTCCAAGTGAGTTTAGGTTCTTGGCTTCGCGAGGTCTTAGTCAAATCATGTATTTTAAGCCACTTTTAGCCACATAGGTTAATTTTAGAAAAGTAGTCACAATCATGTCTTGCATGTGTCCAACATGGGGTTATTGTCTCACATAACGTTCTAGGTGTTTAACTTATTTGGTCTTAATTTTCTCATACAGGTGTGGATCTACTTATCGGAGTTTGGGCATTACAGACGCCCTAGGACCATCCAGTCAGAGTCGCTCATTCAGGAGTTTGCTTAAGGAGATTTTTTTAGTTATTATGTTTTGAGTCTGTTGTTCTTTTTATGTCATCTTTTACTTTCTAGTTTTGAACAGTAATGTCGAGTCTTTTAGGTGATGTTAGAGTCTGTCATAGTCTATTTAAGTTTGCCGAGTCTTTTGTTATTGTATTTGTGTGTGGTGAAATCAGAGGAATCCATCTCCCGCCATTAAGGTATATTCGGAATGTCATGACAGCACCTCGAGGCTGTGGGATCATGATCGGGCTCCCTATCTTGAGGATTATCCGCGGCCCTGCAATGGCTTCGATGTTAAGGGATCTGTCCGCGGCCCAGCAAAAGTTACGAAGACGGGGGACTCCCGAGGCAAGTAGCTAGAATTAATAGGCTCTGGTATCTTGTCTAGCCGTCTCATCCCCTTATCTTTACATTTAATGCACTATGTACCATACCGTGTTCCCTCGCCTATATAAGAGGAACCCATACCATCTTGTAAAGGGCTGATGTTGCTCCATTTTCTCCAAGTGCAATAATATCTTCTCTCTCTCTTCTCTAATTTGCTTATTCCCCTTGGTTCAAAGTCATTTATCTTCGGTTATTCTCCTTACCACTTTGTACTAGCTCGAGGCTGCCCCTGTATTCATTGCTTCTTAACTTGTGCTTCATTCTATAGTTTAATATTGGCCGAAAGAGCCCTATTTAATTATACCTTTAACTTTACCCCAACCCCGGTTGTCCCCGGTAGTTCGAGATCGATACCAACGCCGACCCCGAGGTCCCATCGACCATCTTTGCACTCGGATAACAGGCCCCTTTGGTTTGTTTACGGCTTTGTCTTAGCTCGTATTTTATCATTATACTTCACGTTCTTAGCATTAACTGCTTTAACAACTAGCTCGGGAATAGATCACGTATTTTTAGAATTCCATCGTGGGGCTAAAAATAATAGTGATTGTTTTCTTGCTTGTTTCGTCACACAAACGCACATTATCTTTTACACTTTTTCTTGTCCAAGATCCTTTGATTTCAAGCCAAAATCTCCAGTTCGGTAAACGAAGTTGAGAACGACAACCTCAAAAATCACGGGGAAAATGGCGTGGTTATCTCGGCCGCTGAAGCACTTCCGCGGAATCTTGATATCACTCCTAGACCGATCCTAGCGGACACAGATTCACAGGACGCACAATAAGTTGACGAAACTTCTCACACCGACAGGAGCGTACGGCACATCGACCAACAAGAAGCACAAAAAATCCCGGCCCGGGTAGAACAGGAAGTTAGTCTTCATGTTATTTTTGAAATGTTGCAGGAACGACAGTTGGCTATCGCTCGGCTGCAAAGTCGCCCGGAGACCCCTGTCACGACTCGAAATTCCCACCCTCGGGAGTCGTGATGGCGCCTACTAATGTGAGCTAGGCAAGCCAACCCTTAACTATCTACTACCTTTTTCATATTACTTCTTTTTAAAACAAACATAGGGCGACAATATAAATAAAGCGGAAGTTAGGAAATAGGCGGAAGTCAACCTTTATAAAGCTTAGAGCTACGTCTATTACCACTTTTAAACTTCAATACCCCAAAATCTGGTGTCACAGTACCACAGACTGTTTAAGAGTCACTACATACAAAGTCTGAAAAAAATACATAGTACTGTTCCTGAGCAAGAGATAAAGGAAACAGGAAATAGAGATAGAGGGAGACGCCAGGGCCCGCGAACGTCTGCAGGTCTACCTTGGGTCTCCTGATGGACTGAAGGAAGCCTTCCTACTATTGTCCGAAAGCTGCTCCGGGATCTGCACACAGTGCAGAGTGTAGTATCAGCACAACCGACATCATGTGCTGGTAAGTGTCTGGCCTAACCCCGGCAAAATAGTAACAAGGCTAGGACCAAACTCCAGATAAACCTGTGCAGTTATATAATATATGACGGAAAAGTAAACAGATAATAAGCATTAAAGCTGGGAAAGGGGAACATGCTTCGGGGATAGCTCATAAAAGCAAAATAGCAAGGAGTAAATAAGGAAGCTGACAATATAACTTCTAACACAGATAAAGAAAAGTAAAGACAACTTTCACTTTTAGTTTCCATCATGTTGCAGGCCTGCAACCCGATCCCATTTATCATATCTTATCGTAGGCATACCACCCGATCCCATTTCATAATATCTTGTGGTAGGCGTACCACCCGCTCCCATTTCATAATATCTTGTGGTAGGCGTACCACCCTCTCCCATTTCATAATATCTATATCTTGTGGTAGGCGTACCACCCGCTCCCATTTCATAATATCTTTTGGTAGGCGTACCACCCACTCCCATTTCATAATATCTTGTAATTCAAGGAATCCCGGCAAGGGAAAATAATCAATATAATAACTTCCCGGCAAGGGAACACAACAATATAATAATTTTCCCGGCAAGGGAACAACAATATTGAAATAGTCATCTCGGCAAGGGAGAATCAGCTATAACCAATCTAAACTTAGCTTGTACTCAGTTCAATTATTGAAAATGCTCAATCATAGAAGATCATTAAGTAAAGCACCCAAGTGTCATTTAAGAACACAACAACTTTCAATTTAAGACTCACGGTCATGCTTGACACCAACGTATAGATACTCGTCACCATGCCTATACGTCGTACTCAACAAGAAGAAAGTAGCAAATATGACTCAACTCCTAATCCCTCAGGCTAGGGTTAGACCAAACACTTACCTCCATAATGCCTTGAACACCACTCAAGTCTCAACTATAGCTTTACCCCTCGATTCCACCTCCAATCCGCTCGAATCTAGTCACAAGTTACTTAATTACATCAATAAGTGCTAAATGAATCAACCCCAATGCATGAAAATGAGTTTTCCAAAGTTTTACCCAAAAGTCAAAAATCACCCCCGGGCCCACGTGGTCGAAACCCGAGGTTCGGACCAAAACCTGGTTATCCATTCCTCCACGAATCCAAATAAATAATTTGTTTTGAAATCGGACCTCAATTGAGGTCCAAATCCCCAATTTTAGAAAAATCTAGGTTTTACCCAAAACACCCAATTTTTCCCATGAAATTTTTTGATTTGAAGTTGAAATCATGTTAAAAGATGTTAAGGAGTGAGGAAAATGAGTTAGAAATCACTTACCAACGTTTTTAGAGAAGAAAGGCTGTTTGAAAAATCGTCTTTTATGTTTTTGGGGTTTTGAAAAGTGCAAAATAACTGAAATTCCCGTTTATTTATACCCCTCTCAGACCCTCTGTGCGGTCCGCATCAAATGGACCGCGGCCGCACAGGCCTCCCTAAAGATCTGCAGTTCAGCACCCTATGCGGACCGCACAAGGCCGACTGCGGCCACACAGCCTCCACCGCGCTCCGCACAAAGGCGACCGCGGCCGCGCTGGCCCCTCCGCGGTCACACGCGATTTCTCGTGGACTGCACTAGAGGGTTCAGAGGCCTGCAACTTCTTGAACCTGCAACATCTGACTTTCTAAACCTAAGGCATCTCGGAACCTACTCGAAACTCACCCGAACCCTCAAAACTCCAACCCAAGAATACACACAACCTCAAGAACATCCTATGGACATATTCGTGTAACCAAATTACCAAAATAAAATCACGAGCATCGAATTAAACCTCGAGATCAATGAAGTTTCTCAAAGCTCTTTTAAACATCAAATTTCTCAATTAAGGTCAACGACGTCCGTTTTTAACCAAGTTTCATAGGAATGACTCAAGTCATATATAAGACTAGTACCGGGCGTTAGAACCAAAAATACGGGCCGGATACCATTGCTTTCTAATCAGTTTTCATTTCAAATTTCCTTAAATAATTTTACTTAAAAATTTATTTCTCGGGCTTGGGACCTCGGAATTCGATTTCGGTCATACGCCCAAGTCCCATATTTTCCTACAGACCCTCCAGGACCGTTGAATCACGGATCCGGATCCGTTTACCCAAAATATTGACCGAAGTCAAATTTATTCATTTTAACATCAAAACTTAGCATTTTTCACAAAGTTTCATATTTAAGCTTTCCGGCTACGCGCCCGAACTGTGCACGTAAATCGAGGCGACTCTAATGAGGTTTTTAAGGCCTCGGAGACACAGAAATCAACTGAAAGCAAGTGATGACCGTTTGGGTCGTCACATTCTCTACCTCTAAAACAACCGTTCGTCCTCGAACGTACAAAAGAAAGAAGTACCTGAGTCGGGGAAAAGATGAGGATAACGGCTACGCATATCGGACTCGGACTCCCAGGTCGACGCCTCAGGAGGCTGACCTCTCCACTGAGCACGGACTGAAGGAAAACTCTTCGACCTCAACTGTCGAACTTGCCGGTCTAGAATAGCTTTAGGCTCCTCCTCATAAGACAAGTCCTTGTCCAACTGGACAGTGCTAAAATCTAACACGTGGGATGGATCGTCGTGATATTTCTGAAGCATGGACACATGAAACATTAGATGCACGGTTGATAAGCTCGACGACAACGCAAGTCTATAAGCCACCTCTTCCACTCGATCAAGAATCTCAAATGGACCAATGAACCTAGAGCTAAGCTTGCCCTTCTTCCCGAATCTCATCACGCCCTTCATAGGCGACACTCGGAGCAATACCCGCTCACCAACCATAAAAGCCACATCTCAAACTTTGCGGTCTGCATAACTCTTCTACCTAGATTGAGCTGTACGAAACCTATCTTAATGATCCTGACCTTGTCCAAGCCTCCTGAACCAGATCCATACCCAACAACCAAGCCTCTCCCAGCTCAAACCATCCAACCGGAGATCGACACCGCCTACCATATAAAGCCTCATAAGGAGCCATCTGAATACTCGATTGGTAGCTGTTGTTGTAGGCAAACTCTGCTAAAGGCAAAAACTAATCCCACGAACCTCCAAAGTCAATGACACAGGCTCGAAGCATATCTTCTAAAATCTGAATAGTCCGCTCGGACTGCCCGTCCGTCTAAGGATGAAATGCTCTACTCAACTTAATCTGAGTGTCCAACTCTCACTGAACCGCTCTCCAGAAATGCGAGGTAAACTGCGTACCTCGGTTTGAAATTATAGATACAAGTACACCATGAAGACGAACAATCTCTCGGATATAGATCTCAGCTAACCTCTCGGATGAATAGGAAACTACCACAGGAATGAAATGTGCTGACTTGGTCAGCCTATCAACAATGACCCAAACTGCATCGAACTTCTTCCGAGTCAGCAGAAGTCCAGTAACAAAGTCCATAGTGATCCGCTCACACTTCCACTCGGGAAGCTCAATCCTCTGAAACAATCCACCAGGCCTCTGATGCTCATACTTAACCTGTTGACAATTCAAACATCAGGCCACATATGCAACAATATCCTTCTTCAGTCTATGCCACCAGTAATGTTGCCGCAAATCCTAATACATCTTTGCAGCGCCCGGATGAATAGAGTACCGGGAGCTATGGGCCTCCTCTAAAATCAACTCTCAGAGCTCATCCACATTAGGCACACAAACTCGCCCCTGCAATCTCAAAACTCCATCATTACCTAAGGTAACCGGCTTGGCACCTCCGCGCTGCACCGTGTTTCTAAGGATACACAAATGGGGATCATCAAGCTGCCGATCACGGATACGCTCCAATAAAGAAGAACGAGCGACCATGTAGGCCAATATACGACTAGGCTAAAAAATATCCAACCTCACAAACTGATTGGCCAAAGCCTGAACATCCAAAGTAAGCGGTCTCTCACCGACCGGAATATAAGCAAGACTGCCCATACTAGCTGACTTCCTACTCAAGGCATCGGCCACCACATTGGCCTTTCCCGGGTGATATAAGATAGTTATATCATAATCTTTCAACAACTTCAACCACCTCCTCTGTCTCAAATTCAACTCCTTTTACTTGAACAAATACTGAAGACTCTTGTGATCTGTGAACACCTCACATGCACGCCATACGGATAATGCCTCCAAATCTTCAATGCGTGAACAATGGCTGCCAACTCCAAGTCATGAATCGGATAGTTCTTCTTATGAATCTTTAATTGCCGCGAAGCATAGACAATGACCTTGCCATCCTGCATCAACACTGCACCAAGCCCAATACGAGATGCATCACAATAAACTGTATAAGGCCCTGAACCTGTGGGCAAAACTAACACAGGTGTCGTAGTCAGAGCTATCTTGAGCTTCTGAAAGCTCGCCCCACACTCGTCCGACCATCTGAACTGGGCACCCTTCTGGGTCAACCTGGTCATCGGGGCTGCAATAGATGAGAACCCCTCCACGAACCGACGATAGTAGCCTGCCAATCCCAAGAAACTCCGAATCTCTGTAGCTGATATTGGTCTAAGCCGGTTCTTGACTGCCTCAATCTTCTTCGGATCAACCTGAATACCCTCTACTGATACAACATGACCCAGGAATGCAACTGAACTCAACCAGAACTCACACTTCAAGAACTTAGCATATAACTGACTATCCTTCAGAGTCTGAAGAACCACTCTGAGATGCTGCTCGTGGCTGCAGAAATATATCAAAATATCATCAATAAAGACTATCACGAACGATTCCAAATAAGGCCTGAACACTTGGTTCATCAAATCCATAAAAGCTGCTGGGCATTTGTCAACCCAAATGACATGACCAAAAACTCATAATGCCTGTACCGAGTGCGGAATGTTGTCTTAGAGACATCGGATGCCCTAATCCTCAAGATGGTAGCCAGATCTCAAGTCAATCTTTGAATATACCTTGGCACCCTGAAGCTGATCGAATAAATCATCAATCTTCGGCAGCGGATACTTATTCTTGATTGTGACCTTGTTCAACTGCCGATAATCAATGCACATTCTCATCGAACCATCCTTTTTCTTAACAAACAACACCAGCACATCCCAAGGTGAAACGTTGGGTCTAATGAAACCCTTCTCAAGTAAGTCTTGCAACTGCTCCTTCAACTCTTTCAACTCTGGCGGGGCCATGCGATACGGCAGGATAGATATGGGCTGAGTTCCCGGAGCCAAATCAATGCAGAAGTTAATATCCCTGTCGGGTGGCATCCCTGGCAGGTCTGAGGGGAAAACCTCAGGAAACTCACGAACCACGGGCACAGAATCAATAGAAGGAACCTCAACACTGGAATCATGAACGTAAGCCAAATAGGCCAAACACCCCTTCTCGACCATACGCCGAGCCTTCACAAAAGAGATAACGCTACGGGTAGAATGACCGGGAGTTCCTCTCCACTCTAAAAAAGGCATACCCGGCAAAGCCAAGGTTACAGTCTTGGCATGATAGTCCAAGATAGCATGGTAAGGTGATAACCAATCCATCCCTAAAATAACATCAAAGTCGACCATGTCTAAAAGAACTAAATCTACACGAGTCTCAAGACCCCCAATCACCACAATACAAGAACGATGGACTCGATCAACCACAATAGAATCACCCACCGGTGTAGACACATAAATAGGAACACTCAATGAATCACTAGGCATGATCAAATACGGTGCAAAATAAGATGACACATACGAGTATGTAGACCCTAGATCAAATAACACTGAAGCATCTCTATCACAAACCAGAACCGTACCTGTGATCACTGCATCTGAAGACTCAGCCTCGGGCCTGGCTGGAAGGGCATAACATCGGGGCTGAGCCCACCACCCTGAACTATATCTCTAGGACGGCCTGCAGCTGGCTGGCCTCCACCTCTGGCGGCCTGAGCTCCACCTCTAGTACCTCTACCTCCACCTCTAGCACCTCTACCCCTACCTCTAGTTGGTTGGGTGGTCTATGGAGCATCTGGTGCCTGAACCATAACACGAGAACCCTGATGCGGAGAATTGCTCGAAGCTCGAAGGCAATACCTAACAATGTGCCTCGGGTCGCCACAAGTAAAACAAGCTCTCGGGTGATGGGGCTGATGACCCTGGAAACTTTGAAGCAGTGGTGCACTGATAGGTGCTGGTGGTGCACTAAAGAACTGCTGGTCAGAATACTACATCGGAGGACCACGGCTACCGGAAGCACCGTGAGAAACCTGAAGAGATGACTGAAAGGGCCTAGGAGGATGGCCTCTACCATATGAATCTCTACCTCCAAATGAGGTACCACTGAATCTGCCTAAATTACAGGGCCTCTTATCCGACCCATGACCACTTTCATATGACAAAATCATCTCAACTCTGCAGGCCACATTGGCCGCCTCCTGAAAAGTGATCTCACTCCCGGCCTCCTTGGCCATCTGAAGACGAATCAGTTGAATAAGACCGTCGATAAACCTCCTCACCCTCTCTGTCTCGATAGGAAGTATGACGAGGGCATGTTAAGCTAAGTCGATGAACCTGGTCTCATACTAGGTGACCGTCATGGAACCCTACTGGAGGCGCTTAAACTGTCTCCGATAGGCCTCTCTCTGAGTCATGGGGAGAAACTTCTCCAGAAACAACACTATAAACTGTTCCCAAGTCAAAGATGGCGACCCGACTGGCCTAGCTAAGCAATTATCCCTCCACCAAGTCTTGGCGGATCTAGACAAGCAAAATGTAGCAAAATCGACCCCATTGGTCTCAACAATGCCCATGTTCCTGAGAACCTCGTGACAGCTATATAGGAAACCCTGGGGATCCTTAGAAGAAGTACCTCTGAAAGTAGTAGTGAAGAGCTTGGTGAACCTATCCAACCTCCACAAAGCATCGGCAGACATAGCCGCTCCATTGCCGGTCTGAGCTATGCCACCCAGCTGAACTGCTCCAACTGGTTGAAGCGCTGGAGTCTGAATCTGGGGAGCTACCTGCTCCGAAGTGCATGTAGCAGGAGTCTGAGCCCCTCCTCCACCTTGAGAAGTGGCCGGTGCTACAGGAAGCAAACCTACTCGGGTGACACTCCCCATGAGGCCCACCAATCGGACCAGAGCGTCCTTAAGAACTGGGGTAGCAATAAACCCCTCTGGGACCTGAGCTGGGCCCACCGGAACTGCTGGGGCCGGAACCTCCTCCTCAAAATCAACCTGAGGCTCCACCACGGGTGCTGTTGCTCGGGACTGAACTCTGCCCCTACCTCGACCTCGCCCTCTACCCCTAGTGAAAGCTGCTGCTGGGGGCTCAGGCTTATGAGCGGTAGATGAGGAAGTGCATTTTCTCGCCATTCGCGAAAGAACGGAGTAGAAATTCAATCAGTATTGGGAAACAGAACCGCACGACAAGAATGAACAAATGTGAAGTTTTCCTAACACTATAGCCTCTGGGGGATAAATACAGACGTCTCTGTACCGATCCCTCAGACTCTACTAAGTTTGTCTGTGAACTGTGAGACCCATGTAACCTAGTGCTCTGATACCAACTTGTCACGACCTGGAATTCCCACTCTAGGGAGTCGTGATGGCGCCTACTAATGTGAGCTAGGCAAGCCAACCTTTAACTATCTACTACCTTTTCATATTACTTCTTTTTAAAACAAACATAGGGCGACAATATAAATAAAGCGGAAGTTAGGAAATAGGCCGAAGTCAACCTTTATAAAGCTTAGAGCTACGTCTATTACTACTTTTAAACTTCAATACCCCAAAATCTGGTGTCACAGTACCACAGACTGTCTAAGAGTCACTACATACAAAGTCTGGAAAAAATACATAGTACTGTTCCTGAGCAAGAGATAAAGGGAACACGAAATAGAGATAGAGGGAGACGCTAGGGCCCGCAAACGTCTGCATGTCTACCTTGGGTCTCCGGATGGACTGAAGGAAGCCCTCCAACTATTGTCCGAAAGCTGCTCTGGGATCTGCACACAGTGCATAGTGTAGTATCAGCACAACCGACCCCATGTGCTGGTAAGTGCCTGGCCTAACCCCGGCGAAGTAGTGACGAGGCTAGGACCAGACTCCAGATAAATCTGTGCAGTTATATGATATATAGCAGAAAAGTAAACAGATAATAAGCAATTAAAGCTGGGGGAAGGAGAATATGCTTCGGGGATAGTTGATAAAAGCAAAATAGTAAGGAGTAATTAAGGAAGCTGACAATATAACTTCTAACACAAATAAAGAAAAGTAAAGACAACTTTCACTTTCAGTTTCAATCGTGTTACAGGCGTGCAACCCGATCCCATTTCTCATATCTTGTGGTAGGCGTACCACCCGCTCCCATTTCATAATATCTTGTTGTAGGCGTACCACCCGCTCCCATTTCATAATATCTTGTGGTAGGCATACCACCTGCTCCCATTTCATAATATCTTGTGGTAGGCATACCACCCGCTCCCATGTCATAATATCTTGTAATTTAAGGAATCCCGACAAGGGAAAATAATCAATATAATAACTTCCCGGCAAGGGAACACAACAATGTAATAATTTTCCCGGCAAGGGAACAACAATATTGAAATAGTCATCCCGGCAAGGGAGAATCAACTATAACCAATCTCAACTTAGCTTGTACTCAGTTCAATTATTGAAAATGCTCAATCATAGAAGATCATTAAGTAAAGCACCCAAGTGTCATTTAAGAACACAACAACTATCAATTTAAGACTCGCGGTCATGTTTGACACCAACGTATAGGTACTCGTCACCATTCCTATACGTCGTACTCAACAAGAAGAAAGTAGCAAATATGACTCAACTCCTAATCCCTCAGGCTAGGGTTAGACCAAACACTTACCTCCATAATGCCTTGAACACCACTCAAGTCTCAACTATAGCTTTACCCCTCGATGCCACCTCCAATCCGCTCGAATCTAGTAACAAGTTACTTAATTACATCAATAAGTGCTAAATGAATCAACCCCAATGCATGAAAATGAGTTTTCCAAAGTTTTACCCAAAAGTCAAAAATCATCCCCAGGCCCACGTGGTCGAAACCCGAGGTTCGGACCAAAACCTGGTTAAGCATTCCCCCACGAATTCAAATATATAATTTGTTTTGAAATCAGACCTCAAAGTGAGGTCCAAACCCCAATTTTAGAAAAACCTAGGTTCTACCTAAAACACCCAATTTTCCCCATGAAAATCTTTGATTTGAAGTTGAAATCATGTTAAAAGATGTTAATAAGTGAGGAAAATGAGTTAGAAATCACTTACCAACGTTTTTGGAGAAGAAAGGTTGTTTGACAAATCGCCTCTTATGTTTTTGAGGTTTTGAAAAGTGGAAAATAACTGAAATTCCCGTTTATTTATACCCTTCTTAGACCCCCTGTGCGGTCTGCATCAAATGGACCGCGGCCGCACAGGCCTCCCTGAAGACCTGCAGTTCAGCACCCTGTGCAGACCGCACAAGGCCGACTGCGGCCGCACAGAATCCACTGCGCTCCGCACAAAGGCGAACACGGCCGCGCTGGTCCCTCCGCGATCGCACGCGATTTCTCGCGGACCGCACTAGAGGGTTCAGAGGCCTGCAACTTCCTGAACCCGCAACATCTGACTTTCTAAGCCTAAGGCATCCCGGAACCTACTCGAAACTCACCCGAGCCCTCGAAACTCCAACCCAAGAATACACACAACCTTAAAATCATCCTACGGACATATTCGTGTAATCAAATTACCAAAATAACATCACGAGCATCGAATTAAACCTCGAGATCAATGAAGTTTCTCAAAACTATTTTAAACATCAAATTTCTCAATTAAGGTCCGAATCGCGTCAAATGCGTCCGTTTTTAACCAAGTTTCATAGGAATGACTCAAGTCATATATAAGACCTGTACCGGGCGCCAGAACCAAAAATACGGGCCCAATACCATTGCTTTATAATCAGTTTTCATTTCAAATTTCCTTAAACAATTTCTAAAAACAATTTCATTGAAAAATTCATTTCTCAGGCTTGGGACCTCGGAATTCTATTCCGGGCATACGCCCAAGTCTATTTTCCTACAGACCCTCCGGGACCATTGAATCACGGATCCGGGTCTGTTTACCCAAAATATTGACCAAAGTCAAATTTATTCATTTTAACATCAAAACTTAGCATTTTTCACAGAGTTTCATATTTAAGCTTTCCGGCTACACACTCGAACTGTGCATGCAAATTGAGGCGACTCTATTAAGATTTTCAAGGCCTCGAAGCCACAGAAATCAACTGAAAGCAAGTGATGACCCTTTGGGTCATCACAACCCCCAACGCAGTAGCGCTGGAGACGTCTCCTTACGATGAGCTAGTACCCGAGAGATCAAGTAATGACGGGTCGATAATTGATCCCGCCGCAGTAAGGATGCTTGGGAATCTCTTTGAAAGGATCGAATTAGGTTCGTGGAAGCTCCTACAGCACCCGTCTCCCGAGGAAACGATCCTAGGACTTGCTTCGTAGAAACCCAGAACGCCGAAACTCCCTAGGTGCGACAGGACCTCGGATCCCTATGGGCTCACCACCACTTGCGCGTGCTCATTTAGAGGTAGCGACACCTGAGATGATGAGTTTGAGCCCGTCTCGTTAAGGAAGTTCAAAGAAACGCTTTCGAGAGAACCGTGACTCAGTGCCATTGCCTGGCACCTGACCTCACAGAATCGCTTACTGTACCAGTGTGGTCCTTCACGGAAGCGCGTGCCAGTGCCATCAAAGCAGTACCGAGAGGGCCCGATACACCTGAGGCCGAATGAAGAAGAAATGAAATATCGTAGGAAGCCGCACCCCATTCCTTGATAGGAGGAATGAGATCGCTCCCGATTTCGGATGATCGACCAACACAGGCCTTCGCCCGAAGCCTAAGCGAAGCATGCCCAACGACTCCAGAGCATTTCGAGCGAAGTCTGATCAGGTACCCAACAGAGGTCCGGTTGGATGCCCACACCCGGCACCAGCCCCGAATCGGGGCCACGGATAACCCTCCAGGAACCTCCTCGGGGTCGGTATATCCAAGTAGACTCCCGACAAAGAAGCTGATACAAAGCAGATGGAGCTATCATCCATGCACGGTGAATGGAAGGAATGACTTGAGATGCAACCTACCTTGCAACAATAGGGAGATGGCCCGAGGACAGCACCCTCGAGGAACCTCCAATGGAACCAGATTCAATAAGGCACAGTTGGTAGGGAAACTCCGCCCAGCCAAGTACGATTTCAACATTTCCATACCAAACATCGTGATCATCGTAAGCGAAGCAGGGAATGCCAGGCGGCTCAGACCTGTTCGACAAAGACCCATTTAAGAGAACTATGGCCCTGTGCAGGAACCACGGGGCACGTGGGGTCACCGGCTCAAAAGAATGACAACCATACTATTCAATAGAGGTCTCCACCAAGTATCATCGAGCGGTTAGGCTTGAATCCAGCTCCAAGGGAGGAAGGATATCGGGAAAAATAAAGTTGACAAGCCACAACGTACTGCCATGACAGTAAAAGGGAAGCGACACCCTTCAAAGATCCATAAAATGCAGAGAGAAAGCGCTCATCGCTGGGAAAAGACGGGTCCGGGGAATATACCCAAAGGACACCCTTGCATCCAAGGAAAGGGACGCCAAGACTTCACCTCGGCCTCGTATTCACGCATTGGTAACCCCCTCCCTCATTTAACCTATTTCAAATAAAGTATGTGTTCATGAGTGCAGGTGGTTCGACAAACAATACTAATGGCGTCAGGCCAAAGCCAATAGGGCAGTTCGGACTAATGAACCAAATCACTCCCACACCTCGAATCTTTGGTGGATTACAGACGTCGATCGCCACAACAATCAGGAAGGCCGCTCCCTCTATACAGCTCATTTGTGCTCGAACTGGAATGTCGAGCCCGCAAAGCGCAGAGTTTTATTCGGATGACAACGGGCACACCGCCCAGAGGCGATTTCGACCCCACTATGCTAAAGGGATGAAACTCCCCGAAAACGGTGGGACTAAGGTATTCAACAAAAAGCTACACGCGACGAGAGGAAATCCCTCACCATATGACCCACCGCCAGCATCAATGCCTCCGCCCTCGAAGGGATCAAAGGGTAAGCAGAACCGCATCTTCGGCCAAGCCTGGTTGAACGCAGCGGAAGGCTGCATTAGGGCTCGTGCCCCGAAATGGCAGGAACATACCAGACCTCAAAAACGTCGCCTACACACCCCGCAATAGGGAAGGACTACTCCGCTCCTTTGATTGTTTCTTTCCTTTTACTAACCTACATGCAGGCAGTCAACCGAGGCGTTAAGAAATTCTAAACTCCACTCGGAGATCCGAGGCCTCTGTGGGACCCGCCGATCTCTCTTTGGTCGACTAGGTTTCCAACCTAAAGGTCCTGCTAGCAAGATTATTAGTGGAGTAGTTCTTTCTTCTACAGTCGGAAGACGTGCGATGACCTCCTCGGAAGGGCCAATAAATGGCAGGCTAAGTTCCAAAACGGAATCATGTAAACGGATTAGATAATTAGATGAGTCGTACCCACGCGGGCCGAGCTCACAGCAACGGGACAATTTGTATTTACAGCATATATTTACGCCAAGCAATAAAGAATACTTTTTCAGCATTTCCTATTTCGGGAAAGGTGATTTCGACATACTCGTGGCAAATGTTTCTCCATCAAATGAGTCCCGATATACTCGGAGACTTAGCGTTAGCGATTCGACAACTTGCATGACCCCAGGGTCAGAACTCTAGGCTCATCAAGCCCCTAGAAGGCAACTCCGAGCTCACGAGAAGTTGTCTTCAATCTTAAACAAACTTGATGACTCAGAGACTGCTGTTAACCGCCATACAGCTGGAAAACCTGAAATAGTAAGACCCCTAACGGGCAGCCTTGGCGTAACCAGATCTATTCTACAAATTGTAAGACCTCAATAGGCATGACAAACTGTAAGACCTCAACATGCATGAAAATCCTGAAGTTTAGGCTATACATCGCATTTGTAAGAATCCCTAAAGGGCATACCCTCGATGTAGACGCCTAAACTATCACTAGCGATCAAAAATGGCTACGGCCAAACGCATATAACTACGGTCAAAACGGCTGATACAGCCAAAATAACGCAACTCGGGAACGCCCGACTGTCGCTAAAAAAATGCAGGCCACTACTCCGAATATACTCCGGAAAGAACCAGTTAAAACAAGCTTCCCTCAATAGGCAAAAACGAGGTCCGACCATGTCGGCTCCAAATCGCAAGAGCGTCGATCTACTTGACCTACGAGCTATGAACCTTATGAGGTGATCGAAACATCGCCGATAACGACTTAAAATCAGGGTTCCTCTGGAACCGACAACGGGTCAGGCAAAAATACTATAAAAAGACCTTAACGAGCGGAAACAAAGCCTATAAAAAGCCCACGGGAAAAAACAGCGTAAGAGCCATTGTCGCCAGCTAAGCAAGCCTATGGGCCTCATATTGAAAGGTCTCTATGACCAAACAACGTAAGAGCCATTGTCGCCAGCTAAAAAATCTTGACAACTTAAGAATTAAAATGAGCTCGAATCGTAACCCGATTCAGAGACCAGATCCAAAATAGTTAACTATGCAAGCCTACGGGCCACATACTAAAAGGTCTCAACGACCAAACGGCATAAGTGCCACTGTCGCCGACCAAAAACTCAAGGCAGTTCAAGGGTCGATTACAGCTTTGATCGCAACGCGACTCGGAGACTGGACCCAAAAATTGCAAAACACCTAAGGGCGGGAAATAAAAACCCTCATCGCCAGCCCAAACAAATGCAAAACTCAAGGGTATATTAAGCTTGAGCCGGACCCCGACTCGGAGACTGAACCCGAAGACGGTTGAAGCATGAAAGCCTAAGGGCAAATCCGAGATCAAATCAACCTAGTGAAACTCCAGCAATCAGAAATACAGAAGATACAAGTTGCGGGGTTTCCCCTCTTATTACTACATATTGATGACGAGGCACAATCCTGACCTGCGTCGTATAAGGAAAGCTATATATACACAACAAAGAAGGCAAGGAATATTCGTTCCCCTTTTCTCCGGCTGCTACGGCCCGGCGATCTCCTCCTCATTATCCTCATCATCGGATATCAGGAACTTGGCATCGAACTCCTCTCCTTTGGCTTGTCTGATCTCCTCCGAAACAACAAAGCCTCTGGCATGAATCTTCTCGAGGGTCTCCTTCCGGGATCTGCACCTCTCATACTCCCTGCTACTGTTTGCACGATCGAGGGCCTTCTTCAGCTCAGCCTTAGCGGCAGTGGCACTTCTTGAATGAGGTAGCATTTTTTGCCCCGCCTTGGTATTATTCATTACGACCTCGGCCCGGACGTTCACCACCTCGGTTTTCACCCTTGATAGCTCGGATGAGAGTCTCGTGATCATCTTCGCCCGAGCGGAATCATTCGCACGAGCAGCCTGAATTTGCACCTCAAGAACGGATGTCGCGACCTGAGCCCTCTCTTTGGCCTCAGAATGGGCACTAAAACGCGCTTGCAGCTTAGTGATTCACGTTTGGCTTTGCCAACGTCGCCCCAGAGTTGTTCCAGCTCATCCGCCTTGTCCTTCAACTAAAACGGCAACACGTCAAAGACGACAGGACAAAAAAGGGAATACAAGCCAGTGCAGAATGCAGGATACCAGTTTCTCCAAGAGGGCCTCCCGGGTGCGACTTCGGTCCACCCCACGCCGTAAAGAAACAAGCTCATTTTCCTTTGTTGCACAGAGAAGTTTGAGGGATTTTTCCCTCTCTCGAGCCTCCCGCAACGCGGCCTCGCAATGAAGAAGCACGACTTTGAACCTATCAAAAGCCTATACACGCTCTAGAAACCCTCAATATACATCATAACACTCTCTTCGGGGGAAGGTACTTGTAGAATCATGCCTTCCCCCCATCCGCACTCTCCTGATCACCCCGAGTTTCTCCTCCCTCACCGATGAAATAATCCTCGACACGTGCTCCCGATGACCCAGAACATTGGGAGGCTTCCACGGCATGGCGACCCTCTTCGAGGCAGCATACTCCGGGCCTCGCTCCCCTGACATCAGGAGAGGGCCGCTGGCGCCAACCAAAAGTGGAACGCAGGAAGGAATCCCCTTCGTCCGAGGATCATGTGTCGAAGCAGCGGCTTGGCCACGATGGAATAAGGAGAAGAAGAGGAGGATCCAGGCAAAAACTCCCTGAAGCAAAGAAGTGGAGGGACTCGCACAAAGCGCCAGGTTCTACAGAGGAGATAAGCTTATCAAACAACTGCAAAATCGTTGCTTGAAGGGTGGATAGATAAATATATAGGGGCCAGGCAACAACTGCTCAATTACCCAAGAAGGCCAATTAATTCTGGCCGCATTAACATCACGTTCTCCTTGGGGAGAGCACCGACAGAATCATCTCAGGCTCCCACATAACTCATTAAATCAAGGGACCTCGGCAGACACCGGACGTTGCAAGTATCGGTTCGGAGGAGCCATCGACTCAACCTCGGGATATAGCTAGTCTCTGTGGGCCCCCGGTCCGTCCTATGAAAAGGATCCAAAGGGCCGACGCTCGATACTCGAAAGCAAAAAAAGGGGGGAGAAAGGGAAAGTAGCAAGAAGGATTAGCAGAATAAAAGCTCCTTTCGTGCATTAACAAAAAGGGAAAACACCTTTTTACACTATACATCTCCCGGGAGGGAGAACATATGAGACAAAAAAAAGAAGGCATACAAAAAAGGGCTCGAAGACTACTCCTCGCCACTATCATCTTCACCCCCATCGGGGACAATCAAAAGCACCAGTCTTCCCTCCGTCACGCAAGCCTCCTCCAGGTCGGCAGATAGCTCGAAGCCTCTGGCCTCGAGTTCTTCCAGGACCTCCCTCTTCGCCTTTGCCTTGCATGCTCGACACCTCGTGCCAGTTTCTGCCCAGTCTCCAGGGATATGTCACGAACCATTCATGCGTTGTAGCCGCATCCTCCTTATAACTGGCAGCATCTCGCTCGGCCTCAGAATTAGCCGCGGCCAAAGTAGCAATCTCCCTACGAGTGTCCGAGAGAAGACCCCGGGATGTCGCAAATTCCCCTGTCACAGTCTCGTTCTGCTCTTTCAGCTCAGAGACCTCCGCTTCCAACTGACTAATCCGCGAGCTGCTCTGCTCGACCTACAATGAAAGGCAAGACGTTGAATATGTGAATATAGAACATGTGTGCATACGGAGTAAAAGGGAGGTGTAAGTAAGGCAAAATACCTGAGCAGCAAGAGCGGCCTTCTCCCGAAGAGCCGCCTCCAAAGAGGCCCGAAGCTCCCCCAACTCCTTATCTCCCTGGGCGCCACGAGCCTCCAAGTCTTGAAGTTTCGAATCAATGTTATTAAGCTCCTTCTCATGGCAAGAAAGTTCCCCACGAAGCTAAAGGAAGGCACGGTCATACATCTTTTTACATTGCGGCATGATGAGAAAGTTAAGAGAGATGACGAATAATGCCCGGGAACAAAAAGAAATGCACAAGGAAAAATTATCACCTGCTGCAGGGACTTCTCCTCCTTTTTAACAGTGCCAGAAATGTCGAGATCAGCTCCGTCGATTACGCCATCAAAAATGTTGGCAATGAACCCTCCCCTTCTGAAAGGAGTACCAACCGTGGCGCCAGTTATCCCTTCGGCATCCCTCAGCTCTCCTGATGAGACTGGGAAGTTCTGAATAAGATCGTTCGGGTCGCTGATTTCTCCGAATAGTAGCCCATGTCCTTGGAAAGTCCCGAACCCCGACCCATCAGGACCAACGGTCCTGCTAGTAGAAGCTATATCTAATCCGGCCGCACGATTCAAAGTTACATCAACGTTCTCTTCGAGGCAGGACCCAGCCGTCCCAGACTCAGCAGCCTCCGACTGGGCACTTATAAATCTCTCATGCTGGACCTCGTCCTCCTCCTTAACGGACTTCTATCCTTGTCCTCCCCCTCGACATCAGGGTTCAACCCGGATATTAGGGCAGCAATTTCATTAGGACAAGTAGTGGCCGCCCTGTCTTTCCTCTTCTTGTTCATATCAGGACCCAAGGCCTCCGCTTCACCATCGGGGGGTGGCCTCATCTGCATATTCTCTCTAAGGCCTGCACCAACACAGCAAACGCAATACATCGTTGCTTAGAGCTCGGAAGGAAACACAAAAGGTGGAGCACGAGTGGTGAAGAAACCTCACTATGATTCTTCGCCACCCAATGCTCCTTAGCCATGATGGTCCAAGATCGGAGACAATACGGGAACCTTTCATCCAAACGCCTGATCCATCCCGCCAAAGCTAGGACCGCCTCGGGATGCCAAGCAGCGGCTGGAGAGAGCACAAAAGGGTATCGTGACAAACAAAAGAATAATTGAGAAGTGGCTAAAGGGAAGTTCACTTACGTCGATCGTTCCATCACTCTGGAAAGGGCATCCTCCGGGCCGGGATGATATCCGAGGTCCTCACTCGAATGAACCTGCTCATCCATCCCCGGTCCTTTCCCTCATCAACACTTGTGAAGAAAGATTTTTTGGACCGCTGTCAAAGCTTGATTAAGCCTCGATACAGATGATGGCGGTACAATCTGATCAAATGGCTGAGGGTAAAAACCTCACCTGTAACCCCTTCGGTGAAGTGCCTGAGCATCAACACGATCCTCCAAAAGGATGGGTAGATCTGACCGAGGGTCACCCAATATTGAGCGCAGAAGTCAAGGATAACTAGATCGATTTCCAAAGGAGGAGATTTGATAGATTTATCAGGACCCAGGGTGAATGGGTAAGTATATATGTAAAGAAAGCCTTCCTTAAAGTCGGTAATGTTGTCGCTGGGGTCAGGAATTTCTACCTTCACTGCCTTGCTCCATCGGCAGTCCTCCTTTACTTTGTCAGTATTGGTCACGATGCTAACATATCGAGATATGTGCTTGCATCGACCTGGTGTAGACGAGGGAGTCTCGATGTCGAAATCATTCGACTGTCAATATCGGGAGGGGTGCATTGCTCTAAAGTAGGAACTGATTTAATTTCCCCCTCAGACAATCGGGACGACGACGCAGTATCACTCCGTCGAGGGACTGTCCTAGAAGTCCTGGCCATGAAAAATGGTAAAACCTTTCCGTAAAGAGAAGGAAAAATGTAAAGGTATCAAATAGCGAAAATTTTGGTTTACGAGCCTGAAGGAAGGGTGAAGATGGGGAGTATCTAGCAACCGGAGCATTTATAGGAACCGTTGGGAAGTAGAAGAGACGAACTTACGGCAGTTCATGGGTTTCTCGATTACCGCATTTGATGATGGCCCTGCACGGTTCCCTGGGACATGACATTTAATGTTCTTAGATGGTTGACGTCATGACAATAATGGCCTCGAGACGACGATTCAACATCGTTTCCTATCATTTCGTTCTAGAAAACACGGAGACTATCTGTGTGTGGTGAAATCAGAGGAATCCATCTCCCGCCATTAAGGTATATTCAGAATGTCGTGACAACACCTCGAGGTTGTGGGATCATGATCGGGCTCCCTATCTCGAGGATCATCTGCGGCCCTGCAGTGGATCCGATGTTAAGGGATCTGTCCGTGGCCCAGCAAAAGTTACGAAGACGGGGGACTCCCGAGGCAAATAGCTAGAATTAATAGGCGCTGGTATCTTGTCTAGCCGTCCCATCCCATATCTTTACATTTAATGTACTGTGTACCATACCGTGTTCCCTCGCCTATATAAGAGGAACCCATACCATCTTGTAAATGGCTGATGTTGCTCCATTTTCTCCACAAGTGCAATAATATCTTCTCTCTCTTCTCTAATTTGCTTATTCCTCTTGGTTCAAAGTCATTTATCTTCGGTCATTCTCCTTACCACTTGGTACTGGCCCGAGGCTGCCCCTGTATTCATTGCTTCTTAACTTGTTCTTCATTCTCTAGCTTAATCACTACTGGAAAACAAATAATCTGGACAAGTTCCGGCAAAAATCGAATTAAAACAGGTGGAGTTCATCCATGGTGAAGCTATTGTCGTATTTACTATGGATGAAATACATCAATTTGCTAAGGAGGAAGGTTTACATCAAGCCTTGGTGGTTAAATTCTCACAAGATCAATATGATATGCAAGAAATTCGAAAACTGCTGCCTTAACAATTTGGAACTCAAGGTCGCTGCCTCGTCGGATGGTTTGCAAGAAGACATGTCTTAATCAGATTTGATAGACATGACGACTATGTTCTTACTGCTGCAAAATCTGTTAACTACTTAGCAGTTAAAGGATATGAATTACAGATGCAAATTTTTCCATGGACAATCAGTTTCAATCCTAAAGAGGAGACTTCCAAAGCTTTTGTATGGATTTCGTTTCCTAACCTACCCCCTATGTTATTTGCAAAGCAATCCTTGCTGTCTATAGATTCAGCAGCAGGTAAACCATTGGCAATATATAAAGCAACTCAAGAGAAGTCACGACCTAGCATAGCTAGCGTCAAGGTTGAGCTTGATCAATTAGGTAAGCTGCCGCAGAATTTGAGGATCAAATTTGTAGATGAAAAATCTGGTAAGGTGATCGGGCATCTTCAAAAATTTGTTTATGATAATCTGCCATTGTATTGCATATGTTGTAAGCGTCAAGGTCATAATGTAAATACATGTCGTTCGATTTCGACAAAGAATAGTGATAGTGGATTGAATGGTGATGTTGAGGAAGCTGATGATCCTACGATTGTGGAAAAGTTTCAAGGAGATTTGAGACAGATGCTTAATTAAAAGAACGACTACATGGTGTAATTAAGGCAGCAAGAACAGATGGACCAAAAGCAGTGTTAACTGATGCTAATATCCACGATGGTCTCAACAATTCAGGGATCTCAAAGAATTTGGCTATTGACCCTGTTGATCGTGCCTTAACTAGGATATCTCAAGCTATGGCTGTAGAAGCAGGAAATAGGGTGTTGAAAAATCAGGGGAATGTCAGTGGTATAGTGACAGTAGCAGGAGGTATTAATGCATTGGAGTGTGAAGATGCTACAGCTTCTAAGGCTGTGAATTTGGAAATTTTAGATGGAGGTGTGCAGCCTAATATTGGAGCTTTGAAACCTACAACTAGTAGTGATGGGGCAGAGGTTTTTGTCAATGCTGCTGCTTTGGATGAGGCTGCTGATCGAAATAACCTTCAAGCAGCTGTCCAAACATCTAGCTTAGATCGTGATGCTGTATTGAATAGGAATAACGCTGGTAATAAACAACAAGGGGTTGATCAAGGAGTTAGGAGTAGTAAAAGTGATGCTCTAGAATCTGGGAAAGTGAGTAGGGATTGTGAGCACGTGATTTTCGCCTTATATGAGAATCACTCCCAAAAATTCAAAATAAAATAATTTTCCTTTGTGTGCAATGTTTGTATTTTTGTGGTATTTTTGTATAATTATTTGTATTTTTGTCTGTGCATGTTTATTTGTTTAAATTAATAAAAATATAAAATATGTCGCATTTTCATTTAGTATTTATTTAAGTTTGTTTTACAAAAATGAGAAAATCATAAAAAAATAATGTACGTTGCATTTTTAGCATTTAACGTCTAAATTGTGCGATTTTATCGTTAATTGCTATTTAAATGTGCGATAATAGTTATTTGGAATTAATTAGTATTTTTTATAAGTTAATTTAGTTTATAAGTTAATTTAGAATTTTAGTTTTATTAATTAGGAAGTAAAAGAAAAGAGAGCAAGAATATAAAAGAAAATCGGAATTAGGCCTCTTCTTCAATTTTGAAACCACAGGCCCAAAAAAAATACCCAACCTTCCCCATGACCCGGTCCATTTCAACACGGGTCGAACCGGTCCGCCCCATAACTAAACTATCCGCCCAACCCCCTCCCATTTTTCATTTTTTGCTGAAACCCAAACCTAAGAAACCCTAAACTACCCGCCCCCCTCTCTTTTCCTTCTTCCTATCCAAGACAACACCCCAAGCCCCCTCCCATGGCTTCCCATGGCTGCTGCCCTTCCCCTCCCCCCCATCCTTCACCTTCAACACACACCACACACACACACACACACACAACACAGCCACCCTCACCCCCCACGACGTCCCCTCGCTGCCATGGATGCGTCTTCAAGTTCGGCGAGCTTCTGCTTCAGTCAAGCTCCAAGCTTCTGCTTCAGCTACTACTGCTTCACTGCTACGTGGCTGCGTCTTCTACTTTACCTCCAGCTGCTTCAACTGCTTCTGCTTCACCTCGACGATGGCAGCAACGAGACTCAAGCTCGGGACGTAGCAGTAGGCACCAAATACCCTATTTTCCCGTTGCTGCGTCTCCTGCTATGTCCAAACAGACCTCGCTGCTTCTGCCTTCATCTTCTTCGTCAAGCTCGAGCTTGAGCTAGACACCCAAGGCTGCTGCTGCGTCTTCTTCTCAACCCCATCGCCACTGCTTCATCTTCTTCAGTCGACCACCAACGTCCATCATCAAACGACCACCCTCGTTGCTGCCTTGGCCCGTCCAGCGGCTGCTTCTGCTGTGTTGTTGCTGCCACGACGAGCAGCTGTTTTAAAACCAAATCGCAGCTGCTTCACTTTTGTTTTCGTCGCCCTCAGTCCAAAACCAAAACGAGACCTCACCATTTCGTTTATTCGAGATTTGGTCGAGGTCGTCGTTTGTTGTTTTGAGTTCGTCAAGGTTAAAAGGAAGGTGGGTTTGTCATTGAATTCAAGATCCGTTAGGTCATTGGCAGTCTTGGTGCGACAATCGTTTCCAGACAGATTTGTTTTCATCCAAGTTCTTCGTTGTTTCGATCCGGTTAGTGGGTTTGAGTTTCATTTTTGTCCGTATTTTGTTTTGATATTCTCGAATCTAAAATCGGTAAATGTTTGATTCTTGTTTTGTTCGTTGTTCATCGTTTTGTTAATTTTTCAGTTTGTTCATGTGAAAATTGTTAGTTTAATTTTAATGTTGTTAGATTCAAATTGAAATTTAATTAATGTTGTTAGTTTAATTTTAATGTTATTTCTTCTTCGGTTTGTTTTTATTTGTTTAAAAGAATTTAGTTGTAATATGGAAATATGTTGGTTTAATCATTTGGATCTGTCATGTTTGTTGTTTAATTCATGTTCATTTTGTTTGAAGTTCGTTTTTAATTCAGTGATTTAATGTGAGTTTATGTTTTGGTTTTTAACTTTTTTATTTAGTTTGAATCATGTATCTTTGTTGTATTTTGTTGGATTTAATTTGAAGATCAATTGATTATTTGAGTTTAGTGATTTGAATCTGTTTATTTATTTTGTTTAAGTTTAATTTGAATTTGAGCTCATGATTTGAATATACTTATTTGTTATTGTTGTTGAATCTGAAAGTAGATTTGTTGTTTAAAGATTGTTCAATCAAAATAATCCTAGTTGTTTCTTTGTTGTTCATCATATAGTTTGAGTTTGTTCATAAAATCTGATTAGGAATTGGTTATAGCTGTTATATTTTGGTTAGAATTGATTAGTTGAACTTGTTATAGATGACGGGGTAGATTGGTAAATTATAATGTTTTCAGGGTCAAAAATGGTAATTTCAGTAAGGTCAGAGGGGTATTTTTAGAATTAAAATTCTGAACAATTATTTATTTTGAGTGCTCTGTCCATTAAGATTAAAATAATATTAAAATAATCAATAATGGGGGACAAGATATAATGGTGGGGAATAATGCAATTGTTTAATATAAGCATGGGAAACAAAATATAATGGGGGGAGGATAATGTACTTGTTTAATCAAAAGTGGGGAACAAGACATAGTGGGATTGCGGGGCTCAAGAAAAGTTGTTTAAATAAGTAATAATTGTATTTTTTATGTAGTAGTGGGTTTGGTAGGAGAAAGTGGTTGTTTTATTAATTGATTAAAGGGTTTGGGATGGAAGATAAAAAGGGGGACTTGATCAGATTTTAGGGGGGGGGGGACAGAAAAAAGATATAGAAAAAAAAAAGACATCAAGAAAGAGAACAAAACTGAAAAAAATCTTCTACTTTCCTTCATTGTTTGAAATCAGCATTAATTGCTATTGTTTCATCGAAGCTTGAAGCTTCTTTCTTGGGGTTACTACTCCACCGGTTTGTAAACTCTGATACTGGTCTATTACTGTTGCTGGGCTGTTGTTGCTGTGTTGTATTGTTACTACTGTTGCTGATTCTCATCTTCATCTTCTCTTGTTTCCAATACCTGGTTCATGACTGTAATACTAGCTATTGCAAGCTAATAATGTGGAAGCATGAATACATATGAAGAATGGAATTTTGAAGCTTTAATTTCGCTTTTTCTTTGTTCCTTATATTGATTGTATTTAGGCTCTTTCATGTATTACTGAATAATAATTGGAATAAGAGAAAATAACATAAGTTAGTCTTTAATGAATCGGTTTGGCGTAACGGGTTAATTCACTAGTTATGAAGGTTTTAAGATTATCGACAGTAGGTTAATCGTGAACAAGTAGCTAAATTTAGCTAAGGCATGAATTTAAACTAAATTTCGTGGATTAGACATTAAGGCATGATTTGAGTTCAAACAAGATTAGAAGAACGTTTAAGTTTAATAAACTTTCTAATAAGCTTTAGTAATTATGGTTAAATCTAGTTTTCAAATGGTTGTGAATAATTAATCTCAATAGTTTTTTTTATAACAATGCGAGTTTTAATCTAGCTATATTTGATTCCTTTTCATCAATATTTGTATTAATCTAGCAATTAGTACGCCATGCTTTCTTAAATTCTTCTTCAAAAAAAAAAAAGCTCGTAATTAATTAGGATTTTCTTTCTTTATTTTAGAGACTAATTTTAATAGAAAAATGTAGTCGCTTTAAGATTTGTCCATTTAAAATAAATGAGATGAGATGAGCCTAGTAAAATGTATAGAATGCGGGGCCCTCACAAATGTGTGCATTAATTATTTAGAACATCGGAGTTGGCCGTCTAGTGAAATTTCACGGCCTTTCCCAAAACAACAATACGCTAGTCGTTCTAGGCGCGTTTTTTAACAATTTATTTTCTTAAATATGGGTGTGCTTTTATGTAACCCAAATCCAAATCTCAACGGAGTTGAAATGTGTCTATAACCACGGGTGCATTGATTGCGACGTGGTTTGAAATACGTTTTCACAATGTTGCAATTCTCCGTAAAATAATAACAATAAATAAAAATAATAAAAGCGGCTAAAAGTTAAAACTTGCACATGAGCTCATAATTGTATAAAATCAGATAAACAAGCAGAATATGACAGTTGAGAGACCGTGCTAGAACCACGAAACTCGGGAATGCCTAATACCTTCTCCCGGGTTAACAGAATTCCTTATCCGGATTTCTGGTTCGCGGACTGTAATACAGAGTCATTTTTTTCCTCGATACGAGATTAAATTGGTGACTTGGGACACCTTAAATCTACCAAGTGGCGACTCTGAATAAATAAATAAATCCCGTTTCGATTGTCCTTTAATTGGAAAAACTCCTTCACCCCTTGCGGGGGCGGAAAAAGGAGGTGTGACAGGGATCAACAAAAAAATGCTGAGAAAACAAAACTCCATGTTGATATTCCTGCTGCTACTGCTTTAGCGAGGATATATCAGGTTGTGGGAGCTGCTCTACATAATAAAACGACTATGGAAAGGACTGGTGCTCAAGTCGAGGGTGCTACTGTGTGTGCAACTGATGGTGAGGAGAAGGTGCCTAAAGCCTATGATACAACATTTGTGCAAATAGGCCAAGAACAGACTACTGTGGAAGCAAATTATCAGGTTGTTGTTGCATTGAATGCAACTGATAAACTTGGTGAGCAAATGGAGGTGGATCGAGCTGCATCTACCATTATTAAGTCTCAACATGGGCAACAATCACAGGTTAAGGGTTGGTCAGTAGTGCATAGATCACCTAGCAAGAAGCTGGCTTCAGATCATAAAAAACGGGAAAGTGCAATAGAAACCTTCAAGTGTTCTAACTCTTTTGATACTAAGCTTAGTGCACCAAAGAACGTTACTTTCTCTAACGCTTTTGATGCATTGGTGAATGAATATGGTGTGGATAGAAATCAGATTGTAGCAGCAACTCCTACAGTTAATGAACAAGATGATGCTGTGATGTCTCGTAGCAGTCCAAACAACCAGCAAATTGTTCCAGTTGTGGACAGCAAGACAGTTGCAGCTTCTAAAACAACACCAACATTACATATATCTGATTCAAACTTAGCTAAAATGATTAAGGAATCCCAGGCAGCTATGTTGATGCATAATACTCCAAAGATCCACGCTCCATTGGTTACTTTGAATACCACCGTTCATGACATTTCATCCCAGTCAATGGAATCGTTTGGCGAGCGAGATGGCGATTCTGGGCAGCAACTTTTATCTACTGGAAATAACCAACAGGTAGAGAGAAGTATGGCTGCAATATCTCAAGCAAATTCTACAAATAAAATGCTTGATTCCAAGGAACAACAAGATGCGATGAGTGAATTTTTCCTTACTCGCAAAACATGGGATGATCAACGTGAACACGAGGAAGACACTGATTTTGACAACCTGAGTGTTTCTGAGGAGGAAGCAGATCATTGTTCATATACTTCAAATGAAGGGGCAGTGGAGTTGCACAAGGATCAAGTTTCAAGCTATTATCAAAGAGTGCAAATCAAGAAAGGTTTGAGTCTTAATGTTGTTGTTTTTGTACCTGCCGGACAGCAACAAAAGCTTAGGAATGCAGCAGTTTCGAAGGAGATTGAAATTTCGTCGATGCACAAAGCAGTAGCTATTGGAAGTAACAATACAACGGCTGCAAAATACAATTTTACACCTACTAATGTCCTCCATGCTCTTGTTTCTGGGCAGCAGCAAATACATTTTGCGCTTGGACAGCAAGTGCAGAATGCAAGCAGTCCACTCCAACAGCAGCAGCAAAATGAAAGTATCTCAGGTGCTGCAGTAATGTCTCCAAATTCTGAACAACAACACAATGCTTTGCAGCAGGCTGTTGATTGTCAAAAGTCCCACATCGGTGGGTGACAATTTGGGTTTGGGAATTTTTCCCTATAAAAGGAGGCCTAATGTTTAGGATTTAAATACACCTCTCATTTGCCTTCTTATCTTCTTAAGGCATTTGTATCTTCTCTCTTTAGTATTATTTCAGTTGTATTTTTGGAGTGGAATAAAATATTGGTTGTGTCCGAGGAAGTAGGCAAAATTGGCTGAACCTCGTAAATTCTGGTGTTCCTTTTATTGTTGCTTTATTGTCTTATTTATTATTTGGTGGCTGCCATAATTTTTGGTATAGTAGTTGTGACTCATTCACACTATATACATTTGACTTCCGCAACAATTGGTATCAGAGCCAGGGTACTGTGTAAGTATGCTATGTAGTTGCAGCATAGTCTAATCTTCCATATCAGAAAAGATTTATCTTGGTAACTAAGTCAAGGTTCTGTCTGAGTATGCTCTGTGGTTGCAGCTTAGTCTGATCTTCCACACCAGAAAGGAAATAATCTTGATTTTTGTCGTCAGCTATTAAATAATATTTGTGTCAAAGATGGGAGACAATAAACAAGAAGAATCTACATCAAATGTCAACAATACGTCATCATTGGCATCTTCGCTTATGACAAGAATTGTGTCAAATGCGAAATTTGCGGTAAAAATTTTTGACGGATCAGGACATTTTTGGATGTGTCAAGGCGAGGTTCTAGATGTCCTTTTTCAACAAGGGCTAGATCTTGCCATTGAAGAAAAAAGACCAGATGTTATTGGAGAAGAAGATTGGAGAATTATCAACCGTGTTGTTTGCGGTACCATTCGATCCTACCTTGCTAGAGAGCAGAAATATTCATACACAAAGGAAACTTCTGCACGTAAATTATGGAAAGCATTGGAGGATAAATTTTTGAAAAAAAACAGTCAAAATAAATTGTACATGAAGAAAAGACTGTTTCGCTCCACCTATGTTCCTGATACCACAATAAACGAACATATCACCAGTTTCAATAAGTTGGTCACAGATTTGCAAAATATGGATGCAACTTTTGATGATGGTGACTTGGCCTTGATGTTATTGGGGTCACTTCCTGATGAGTACGAGCACCTTGAAACTACTCTACTCCATGGGAATGACGAAATTTCTCTCAGAGAAGTTTGTTCAACTTTGTACAGCTATGAACAAAGAAAGGGAAAAAAACAAATGGTTGGAGAAGGAGAAGCACTGGTTGTGAGGGGTCGTCCTCAAAATCAAATGAGGACAAAGAACGGAAGATCCAAGTCAAGATCTAGACCCAGCAAAGATAAATGTGCCTTTTGTCGAGAAAAGGGACACTAGAAGAAAGACTGTCCGAAGTTGAAGAATAAGGCCAAACATAACAATGTAAAGGCTATTATGGATTCAAATGTAGCTGATTGTGATGATTCAGACTTCTCATTAGTTACAACAGATCCATCAACATCATCAGAAATATGGTTGATAGACTCGGCCTGTAGCTATTATATGTGTCCCAACAGGGACTGGTTCGTGGATTTTCAAGAAGGAGAATATGGAGTCATCCACACAGCGGATAACAGCCCTCTTACCTCATATGGAATTGGTTCAATACGATTAAGGAACCATGATGGAATGATCAGAACATTAATAGATGTTCGATATGTACCGGATTTGAAGAAGAATCTCATCTTTGTGGGAGCCCTAGAATCAAAAGGGTTCAAAATCATTGCAGAAAATGGAGTGATGAGAGTATGCTCCGGTGCACTAGTGGTAATGAAGGTCAATCGAAAGAACAATAACATGTACCGTTATCGCAGTAGTACAGTTATTGGGACAGCGTTAGTAACATCCAGTGACGAAAAAAAGGCAGAAGCAACCAGGCTATGGCACATGCGCTTGGGACATGCTGGAGGTAAATCCTTGAAAACTTTATCAGATCAAGGATTGTTAAAAGGAGTAAAGGCTTGCAACTTGGAGTTTTGCGAGCATTGTGTCAAAGGGAAACAGACAAGGGTTAAATTTGGTACAGTGATCCATAATACTAAAGGTATTTTGGATTATGTACACTCTGATGTTTGGGGTCCTTCCAAAACACCTTCATTAGGTGGGAAGCACTATTTTGTAACCTTTGTTGATGATTTTTCCCGAAGAGTGTGGGTGTATACAATGAAGAGCAAAGATGAAGTGTTGGGAATTTTTCTCAAATGGAAAATGATGGTGGAGAATCAAACAGGTAGGAGGATCAAGTGTATTCGCACAGACAATGGAGGTGAATACAAAAATAATCATTTTAATAAGGTCTGTGAAAATGATGGCATCATCCGACACTTCACTGTCAGACATAATAGAGTGACAGAACGTATAAACCGGACCTTGTTGGAGAAGGTACGGTGTATGTTATCCAATGTTGGCTTGGGAAAAGAATTTTGGGCTGAGGCAGTTACATATGCATGCCACCTCATTAATCGTCTACCATCTGCTGCTATTGATGGCAAGACACCATTTGAAAAATGGTATGGAAAGCCTGCTGTAGATTATGACTCTTTGCACGTGTTTGGCTCAACTGCATATTATCATGTGACAGAGTCAAAATTGGATCCAAGGGCAAAGAAGGCTATTTTTATGGGAATTACTTCTGGAGTCAAAGGATATCGCTTATGGTGTCCTATGACAAAGAAAGTAATATTCAGCAGGGATGTTACCTTTGATGAATCTGCTATGGTAAATAAGGTAACAGAAGATACCAAACAAAATGAGGGTGCTTCTAAGCAGGTGGAGTTTGAGGGAAAATTTATTTTTCCTACACAAGAAGCAGAGGAGGAAACAAATGAAGATTATCCTCTGGAAGAAGAGCCAGTAGAGAGGGAGATTCCAACTCAGGAACCTCAACAACAACTTGAATCAATTGCAACTAGCAGGCCAAAAAGGACAATAACAAAACCTGTTCGTCTTATAGAGACGGTTGCTTGTGCCGCCTCAATTGTAGTTAATGATGTTCCTACCACTTATAAAGATGCAGTCCAAAGTTCAAAAGAAGATAAGTAGAGGATTGCCATGAATGATGAAATACAGTCCCTTCATCAGAATCATACGTGGAGATTGTCCAATCTCCCGAAGGGAAAGAGAGCAATTGGGTGCAAATGGGTATTTGCAAAGAAGGAAGGATTTCCTAACCAAGTAGATGTTCGCTACAAAGCAAGATTGGTGGCCAAAGGATATGCTCAAAAGGAGGGAATTGATTACAATGAAGTGTTTTCTCCAGTTGTAAAACATTCCTCCATTAGAATTATGTTGGCTTTGGTAGCACAATTGGATTTGGAACTAGTTCAGATGGATGTAAAAACTGCGTTTTTACATGGAAACTTGGAGGAGGAAATCTACATGACTCAGCCAGAAGGATTCAAAGTTGCTGGAAAAGAAAATATGGTGTGCAAACTTGAAAAATCGTTGTACGGATTGAAACAATCTTCTAGACAATGGTACAAGCGATTTGACGAGTTTATGTTGCGGCAAGGGTACAAGAGAAGCAAATACGATCATTGTGTGTATTTGCACAAGCTTAAAGATGGTTCCTTTGTATATCTTCTCCTATATGTTGATGATATGTTGATAGCTTCCAAGAATTCGGAAGAAATTGATAAGTTGAAGATTCAACTGAAGAAGGAGTTCGAGATGAAGGATTTGGGTGAGGCAAAGAAAATTCTTGGCATGGAGATAATAAGAGATAGACGTTCAAAGAAACTATGTTTGTCTCAGAAAGAATATTTGAAGAGAGTAATATAGCGCTTTGGCATAGATGAGAAGACTAAGCCAGTTAGTACTCCACTTTGCTCCCCATTTTAAGCTGAGTACTACTATGTCGCCAAAGGATGAAGTTGAACGAGAGTATATGTCAAAGGTACCATACGCAAATGTTGTTGGTAGCTTGATGTATGCAATGGTCTGTACGAGACCTGACATTTCACAAGCTGTTGGAGTTATTAGCAGATATATGCATAATCCAGGAAAGGAGCATTGGCAAGCTGTGAAGTGGATTCTACGGTATATTCATAATACTGTAGATGTTGGGTTAGTTTTTGAGCAGGAAGGCAATCAGTCCGTATTTGGATATTGTGACTCAAATTTTGCGGGTGATATCGACAAACGAAGATCAACTACTGGTTATGTGTTTACTTTTGCAAAGGCACCAGTTAGTTGGAAGTCTACTTTGCAGTCAACAGTTGCTTTGTCTACAATAGAGGCAGAGTACATGGCTATTACAGAGGCTGTGAAAGAGGCAATTTGGCTTCAGGGGTTGCTAAAAGAGCTTGGCATTGGACAAAAAAGTATCATAATTTTTTGTGATAGTCAAAGTGCTATTCAATTAGCGAAGAACCAAGTTTATCATGCAAGGACAAAGCACATTGATTTTCGGTATCATTTCGTACGAGAAATCATAGAAGAAGGTAGAGTCACGGTGAAGAAAATTCATACTACGGAGAATCCTGCTGATATACTGACAAAGGTGGTGACTGCGGTCAAGTTTCAACATTGTTTGGATTTGATCAACATTGTTGAACACTGAAGATTGAAGATGAAGACACAACCAAAATTTGTTATTGAGAGAAAGTTGAAGGTGTGGAATTTTGCCAAGGTGGAGATTTGTTGATTGTCAAAAGTCCCACATCGGTGGGTGACAATTTGGGTTTGGGAATTTTTCCCTATAAAAAGAGGCCTAATGTTTAGGATTTAAATACACCTCTCATTTGTCTTCTTATCTTCTTAAGGCATTTGTATCTTCTCTTTTTAGTATTATTTCACTTGTATTTTTGGAGTGGAATAAAATATTGGTTCTGTTCGAGGAAGTAGGCAAAATTGGCCGAACCTCGTAAATTCTGGTGTTCCTTTTATTGTTTCTTTATTGTCTTATTTATTATTTAGTGGTTGTCATAATTTTTGGTATAGTAGTTGTGACTCATTCACACTATATACATTTGGCTTCCGAAACACAGGCTTCACTTATTTCTTCGGAGGATAGAAAGTTACTTGACGCTTTGGTAAGCCCTAAACCTCTAAACTATATAAGTTCAATGCAAGCTGCGGGCACTGGAAATGTGACTAAGAACAGGAACAACATGCAAGCCATAGCAAATACACAAGAAGGAAATGTGTTGATAACACAGGACCTCGACGACAATCTTCTGCATCCAGTAAATGTGGGAAGAGATATGTATGAGGAAGGAGAAGAAGATGCAATTTTGCAACAATGTCGGGCAGAGGTAGCAAGAAAAGGTGATTTATCACCTATGCATAGTGGAAAAACTAACAAGGCTCATACAAGAAAAAAGAGTTGGGATGAAAAGTTCAAGGAGGAAGTAAACATTAGACGACCTCCAATGAGAATTGCAAAACAAAAACAGGTCGTTCCAACCACGTCAACAAGGTCCAACAGATACAAAAAGAAATCATGAATTTTCAACACATATTGAAGAGGCTTGAGAAAGAAGACAAGGAGATACAAATTGAAGAATTTACATGTTTGGATAAGCAGGGACAACAATTTAATTCCATCTTCATTTTATTCTACCATTATGTTAGTATACTCATTTGTAATATCATCACAGAGTATGTTATAAACTCTGTGATGATCATTGAATATTTGGTACTTTCCAGTTCTTATTTTTTTTTAAAAATTCTCTAGCTTAATATTGGCCGAAAGAGCCCTATTTAATTATACCTTTAACTGTTACGCCATCCCCGGTTGTCCCCGGTAGTTCGAGATTGATACCAACGCCGACCCCGAGGTCCCATCGACCATCTCTGCACTCGAATAACAAGCCCCTTTGGTTTGATTACTGCCTCGTCTTAACTCGTATTTTATCATTATATTTCACGTTCTTAGCATTAACTGCTTTAACAACTAGTTCGGGAATAGATCACGTATTTTTAGAATCTCATTTACAAATTTAATTGTTGTTACCATTTTCACGGTAAACAGTATTACCTATTTTGTATTTGAAAAATGTGTTATAAATCAACAATCCAAAGAAAAGAAATTTCGCGTTTTTATATTTCCGTTAGAAGTTTTCTTTAGAACACTAATTCTAGGAATAAAAAAAATCATTTGAGGTGGTTTTCCCTTATTAAATTAATATCTAGAACTCAAAATAAAAATTATTTTTATATTTCATTTCATATATTAAGACTAAAAATTCAAAAAAAAAAGAGAATTTTCTATTAGTACTTCTTCAAAGGTTTTCTTTAAGATATTAATTTCAAAAATCCAAAAGGATTTTCTTTTGAGATTCTTCTTTGGGAAATTAATGAAAAATGAATAAAACAAAAAATTCTTTTTATTTTTACTAGAACTTTAAGATATTGTACATAGAAGAAAAAAACATATTTTATATGTTGTTTATCTTTAGAGTTTCTTCCTTAGGTAATCAAAAACTGAAATACAAAAATATTTTTTTATCATGTTCATTTCTCGTTTCAAAATCTTTTTTCAAGGATATCAAATGAAAATTCAAAATATTTTGCTTTGGTTTATTCTTTAGATTTCTTTCCTAAAAACAAAAGAATCAAAAAATATTTTTTTTCTTCTAGGGTTTTTTCCTTAATACTTTCTCATAGAGTATTTGTTTCAAAAAAAATATATGCTCGTTTAAGCTTGAGTTTAGAATAGGTTATAGAACATTAAGTCCTATAAAATTCAAAAAAAGATTTGCTTCTTTTATTTATCTTTTTTCATAAGAGTAATCATTAAGGTAATAAATAAAAAGACAAAAAAGAAAAAAGAAAATGAGAACGTTAGCTTGTTTACTTTATTCCCAATCTTCCCGAACTACGCAAAGATCTTATTCATGCGGCGTCATGATACGTAGGCGACCTACATAAGGTTCGATCGAATCATTTTTTTTAATTATTAAAAGGAAAAGGAAAAAAGGAAGAAAAAAAGAGAGATGAAATTATGGGATGTGAGAAATGAGAGGAAATAAAAGAGTGATAATTAGAAAAAAAAAGGAAGAAAAATGAGCAAGCCAAGAAGTGCTAGAAAAGAAAGAAAAGAGAAGATTGAAATGAACAAAATTGGGATGATGCCAAGTGACCTTGTGACCCTAGAAGTCATTCTAGAACCGTTAATTGTTGCTAGGTACATTGCATGCAATGTGATATTTTTAGTTGTTAAATGCCCTAATGCTAACAGGATGTCCCCATTTTGTTCCTTTTGTTATCTTCATTGAGCAGAAGGGTAGTTGCTTTGTGGTTATTAAGTAACTCATCCATACAACAGAAGGTCAAAGAGCAAGGTAGTCATGGCTAGCAAAGACTTGGACACAGGGGTTATTGATCCATCTAAGGAAATTGTTGAATCAGAATCTGAGTTGAAAGAAGAGGTCTTAAGGTTGAAAGGGCAGATGGCCGAAATATACCAAGCCTGAATTAGTGGGCGTCCTCCACCATCAGTTCCCGCTAACTACACTAAAAACCTTGCCACCATTCCGCCATTGTAACAGGTCCATGATGTCTCCCCACAACCTTTTCACACACCAACCCCCAGAACCACCTCATATCCCGCTCCTTTGACCACTCATGTTTTTGTAGCTCATCCACCTGCTACCTTTCCTCGATCCTCTAGTGAGACTGTGTTCAAAATCCTTGATGCCTAACACTATGCTCTAAAACCAATTTTCAAGGTCTCGGGTCCATACTCTTACGCTCCTCATTTTGAGCCTCCCGGTGAGACTGCAAAGCCTGCTAAGACAGTGGAGAAAAATGAGATATCCAGAAAGCTGAAAGGGTTTAAGATGCCAAAGTTTAATTTGTATGATAGGTGTGGAGATCCAGGAGCTCATCTAAGGGGTTATTGCAATGAAATAAGAAGTGTTTGCGGGAAAGATGAATTGTTGATGGAACATTTCAGTGAGAGTTTGAGTGGGGAAGCCTTGGAGTGGCTTACTCGCCAGGATGTCAGTAAGTGACATGCATGGGGTGACATGACTCAAGATTTTGTGCGACACTTTCAGTACAATATAGATATTGTCCCAAACCGCTCCTCCCTATTTCAGATGGAAAAGAAACCCAATGAAATTTTTAGGGAATTTTGGTTCAGATGGAACGAACAAGTTGCTCGGGTCAGTTCTCCTATTGATAGAAAGGATGTCGCTGAGTCCGCCAACGAAAGGAACCAGTGGGGATTCCTGTTGAACGCTTTCAGCCTCAATACCGACCCCATGAATATCCTCGTACTCCAGATAATCCTTCTCAATGCTACTTTCCTCCACAAAATCGCCAAGGTCATGCCTCACCTTCCCAGTACTCTATCCACAATGCACCGCCATATTCTCCACACCCACGAGACCTGCAATAGCTTGCACCACCTCCACAAATATCGTACCCGCCTCCTCAAGCATGTCAACCACCTACCCGTAGGAGGTTCCCACCGAGTTCGGAGTACAAAATGAAAAGACAACAGGAAAAAGAAAAGATTTTCATTCCTATTGGAGAATAATATGCCAGTTTGTTCCAAAAGTTAAGGCAATTTGATATGTTGAAGCCGATTCAAATAAAAATGCCGAACCCTCTTCCAAAGAATTTTGATTATTCTCAAAGGTGCGCATATTGCTCTAACGCCTCGGGTCACAGCACAGAGAAGTGTTGGCATCTGAAAAGAGCAATTCAGAAGCTTATTAATGCAAGTGACATTATCTTGCAAAATCCAGATGCAGCGGATACTAGCCAAAGTCCATTGTCTGTTCATAATGAGATGCATGAGATGGGCATGATTTGTGTTGAAAATGAAAATGAAAACTCTTTTGAGTTCCTTGGAGGCCACTTGCTGCAAAGTTTTCGGCTCTATCAGTCTCGGTTCCAGAAGTTGATCTTAAGAACGAGTTGGCGAAAGGGACCCAAAAGCAATTTGCTAAGGTCAAAGTGATGGAGACTTGTGAAGGTCCTAATACTGTTGATGCAGAGCTCAGTGGCTAAGGTTTTGAGCTTGGTGATTGGAAAGATGCTCCTTGCTTGGCTAGCTAGGGAGGAGTGTTAGTGGTTTATTTTGTTGTCATTTATGTTGTCCGGTTTATTTCAGGGTTATAATCCGGATATTGTCTTATGACTCAAACCCTTCTATCCCTTTATTTTTCCCAGTTCATTTAGTCGTAGTACCCATTTTAGTGTTATTTAGGTTTTTCCAGGGTCGTAACCCTAGTGTGTTTTACTTGTCTTGTTGTTCAAACCCTTTCACCGTCTGTCTAATGCAATTTTCTGTTTTCTGTTACTTCTAGTCATTTTTGTTTAATTCTCTTTTCTAGTTCTTTTCATGCTGGCTCTAGTGACATGACATGCACGCATAATTTTAGGCCTGGTCTTAAGAGTTAGTTTAATCATGAAGCAATGAAACAAGTTTTGAAGATGAACACTTGAGGGAGATAAGTACAAATTTGGACATTTTGAGATCATTTGAAGCCCGAACTGTGTGAAACTGGGGCAGATAATTTGGAAAGTTAATAGACAAGGCACTAAAAAAAGTGAAAAGCATATCAGTGATATCAATGCCAAAGCTGTAAAAGAAATGTTGTGTGTGCTCTTCCTTTTTCATTTCAAGTTGCATGTGTTGTACTTGGCATTTTCAGGGATTGGGAGGCCCTCTTTCAGCTACCCAAACATTTATACCATTCGATACCCTTTTGAGCCTGTACTGATTTCTTTGACCTCCCCTCTTTTGGAATCAAGTTAGAGTCATACGAAAAAAGAAAAGAAAAAGTTCATGTCCCTATAGTTTTATTTTAGAAAGTTCATTCCAAAAGGAAAATTCAAAAAAAAAGAGAAAAATAGAGATAAAGAAAAAAAGAAAAAAAGAAAAAAAAAGAAGGAAAAGAAAAAAAATAAAGAAAAAGGAAAAAAGCAACAAAAAGTAGTCTTGTGAACTACGTTTAACCTGATTCTTGTCACAACAAGATACGTAGGCGGCCTTACGGTTCAGTCATACCAAATAAAATATTTCATAATCACACGAAGTCGAGAGTGGGAAATTCCATTAAAAAAAAGAGGGAAAAATAGATTCAAGTTCCCTTGTTTTAGGAATTGGGGCAAAGTTTTTAAAATGGATTCCAAAAGTTGTAAATAAATTAACCTCGTTGTCATAGTTACTTTGAGCCTTTATGATATCCTTTCTTTCTACCCTTGTCCAAAAGCCACATTACAGTCCAAAAAAGACCTCCCAAATAATCTTTGAGAGTGCTGAGTTTAGACATGCCAAGAGTATATGATGTTTTTACCATGGTTAATGCCTTGTCATCTGCAAAATCAGAGGAAATAAGAAGAAAAGAACAAAATGAGAGAGTCTTATTGGTGAAAACTTTCACAGGTACCATAAGGCGATGGTGAGTTGATAGAAAGAACAAAATAAGAGAGGCTTGATGGTGAAAACCCTTCGGGCACTACAAGTCGAATAAGGATAGTGAATCAGATTGAAAAATCAGAGCATTGAAGCCCAGTTTCACGGTTCAGGGGTATAACAAGAGTTGAACATCAGACTTGCTTGATAGATTAGGCCACAGGTGCATGTCATGGTCATTAGAGTTGGTATCCTCATCTGATAAGTTTCTACTTTGTATTTTTCTTGTTAGAAATCATCTCTTTCCATTGTCCTTTATTATGTTCCTTTTGTCTTATTTACTTCCTCTTCCTGAGCCTGTTTGGTCAGAACAAGTGAGAAATGACTTCAAAATTTGTCATCAGCTTTCCAATTACACAAAACGGGATTTGGCTAGCACATCAAAGTGGCATAAGTAAGGAAAGAACAACGTGCGCATTAAGTTGGTAACAATCAACATGCTTTGGGATTCATGTGAAATACAAAGGTTTGGTATATGTCAATTCATGAACAATGCAACAGATAGAGGATGTTGGGTGAACGGATCAAAGGTATTTTCTGTGATAAGGTTGACAAAGAAAGTGGTTAACCAATGACAAGCAAGGTCTTCCAAGTGAAAATCAAAGTTATCATGGCAAGTGAAGGAGCAATAGACATCAAGGCCAAGGCCAGTGTGTTAAGTCAGGAAATAACAGCATGTGCACTGAGTGGGTGGCAAGTGACATGTTTTGGGATTCATGTGAAACACAAAGGTTCAGTATATGTCAATGCATGAGCACAATGCAACAGATGAATGGTATTGGGTTTGAATGGACCAGAGTTATTTTCCGTGATAAAGGTGACAGAGAAAGTGGTCAGTCAATAAACAGGCAAGGTCTTTCGAGTTGAAATTGCAGTTATCATGGGAAGTGAAGGAGCAACCGCCCTCAAAGTCAAGGCCGCAAAACAACCACCATATTTAAACTCAGAAGTTTTCTATGATTGAAACAGGGGCAGGAAATTTTGTTTGTTCCGGAGAAACCCTCCGCGAGGAAAGTAGGTGCCAGACAGGCTTGGTAGTAAGTTCTCAGGACCCTCTGGATAATGGGCTTTAGTTAAATTTTAAAATCTTCATAGTTAACAAGATTTAGTGTAAGTTCTACCTTTAGGAAACATAGTTTAGCTTTAAAGTTTTCACTCTTAAGATGAGATTTAATTTGAAATTTTCAGGACCCTCCTAGACAATGGGATTTAGCTTTTGAGTTCTTATAGCTCTTTTGATAACAAGATTCGATTAACACTCACAAATATTCCCAATATCAAACTGGGGCAGAAAAATTTCTTTTGTTTTGTCTGTTTTGTTGGAAACCAGGAGCCCACCTGGAGAACAAAGGGAAAGTAGTTCAAGTGTTAGAAATCAAGAGCCCGCCCGGAGAACAAAGGGAAGCAGTTCAAGTTTCAAGAGAAAACATTTCAGGTGTTGGAAATCAGAAGCCCACCTGGAGAACAAAGGGAAAGCAGCAATGTTCAAAGGAAGAGAGTAATCAAGAGCCCACTTGGAGAACAAAGGGAAAACAAGTCAAGTTTCGAGAAAACAGTTCAAGTGTTGGAAATCAGGAGCCCTCCTAGAGAAAAAAGGGAAAGCAGTAATGTTCAAAGAAAGACAGTGATCAGGAGCCCATCTGGAGAACAAAGGGAATCAGCAGTTTTAGAGGAAAGAAAGACAATTCAAATGTTAGTAATCAAGCACTCACCTGGAGAACAAAGGGAAAACAATAATGTTCAAAGGAAGACGGTTCAAGTTCAGCAATCAGGCACCCACATGGAAAACAAAGGAAAAACAGTGCAAGTATTGGCAATTAGGTGCCCACCTGGAGAACAAGGAGAAGGCAGTCCAAGTTTCGAAGGAAAACAGTTCGAGTATTGGCAATCAGGCGCCTACCTGGAGAATAAGGGAATTCACTTCAGAATACAATTCAAGTCAGCAACAAAATAAGCTCGCGGCAAGAATGCGAGTCAACAGTCTGAGGTGATCAACAGAAGTTAGTCACAATCCAGAAAAAAAAAAGAAAAAAAAAAGAAAGGCAAGAAGTGAATCCAAATGCAGAAGTTGATGAAAGATGTGAGCTGCTCAAGACATGACTGAAGTCACAAGCATGGTATGTCCGGTTTTGATCCGAAAAGCTGAAGAAGAATGAACTAGCACCTACAACTAGCAAGCGTCAAGGTTCAAATCCAAAGTCTGCATGAAGAACCATTCAGGACTCAAGATCAAGCTTCAGAAGACTTATAGATAGGAATCTTGTAACTCATAGTTGACAGGCTTAGTTAGTCTTTTTCATTTTTGATTTTGATGTAATAACAGGACCGTGGACCGGAACCTCGACGGAACGATACCTCAATCGGCTCTCCACCTCGGTACTCCATCACTCTTCCTAATTCTGAACTACACGTTGCCTGATTCCTTTATAGCTAAGGATATGTAGGCAGCTCAGATACTAGGGCTCGGTCACATTCTCCTTTCTCTTAGTTTTGGTCTTCCTAAATAAGGGTTGGGTTAAAAAACCTGTCTAGTCGTTTTTTGTCTAAATACTCTTCGTGTTTCCAGTCAAAGAGGGGCAGCTGTAGACATGTGATTTTTGACCCTCCCTGAGATTTTTTATATTTTAGCATGTAAATATTTAGTCTAGGCCTAATATCGCTATTTCAACTATTTTTGACTCTTTTACTTTATTTTATTACAAAAAATAAAAATTACAAAAAAAAATTGGTTCGTTAATGTTTTGTAGTCATACAATTTTACTAAAATTCTTATTTTTAGTATAATCTTTGAAAAAATACAAAAGATAAATTTTATCCCCATTTTGGTACATAAGCTAAGGTTAACTAGAAAGTTTATAGATTTTTACTTCTTAAAAAATAGAAAGAATTAAGCTTAGGCTTATTGATTTGTCTCTCTTGAATTTAAGTACTCATCTAGCCCAATTTTGAGCCCAAATTCGGATAGCCCATTTCCCTTAACCCTAAGCCCCTTCCCATAAATACATGACAAAGCTAAAGAAAAGGGAGGAAGAAAAATAAATAAAAAACCTAGACCCCTAAGACTTTAGCTATCAGCCATTATTCTAAAGCTGGCACCCCAAAAGAAAATCAAGGAAGCTTCTTTCTTCTTCATCTTGGACAAGACCAAAAATCAAAAACACCCTGAAGAGGACCTACTTCCGAAAAAAGGCTTGAGAGCACTCAAAAATTGGAGACTCTCGTCTCTCTATTATACACGCCGGCGGATTCCCCTTCCCCACCTTCAGACTTCAATTTTCTTTGTGTTTTCAATTGGAAAACAAACACAACACGCACGCACACATTGGAAAAGGAGGACAGATTTGGGGGGAAGAGAATAAGATTTAAGAAAATTTGGGTTCAAAAATGGTGTCAGGTTGAAATGGGTGTCCGATTTGGAGTGTCTGTTTGAGATCGATTCTGGGTTCCGGTTTCATCTTGCTGCTGTATTTTTATCGGGCTTTCTTCTTGGCAAAGCAATGTGGAAATTTTCTTTACATATCAAATAAGAAGCACTTAACAGGTTCATTTTGTTATTCCTTTATATTAATGTAGTTTATTATATTTGTTAATTTATTAGGTGGTGATTGTGGCTGCTTGTTTCTCCTTTAGCTTCTACTGGTGAAACTTTCTTATTGGTTGAGTGAATAGGCAATTATATTTTCATCCTTTGGAGTTGAATGATTTCGAAAATTACGTCCATGATAGTTTGCCGTAGGAGTTCCAATTTTATCATTTGAATCCACTTCTTTGCTCGACTAAATTTCTCTATTACTCGTTTGTGATATTACTAGATCTAGTTTGTGGTATAGACTTGATGTGTTGCTAAAATAAAAAAAATCTGCTATTTGAAGGGGTCATAACGGTGACATTGAACATGTAAACGAATTAGATTTTAAACGTTTTGCTACTTCTATTCTTGTTTTAAACGAGAGAGAGGGCTTAAATCTGCTCTTTTGTTTTGTTTTTTTCTTGTTTTTTGCTAATATCATAATCTACTAATTCACTTCAATTTTGTTTCTTTTTGTTGAGTTTAACTGAATCTTTAGTTCTATTGACTGGGAAATATTTCAGTTTAGCTCAATTGCTGTTTAAACATAGTAGAAAATAGTTGATCGTTTTTTGGGTCAATTAGTTCGTAAGTGTGTCTAATGGACTTGAAATTCTTTTGGATCTTTTTTAGAAGTTTAATTTCCTTCATTGATCATTTTTCTTAGGCAAACTTTTAGGTACGTAATTAAATCATCACAATTATGCGTACGGTTTTCGTGGCTTAGTTGTGATACCTAATCTCAAACTGGTTTTAAATATGAACATCCGTAGTTAAATGCTTTTCCTTTAATAAAATTGAGGTGTGACATCCAATCACCTAGTCTATGGCCCTCATGTATATACAAGATTAGAATGGGAAATGCCTTGAACTTTCGTAGCTTGTTTTAGGCGCGTTAATTAAATAATTGTGATAGCTACGGGTACGAATCCCGTGATGTAGTTATGACGCTTAACTACTAAAATTCGGGGGTACATTTATGTGACCCGGCCACAATTTAATCTTGTTAATAAAATAAACTTGTTGTGAATCGTGGGTACGGTTCCCGTTACATGATTCGGAACGTGTAATCAAATAATTAGTTGTATAACAATTGGATTATTAAAAGCGATTTTAAAAGGAATAAATGCACATAGGTTTTAAAATGTTTTAAAATTAAATAAGTAGGCCAATATTAACAGTTGAGCGACCGTGCTAAAATCGCGGAACCCGGGAATGCCTAACACCTTCTCCCAGGTTAACAGAATTCCTTATCCGGTTTTTGTGTTTTGCGGACTGTAAAACAGAGTCAATCTTTCCTCGATTCGGGATTTAAAACCGTGACTTGGGACATCATAAATTATCCCAAGTGGCGACTCTGAATTTTAAATAAAATAATCTTGTTTCGATTGTCACTTAAATTAGAAAAAAACTCCCTTATATACTCCCTCTCGGGGTGGTAAAAAGGAGGTGTGATCTAATCTTGCAGGCCGAGTTGCTCCACGCTCCTCGATCGGATGATATTTTTTGAGCTACCTGGATCCGCTAAAACACGCTTAACTTGAACTTTATTTAATAAGATAGAAATTACCAAAGCATCGTTGTAAGGTTGAGAAATTTCTTCTACCTCCTCGTCATTGAATCACATGGTGCCTTCTGGCACATAGTTTCGGGTTCGTTTCTCCCTAGTAATTGATACCTTAGTGCGATTGAACACGGGCCCTTGTGGAATATCGACCCCTCCGATGATCATTTGAATTACTTGTTGTGGCTCCTCATGTTCATCTTTCCTGTTGGTGTCCCTTTCCCTGAAATGATTCTTGGTTCGATCACTTAGGAATTCTCGAAGGTGGCTCTCTTGAATAAACGGGTTACCTCCTCTCTCAATTTCCTGCAATCCTCAGTCATGTGACCATGCGTGCCATGATACTTACATATCATATCGGGGTTCCTTCGGGAAGGGTCGGTCTATATGGGTCTGGGCCATCTGGTATCTTTGATTCTTCCAATTGCCGATACAATGCCTAACTCATCGACACTAAAATTATACTCTGATAATCGAGGTGCCTCTACGGAGTCGGCATACTTATCAAAACCATTTTTGCTCGTGAGTCCCCGAGAATTCTGTCCTCGATCGTTTCTCCGATCGTTCCAGGCAAAATTGTATCCTGGACCACTATTCCTGCGATCTGAGTTGTATGGTTGATATCAGTCTATGTTCGATCTTGGCTACCTGTCGATGTCCCTCTGATTTTTGGCGGCTGACCTGTTTGGGTGCACTAAACCGGAAGGAGCTCTTAATTGGTCATCCTTGACCCTGATCTTCGATTGGTACCGATTGTGTACATCTGCCCAAGTTACGGCCGGATACTCGATCAAATTTTACTTCAACTGACTTGATGTTATCGAACTTCGTTCATTCAATCCCTGAGTGAAAGCTTGAACGGCCCAATCATCTGTGACTAGCGGCAACTCCATGCGTTCCATTTGAAATCGGGATACAAACTCCCTCAACATTTCATTATCCCTCTATCTTACTTTAAAAAGGTCTGATTTCCTTGTCGCAACCTTTATGGCTCAGGCATGTGCCTTTACGAAAGAGTCCGCCAACATGGAAAATGAGTCAATGAAATTCAGTGGTAGATTGTGGTACCAAATCATGGCTCTCTTCGTTATGGTTTCCCCGAACTTTTTCAATAAAATAGATTCAATCTCATTATCTACCAAATTGTTACCCTTGATGGCGCATGTGTAGGAGGTGACATGCTCGTTGGGATTGGTGGTCCCATTGTATTTAGGTATATCCGGCATACAAAACTTCTTTGGAATGGATTTCGGACCCGCAGTCAGAGGGAACGGCTTTTGTACAAATTTCTTTGAATCCATCCCTTTCAAAATTGGTGGTGCCCTCGATATCTAATCAATTCGGGAGTTGTATGTTTCTATTTTTTTTATCATTAGCTTCGATTTTCTTCTCCCCAGACTCAATTGTTTTGGTGAGCTCCTCGAGCATTTTCATTATTGCAGGATCGATCCCCGAATTTCAATCTATCTTGCACTGGCCCGGTACGACGAGTGATTTCTAGCTCGACCCCACTAGGAAATCTATGTTGATTTTGTAACTGAGCAATAGCGGCATGCTAAGCCTGTAGCATCTCGAATATCACTTGGAGACTAACTCCTCCGTCTCCTCTGACCTGTGTACCTTGGCCACCAGATCGGCTTTCTCTGTGTATACTCCCTTCGGGATCCGCACCTAGGTCCGTATTTAAAGCAACGTGCAAACTGACATCGACTGGGTTGGCAATCGGTGCTCCCTCGAGATTAGCCTATGGCACCTCGGCTCCTGGAGCAATTACATTATCATTTTCCCCATGAAACTCGTGACCATCTTCACCATGTGTGGGTGCGTATTGTGAGTTTGACATGTTTTAACCTGAGAGCAAAGATACTTGACAAGAATAAGCGTAAAATAATGTGTGTTATCAGAATCAGCACCGAACAAATCACTATTATCCTTAGCCTCACGGTGGGCGCCAAACTGTTTACCCTCGAATTCGGGTAACAATTAAACTTATATTGTGCTTTTAAAAATATGTGATTTCGTCCAATACCAATTGATAGGCAAGAAAGTAAATGAATAAATTAGAGAATAAAATAAATCAAACCAGTATGCGAACCAGGTCTTGACCTAGATTTGAGATAGTCTCGAGGTGGAACAATAAAAAGAGTGAAAGATAAAGCAACTCTGATGAACGATAAGTGAAATAGCTGGAAAGTAGTGAGTGTATATATTCTTATTAGTGAACAAAAAAAATGATCCTTACAAATGAATGGGATCCCTTTTTATATAATAGAGGAGTCCTAAACAAGGTACACTTCTAATTATAGTAGGAAGCCACATTAATATCTGATTAACCACCGTGGATTGATCCATTCCGAGATTCACGCTACGATCCTCGATCAATTTCGGATATCTCGCCTTTTCCGTTACCAAGCTATACCGATGTCACTCGGAGTCTATCTCTTTCTGGCCACGATTGACGTCAACTTTGGTCCGAAAAGTGGCTTCGATTCAGGACTCGACGTCCTAGCTCCTCGACACGACATTCCCATCTCGAGCAAAGGATGAAATCGGGTAGCCCCGATTTCTACCGCATACAAGATGAACATGCGAAATCCCCTTTCCCCCAACTCTGACAAAATAAAAGCAAATTTGAGAAATGTATATACTTCTCGATAATGACAACAGATGCATCGACTAAATTACCTGATGGTACTGTTTCAGTTGGAAAAAATAATTAGTAACAGTATAATGTAGTGGTGTATAAAGGAAATCGATAAATAGCACCAAGCTGATAATCCGAGTTGAACCGAGAAAAAAATTCGACTATGGTTTGATTTGATTTGGCTTGGTGTTAAAAAAATCAGACCATAATTGGTTTGGTTTGGTTTTAACTAAAAAAAGGTCAAACTGAAACCAAACCAACCCGACATTACATGTATACAAATTTTAAAAATATTTTAACATAAAAATAATTATTGTAATATAATTTATAAATATAATTTAAACTCTTTAATAGTTCTCTCTTTTAATGTATTATTTCAAGCTTGGAATTAAAACTTTTGAATGATCAAATATGTTTTATTGCCCATATAAGTTAGTAACTCAAATAAAGCCCAAAGCAAAATCAAATCAATATTAATGCTGACAAAAAAAAATTCTATTCAATACTAGAAATGACAATAATATTTGGATATTTATTTTTTTAGTTTCACATTGATTTAGATAGTGAAAATGCATAACTCAGATTTAATATTATTTAGTCATGTAATTAATACTTAGTACTTATTAGTCATACTTATTTTAACATGACTTATAGCATTTTTGGCCAAGCTTTCTTTTGGCCAAAAGTGTTTTTTTGGCCAAAAGCACTTTTGGCCAAAAATTGAGGTGTTTGGCCAAGCTTTTGGAAGGAAAAAAAGTGTTTTTGAGGAGAAGCAGAAGCAGAAAAAAGTAGCTTCTCTCCAAAAGTACTTTTTTGAGAAGCAATTTTGAGAAAAATACACTTAGAAACACTTTTTTAAAGCTTGGCCAAACACTAATTGCTGCTCAGAAGTGCTTTTCAAACTAATTAGCCAAACACAAACTGCTTTTCATCAAAAGAACTTTTGAAAAAACACTTTTGAAAAAAAAAACACTTCTCAAAATAAGTTGATTTTTGCAGCTTGGCCAAACGGGCTATTAGTACTTTTAGATTGTGTTTATTTTTATTATGGATTATTAATTAGCAATATTTATTTTATGTGATTTGTTGAGCATTTTAGTATAATCATGACTCATCTAACATTATTTTATATAATTTTATTGGCAATATCTTATATAGTTTTATCCTACTAGGACCCAAGAAATATTAAAGCATAAATTATAAATTTTATGCTGTGATAATTTTGTCTGAAAAAAATCTAAAACCCCGAGAAAAACAGTGATTGAAAAAACCAACTTTTGTTGGTTTGGTTTAGTTTGTAAATTTAAAAATTCGAGACAATTGATCTGGTTTGGTAATTGAAAAATCCGAACTAACCCGGCCTATACACCCCTAGCAATGCATTAATAGCTCACGAGCTCCAATATTTTTATATAAAAAGCCAAAAAATTATTATAAAATATGTATCTATCAATTAAAATATAATCATTCCTTTTCAATGCATCTTCTAGTACAGTTAGACATTCAAAATTCATGATTCGCAAAATTTTGGAAATAAAATTTGCTGCAATTTCTAAAATGATATAAAATTTTAATCTTTTAGTTGACATATAATTTTAGTACTTTATGATGAAAGAACTTTCACAATTTATAAGTAACAAACTCTATGTAATTATTTAAAAAATTAATGAGAATATGCATTGCAATAATTCTTCGTCGTCTTAATATAAATGTTAATATATATTTACAGACCCACTTTAAATGTTTACTGATACAACTCATAAATATTAAAATATCGATTATTGCTCTATCGTGCCTAATAGACCTAGCAAGTGTACGTGTAACGATCCGATCAGTTGTTTTGAGCCATAGCATTCCGTTCAGCGATTTAAGGTCTTGAGTTACTTCATATTGTGTATTATGACTTGCGTGTATAGTTGAATTGGATTTTCAGTTGTTTCGGGATTGAATTGGATGAGTGGTTCTCTTTCTAGAAGCTTAAATTGGAAATATTGACTAATGTTTGACTTTTATGAAAACGACCCTGCAACGGTATTTTGATGGTTCTGATAGGTTCGTATTGTAATTTTGGACTAGGGCGTATGCCCACAATTTAATCTGAGGGTCCCTAAGTTGATTTGGCCTATTTTGCCGAAGATCGGTAATTTGAAGGTTTAGAAATTCCTTAGGTTTGACCATGGTTTGACTTTATGGCTATTGAGTTCGGAATTTGATTTTGGAATTTGGAATAGGTCCTTTTTTTATTTGGAACTTATCCGTAAAGTTTGGCGTCATTCGGAATCAAACTCACGGTTGTGTTTTAGAAGTTCTTGAGTTTCATATAAATTTCATGTATTTTGGAGGTCTGATTCATGGTTTCGGATGTTATTTTGATGGTGTGATTGTGCGAGCGAGTTCGTGTTATATTTTTAGACTTGTGTTTATGGTTGGTATGAAGCTCTGAGGACTTGGGTGAGTTTCGGACGCGCTTCGGAGTGATTAAAAGAGTTTTAGTATTGTTGGTTTTTGCACAGACGCTTCAGGTCTCGCAAATGCAAGATTTTATTGTGTTGTTTTCAATGTGCTATTCCATGACTTTGATCTTACTTGTTGACTTGATCTATGATAGTACACTTGCACAATCATATATCGTAATATCAGTTCAAGATAATTCTTGTCGTCCATTGATCATGTACGTATATTCTTGTATATCGGTTTTTTGTTTGAGGACTGGACCGTTGGCACGTGAGTAGTCCGTGCGAATATGAGATATTGTTACTATTAGCACGTGAATTGTCCGTGCGGATATGAAGCTACTGTTATTGTTATTAGCATGTGGGTTGTTCGTGTTACACGTACATTGTCCGTGCAGTTGTGATTTATAAAGTGAGCACGAGATGTCGCGTGATTATGATTCGTGAGTTGGGATTTGTGAAATGATGGTATTTTGGTATGATTCTTGTTGTACATTTTATGTTAAAAACGGTTGTGGTTCTTGTCTTTCTTATTTCCTTCCATTCGTATTTTGGTTGTACTTGATTGCCTGTTGTCTTTACCGCATGTACTCTCTTGGTGACAATTGTTGCTTTGCTACCGTTGTTAGCCTTGTACTAATAGATTGATTAATTGTCCTTTAACTGCCTTTATCTTTTCATTGTTAGATTTTCTCAATATCCTGCACATGTTTCTTTGTCTGGTCGGTATTTTGATCTGACCTTATCACTATTCTACCGAGGTTAGGCTTGATACTGTTAAGCTTGCTGCACATTTTTGTACAAATTCAGGTACCTCGGAGTGTGCGGGTCATCAGTTAGTTGATTGTGAGCTGCTGTGGAGACTTCAAGGTATACCTGCCATCCTATTCGCAAGCTCCGGAGTCGCCTTCTGTTGTCTTTATTTACCGCTGTTTATTTCTATTCCGGAACAGTTGTACTTACAGACTTTTCTAGTGAACTCAGTAGAGCTTATGGCTTGTACAACCAGTTTTGTGATATTATACATCTATTGTGGTTGTTGGCTATATAGAATTTTCTGGTTCTTGTTTAATAGTTGATTGATTTAAATCTGTTAATATCCTAGTTTGTGGTAGGCTTACCTAATCTTTGAGATTAGATGCCATCGCTACGTCCTGACGATGGAATTTGGGTTCGTGATAGTAAGCCTAGTACTTAGTATATCACCAGTAATTTGTGCTCATTTCGATTTGATACTTTCAAAAGATCAACACTCTAATTATCTCTACATAAAGGTTCTTTCAACCGTTTAAAAACTTTTCTTTTTTGTTTCCAAAGGATCAGAATCTTAACTTATTACAACAATTGCTTTTCGACCAGGATATGAATAGACATTTAGGAATCTTAAAATGTTTAACAACCAATCGAAAACCAACTTTGACTTGTATTTAACAACCAATACTCGTCGTTTTGTTGTCTATCAGCCAAACTCTAACTTGGCTGCAATTTCCTGCATTTTGTTATGTTACCCCTAAACTAATCTGCATTCTTTATTTCTTTTTTTTTTGTCCATCAAGTTTTCTTTATTTATTTTATTTGCTTAGTTCTAAGGTCTTTGATTCAAGTCAAAGTCAACCCTATGTAGATTTCTGATGTAAATTAAAGGAAGCAATCTTGAAAGTGCGAAGAAACTAGTGGTCAGCTCAACTATTTTTGTTTTCTTTAGACAACCAAGTCTCTTTAAAATGTTAGCTAACTTTTCCCTTTACTGTGAAACTTCTTTTTCCTTTTCTGTGCTACAGAAAAATAAATATCTCATTGTTTAAAGTAAAGTTGACCATATTTGACTTTTAACAACCAACAGTATGTCGTTTTGTTACTTATCTACTCACTTTCTAGTTTGCCCCCTGGGCCTTTAGTCTCAAGGTAACCTTAAATAACATTTCCAACAACTTGAATATATAAAATGTAAATACAAAGTTCGATCCGGGGTTGTTTGGGACTTTGGATCACATGTTGTTCTAAAATGCATGTTTGTTTATGTGAAGAATCTATACTATACTAAAAGCACGAAGGTCCTTAGCGAAATGTCGTTCGCGTTTTTTACCCTTGATAAATAGAATTTACATGGGATAAAATAGTCATTTTATTATTTTTCTGATATTTAAGATTTCAAAATCAACTAAAATTTATATATATATTTTTCCTTATTTGAATTATGTAACATACCATATTTGTAAAGGAAAATTATAATACATGCATAAGAAAATCTGGTTTTATATGTTTAAGAATCTTTTTTGTTTGTTCTTAGGTCTTAAAACCTCTTTGCTCTTCCGTACGAAGAAAAATTATGCTGCTAACTTGTGGAAAGAAAAGATCTTTCGACTATTTGCAAGCTAACGATGAGGTTTAAGCTTTTCATTTTTTATGTTAATTTCTTCTTCAAGGAATTGTTATTTCATATTTGTTGATTAATTACTTCGGTATTGCGGTGTGAATCTGAATCTTTTTGCTTATAGTAAGCATATATTATGTAGTATTTACTTGAATAGTTCTTTCTATTTTTGTTATAAATATTCATCTATGATTCGTTTAAACTATTGTATAATGTGCGATTCTATATAACAGGATGATAAAAGAATCATCTTCTTGTGCATTGGGGAAAAAAAGATTCATAAATTTTAGGTCTGAATAGAATTGGCTTGAAGGTATGTTCTATGATCCTAATTTTCTTTTTCTTATTTTAGTAGTATAATAATTTCTTAACCAAAAATAAAGTTCTAAATAAACACAAGTTTTGTGATGCCAATTTATGCCGAAACAGGTACTCAGATGCTTCAGTTTCACTCATCACAACGTTTAGGTTGTCGTCTCCTGCCTACTGTTCTCATCTATTCGGCACCTTGATCCAATGACATAATTCTATTCACTGCTTTTTAATTTTGTTATATGTTCGGTCTGTAGACTGAATTCTTGGTGTTCCTTTGGACACATGTGATGAGATATAAATTATTGTTGACCTTTTCTTTTTATAATTTTTATTAGTATTCAGGCTTGTGATTCGATTATAAGAGCATAATAAAAATACTTTGGTATATTGAGAAATTATATTTTCATCATTTAAGCTAAAGGCTTGGTTCGATATGATTTGCTTTCATATACTCCATCTTATTTAGATTCTCGAGTTAATCATATAACACGTTTATTACATGAAATCGATTAAACTAATTACTTCCATCATATGATGTAGGGAAGATTTAGGGCCCGTTTGGCCATAAAAAATTTCACTTTTTTCCGATTTTCATTTTATTTTTGTACGAAATCAATATTTGAACATAAAATTTAGATTTTCACTTGAAGATGCATTTTTAAATTGTTTGAAAATTTTAAAAATTCCAAAAATCTGTTTTTTCAAAATTCAGATCGCTCACAAAAATGTCAAAAACACCCCATAATTGTATGCATGTCCAAAAACAACTCTAATTTTCAAATACAATTTTCACTTTTTTCGAAATTTTACAATTATTATGTCCAAACGCTCACTTAGTCTCCAGTTTTATTAGAAATGAAATAAATGCATATAACCACAATTCAACATATCCTCCAGGTTGTTGTAGCTCTTGATTCAACTCAAAGTCTAGCACCATACATGTTTGGTTGATAATGTTCTTAAGAATTTTTTTTTTCTCATTTGTTCCTCAAGGAAGGTTGATTGATTTTACTCACGGTTGGTTTTCTCCTTCTATTCATTTTATTATGAGGCTATGTAGATCATAATTTCTATGCAATTCTATTATTATTTGGCATAACTTTTGATTTTTTTTCCTTTTCTTTTGATTGTGTTTTATTTTAGGTGTGAGACAGAGGAAAGAAGGGAATACAGAAAATAAGGAAGAAGAGCAGCTATAAAAGTATTGATAATAATTGGCGTTCTGAATAGTTTACATATATAGAACATGCAAGAGACTTCACTATTCATTTATCTATTCATAATGTAAGGCCTTCTGAATAATTTACATTGTTGATTTAACCATTCTTTAAAAAACAGTAAATAGTACTTCATATCATATATTAAAGCGCAAGCAGATTAAATTGAAAAATAATAACCATTATTAATGGAGAAGCAAGCGATGAATTCTTGCTTTTATTTTTACATCGTAGAAGTTCTCTATTATTTATTTAAGAGATCTTTTTCTTGTCTATATTTGAATTGTGCAATAATTTATTTTCATGTTTTGGACTTGAGAGGCTTTTATATGCGACTTATTTAATAATTTTTGTACACATTGGTTGGACTATTGTAATTCATAATAGAAATTCAATATTATTTTTTTTCTACGAGTCTTTATTGCAGTTCAGCATCTCTTATCCATTCACAGATGATCTATCTATATTCAAGAAAATGGTCCATTTTTTTGTATGTATCTTCTTAAGATAGTGAGGATGATATTTGGGTATATCTTATTGTTTGAATTTCTTATGAATATTTGTGGTTCAGTGTGGATTCTTAGGTTCTTTTGTTTCATGCGTTATGTAAATTTTCTCTTTTTTAAAATTTTTTTCCATTATGGAGACAGCCTCTCTACCTGTTAGATATGGGTAAGGTCTGCGTACAGACTACCTTCCTCAGACCCCACATGTTGGGAACATACTGGATTGTTGTTGTTGTTGTAGGCTTTTTTCCATTAGTAAGTGAATTTGAATCTTTTCCCCTTTTTTTTGTGATCATTAAGTTATGTAAATAGGTTTTTTCCCAAATATAATAGTAGTTATTTATATAGGGGAACATATCGAAGAGAGTTGGAGATTGGGAAAAAAGAAGAGGTGCTGGGTGAAGTGGTGGAGAGGTAAATCTTTTACTTTTTTTCACTGAACTATTCTTTAAATCCAATATTTATCGAGTTATTATTTTAAAATATTGTATTATGGTTAAAGTTATAAATACTTCAGTTTTTGCTCTCACTCCCAACCATATACTTATTCCACTTCTGTAATTTTCTTTTTGGCATGATTTAGTGATGGGGGACGATATGAAGTCATTACATAGGATATGTTTCCTAATCCCATAATTAGTAGGTATAGCGGATGTAACATGCGATATACTTATCATTTGAACTATCATAATAGTTTACTGTATAGCGCATGTAATATATGCATTATGTGTACAACGCATATATTACATGCGCTATACTGGACAATTGAGCTGCCATAATAATTAATTGTATAGCATATGTAATACATGCGTTTTATGTTCAACGTTATATTACATGCGCTATATTGACATTTGCCGTCCCTAAGCAATGGATAGTTGCTTACTTGAGGCCGAACGTTCATTCTTGAAAAAATCATTCTTGAATGAATTTGAACCAATTTACTTTAGTTCTTTAGCATCCTTTATACATCACTTGATCTTTACCAATATATACCTTTTCTCGTTGAATCTTGCTACAATATGTCTGTTGAGCGAAAAATTAGAGTTGCATTATATTGGAGCGATGAGGCTATGGTGGAGAATAACTAGGTATACTATAATTATTCTCTATAATGTATTGTTAAGGTGCCACTCACATTGGAGTACGACAAATTGGTATCTCTGATTTGTAAAAGAATGAGGTGAGTAAATGTTCGGCTAATATTAAGGAAACCGAAAGATATCCATATTCGCTTACTCCGCAAGGTGTTGCTTGTTATGCCGAGTTTAACATCGATGATGATGAAACTCGGCATGATTTTTTAAGGACTCCGGATGAACACATGGGTCTTGTGTTAAGAATGTTGTAAATATACGTAAAGTCTGAAGATGTCAACAGTATTGATGTTCCACAAAATATGACTAACACTCAACCATTGTGTGGTATTTTTGGATTTGTTTATCCGAATAGGCTCCGTATGAAAGAGTCTTTCCAGATCAAAACCTATCTCCACGGATTAACAAGGAGCGAGGACATAATTTCTCCTCAATGCAACAACATTGGGAGTCGCCAAGTTTATCGAATTCACAGGTTGAGTGGTAATGTCACGATCTTAATCCCAACCGTGAGGCTGTGATGGCGCCTAGCACCAAATGTTAAGATAGCCAACATAAACAGATAATATTAAAAAAAAGCAGCAACTATCTAATAACTGATCAAAAACATAACATAAACTATCCCAAGATTCTGGTGTCACAAGTACATGAGCATCCAAATCCAGCTAAATACAAGGTTTGAAAGAAATACATAACTGTCCGAAGTAAAAGGAAACAATACAAGAAATAGGAAAATGACTCCAGGGTCTACGAATGAAATGCAACTCTACCTCGAATCACTAACTGGTAGCTGCTAAGTACCTCTCGGGACTCTGTTGGTACCAACGTTAAAATCTATACAAGAAGTGCAGAAGTGTAGTATGAGTACAATCGATCCAATGTACTTAGTAAGTGTCGAGTCTAACTCTAACAAGGTAGTCACGAGTCTAACTCAAATTTGCATGGCATCATCCTTCGTGCTTTTACTCTCATCCTCACCATATAATATAAATAAAGCATGTATACGGCATCACCCTTCGTTCTTTTACTCTCTTCCTCACACGATACGACAAATGCAATAGCACGACATCACCTTTCATGCTTTAGCCTCATGTGTCACCCAAGCAGTGATATCATACAAATATGGAACGGCAACACCCTTCGTGCTTTTTACTCTTCCTCACCAAGCAACAATAACAACCCAAAGTATCAAACAAGGTGGGAAGTAAATTTCAACTTCAACCATGGTGCTAGAATAAGCAAATTCAACTTTCAATATCACAACAATCTCAACATGAACAATAAACTCGAAAGAGAAATGTTAAAGAATAAACAATCTAGCTAAGGCATGGAAGGCATAGTAAATGAAACAACAAGGTGAAAATAAGACCAATTCCGCCTGCATGCTTTATCCCATGACAATGTATATATACTTATCACCTTGCATATGCACCGTCTCCACACATAGTTCACGTAGCAAATAGACCAAACAAGTCCTAATTTCCTCAAGTCAAACTTAACCACGACATTTACCTCACTCTACAATAAAATCAATAATCAATCTGCCTTTGGAAAAACCCTCCAAAAAAACCGAATCTAGCCAATTATCGATCAAATAATTCAAAACAAGTTTTAGAAACTACTCAGGAATGAAAAAGGTTCAATTTTGATCATTTTTTAAAAAGTCAACCTTGGCTCTCTTGGTCGAAATCCATGATTCGAACCAAATTTTGATTACCTATTCACCCCCGAGTTCGGTTAAGTGATTTATTTTGCGTAGGATGGCGTTTCTAGAGTATTATTTTGGCTTGCTTAAGGTAAGCATATCACCTAAAGTTGGTTAAGGCACTACGTGCCTGAGTTATTTGTGATAGCTACGTGTTATAGGTGGCGCACAAGTGTGGGGTGTGCCTATATGCGTGCACCAGGGTATTATTCTTGCTCGGGTAGTCCTTATGCTATGATATTCCTTGAGTTGATTGCTAAGCTTCATATTGTGATGGTTCTTATCTTTGTACCCCTATTGTGAGATATTTGAGGTTACATAGAGGATAATCTCTTTATTGAACTTGATAATTGCTACTTTCGTGATGTAGTTGCCTGATATGAGCTATGATACCACATTTTGAATATTCATGCACCTTAGCACGTCACTTATACATGTCCAGGAGTATGAAATTTGATGTTCATTGATCATGTACATGTATTCTTGCATAATATGCTTTCTGTGTGATATGGATTGAACTGGTAGCACTGTAAGCACGTGATTTTTGCCCTGTATGAGAATTACTCCAAAAAATTCAAAAATAAAGTAATTTTTCTTGGTGTGCAATTTTATGATATTTTGTGATATTTTGAATAATTATTTGTATTTGTTTGTGCATGTTTATTTGCTAAATTAATAAAAAATACAAAAATATGTCGCATTTTGCATGTAGGATTTAATTCTATAATTGTTAGTAATTAAATTTGTTTTACAAAAATTAAAAATTACAAAAATAGGCATCGTTTGCATTTTTAGCATTTAATGTCCAAATATACAATTTTATGCTTAATTATTATTTAATTGTGCGTTAATTGTTATTGGGAGTTAATTTGCGTTTTTTATAACTTAATTTAGTTCTTAATAATAGTTTAAGTATTTTTATAATTTAGTTTTAGAGAAATAAAAGAAGAAAAGAGAGCGAAAATATAAAGAAAGTCGGAATTGGGCCTCTTCTTCGATTTCAAGCCACAGGCCCAAAAAATGGCCCAATCTTCCCTACGACCCAGTCCATTTCGAACTGGGTCGACCCAGTCCATAACCCAACATCCTATTATCTTACAAACAACACAAAACAAAAAAAAGAGAGAAGAAAACCCTAAAAAGACCTAACCAATCCGTCACCCCCCCCCTTTCCTATCTTCTTCTTCTTCTCCAAGTTTCTCAAGCCCCCATGGCTTCCCCCCCCCCTCAAGCTCATCCATGGCTTCTCATTGTCACCCCGCACACACTTACATACCTCGTCTCGTCTCCAAGCTCGTTGAGCTCGACGTCTATGTCGCTGCTGCTTCTGTCTCAACCAAACAACCAAACGAACACAGCCTCGATGAGTCAGCTGTTGTTCGAAGCTCCCATCGCCGCTGCTCGTCACGGCCAAGCTCGCACGCTGCCATCAGGAGCAGTCCGTTCCGCCATGGACGTCGTCGACCAGTTGCTTCTGCTTGCTGTGTTCCATCTTCTTCTGCCTTCTAATACGTCCAGCCATGGACGAGCTTCGACGTCGACCATGTCGTCGTCCATGGCTGTCCGCGCCGTGCTGCTGCTCGCTGCTTCGGACCGCTGCTGCATCTTCCATCTCCTCGACCAGCTGCTGCCATCCGCCATAGCTGCTGCCACGATGTTGTTGCTGCTCGTCGCAGCAGCTCCCTACTGCTTCATGCCTCTCCATCATCTTCGTCTTCGTCGATGTTTTTGAATCGGTTAGTTGGTTTATGTCTCAAATTTCGTCCATATTTTTTGTTCGTTGTTTTTCGGATCCAAAATCGATAAATGATTCAATTCTTGTTTTGTTTGTCCGTCGTTGAAATAATTTTAGTTTGTTCATGTGTTTTGTTGATTTTAATTTTCAGATTCAAATGGTAATTAATTAATTTATTTTTCATGTTTATTTCATGTTTGTTTTATTGTTAGAATGAATATTTGTTAGTTTGATGTTTGTTAGATTCAAATTGAAATTTAATTAACTATTTCTTCAATTTGTTTCATGTGTTTATGTATTGTTAGAAATTGTTAATATTGTTAAGTTCAAGCTTAAGTTCATAATTGTTTATTCGTCGATCTTGTTATTTGTCTAAAAAGAATTTAGTTGTGTTAAAGGAAATATATTGATTTAATCGTTTTAATCCGTCATGTTTGTTGTGTTAAAATAGATTCATTCATGTTCATACTTTGTTTGGATGATCTTGAATCCGAAATTTGTATAGTTTGATTTCTTGTTTATCATTTATGATTATTTCTTGAATTTGTCTCATAATCTTGTTTAAAGTTTAATATAAGAATTGTTTGTTGTAATGTTGTTAGAGTTGATTTTAAGTTCAATATGATTGAATTTAGAAATCTTCATACTTTGTTTGTTGTTGTTGTTGAATCCGAAAATAGGATTGTTTGTTGCTAAAATATTGTTCAATCAAATTTTAGTTGTTCTTTGTTGTTCAATTTGTGTTCATGTGATTTGTTGTTGAAATGTTGTTAAAATCATGTTCATGTGATATTGTTGTTATGATGTTCATCCGTGTTCATATTGTTGTTTGAACATTGTTAGAAATTGATCATATTGTCTATATTTTGGTTAAGTTTGATTAATTGAGGTGTTATAGCTGATGGATAGTTTGGTAATTTATAGTACATTCAGGGGTAGTTTGGTAATTTTCAGTAAGGTCGGAGGGGTAGTTTAGGAATTGTACATTTTGTAATTGTTTATTTGAAGCATGGGGGACAAAATAAAATGGGGTGGGTTGTGATATGGTTATTTAATATAAGGGGGGACAAGACAAAATTTAAAGGGGGAATCTTGCATTATTTTATGTTAGGCATGGGGGACAAAATGAAATGGGGTGGTGTGATATGTTTATTTAATGTAATGGGGATGAGTGGGAAGATAATGGGTTGGGTAGAGAAAAAGTATTGATTTTATTGATTAAAAGATTTATGGGATGGGATTATATATATGAAGTCTTGAACATAAGAGAGGGATAAGACAGAAATACACAGATAGAGAGAAAAAAACGGACAAAGAATAGAAGAGAGAAAAAAAGGGCTGAACATTTAAGAGAAAGAAAAATTCCGAAAAATATTTAAGCTTTCAAAATAAAAATAAAAACTAAAAAATCTTCTGCTTTCTTTCTTTGTTTGAAATTAGTATCAATGGTTGTTGTTTCATTCAAAGCTTAAAGCTTTTGTTTTTGAGATTACTACTCCACCGGTCTGTTACTGGGTTGTTACTGTTGCGGGGCAGTTGTTGCTGTTGTACTGTTATTACTGCTGCTGATTCTCATCTTTATTTTCTTTTGCTTCCAATATCAGGTATATATCTGTAAACTCATGTCATGCAAAGCTTTCTACATGACAAATAAATGAAGCTCGAATTGTAATTTTGTCTTTTATTCATTTAAGTTCGTTAGTTTAAATTTCAGCTTTGTTTCATGTTGGTTAACTAGTAGTGAGTTCGACACGATGGCTATAAGTTAATTGTCTTATTTTGAAATTCGTATAAAAGCTTTGTAATAATGTTATCCATTTCGAAATCTCATTAGTAAAGTCATGATTGAAATATCAAGGTAGGGAACATGGCATAAAATGGGCCATTAATTACATCCCGTAATATTGTTAGCTAAATGTAAAGTAGAATGGAAGTATCAAGAAATTACATTATTAGTATATCTTGTAAAAAATCTGATTTTGGTTTAGATTGATATAAGTTGTATGTTCATATATGGCATGATGATGAGTATATATATAATCATATGTGGAAGGTGAGTTGATACAGCTCGTTACGAGTTTAGAATATTAGGAATGGTTCAAACGTACAACTATATTGCATGAGATGTAATTTTATTGAATCAATTTGTATAATAGTTCTCTTTCTTATCAACTTGACTCTTATCTTCCATTGCAAACATTAACCAAACCATTGCAACTTTGGACTAAAACAAATACATGAGAAGGACATAGGATTTATAAACGAATCGTGGCATTTTATGTAAAAGATATATAGAAGAAGAGTTCGCCTTAAATGAAACAATGAAGATTCTGCGGAAACTATTAATTTGTTTATCATTTTAAGTTCTTTCCCAATTTTATACACGATTCGATTTATGGACATCCAAATGTTGTATCCACGAAAAAATGTTAGTTTTAGATACATATTGTCTGTTTTCTTTTTCACGTCATTAATTCTTTAAAATTTGAGGTATATGATTCATATGTGTAAAACAAGGCTCGCGGTCAACACATAATAACAATTTGTAGAGAACCTTATCAAGAATATTTTTGTGATTAGGGATACGTTCGCGTAACCTGATTATATTTCTAAAAGCAATTCGGATTATGCGTTCGCGCAACTTCGATCGAATATTTAATAAAAGGGATTCCTCGGAGAATATCATTATTAATTTCATAAAAACCCGAGATGTGAGGTTCACTACTTAATTATACAAAAAGGGCAAATGTTCTTGATTTTATTAAAGCATAATTTCGAAAATAATTATTATAATAAAAATATTATCTATATTATTGTGTACACGTGCGCGTGACACAACTCTGCATGTTTTTAAAAAAATATAATTTATAACACGAATATACGTACGCGTGATTCGATTCAAAGAAGGGTCTTTAAATCTAAATAGAAGCGGTAACAATAAAATCATGCAATAAAAATGTATTTTACAAATCAAAATAATCAAGCCGAATATAACAGTTGAGCGACCGTGCTAGAACCACGGAACTCGGGAATGCCTAACACCTTCTCCCGGGTTAACAGAATTCCTTATCCGGATTTCTGGTGCGCAGACTGTTAAATAGACAGAGTCATATTCTCCTCGATTCAGGGATTAAAACCGGTGACTTGGGACGCCTTAAAATTCCCAGGTGGCGACTCTGAAACAAACAAACAAATCCCGTTTCGACTGTCCTTTAATTGGAGAAAACTCCCTACGCCCCTCGCGGGGGCGGAAAAAGGAGGTGTGACAAGCACGTGACCACACCACACGGGTTGTGATATTGAGCTTTTGACCACGCCAGGCAATTTGTGATATTGAGCCTGTGACCACGCCGGGTGGATTGTGATATAATAGTGTCACACCTCCTTTTTCCGCACCCGCGAGGGCGCAGGGGAGTTTTTTCCAATTAAAGGACAATCGAAACGGGATTGGTTTATTTATTTCAGAGTCGCCACTTGGGAGATTTAGGGTGTCCCAAGTCACCAATTTTAATCCCGAATCGAGGAAAAGAATGACTCCATATTACAGTCTGCGTACCAGAAATCCGGATAAGGAATTCTGTTAACCCGGGAGAAGGTGTTAGGCATTCCCGAGTTCCGTGGTTCTAGCACGGTCGCTCAACTGTTATATTCGGCTTGATTATCTGATTTTATACAAGTGTGAACTTATGTGCAAAATTTAACTTTTAACCGCTTTTATCATTTACTGTTTTTATCAAGAATTGCAACGTTGTGAAAATGTATCTCGAACCGCGTTACAATCAATGTACCCGTGGTCGTCGACACACTTTGACTCCGTTGAGATTTGGATTTGGGTCACATCAATGTGCACCCGAGTTTAAGGAAATTAAATTATTAAAGGCGCGCCTAAAGCGACTAGCGTATTTATTTTGGGTAGGACCGTGGAATTTTACTAAACGGTCCATCCCGAAGCCTAAACAATTTTTAAAGCAATATTTATTGAGGGCCCCGCAATTTGTATTTTTATTTGGCGAGGCTCACCTCGTTCTTTATTTCTAATGAATTTGCAACGTCATGGACATGCATCTCGAACCACGTCACAGTCAATGTACCCGTGATTAGAGAGGCATTTCGAATCCGTCGAGATTTGGATTTGGGTCACATAAATGTGCACCCGAGTTTAAGAAGGTAAAGTTTATTAAAGCGTATCCTAAAGAGACTAACGTGTTGTCATTTTAGGAAGGTTGTGAGATTTGCTAAACAACCCGTCCGGGAAACTAAATGCTTCAATGATTTACATTTAACAAGGGCCCCGCATCTGCGTGTTTTGTTTATTTTCATCGAGGCTCATCTCGTTCTTATTTTAAAAGGATATCCTATAGCAACTACGTTTCTTGTCGTGTTCGTCTCTATCAATTGAAAACGGTAGACAGTCCTAATTAATTACATGATTGCGAGTTTACTTATAACAGGATTTAAAATGCTTTTACAGAATAATAAAATGTGACTGCGATTATGGATAACTAGCCGAAAATTATGGGCCCAAACCTAGCTCATGCGAGATGGCCAGACTTAGGCCCCCTTTTTCGATATGGGCCTAACTGATTTGTTTCGATTTGGGCTCGGCCTTCATGAGATTGAGGCCTAGGACTGATTCTTTGTTCTGTGAAATGAGTTTATCAATTTATATGGGACAATCTGGCAAAAGGAGAAAGAATTTTAACTAAAGTGGATAGTTTTCCTATTTGGCTTACATTAGAGAATATATTACACCCTCAGACTAAGTCTAAAGGTACAACTTATTACACTGGGAATGTTTTTTTTCACCTAACAGCACACATACATGACTAGCATGCATTAACCTGCATTGATACACTAAGCATGTAGGCTACTTCTATTATCCAAACAAAAATGTAACAACAACCTTGACGTACCGGACCTCGACGGAACTCATCCCGGACAGAACTTCTGGGCTGTTTTTTGAACGTTTTCGTTAGGTTTCAGCTTGTGCGTATGTGTGTTTTCTTGGTCAGTCATGGCAAGGGGGAAGGGTCGTTCATGGCTGAACTCTGCAAGCAGTTGTTTGGACGTGGGGGTGACGACGGGCAGTAACGACGGAGAAGCTGGACGGGATGGGTGGAGTTGGTTGCGACGAGGGGTGCGACTGGGTTTTGGTCGTTGATGGTGGCTTTGGGGTGGTTGACGGACTGTTTGGTGGAGCTGGAGCTGAGGGACAGTGACGACGCAGCAGGTAGCGATGCAAACTGCTGGTTTTTCCGGTGGTTGACGGGGAGGGCTCCTAGGTTTTTTGCTAGGTTTTTTGGTGAGGAAGAAGGCGATGGGGGGAGATGGCGTCGGGGTCGTTAACGGGGGTGGATGGGTCGTGGTGCAGGTGGTTTCATGGGGTAGCTGGGCTGTTTCGGACGTGAGTTTTTGGACGAGGTCGACGGAGAGAGCTGGATGGAGGTGGGCGATGGAACTGGTGGTTTTGTTGGTGGGGCAGACGAGGGAGGTGGTCGTTTGGAGGTGGTCCGTTTGGTGATGCCTGGTGATGGTAGTTTTGGTGACGGGGGTGCGAGGATGGTGAACGGCGCAGGGAGCTGGAGTTCCGGCGTCGGGGGGGGGGGGGGGTTGCGACTGTAGGGGTGCCGGGGAAGGTGACGGGTGGTGGAGTTGGTGCTTGGGTGGTTTGTTCATTTTTTTTTACAGTAGGTTTTCTCTGCTAGGGTTTTTGTTCTTCCTCTCTTGAGGAAGAAGATGATCAACAGTGGAAAAAAAAACCAATCCCTCAAAATCCTGTCCGTTTCTCAATTTTTCAAAAGTCCCGTCCTTTTTTTAATTATTTCAAAATCCCCTTTTTAAAATGTTTTTGTCGTGCCTTTGTAATGGTTTTGCCCAGGGAAATGAGCCCCACACGTGGTGGGGTTCGAGACTTGTGTCCCCCACGCGTGGTGGGGTTTCCCGTGTACGGGATTCCGTCCGTGTTCCCCACGCGAGTCCCCTCATGTGTGGTGGACTCGAATTATTATGGGCTAAGTCCGAAATTAGGCCTAAAAGCGGGTAATTTGAACCCAAATATTATTCTTTTGCCCGGACCCGATTAAGAACACGACTTTGTTCGACTAATCCTATGTAAGCAAAATAACTACAAAATAAGACTAATATTTAAAACAAAACTATATCTTTTTTTAATATTTTTTTCAAGATTTAAAATAGCTCCAAAATATTAACAAAACTATTTTTTGTAATTTTCATTTTTTATATAAAGATAAAATACAAAGTAATATTTTTTGTATTTTTCAAAAATTAAAATGACTACAAAACATTAATTAGAACTATATTTTTGGTTATTTTCGAAATTATACAAAGTACAAAAATAAAGTGCAATTTTTGTATTTTTTCAAGTTTATGAGAAATACATAAACTAAAATTTATATATATATTTTTTGTAATTTTTCTTTTTGCAACGAAATAAAGTAAAAATAGTTAAAATAGCTATACTAGACCCAATTTCACATATTCACGCTAAAAATGTGAAAATTCTCTGGGAGGGTCAAAAATCAGGTGTCTACAGCTGCCCTCTTTGACTGGAAACACGAAGAGTTTTCCGACAAAGAACGACTAGACATGTTTTTGACCCGACCATTACTTGGACGGACTACACTAAGGAGAGGAAGGGAATGTGACCGAGCCCTGGTATCTGAGCTGCCTACATATCCTTGGTTTTACAGGAATCAGGCCACGTGTAGTTCGGAAATGAGAGAGAGATGGTAGAGTGTACCGAGGTGAAGAGCCGATCGAGGTGCCGTTCCGTTGAGGTTCCGGTCTGCGGTCCTGTCATTACATCAAAATGATAACTGAAAAAGACTAACTAAACCTATCAGCTACTAGTTACAAGGATTCCTATCTCTAAGTCTTCTGAAACTTGATCTTGAGTCTTGAATGGTGCTTCATACAGACTTTGGATTTGAACATTGATACTTGCTAGTTGTAGGTGCTAGTTCTTGAGCAGATCACATCTGTTCTCCACATCCGTGCTTCGGATTCATTCATTTTTTTCTCTTCTTTTTTTTCTTTTTCTTTTTGTGACTAGCTTTCGTTGACTATCTCAGACTGTTGACTCGCATTTTTGAGGCGAGCTTCCTGTTGTTCCTAACTTGGATTGAATGCTGGGGATTTTGTTGTAGCCTTCTGCCTCCAATGGGTTACGGCTTGACCTTGAACGATGTTCCTCTATTCTACAAACGGACCCCTAACTTCTTCAATCTTTGACATATAACAACCTCCGCTCTACAGGCAGGCTCCTGACAACCAAAACAAATAACACAAATGAAATTTCCTAACCCGGTTTGTACTGGGAAGGTTTGTGAGTCGTTAACAAAATCGTAACCCGCCGATACTACTGATGCCATGCTGAGAGTGAACTAAATACTAGACTAGGATGTGCATCTCCTACGAGTAAACTCTCCATTTAGGAAGTGAGTCTCCTAAAATAAAATATAACCTAAAATGTATTCCCTTGTTATACAGGTGGGCGCCTAACTTCAATGCTTGAAATGTAAAGACTGGAATGTATGCCTCTGTTATCTGGGCGGGCTCCCAACTTCAACACTTGAAAAGTAAAGACTGGAATGTATGCCTCTGTTATCTGGGCGGGCTCCCAACTTCAACGCTTGAAATATAAAGACTGAATGTATTCCTCTGTTATTATGGGCGGGCTCCCAACTTCAACGCTTGAAAAGTAAAGACTGGAATGTATGCCTCTGTTATCTGGGCGGGCTCCCAACTTCAATGCTTGAAAGTAAAGACTGAATGTATTCCTCTGTTATTATGGGCGGGCTCCCAATTTCAACACTTGAAAGTAAAGACTGAATGTATGCCTCTGTTATTATGGGCGGGCTCCCAACTTCAACAACTTTTAAAATAAACGCCACTCCTCTCTTCAGGCGGGCTCCTGATTTCAACAACAACTTTTAAAATAAACGCCACTCCTCTCTTCAGGCGGGCTCCTGATTTCAACAACTTTGAAAATAAAATGCCATTCCTTTCTTTAGGTTGGCGAGATTTAAACAACTTTAAAAATAAATGCCACTCCTCTCTTCAGGCGGGCTCCTGATTTCAACAACTTTTAAAATAAACGCCACTCCTCTCTTCAGGCGGGCTCCTGATTTCAACAACAACTTTTAAAATAAACGCCACTCCTCTCTTCAGGCGGGCTCCTGATTTCAACAACAACTTTTAAAATAAACGCCACTCCTCTCTTCAGGCGGGCTCCTGATTTCAACAACAACTTTTAAAATAAATGCCACTCCTCTCTTCAGGCGGGCTCCTGATTTCAACAACTTTTAAAATAAACGCCACTCCTCTCTTCAGGCGGGCTCCTGATTTCAACAACAACTTTTAAAATAAACGCCACTCCTTTCTTCAGGCGGGCTCCTGATTTCAACAACAACTTTTAAAATAAACGCCACTCCTCTCTTCAGGCGGGCTCCTGATTTCAACAACAACTTTTAAAATAAGCGCCACTCCTCTATTCAGGCGGGCTCCTGATTTCAACAATAACTTTTAAAATAAACGACACTCCTCTCTTCAGGCGGGCTCCTGATTTCAACAACTTTGAAAATAAAATGTCATTCCTTTCTTTAGGTTGGCGAGATTTAAACAACTTTAAAAATAAACGCCACTCCTCCCTTCAGGCGGGCTCCCGATTTCAACAACTCTTGATGAAAATAAACGTCATTCTTCTCTTCAGGCGGGCTCCTGATTTTAACAACAACTTAGGAGGAAATGCCTCTCCTATGGGTAAAACTAAAACAAACTTAGGAGGAAATGCATCTCCTATGGGTAGAACTCTAAAATTAACTTAGGAGGAAATGCATCTCCTATGGGTAAAAACTAACTTAGGAGGAAATACGTCTCCTATGGATAAAACTAAACTTAGGAGGAAATGCGTCTCCTATTGGTAAAATAAACTTAGGAAGTGCGTCTCCTATTGGTGAGATTATTCTTAGGAAGTGCGTCTCCTATTGGTGAAACTAACTTAGGATGTGCGTCTCCTGTTGGTGAAACTTACTTAGGAAGTGCGTCTCCTGTTGGTGAAACTTACTTAGGAAGTGCGTCTCCTATTGGTGAAGGCGTGGAATGTATTCCCTTGTTATACAGGTGGGGCGCCTAAAATATGCAATGGACAGACAAGAAAAGTATTCCTCTCGTTATTCAGGTGGGCGCCTGTCAAGAACTTTAAAGACTGAAATGTATTCCTCTCGTTATACAGGTGGGCGCCTGGCAAGAACAACAACTTTGAAAATAGAATCCTATTCGAGGGCGGATGAACCCAAAATATCCTATTCGAGGGCGGATGAACCCAGAATATCCTATTCGAGGGCGGATGAACCCAGAATATCCTATTCGAGGGCGGATGAACCCAAAGTATCCTATTCGAGGGCGGATGAACCCAAAGTATCCTATTCGAGGGCGGATGAACCCAAAGTATCCTATTCGAGGGCGGATGAACCCAAAGTATCCTATTCGAGGGCGGATGAACCCAAAGTATCCTATTCGAGGGCGGATGAACCCAAAATATCCTATTCGAGGGCGGATGAACCCAAAATATCCTATTCGAGGGCGGATGAACCCAAAATATCCTATTCGAGGGCGGATGAACCCAAAATATCCTATTCGAGGGCGGATGAACCCAAAATATCCTATTCGAGGGCGGATGAACCCAAAATATCCTTAAGACTTGAAAATGTCTTACCTGGAAAACTTGGTGGGGATTACTTACTTACCTGTTGGGGGGTAAAATGTTATCAGCTGGGGGTACCTGACTTCAAGAAAATTTTTCTAAATGGAAGGAAAATTTTCTGCCCCAGTTTGATAATATCTCTTGTGGCATGCAGTTCTGGCATCAATGCTATTTCCGTTACCTGCTTCAAATCAAACAAAATTTTGTTAGTTTAAAACGCGGTGGTTGGTTGTGATACTCCTACTGGGATGACTTTCCCTTTCTCTCTTCCTTGCTCTGTGCTCCACAACTTGTTGGGGATGATATTATTTGCTGGGGATAATCCCTTTCTGCTGGGGCTATCCCTCTTCTTTTGTGGCATAGCTCGGAAACTGGCATTTCCCCGACCTTTTAGTCTAGCATGAATTTCCCCAAATCATGCTCACTGCTTTCCTTGCTTTGTTCATGGGCCTTGGCCTTGAGGTTTATAACTTTTGATAAAGGCAATGGTATCCCTCTTGACACTTGTCAATCTTTTGTCAATTCCCTTTTGCTGGGGATATCTTTTTGACACTGGCCTCGCGCTTGTTCCTTGACGACTATACCATTTGGATGTACTAGTCAGATCTCATCTGGCATAATTGGAAAGCTGATGGCATATTTTGAAGTCAATTCACACTTGTTCTGACCAAACAGACTCTATTGGGGATTTTTCTATGAAAGGAAAAAGATAAAAGGGAACAGAATAAAAAGACCAAGGGAAAAATGACTCTTTAACAAAAGAAACTATAAATAAAAACCTATCAAATGCAGATACCGACTCTAATGGCCATGACATGCATATGCGGCCTATCCTCTATCGTCAATCGTCTTTTAAGATCTTCAATTGGCGATTCCCCATCTGATTCTCAATCTTATTCGACTTGTAGTGCCCGAAGGGTTTTCACTATCAAGTCTCTCTCATTTTTGGGTTCTTCTCTCAGCTTTCATCGCCTTATGGTGCCTGTGAAGGTTTTCACCAATAAGACTCTCTCGTTTTATATCTCTCTCCAACTGGGGGGATTTGGAGTGTTGCCGGTATGACTCTTTCTGTTGGAGATTAGAGTCCTTTCTGCTGTGAAACAGAATGTTATGCTCACCGGTAAGACTCTCATTTGTCGGACTTGGCATCTTTTGAAGACTGATCAGAAGGTCTTTCTTTGGACCGTAATGTGGGTTTTGGATAGGGCTAGAAAGAAAGGGTATAAAAGGCTCAAAACAAATGCATCAATTTTGGGTTTTTAGTTACAACCTTCGGAATTAGATTTATTTACAACAAACGCAACTTTTGCCCCAGTTTCTTGCTTGGGGATATTTTAATTGATTTTTTTTCATTTTTTCAAAACTATGACCGAGCCGTGAAGTGCCTACGTATCCTCTTTGAGGAATCAGGTCAAACGTAGTTCCCAATTCCTCTTTTTTCTTGTGGCTTTCTTTTTGTTTTTGTTATCATTTTTTTTTTCTTTTTTTTCTTTTTTTTCTCTTTTTTTCGTTGTTGTTTTCTTTCTTTCTCTCTTTTTTTCTTCGTTGCTACTGATTCCGAACGAGGGGTATGAAAGAAAAATAAATAAGGCTAAAAAGGGGTAACGAAGGATAGAGTGTTTGGGTAGCAGAACAAAATGCCTTCGTCATTCCAGTCTTCAAGACATGCCAAGTGCAAACAACACAATTAAACAATAGATTTATAGTCTCTTCCGATGGTGCTGGACTTGACAATTATATTCAACATCTGTTTGTTCATTTGTCACTTCTAATGCACCGTTGGGCGACACTCTCATTCTCATTATTATGAACGACCCTCATGCCCATTTAGGCGAATCTTTCTTTAACGGTTTTCTTTGTGTTTAACTTGCCCTAGTTCCACATGACTCGAGCTCTGAATATTCTCAAACCGTTCTTATTTTCCGGGGTTTTATGATAAACTTTTAAGATTAGGCCCAAAGTGTGTGCGCATGTCATGTCACTAGAATCGGCGCTGAACAAAATGACAAAAGGACTAAACAAAAGATGACTGAAAATAATAAAAGACCGGATCTTGCGTTAGCCTACCGGTGAAATGGTTTGAATAACAAAACAAACAAAACAAACCAGAACAAAAATCCTGAAACAAACTGGACAAAATTTAAACAACCGCTATGACAAAACGGAAAGTTAAGACAATTTGACACAAGACAATATCCGGCTTATAACCCTAATAATCTGAACAACAGAAATGACAACAAAATAAGCCACCACAAGCTTCTCTCTTGCTGACCAAGGAAACGAAGCGTCCTCCCACTTTAGCAAAAACTGGCATCTTAGCCACTGAGCTTTGCATCAATACTGCCAAGACTATTGCCAGCTTCAACATCATCAACCTCCGTCGACAAGCTCTCGATAGGGTTCGAGTGCTCCATGTCACTGTTATTGATCACAATCCGCCCTTCTTGGATCATTTTCTCCACTTCCCTTTTCAAAGTACGACAGCTCTCAACGTTGTGCCCTACGACATTGGAGTGGTATGCGCATCGCGCTGCCGGATCAAAGTTCCTTGCAAGTGGATCTGGAGTACATGCGGGGAGTGGCTCAATCAAGCCAGCATGCCTTAGCCTTCCAAACAGACTGGCATAAGATACTCCGATAGGGGTGAGAGTCTTTCCTCGTTTCAATAGCCTCTTCATTCTTGCATGTTGACAGGGCCGGAAACCTGATCCAGGTGGCTTTTGGTAGGCTTGTGTAGGGGGGTAGGCATTTTGTGGAGCCAGGTGCCTGGAAAGTGAAGTATGGCGGGGAAAGAAGCGGTGTTGGGGAGCGGAGAAGCATTGAGGAGTGATGGAGCTACTCGGGTAGCTGGGAAAGCTGCCATAAGCGGGTTGGGATGGAGAGTATGGGGGATCTTCCGTTATGGTGTTGGGTGCTTGGGAAATGACAAAGTTCAAGAGGCTTGGCGGTGGAGGGGGTGGTGCATTTCCAGTTATCCATGCCTGATACATATCTGCCACATGTTGTCTCAGCATTTTCACTTCCTCTACCAACCCGTTGTTCCGTTCGACCAATTGTTGTCGGTCATCCATACCGACCCACTCGGTTTTGCGGTTCTGAGCCATTGTCCTTTGATTTTGCTTTGCAGGGAGGAGCTACCACAACCAACCACTTTTCTATATATGAACACATCAAAGGGAAGCCATCAACGTTAGTGTTAGGGCATTTGACAGACAATCATATATCAGAGATACAATTGTGCCCCTCTGAAAATTTCCCACACTTTCCTTTATTTATTTATTCCTTTTATTATTATTATTTTTTTTAGTGGTGGTCGAATCTTATGGAGATTGCCTACGTATCATGTCCCCGCATGAATCAGACCTTGCGTAGTTCGGGCCAATAAAAGATAAACAATAATAAACATTTTTTCAATTTTCATATTAGAACAAACTGGGTTTCAAAGGTTTGAAGATGACCTACAAACTCGAAAATCAAACAACCCGCATATTCTAATCAAAAGATTTACAAACTTAAAAACAAACGGCCAGCTTCCTTTCCCCGTTTGTCAAATGCAACCAAATGGCTATTCTTGCAAATGTGGCCCCTTCCAATTCTCACATGAATTTTGAGGCCGGGGAGGATTATTTTATGACACTTTACCAACTTGTCCATTCTTTTACGAAAACAGCCTTTCGACAACTGAAAGATATTCCAAGGCTATTTCGGTAAGAACGGTTTAAGACGCGGCCGAAGCTGGCTTGGCTTATTTTGACAAAAGACGGTATACACCTGACCGTTTACTCTTTGTTTTTTTTTTCAAATTACGATAAAAACCTTGTGTTGCAAACACGGCCTTTCGACGTCTCGGGGACGAAGCTTTTTAAGGCTGTGTGGGTCAACTGGACCAAACTCTTAGACATGACCCAAAAGGTGGCTGTTTACGCAAAGTCAGCCTTCCGGCGTCCCTTTCGGGAACATGCGGTTATTTATGACAAACATCATCTCCTGACTTAGTTATGACTCTTTTATTGTTTTTCAAAAATAGGAAACTCAATATTGCAAACACGGCCTGTCAACGTCTCGGGGACGAAGATTTTTAAGGCTGTGTGGGTCAACTGGACCAAATTTTAAAAAATGACCCAAAGGTGGCTGTTTATGCAAAGTCAGCCTTCCGGCGTCCCTTTCGGGAACATTTGGCTATGTCTTGATAAAACAGCGTCACCCGACTTCTTTATGACAAAAACTAAAATTTGACGTATATTTTTTTTTATTATTATTATTATTATTATTTATTTTTGGCTTTTTTAGCAAAAGGTGGGTTGGACCCGATGAGGGTTGCCTACGTATCTCACATCCGGTGAGAATCAAACCCGCGTAGTTCGGGTAAATAAACCATTTTTGAGAAAACCCTTTTCCATTTTCTATTCTTTTTTTAATATATATTTTTATATAGCAAACAAACAAACTATTATTTTTCATTCATAACAAACAAACTAACTAACGTAAAACATAAAACATTCCCTTTTTTTTTCATTTGTTTTCTTATTCTAAAGAAAAAGAAAATGTTTTTTTTTGGAATTTTCACCTTTAATAAAAGAAATGCTTAAAAAAATATTTTTTGAATTTTGAATTTTTAAAGAAGAATCAAAATATTTTTGAATTTTCTTTTGAACCTTTTTTTTGGATTATATATATATTTATTTTGGAACAAATAATAAAATCACGTTCAACGCCCGACTCTTTTTATATTTTATTTTTTTTTATTTTTGGCATTTTCATAGACAAGCAAACTAAAATAAAAAAAAACATTTTAAAAACCAAACTCTTTTTCATTTTCATTTAATGGCAAAACAAACTATTTTCTTTTCAATATTTTTTGGAAAAAAACAAGACAGAACAATGATGATTTTTTCTTCTATTTTTCCTTTGCTACTAATAAGACATTTTTTCTCATTTTCTCAAAATTTCGGCAGAGTTTCTATACTACTCGGGCATTGGTTTCTTTTTTCTAACAATAAGTAGTCACATCTCTACACTGTTATTTTCTCCTCTTTTCCACTATTTTCTAATTTGTGGATGATGAAAACATACACAATCTTTTTTTTTTTGAATTTCCAATGTTTCTTTCTATATATATACATATATATTTTATTTTTTTATATTTATTATATTTTCAAAAATGTGGCATGGGGGACATAGGGAATTTCAAGACTTCTTGGATTCCGCCAATGTTCCCCATGTGCTTTTCAAAAATGAAGCGTGGGGGACATAGGGGAATTCCAAGGCTTCTTGGATTCCACAAATGTTCCCCATGTGCTTTCCCAAAAAGCAAGCGTGGGGGACATAGGGAATTCCAAGGCTTCTTGGATTCCACAAATATTCCCCATGTTTTGATTAAAATAACATCATGCTGGAAATGACCAAATGACCCATTCGCCCTTGACTAAATACAACATGTAGCACATAGGATGCCGAAAGATGGTCTATTATTTTCAGGTTGCTTGTCCTAGACGGACCCAACCCCTATGTTGAGTCCCCTAAGTCAAATGCACATGATGCAAATAAACGTTCCTACTAGGGATCCGGCATGTGGCTTTGTTATACTAGGTTCAAAAACCTGGGTCGGTGTTCTAGACAGTGTACCCGAGCGGACAACTCGAGCTGAGGAAGGAGCTCCTTTCCGGGAACCAAAAGGCCAGCCGGCTTAGAAACTTTCCGAGCCTCTTTTATTTAGGGTATGACACTAACAGAATAGGGAGTCTCAACCAGTAAGCACATCCCCGGAGGTAAGAAGAGAAAGGTTTCGGCACAATTTATATACAGTTCAAATAATATTAAAGCGGTAAAAGCATCACTTAGCACATTGAGCCCAAACATATAATAAAATCAGATAATAAATAAAGCCAAATAATAACAATTATTCTAAGCTCGAATTCTAAACCCTGAACCAGTGGTTCTGGGTTATATACTCCCCAGCAGAGTCGCCAGAGCTGTCACACCTCCTTTTTCCGCACTCGCGAGGGCGCAGGGGAGTTTTTTCCAATTAAAGGACAATCGAAACGGGATTGGTTTATTTATTTCAGAGTCGCCACTTGGGAGATTTAGGGTGTCCCAAGTCACCAATTTTAATCCCGAATCGAGGAAAAGAATGACTCCATATTACAGTCTGCGTACCAGAAATCCGGATAAGGAATTCTGTTAACCCGGGAGAAGGTGTTAGGCATTCCCGAGTTCCGTGGTTCTAGCACGGTCGCTCAACTGTTATATTCGGCTTGATTATCTGATTTTATACAAGTGTGAACTTATGTGCAAAATTTAACTTTTAACCGCTTTTATCATTTACTGTTTTTATCAAGAATTGCAACGTTGTGAAAATGTATCTCGAACCGCGTTACAATCAATGTACCCGTGGTCGTCGACACACTTTGACTCCGTTGAGATTTGGATTTGGGTCACATCAATGTGCACCCGAGTTTAAGGAAATTAAATTATTAAAGGCGCGCCTAAAGCGACTAGCGTATTTATTTTGGGTAGGACCGTGGAATTTTACTAAACGGTCCATCCCGAAGCCTAAACAATTTTTAAAGCAATATTTATTGAGGGCCCCGCAATTTGTATTTTTATTTGGCGAGGCTCACCTCGTTCTTTATTTCTAATGAATTTGCAACGTCATGGACATGCATCTCGAACCACGTCACAGTCAATGTACCCGTGATTAGAGAGGCATTTCGAATCCGTCGAGATTTGGATTTGGGTCACATAAATGTGCACCCGAGTTTAAGAAGGTAAAGTTTATTAAAGCGTATCCTAAAGAGACTAACGTGTTGTCATTTTAGGAAGGTTGTGAGATTTGCTAAACAACCCGTCCGGGAAACTAAATGCTTCAATGATTTACATTTAACAAGGGCCCCGCATCTGCGTGTTTTGTTTATTTTCATCGAGGCTCATCTCGTTCTTATTTTAAAAGGATATCCTATAGCAACTACGTTTCTTGTCGTGTTCGTCTCTATCAATTGAAAACGGTAGACAGTCCTAATTAATTACATGATTGCGAGTTTACTTATAACAGGATTTAAAATGCTTTTACAGAATAATAAAATGTGACTGCGATTATGGATAACTAGCCGAAAATTATGGGCCCAAACCTAGCTCATGCGAGATGGCCAGACTTAGGCCCCCTTTTTCGATATGGGCCTAACTGATTTGTTTCGATTTGGGCTCGGCCTTCATGAGATTGAGGCCTAGGACTGATTCTTTGTTCTGTGAAATGAGTTTATCAATTTATATGGGACAATCTGGCAAAAGGAGAAAGAATTTTAACTAAAGTGGATAGTTTTCCTATTTGGCTTACATTAGAGAATATATTACACCCTCAGACTAAGTCTAAAGGTACAACTTATTACACTGGGAATGTTTTTTTTCACCTAACAGCACACATACATGACTAGCATGCATTAACCTGCATTGATACACTAAGCATGTAGGCTACTTCTATTATCCAAACAAAAATGTAACCAACAACCTCGACGTACCGGACCTCGACGGAACTCATCCCGGACAGAACTTCTGGGCTGTTTTTTGAACGTTTTCGTTAGGTTTCAGCTTGTGCGTATGTGTGTTTTCTTGGTCAGTCATGGCAAGGGGGAAGGGTCGTTCATGGCTGAACTCTGCAAGCAGTTGTTTGGACGTGGGGGTGACGACGGGCAGTAACGACGGAGAAGCTGGACGGGATGGGTGGAGTTGGTTGCGACGAGGGGTGCGACTGGGTTTTGGTCGTTGATGGTGGCTTTGGGGTGGTTGACGGACTGTTTGGTGGAGCTGGAGCTGAGGGACAGTGACGACGCAGCAGGTAGCGATGCAAACTGCTGGTTTTTCCGGTGGTTGACGGGGAGGGCTCCTAGGTTTTTTTGCTAGGTTTTTTGGTGAGGAAGAAGGCGATGGGGGGAGATGGCGTCGGGGTCGTTAACGGGGGTGGATGGGTCGTGGTGCAGGTGGTTTCATGGGGTAGCTGGGCTGTTTCGGACGTGAGTTTTTGGACGAGGTCGACGGAGGGAGCTGGATGGAGGTGGGCGATGGAACTGGTGGTTTTGTTGGTGGGGCAGATAAGGGAGGTGGTCGTTTGGAGGTGGTCCGTTTGGTGATGCCTGGTGATGGTGGTTTTGGTGACGGGGGTGCGAGGATGGTGAACGACGGAGGGAGCTGGAGTTCCGGCGTCGGGGGGGTTGCGACTGTAGGGGTGTAGGGGTGCCGGGGAAGGTGACGGGTGGTGGAGTTGGTGCTTGGGTGGTTTGTTCATTTTTTTTTACAGTATGTTTTCTCTGCTAGGGTTTTTGTTCTTCCTTTCTTGAGGAAGAAGATGATCAACAGTGGAAAAAAAACCAATCCCTCAAAATCCTGTCCGTTTCTCAATTTTTCAAAAGTCCCGTCCCTTTTTTAATTTTTTCAAAATCCCCCTTTTAAAATGTTTTTGACCGTGCCTTTGTAATGGTTTTGCCCAGGGAAATGAGCCCCACACGTGGTGGGGTTCGAGACTTGTGTCCCCCACGCGTGGTGGGGTTCCCCGTGTACGGGATTCCGTCCGTGTTCCCCACGCGTGTCCCCTCATGTGTGGTGAACTCGAATTATTATGGGCTAAGTCCGAAATTAGGCCTAAAAGCGGGTAAATTTGAACCCGAATATTATTCTTTTGCCCGGACCCGATTAAGAACACGACTTTGTTCGACTAATCCTATGTAAGCAAAATAACTACAAAAATAAGACTAATATTTAAAACAAAACTATATCTTTTTTTAATATTTTTTTCAATATTTAAAATAGCTACAAAATATTAACAAAACTATTTTTTGTAATTTTCGTTTTTTATATAAAGATAAAATACAAAGTAATATTTTTTGTATTTTTCAAAAATTAAAATGACTACAAAACATTAATTAGAACTATATTTTTGGTTATTTTCGAAATTATACAAAGTACAAAAATAAAGTGCAATTTTTGTATTTTTTCAAGTTTATGAGAAATACATAAACTAAAATTTATATATATATTTTTTGTAATTTTTCTTTTTGCAACGAAATAAAGTAAAAATAGTTAAAATGGCTATATTAGACCCAATTTCACATTTTCACGCTAAAAATGTGAAAATTCTCGGGGAGGGGGGGGGTCAAAAATCAGGTGTCTACAAATAGCACGTGAGTTGTTTGGGTAGCATATGGATATGGATCCATCACCTAGGGCCACCCTCTCATATGTCTTTTTGATGGTATACATGCGGTTTGTGAGAAACCGACGGGTTTTTGGTTGAGGTGGACTTTGGGAAAAACTAATTAGTGGTTTGATTTGGTTGTGGTATCTCTGAGGAAAGAGCGACCGATGTTTGTTTTGGTTATTGCATTTCATCTTTACTTTCAATTTCCTTGGTTGTTTACCTGATTTATTTTCATATCCTCTTTATATGTTGGATTGTTGACTGAGCAGAGTATGTTGAGTTACTGTATGCACCAAGATGATTTTATTTGTGATTCATGACTTGATCATATTATTATTCTGCACTTTTTAGAATTATGAACTGTATAGGTGATTAGCAAGGATCATTTATAATTATTGCTTATATTATCTTGCCGAGGTTAGTTATGATGCTTGCTGAGTACATGAGGTTGATTGTACTAATACTACATTCTGCACCTTGCGTGCAGATCTTGGAGATGAGTTATTGTGGATGGCGGAAGTTGGCATTGAAGATGTACCTGCTTTCCAGATATAGCTACCACTTGTCATTGGTAGTTTTAGATTTATATTTTGTTTATGTATATTCCAAACAGATGTTGTATTTATTTTCATACCAGCATTTATAAACTTAAGTCTTAGTGGCTCATGAATTGTATTACCAATCCTTGGATTATTATATTGAAATTCAGTTATTTCACTTATTGATTTCTTATTATTTTCATTAAAGTTGGGTTGACTATTGTTTGGCTTACCTAGCGGGTTGGGTTAGATGACATCAAGACTAGATCAATTTTTTGGGTCGTGGCAGAGCTTATCTTTGGTTGATGAATCTTGAGATTGAGAAGTGGACTCTGTATAAGGATGGTGGCAGAAGATGGGAAGTTTTGACTACAAATATCTCAGAGTCTTTCAATGGGTTGTTGAAGTCAGTCCGTGGATTGCCAGTCACTGGCATGGTGCGTATGTCATTCAAGAAACTGGCGGAGATATTTGTTGATAAATTTTGCAGTGCATCCTTCTTATTCGAAAGGAGTGTTCAAAGTATGTCAAAACCGATGCAATAGTTTGAGTGTTATAGAAGCGGTCATAGTGGCGTACATATTTTCAATATTGTAATGATCGAAATATTTTTGAAGTTCGCACCAATTTGCAACGAGGCTGGGGTAACAATACCCACACTGTCAATGAGAGCACGTGATTATGTTCATGTGGTAAATGGACGATTTATCACTTGTGTCACGACCCCAAAATCACACCTTAGGAATCGTGATGACACCTAGTCTCTAGACTAGGTAAGACTAACACATATTGAGAATTTAGCAGAATTAACGACTAAGATATCAATTTAAGCTGATAAAAAAAATAATAAAACCAAATCGGAACCACAATTATACAATCCCAAAATAGAGCCATAAGCTCTACTGAAATACACTAGGTATCTCTATTACAATATTGTTCGGAAACAAAAGAAACATTAGCATATGATCACTATAAGGTAGCTACTAGGCCTGCGAGCGTCACGCATGTATACCTTGATGTCTCCGCGAAGTCTAAAGTAGCTCACTAGTATCGAGCACGGGCAGAGGTACATGGATCTGCACAAAAATGTGCAGAAATGTATGAGTACAATACAACGGTACCCAGTAAGTATCAAGACTAACCTCGATGAAGTAGTAATGAGGTCAAGTCAAGACAATTACTAAATATAATCTAACAATGGAAAGTAAAAGCAATAAATAACAACAAAGCAGAATGACAATATGAGGCTAACAACGAAAGTAAAAGCAATAAATGACAACAAAAAGTGAACATATGATAAAAATAATAAATGATCAAATACAATCAAAAAGCAAGTGAAATGGATTAAGGAAAACTAATTGTTCAAATCAACAAGTCGTTCCAACATAAAATGTACAATAAGAATCACCCTGAGGTACCACACCTCATATTCACATTTCACAAGTCACAATCACAATCTTCCTTATACCGCTGTGAGCCTTGCATTTATTTTAATTTTTTTTTCAAAATAGCTTCACGCGCTTTATCCCCTTATCTCGCTGCGTGTGCTTCAAATGAAGTAATTTCCCTTACTAGCAACACGTGCATAAATTCCCGTTATCTCGCCGCATGCGCATCAATATCACCACCCTTATACCGCCACATACGCATCTCATCACAACACAACAATCAACTCGCACCACATGTGCCCATATGTCACAATATTTCCAAAACAACAATACCAATATTACCATAACACATAGCTCACAGCTCAACCATAATGTTTGCAAGAATCTCAATAATAACAAATAAAACGGAAAATAACTCAACAATGAAAGATACTCCATAAAACAACAACTTCAGTTATAAAATGTTAATAGCTCTAAATAACTACAACTTCAATTAAATGCATAAGAATAAACTTAACAAGGAAAGACATGACATGTAATAACAATTTCAATTAAATACATATAAGAGTAAAGTCGACAATGAAAGACAACATGTAGTAACAAATTCAATTAAAGCATATAAGGGTAAACTCGACAGGGAAAGATAGAACATGTAATAACAACTTCAATTAAAGCATATAAGAATAAACTTGACAACGAAAGATAGAACAAATAATAACAATTTCACTTAAATGCTTATAAGTAACCTAAGAGTCTAAACCGATCAATTTTCACATATAAGCTCGTGTACACACTCGTCACCTCATGAACACATCTTCCACATAATTCAAATAGTGCAATTAATCTCAATCATAAGGTTAGGCAAGATACTTACATCAATAGGCCAAATCAACACTCAAAAATGGCTTTTCCCTTAAAATTTACCTCTGCACGACTCACATCTAACATAAAAATGACTTAATATCATCAAACAATGTAAGAAAAATCAAATTCGATTAATAAAGAAAAGATTTTTCACAATTCTTCAAAATCTAAAAAAAGCCAACCCCGGGCCAGTCCGACCAAAACTCAAGTCTAAGGGTAGATCTCGACTACCCATAACCCTACGAGTCCATATATGTATTTTATTTATAAAGCCGAGTCCAATTCGACTCTCAAATATCAAATTTTTATTTTTTAAAATATACATATTCCATGGATTAGATGTTAAATATCATAAATAATCCTGTAATATAACTGAAAATTGATCAAAATCACTTACTCAATAGTTGTATGTGAAAATTCCTCCTCAAAATCACCTCCTACCGAGTCTAGGGTTCTTAAATATGATAAATGAAGCTAAGTATCATTTTCCAGCCCTTTTGTTTAGGTGAAGAAGCTGCAATTGCAAACCCTCGCAAATGGGGACACTACCTCTCAAATCATCCACCAAATCAGTATAGCAACCTAGCATATTTTTTTAAGAAAGGGATCGATTGTGTTCTGACCCGTACTATGTGGATATTTTGAGCTACCTTCACCCTTTTGCCTCTTCTTATACCATTTATTAAATGTAAGTGGCATTTTGGAAAGGCATGGTTAAATGAATAACTGGAAAAAAAAAATTTGGTTCTACTTAACAAGAACAAAAGTAGAGGTAGTTCAACGTGACGCATGTACAATATGCGCTATTAAATATACGCATTGTCTTGTCAACCTGAAAAGGCATGTACACACTTGTACCTTAAAGATTCCTTTACTAGTTCAACATGGAGCATGTGCAATATGCGTTATGTAAAGGTTATGAAAAATAGTACAAATTAGATGCACGCATTGTCTTGTCGACCTAAAAAGTCTGTACGCACTTGTATCGTAATAATTCCTTTACTAGTTCAACATGGCGCATGTATAATATGTGTTATGCAGCAGTTCAGAAAAATACTAAAAGTTAAATGCACGCCTTGTCTTATCGACCTGAAAAGGCATGTACACACTTGTACCGTAATGATTCCTCTTCTAGTTCAACATGACGCATGTGCAATATGCGTTATGCAACCTAAAGCCACACATTCTAACCTTTAAAAACCGTGCACATGTTACTTTATTCTTTGCGAATCCTCATAGTTTAAAATCAAATAATTTATTTTTCAAAAAAATTCAAGTTCCAACAATACATATGTCTGGACGTGATGAGGTCCCTAGGTGTTTTTGTGGGAAACGTGCGATTTTGAAGCCATGTTGGGCCACTTGCAATCTAGGGCTCATATGTAGGATGTGAAAACAAATTATAGTTATTAATATTCAAGTTTATGTTGGTTTTTCGGATATTTATTTTATAACATAATACTGATAGTCATTTGTTCTCATCAACATTCGTAAGACGAAAATCAATGTAGTTTTGAAGAATGGTACGATGAACCTATTACCCAAGAATATTATAAATCATGGTTACTAATTTAAGTTCTACATAGCGCATACATGAGCTAGATATTGAGTATAGCGTATGTATTAAGTTTGAAATATTGAGTATAGCGTATGTATTACATGCACTATATATAAAATTGCACTCATCCTTTTTTCCCACTTATTTTGATAAAAGGCAACATTTAGGTTCCGTACTCATATAAAACATCCTATCCTTACCTTAACAAAAAAAGGTATCAGTATACGGTCAAAATCGTATGCCTCCGATCTATGGGCGTGAGGGGTCATTTTGAGCCCGAGTTCGGGCAAGGTCGAGTTCGAGCTCGAGGGACCAGATCCGAGCTCGAGGATAGAGTGCAATGCCCGAATACTGAAGCACGACGTACACTGAGGCTGAGTATGCTCGATCCCGAAATTGTACCGTTGAGGATTTGTAACAGAATGAGCTAGATTCCTTCCACGTCCCCAAGATCGTGGCGCAAATTTCGGAATATGATTGTACGATTCCGTACTAGGAAGTTAGACAACTGTATTAGGAATATTCCCTACTACAAATAAAAATATTCCATATTTAGGGTTCCCCTATTATATAAAGGGGACCCCAATCATTTGTAACAACACACAATCACCGAGAAAAGAATATACTCTCTACCTTTTCGCCTACTATTCATCAACATTGTCCTTTAGCTCTATTGTTCTTAATTTACTTTTATTATTTAACTGTTCTTATTATTCCAAGCCTACCTCGAGGTCACCAAGCTCGAGGTCACTGCTGCTGAGTAAGTTTGGTTTGATTCACTTGTCTCTTTCATTTGTATTTCATCTTATAGATCATTAATTGATATTGAACTAAATCATATATCTTTAAAACCACAAATCAAATTTAATTGTTACTCAAATTTTTGAGGTAAACAGTTTAGCGCCCACCATGGGGCTAAAGATAATAGTGATTGTTTCTTTACTGATTCTCATTACACATGATATTCTCACACTTTTTATTGTCAAGAATTTTTTATTCTCAGGCTGAAACATGTCTAGCTCACAAAGTGCACCTGTTCATGACAATGAAGGTCTTGGTGAAAACAACAATATAAAGGTCGGTATACCACCGGTAAACCCTGAGGAAGTGCCAAACATGGAACCAGTTGATGTTAGTTCTCATATTGCTCTAAACGCAAATTTAGGCACAGACCCCGGAGGGAGTATACGCAGGAAAGCCCGGCCTGGTGGCCAAGGAACACAAAGTGTGGGTGATGGAGGAATCAGCCTCCAAGTGATATTCGAAATGTTGCAAGCTCAATAGATCGCCATTGCTCAGCTTCAAAGTCAAAATAAGCCTCCGAGTGTAGCTGAACATGAAAACAATCGACGTACTGAGCCGATATCGGAAAGATCAAATGATAATGGCTCGGGGACTGACCCCGAAATTATGAGGATGCTCGAGGAACTCTCTAGGAGAATCGAGTCCAGGAAGAGAAAGATTGAGGATAATGACAAAAAAATGGAAACATATAACTCTCGTGTTGATCAAATCCCAGGGGCACCACCGATATTGGAAGGGCTACATTCTATAAGGTTCGTGCAAAGACCTTTCCCCCCTAGTGCGGCTCCGAAGCCAATCCCTAAGAGGTTCCGTATGCCCGAGATTCTCAAATATAACGGTACGACCGATGCGAATGAACATGTCACCTCGTATACGTGCGCCATCAAAGGAAACGATTTAGGAGATGACAAAATTGAATCCGTACTATTGAAAATTTTTGGAGTGACTCTATCGAAGGGTGCCTTAATTTGGTATCATAACCTACCACCTAATTCTATTGATTCGTTTGTTATGCTTGCACATTCTTTTGTAAAGGCACATGCTGGAGCCCTCAAAATTGCAACGAGGAAATCGGACCTTTTCAAGGTAAGGCAAAAAGATAACAAGATGCTCAGCTAATTCTTGTCTCAGTTCCAAAAGGAGAGAATGGATTTTCCCCTGGTCTTCGATGACTGGGTTGATCAAGCTTTCTCTCAAGGTCTCAATACTCAGAGTTCTATAGCTTCGCAGCAGCTGAAGCAAAGTTTAATTGAGTATCCGACTGTCACTTGGGCCGATGTAAACAATTGGTATCAATCGAAGATTAGGGTCGAGGATAATCAACTGGGGACTCCTTCGGGGTCCGTTTATTCTAACAGGCCCATAGATAAGGTCAAAAGGGACATTGATCGAGAGTCGAGGTCGAGTAGAGAGCGATATCAACCGTACAAGGAGATCGTAGGAGCATCAGATCTGGGCGAAGCTTCACACGAAATGAGAGGAGAAATGATCGAGGTCCAAACTCATGGGGGCTTGATACCGAGGAAGATCACGTTAAATATCCCAAGTTCAAATAAAGGTAAGACCTCAGTCCATTTTTTTCTATTCTTTCAACTAACAATTGCAGGCTATCGATAAGGATCAACACGAGGCTCTCGGTCTTGAAGCACGTGTTGCACTCTATTTCCTGTAGATCAGTTTTTTGTCCCAAATGGGTTTTTCCGGCGAGGTTTTTAACGAGGTAACCAATGATCATGCTAACTTAGAGCAAGTCAACAGTATCTGAGGTTCCCTACAATAAGCCTCGAGTATCGGGGGCATTACCCTCGAATGACTACTTTGTGGCAAGGGGATTACTTCATGACGGCGGGTCCTCGAAAGGAAAATATTGTAAGGGTCAAACGGTCAGATGAACCGTACCCATATAGGTTATTCGAGCCCCAAACATCAAACATGCGCTCATGTATAATCACCCATTGAGAGAAGTATTTTTCCTTCATATCTCATGCCTTTAGAGAAATTTCATATTTTATACTCTTGATCTATTGTGTAAACAGGCTTAAATGCGGACCACGATAGAATTTCGAACAACCGACCCCATGCTCGAGGACTGCCGTCCCAAAAGCAAACGGAATCAAATTGCTAACATTTCGAGACCATAAGACCTTAAAGGCAATCCTCGACTTTACGGGCCACGGCCACCCCACCTGGGGATTGACATTTTGGGCAAGCTCGAAATGAAACGGAAGATAAGCCCAAAGGGCAAGTTCCAAACTAATAAGTCTACGGACAGATTAACGCGGATTGGAGACACCCAAAATCCGTAACAAATACGAAAGCCCAAGGGCTATCTTAACCTAAACGGAAGCATATCTCGAACACTTGGCAACTAACTACCCGAGCTATTTAAACAATAAGACCTCAAGAGGCACCCACGATATACAGGCCAAGGACATCACATTCGGGGATTAACATTTCGAACAAGTTCAAAATATTATCGGGAAACAAGTCCAAAAGACATACCCGAAGGCTACGGCAATATTAAAGACTATGGTCATATAAAAAGGCTACAGCCGAAATAATGCGGCTCGGAGACGTCCGAATTCCGCCATAAATTAAAGGCCTTCAAATACTTTGAAAAACCGATTAAACTCGGCTACCCTCGGCAAAAGCAAAAAGGGCTTCAATAAAATTAGCCCTCGAATAATTTAAAATCTTCGATAATTTCAGCCTTCGAAAAATCCTCAAGAGGTAGTTGATTACCATTACACAAACAAGTTACTAATAAGGTTCTGATACGTTGAACCCTCGAAAAACCCAACGGGTACAAAAAAACACATGCTAAGACATACAAAAATTTTCACTAAGTCTTTTAGCCGAAAAGAGGGAAAAATTATAGCCACTTTAGAGGCCGAATCGGCCCGGCTTAAAGAGCCTAAGGGCCGATATATAAGAGCCTAAGGGCCAACCAAAAGAGCCTAAGGGCCAATATAAAAGAGCCTAAGGGCCGATCTAAAAGAGCCTAAGGGCCAATGTAAAAAAGCCTAAGGGCTAACTTTATTTCGAGTTCGAGCAAACACTCATTCGACTACTAAGCCCAAGGGCTACCCGAGTTCGAGCAAATTCTCACTCGGGGACTATATATAAAGCCTAAGGTCTAACTTTATTTTGAGTTCGAGCAAACACTCACTCGACTACTAAGCCCAAGGGCTACCCGAATTCGAGCAAATTCTCACTCGGGGACTATCTATAAATCCTAAGGGCTAACTTTACTTCGAGTTCGAGCAAACACTCACTCGACTACTAAGCCTAAGGGCTACCCGAGTTTGAGAAAATTCTCACTCGGGGACTATCGATAAAGCCTAAGGGATAACTTTATTTCGAGTTTGAGCAAACACTCACTCGACTACTAAGCCCAAGGACTACCCGAGTTCGATCAAATTCTCACTCGGTGACTATTTCGAGTTCGAACAAACACTCACTCGACTACTAAGCCCAAGGGCTACCTGAGTTCGAATAAATTCTCACTTGGGGACTATCTATAAAAGCCTAAGGGCTAACTTACCTTCGAATTCGAGCAAATCCTCACTCGACTATAAAGCCTAAGGGCTATCTTTTATTTCAAGTCCGAAGCATAAACCCACTCAACCATCAAGCCCAAGGGCTACCTTGCCTCATCGACTGTTTAGTCTAAAAGCTACTCAAACTCAAGTTCAAACGATCATTCGGGGTCCATTAATCAAAAACGGTCGAGGGCTGTACTTATTTTCGGCCATTACCATCTTAATTTTGTGAACATTCAAAGGGAATTTTATGCTAAGACACTCTGACCCGCACAAAGGAGTAATAGATTCCGGAGCCATGAAAGGATAAAAGTTTTGTGTAAAACTATTTACAAGGGCTATAGGTCACGATCAAGAATGCCTCACAAAGGTCGATCAGCCTCAAAAGCGAAGAATCACGAAGAACACAAAACCTAAGCAACACGATCTTTATCGGCAGAAGCATCTTCACCCTCAGAATCTTCCCCACTACCGGACTCGCTAGAGTTCTAGGAGTCGCCCTCGGAAAGGGCCACCTTCCAAACTTTTGTTTCCTCAGTCGCTTATGCCACTGATGATGTCGTTACAAATCGGGGTAATGATCAATGACTCAATTCGTTTCTTGTAGTCCTACTCTAAGAAACGCGGGGACTATATGTATACAGTCGAAATCGTATGCCTCCGATCTATGGGCTCGAGGGGTCATTTTGAGCCCTAGTTTGGGAAAGGTCGAGTTCGAGCTTGAGGGACCAGATTCGAGCTCGAGGACATAGTGCAATGCCCGAAGACTGAAGCACGACGTACACCGAGGCCGAGTATGCTCGATCCCGAAATTGTACCGTTGAGGATTTGTAACAGAATGAGCTAGATTCCTTCCACGTCCCTAAGATCGTGGCGCAAATTTCGGAATATGATTGTACGATTCCGTACTAGGCGGTTAGATAGCTGTATTAGGAATAGTCCCTCCTACAAATAGAAATATTCCATATTTAGGGTTCCCCTATTATATAAAGGGGACCCCAATCATTTGTAACAACACACAATCACCGAGAAAAGAATATACTCTCTAACTTTTCGCCTACTGTTCATCAACATTGTCCTTTAGCTCTATTGTTCTTAATTTACTTTTATTATTTAACCGTTCTTATTAATCCAAGCCTACCTCGAGATCACCAAGCTCGAGGTCACTGCTGCTGAGTAAGTTTGGTTTGATTTACTTGTCTCTTTCATTTGTTTTTCATCTTATAGATCATTAATTGATATTGAACTAAATCATATATTTTTAAAACCACAAATCAAATTTAATTGTTACCCGTATTTTAATGGTAAACAATATCATTTTCTTTACTGCTTTTGCCTCGCACAAAACGTGACGCACGATTAAAATAAGTCCCAACCGACGACTTGGGCAAAATTAGTCTTCTAATTAATATTAATAATTCCTCTTGCCTTCATTCGGTTAGTGCTTTATAACTTTTCAGTTCCCACTGGAAATTCTTCTGTATGTTACTTTCCAAAGTAATTTTTTTTTTAATTTAAAAAGTACAACTAACACCGTGTACATATTTTCTTTCTCCGCGCGCACCTATAACAAGATATACCACCACTATCAAACTTTCTTATTTAAATTGCCTTCCTCTTAATTCTTTGTGATTGCAAAACTAAATTTTTTTCTTGTCCAGTTGAAAGAAGTGGGAAATGGGCGGAGTTAAGGTGACGATGGAGGTGGGAAGCGACGGCGTGGCCGTCATCACCATCTTTAATCCTCCGGTGAACCCTCTTGCTATTCCCAGTAAGCCTATCCCTTTATACTTATTTCGATTTGACTTCATGTGTTTGTATTAGATTTTGATTCGAACTTTGTGTATTGGTGGTTTCAGTTATCGCTGGATTGAAAGAGAAGTGGACTGAAGCGACGATGAGAAACGATGTTAAAGCTATTGTTTTGACTGGTTAGCTATCTATACCGTTCGGTAATTAGGTGGTTGCTTGTAATTCAGCCAGATCTTCTGTGTTTTACGACTAGGATTCAGGAATTGAGATGATTTATTTCGTCTATAAGTGAAATTTCACTTTCTAAAAAACGTGGTGAAGCGAAGTGTTAGTGATCTGCTGCTTTATGGATTTATTTATTTATTTGATAACGCTGGCGCTTATTCCATCTTGCGTGCACCTTGACTATTCCACTTGGTGCCTGCTACCTCCCACCAACAGAGGTTCTAGGTAACTCTGTGTACCAAGCTTAGGCAGATAGGAAGAAATTACCTAGTGTTTCTTTGCTTCAATTGTGATTGAACGTGCTCATGGGTCTCAGTCTACTTGACCAATAGACCACATCCTCGTGTGCTTTATGGATTTATTTGAGTTTAATTTTTTTGGTACATTTGGTGTTTTCCTTAACTCCACCTATGGTGAGTTTTGTATAGACGGACTAAGGCCTGCCTGGATAAAGGAGGTTGGCGGTTAGTTTAATTTAGTTGTAGTTTGATGAATCATATAGGGCAGGGGCGGATGCATGTAGGCCCAAGTGGTGTCACGTGATGCAGCTTCATTGCAAAATTTTATTTAATTCATTTATGGTAGATTATATGTGAAAAGCAAATAATATATAATGGAAATAAAGTGACACTACTTGCCAAATGCAGTTCTTAATGCATTGGTCGAGCGTCTAGTTTTCCTAGCAAAAGTTGGAGGTTCGATTCACTTTCTCTAGCACTTTTTGCTAATAAAAAGTATTCGAACTGCCGACGCCAGCTCTAAAATACACTGAACAAACCAATAGACAGACTATTCTATATTGAAGAAGTGATAAGAATATTCATTTTTTAACCCACAATTCAGAAAAATTCCTTGGCTCGTGGGATTGACGTAAGGGGGCAGAACTTGGTTAATATTTTTAAAGTTATTCCTGCCGCGATTGAAAAAATGGTAAAAAAGAAAGCATTTTTTTAATATTTTTTCGATGTGTTGGCTAGCTGCTACTTTACTCGGCTTCCCATCTCTCTCGTCATCCCCCAACTTCTATGAGTCACCCTCGACCGATTAATTGTGACACCTGCTTATAAAAATCCGATATAGGGGTTCTAGTTTTATTGAGACGCAGTTGATTGATTTGTGCGCTTTGCTTAATTGTTTATGTGAGTCTTCCGTTGCATCTCATTTTTATGTTCTCTGTATTTTTATTCAGGAAATGGAGGGAGATTTTCTGGCGGTTTTGATATCAATGTTTTTCAGAAGGTTCATGGGACTGGTAGGATTACTTTAATCTCATCTTCGTATAGTAAGGTTGTGTCTCAATGGACATCCGTGTTGAAAAAATGGAATTGGATTAAATCTTGCAGGAGATATTTCTCAAATGCCTGATGTTTCTGTTGATCTTGTGGTGAACACGATGGAAGGTAGTTGACACTGTTTAAATCATGATTTCAGATCTTTATATCTCTCTTTACTTCTCTTGGTGCTTCTCTGTATCATTCTGTAGTCAAATGTTATTTACAAATCTGTCAATCCTGTTGTTTTTATTTAATTTTAGATGGTAAGAAGCCTGCAGTCGCTGCCATAGAAGGACTTGCACTAGGAGGCGGCCTGGAATTGGCATTGGTTTGTGATCTCTGTAGCTTGTGCTGTCTATATAACTCTTTTCTTGGTGTGTCAATTAAGTAGTGTACGCTTTTGGCAGGGATGCCATGCACGAATTGCTGCACCACGAGCACAACTGGGGTTGCCAGAGCTTAGTCTCGGAGTCATCCCTGGCTTTGGAGGTAATTCTGCCACATACTGCTCATTGCAGTTGATTGTAGGTTTTGAATTATATCCATTACCAACTGACTAAGCACAGAGACAATGTTTCTTCTTAAGGTACACAACGTCTTCCGAGGCTTATAGGGTTGTCTAAAGCTGTTGAAATGATGATGGTAAGTCATTTATCTTCATATCAGTAAACCAGCTGAAACTTGTGACTAGTGGTGGCAAAATGGTTAAAAGAAAACAGTTAACCACCCATATTATCCACTAAAAAATGGGTCGGATTATGAACTTTTCAAAAACGAGTCAAATATGGATAAGAACCATATTTATTCATTTAGAAAATGGATAACTAATGGGTTTAACTTTTACATTTATAAAGCCTCAAATTGGGGGTTCCTCAAGTTTGCGAGATTAGGAATTCTCGCAAAAGTGGTCATATCCACGAAGCCATGGATCATATGGTTACCCATATTATCCGCTGGTTAATTCGTTTTTTATCCGTATTAAATATGGGTCGGATCGGATAATTTATTAGTTTTTTCATTACCAGTTTTCGACCCGTCCCATATCCGACCCGGCCCGCTCGTTTGCCACCCTTACTTGTGACTAGTTTTTTTTCTTCCTGGTTCTGAACTGTTTAGATCCTCAGGTTAATTTATTCGGTCAAGGGCCTAAATTACCCCTCTACTATTAAAAATAAGCTATATGTACCCCCGTTTCACTTTTGTGTTATTATAGTCCCTGACGTTTTACTTTTTTATTTAAAATTTCCCTCGGCCGTTAGTTTATTTATAGGATATTAATAAATAAATGTGTCACTATCCTATTGCTCTAAAATCACCCGCCCCATATCTCATCAAAATTAGCCGACCCAACCCTTTTAACCCGAACTACTCGGGTCCCTCTAACTTAAGGGTTGGGTCGGCTAATTTTAATGATGATAAGAATGGACATTGGGCCTAACTCAACCCCAAAAGCTAGCTTATGAGGTGAGGATTGCCCAAGCCATATAAGGAGACCAAGCCCCCTGTGGGAGACTCAACACCCCCGACACGTTCAGGCCTGGCAACTGGAGTGTGGACAATATAATATGGGGGCCCAACATCGGTGAAACAAAGAATTGGGATGGGTCTGGCTCTGATACCATGATAAGAATGGACATTGGGCCTAACTCAACTCCAAAAGCTAGCTTATGAGGTGAGGATTGCCCAAGCCATATAGGAGACCAAGGCCCCCATCCCTTAGCCGATGTGGGAGACTCAACAAATGAGATATGAGGCGGGTGATTTTAGAGCAATAGGATAGTGACACGTATTTATTAATATCCTATTAATAAACTAACGACTGAGGGGTATTTTAAATAGAAAAGTAAAATGGCAAGGACTATAATAACACAAAAGTGAAACGGGGTACATATAGCTTATTTTTAATAGTAGAAGGGTATTTTAGGCCCTTAACCGTAATTTATTTGGTCTATCAATTCATTACCAAAGTAAGTGTTGGGCAATCAATGTTGTCCTGCGTGCAGCATGTTGCCTAGAACTGTTACAGTTATTCTTGTCGTTAGATATAATTGGAATTCTCTTTATTTTAGCAACTTGCAAACAAAAGGCAGAAATATTATGACGTAATGTCCTACTTAGATGTGAGCATTATTCAACTTCTGGTCGCTTTCTGACCTATGGGTTCTAAAATTTATCTGCTTATCCTGGCAGTGATCTCTTTTTAGTTTCCAATATGTGCTCAATTAATTAGATTGCTTCTGTTCTTATTTAAATCTTGTCAATCAATCAAGCGAATCATCGTAATGGCATTATATATTATAAACAACTTTTGCAGACATCTAAACCAATAATGTCGGAAGAAGGGAAGAAGCTTGGTCTTATTGATGCCATTGCCCCTTCATCAGAGTTGTTGAAAGTATCTAGACAGTGGGCACTCGATATTGCTGAAAGGCGCAAGCCTTGGATACGTTCCCTTCACAAGACAGACAAAATTGGTTCCCTTTCTGAAGCGCGTGAAGCGTTGAAGGTGGCTAGGCAACAAGTCAAACAGACAGTTAAGAATATGCCTCAGCAGTTGGCATGCATTGACATAGTTGAAGATGGCATCATCCATGGAGGATATCATGGTGTTCTCAAGGTATTATTTCTCGGTCAACGATATTATTGCATTGTAAACACGTTTCTTGTGTTTTCTCTGCAGAAAATGTGGATGGTCCAGTTACATTTTTGTGTAGGTCCTAACAATTGGAAAAGGGGGTTATGAAGACATCTAGCTATTTTTTTCTTTACACCATGTACGAGATGGCATAACAACTCTTTTTGGATGTTTTGCAGGAAGCTAAAGTATTTAAGGACCTTGTGTTGTCAGATACATCAAAGGGTCTTGTTCATGTATTTTTTGCCCAACGGGCAACATCAAAGGTATGATACGGCAAATCCTGAACTGTGAAGGGTATGAATCTGCACTATATGATTATGTGATGCTAGCTTGAAGGTTGTCGTTCTTCGTAAGCATCTTTATTTGAGCAGGCAAATAATGAATAGGAGAATTGCTGGGATGACTACAACTTATGCACCTTCTCGGTCTTACTTATCCTTTAGTTAACTGCTTTTGCTTTGACTCATTTTCTTGAAATTGCTATTTATTATTAAAATGTAAACTTGAACGCCAATTATCAAAAAAGTTCTTATCTATTAGTAATCTCGTGTTCAAGAGATTAACGCATTAGCCGTGGCATGCAAAACTATCTGCGTACGTGCAAAGTCTCTATAAAGAACAATTACAATGAGTGAACTAAGCTGGGGTTTGCTGATTCTTTTCTTTTGCTAATTTAGTTGGGTTGTCTCTTCTTGAGGTTTAACGTATGGAATGGATTTTCATGGTGTACCTTAATTTGTAAAGTTTGTTATCAGTATGATTCACATGGTGACATAGAGTGTGGATCTCTTTAATGTAATGAACTTGTGCAGTTACTTGTTTATATATATACCATTCTCATTAGTTTTGTATTCTGTTTGTTCTGATCCTCTCCCGACTTTTAACTTTTTGAAATATGCAGTTAGATGTCCGCACTCCCTTTGAATCAATCAATTCTTACTTCTTTCTGGATGACCTTTTGATTTTTTATTGGGCAGGTACCCACCGTCACTGATATTGGTCTCAAACCTAGGACGGTCAAGAAAGTTGCTGTAATTGGTGGAGGTTTAATGGGTTCAGGCATAGCTACAGCTCTTGCTCTTAGCAACACATTTGTTGTACTCAAGGAAATTAATTCTGAGTATCTTCAGAAGGGGATGAAAGCTATTGAAGGTTGTTGATACACTCTTTGACTACAGTTAACTTACTTATTTCTAGTCATTTAGTCAGTGACGGTGAGGATTGCAAAATCATGATGGTCTTGACTAGTTTATTTTCTTACAGTCCTTTAGTTGTCCTGAAATGTAGAAACTTATGGGGACGTATCTTATATTACAGAAAATGTCCGTGGACTGGTAGCTAGAAAGAAATTGCCACAGGGCAAAGCAGATAAAGCCCTTTCAATGGTTAAAGGTGCATTGGGTTACTCAGATTTTAAGGATGTGGATGTGGTCATAGAGGTGAGTTTCTGAACTTATGTTTGGCTGTTAAATGTTCACATAATTGTTTCCTCTTTTCTCATTTCTTCTTCACTAGGCTTCTTTTTCACCCTACTACTGGAACAATGCTAATGATCAGAATTTTCCATACTTAATTTGCTGCAACTCTGGCGGCCTCATCTTGTTTGCAGGCTGTAATTGAAAATATTCCGCTAAAACAGAAAATATTCAGTGAAATTGAGAAGGTGTGCCCTCCACATTGTATTTTGGCAAGTAACACATCCACGATCGACCTCAATGTTATTGGAGAAAATACCAGATCCAAGGATAGGATTATAGGGGCCCACTTTTTCAGGTACAAAGTCATGCATGGCAAAGTTTTGTATAGTAGTTATTAATCTGAGGGAAATGTGACCACTTAAAGAATAGGATGTACATACAATTTCAAAAAATAAAAAATAACAATGTGAAACAAAATGCGATATTTTATACTTGCTCGTGAAACTAGCTTGAAAGGACAAGAATGTTATCACATATATTATACCTGCCTTTCACTTTATTTATTGCGCTTAAGGGATTTTTGAAAGTAAAAGCTAATTTGCACTGACACCCAGGAAGCATATTGCTGTGCCTGAATGCAGCAACATGAATAGTAACGTAAATGATCCTTTTAGAAGAGGGTAATTCTTATGTTTAAGTTATGTAACAAATCCTTGAGATAGAGCTGCAGGCAATTACTATGGGAGCATCTTTTTCTGTTCCAACTGCTAACTTGGTTTTTGCCGTGGTCAGTCCTGCTCACATTATGCCTCTGCTGGAGATAGTACGAACAGAGAAGACATCTGCGCAAGCAATTCTTGACCTTATGGCTGTTGGCAAGGCAATTAAGAAAGTGCCTGTTGTGGTGGGAAATTGTACTGGCTTTGCTGTCAATAGGACCTTCTTTCCCTACGCCCAGGGCGCACATATTCTGGCCAATCTAGGAGTGGATGTCTACAGGATTGATGCGCAAATCACCAACTTTGGTCTCCCTATGGGTCCATTCCAGTAATTCTCTTCCTTATTAAATTATCAGATGTGGTTATAATTTTCATGCAAGAGAACACATAAATACAAACTGGGCAATCTATCTCTGCAGATGCTATTCTTCATTGTTTGTTTAGCTTATTATAACAGCTTTAGGATGATTGCTCTCTCCGTTCCTTTTAGTTTGTTTCAAAAAGGTTGACATCTTTTTACATATTTGGAAGTGCTTTAATTTGCACATCCCCATTTTACCTTTAATGTCATGCTCCTATGAGAATGACATGCATGATGAATACCACAAGATTTTAAGGTACTTCTTGTAGGTTATATACATTTATCATATGAGCCAAAAGTCTTCTGTCTTTCTTAAAACTCCGTACTTAGTCATACACCCTCATATAAAATGCTCTAGATGATAGAAATTCTCAAATGCATCCTTTGACAGAATATAAGAGATGATTTTGTTCAAATCTAGTTGTCTATACATCAAAGTAGTAAAAAGGATTGCAGATTCTTTGAATTGTTAGAGGCATTTACTGTCTGATGTAAGATTAAGAGTATGTTCAAAAACAGTTTTTCCGATGCTACCACAAAACACAAGAAAAATTAGAGAGAGCAGCACGTACATTCTATTATATGTTAGAGCCCAAGTGCATTGTCTCCCACCCCTTTAGTTTGGTTGGAATTTGATGAATGCTATAGTATACTGCATTTGCTTGCTTAGAAATTAAGAAGGAAGACAGAGGGAAAACGGCACTTTTTTATTAGACACTGTATTAACTGGTATTTGTTGGCTCACATGGCATGCTTGGGTGCCTGCTTTAACATCTTGCAGGCTTCAGGATTTAACAGGATATGGAGTGGCTGTTGCTGTAGGGAAAGAATTTGGGTCAGCTTTTTCTGATCGAACATTTAAGTCTCCACTGATCGACCTTCTTATAAAAAGTGGTCGAAATGGTAATGTTGCATTTTTTATCCTTTGGGTTGCTGGTTCAGAGGTCTTGCTTTCCACCATTGACACAGGTTTTGCAGGTAAAAATAATGGAAAAGGATACTACATTTACGAAAAGGGAAGGAAGCCAAGACCTGATTTTACGGTGCTTCCAATTGTTGAGGAATCAAGAAGGCTCACCAACATAATGCCTGGAGGAAAGGTATCTCTATCTAAGAAAAAGGGTTTAAAGAATTGAAGACTTGACTATTAGTTGAGAGGGTCCTGTTGTTTCTAACTCATATGAGAATAAGTTTTGGAATTTTCTTGCAGCCAATATCTGTCACTGACCAAGAAATTGTTGAGATGATACTCTTTCCAGTTGTAAATGAGGCATGTCGTGTTTTGGATGAGGGGATAGTAGTCCGAGCATCTGACCTTGATGTCGCATCCGTCCTTGGAATGAGTTTCCCATCTTACCGGTTAGTTGTCTATGCTCTGCTGGAAACCAGCAGTCATATGTTACTCTCCATATTGAAGTCCGATTACTTATTGAAACTTGTGCTAACTGATTACTATTCAGAGGTGTAGACAATGGGAGCTAAACATGAAATCTTCTCAAAGCTTTCAATACAATGAGAGTAGATAAAACTGTTAACCAAGAGACATGAAGATATTTACGAAAAAAGGAGGGGGGGGGGGTGTTAGGTAGAGTGGAAGATTGGGCAGTCTACTTAAAACATAAAATAGCTTTAATTTATCCTTAACTCTTGACACATAAAGATGAGAAATCATGACTGGGGTTTCTAGCAATTGTGCTAACATTCTGTATCTGTTAATATTATCTCTATCAAAATTTAAACATATTTCTACAATATGATTTTAACGATGATTCTGTTTTTGGCAGAGGTGGTATTGTTTTCTGGGCTGACACTGTTGGAGCGGGCCATATATATAGAAGTCTCAAGAAGTGGTCAGAATTATATGGTAATTTCTTCAAGCCCTCAAGGTTCTTGGAAGAGAGAGCGACAAAGGGCATCCCCTTGGTAAGAACTTGATCTCATCTCCATGATTCATTTTAAGATCTTTCTAGCTGTCCGTTGTACCTTAGCTTCAAGTTTGGTCATTGTGTCTATTAATTTTTGAAATATTATCACATACTACCGATTAAAAAAAATTAATACTCCCTCCGTTTCAATTTATGTGAACCCATTTGACTGGGCACGGAGTTTAAGAAAAGAGAGAAAACTTTTAATCTTGTGGTGTAAAATGAGTCACATATATTTTGTGTGGCTATAAATCATTGTATAAAGGTAAATTGTTTCCAAATAAGGAAATAGGTCATTCTTTTTGGCACGGACTAAAAAGGAAATAGGTTCACATAAATTGAAACGGAGGGAGTATGCATATACAGTTGAATTCCAATTATTGATGACTTTGGTAATCAGATTATCGTAAGTGTCTGATAAAAATAATCATCAGTCTGAGCTCCCATTGTTGCCAAATCAAAGAAAATAAAGGGTGTTAGTAATGTTCTTTGGAGGAGGAATGAAGTAAGAAGAGGATGAGAGGTAATGTTAGCTGTTGCACTGCCACTATTGCTCAACCTCATCGATATGTGGTCAACCTGGAAGAAAAAGTTGCCACTGACAGCTGGCAATTGTGTGCATTTTAACTCGGATTGCTTGCTTTTATGTTTTGTACATATGTTAAAATCATTACTTATTGGTATCATTTCTTGTGCTGCAGAGTGCACCTGCTTCTACATCTTCAGCTTCAAGGTCACGCATTTAAGCACAGTATAGAATGTTCCTACATCTGGGAAACAAGCATGTATTTGAAATATAGAAAGGTATGACCTTCTTGAAGAGGGGCACATATGTCATGCCTGTAAGTGCATGTATGATGATGCATTAATATTTCCGTGACTCATAATAAAGTTTACTTTCTAGTTAGATGGGTGAAATTCACCAGCTTTGTTTATTCCCCCCTGGCCAAGGAGGGGGGTATGTTTTGATTTGATAAACATGATGCAAACAAAACAGTTTCTCGAGATGTGTATTAGTTTCTTATTCGTTGCTTCCTTTGCTGGAATTCGTGTATTACCGCCTAAATCCTGCATTTTACTGTCTTTGGGTTTGGTTTGGGGGGGGGGGGGTATCTTGCTAAAATATGAGGAAGCAACCGAAACAGAGAATGGTCTACTATGCAACATGTTAAAATCAGATGAGACATCTGGCTGTGATTGTTAATCTTTTGTAGAGTTCTATTGGTTGTGTGTTAATCTTTCTCTTGTTAGTAGTTTTTTTTTCTCTATTTGATTAATGCAATTCTTGTTTATAGCTCATACATTGATGTACTCTTAAGAATAATAGGCAAGATGGTTATAATTGCACTTCGACAATGTAAATCACTAAGCTTTAAAATTGATCACTTTTGTTTCGTCATTCATTTCTAATGTAGTATTATTCTTTCTCGTCTCTACTCCTCTCTCTCCACCCTGCACTAGGGGTGAGTGTTTGGGCAATTCGAGTTAAATATTAAAATTGTTGTCTTGATTTTTGATTTTTAAATTGAAGAAATTACTACAATCCAAATAAGCTTAGATTGGATCAGATTTTTAGGTTCGATTTAGAATTAATCCATTTGGACGTGTCGAATATTTGGTTTGAGCTTCTTCTCACAAAAAAAAAAAAAAATCCAAATAAAGTATTTGTATCAAATTGAAATAGTTTCTCATTCCAATAAGAATCATTCAAATAAAGTAGAGAGAAAATCATATATAGCCACCCGCTGAAAACTTATAACAGTCGGTAGCCATAAAATTATACCATATATATTATAACCCTAAACTAATTATAACGGCTAGCAATTGAAATTATAAAACACAACACTTCAAACAGAAACCATCGGCCATATCATTGGCCCAACACCTGAAAAGAAACCCACCAGCAATGTTATTCCCAACGAATATCCTATATATTTTTAATTCGTTCGTCCTTTAGTTTCTATTTCCTATGGTCTCACAAGCATTTCTGGTTCGCCATGTGTTAATTTTTTTCTTCTAATAAGTCGATAAACAAAACTCGAAGAAGAATTGGTGAAAAATTTTATTTGGTAACTACCAAATTAAAGCACCGTCTATTTGTTGATCAGAAATAACTCCGGCAAAAATTAAATTATTTAATTTCATGGAACGATAGGAATATGTGCTATTAGAAAATAATTATAACAGGTTGACAAAATAGATTATTACAAATGACTAAGTATTAGAAACTACTTAGTCAGTGTATACTGACTAAGTATATTCTATTACAATAATTTTACATGATACACTTATTGAATTGTAGAAGTTTTATGATTGTTCTTTCTCAGGTAAATGCATAACGTTGAAATATATACAAAATAGACTTTTACTATACAATTTAAATATAATGGACGTCACTATACAAAAAATATACAAAATAGTCTGTCACTATATAAAATATATTAAATAAACTGTCATTATACAAAATAGACTGTCACTATACAAAAAATATACAAAATAGACTATCATTATATAATTTATATACAATAGACCGTCACTATATAAAATATATACAAAATAGACTGTCATTATACAAAAAATATACTAAATAGACTGTCATTATACAAAATATGTACAAAATAGACTATCACTATATAAAAATATACTAAATAGACTGCCACTATATAATTTATATACAATAAACTGTCACTATACAAAATATATACAAAATAGACTGTCACTATATAAAATAGACTGTTATTATACCAAAAAAAACACAAAATAGACTGTCACTATGCAAAAATTATACAAAAATAGACTGTTATTATACAAAAAATATACAAAATAGACATTTCGTATATGACCTGCATTACATATTTCATTCAATTCTTAGCTAATACTTATCATATCCAGAAGTACAAAATACAATTTAAAAGGGTAAAAAAGGGCTGCTCTATCGCGTAAGGGAGGGTCGAACCTATGACCTTCAGCTTGGAAACAGACGCTCTATCCACTGAGCTACAACCGCTTGTGTTGTTATGTTCATTCCTTTCGGCTACTAAATGCAATATTTTTGGGCCGAAGGGCCATTTTCTATAAGTGAGCCAAAATATAGGCTATTAAAATTTTGAGGGGCTATAGAGGGTAGTTTTCTCAATAAAGTATTCATACAAGTAATGAAACCATTATCAAGAAAATGCAACATAAGCATTAATAAGGCTCTAACAATTAACAATTGTAGCATATATGGACTAATATCCAATGGATATGGTATTAGACTTATTAGTATTAGGTACAGGGGCAATGATGGGAAAAGGGCCAAAACTGTCTCTAACCTAGTCGTTTTGGTTTAAAAATACCCCTCGTCCACCTATTTTGTTAAAATTGTCTTTACTGTTAAAAATCTGACTCATTCATGCCCTGAAAACTAACGACTCTATTTAATTAAGAAGAAATTTTATTACTTATTAGGTGTCAATTTTCTATTAGCTTAAATTAAAGCCTCACCCCATATCCACTTATTACCCCATCCCATGAACCAAAACATTCATACCCGACCCATGACCGCTTTTTAAAATGCCCTAACTTTACCTCTCAAGTTCTCCTCTTCTATCCCCGCCCTCCTACTCCACATTTTCTCTAATCATTCTCCTCCATGGTCAAATTACAATAACTTACTATTGCCGACAGAGGACTACCATCGGCTTCAACTTTCAGATCTTCACCCTTTAACAACCACGGATCTTCCTTTCCTACCCATATTTTTCGGCCTTAATTTAATTTTTAAATTAATATTTTTTTTAAAATTAATTTTCTAAGTGAAATCTAGTATTTTTTACAATTAAATTAATGGTTCATTCTAAAATTTTATGGTTTAATAAGTTATATTTTTGCCAAATTTATATTTGTTGTGCCACATATGGCTTTCTGGAGTTAATTAAAATCATGTGACCAAATTAGCTTCACATTTCGTTGGAGGTGAATAAGTTGGGGAAGATGAACAAGGGAAGGGATAGAGTACCAAATAATAAATTAATAAAAAGAAAGAGTATGAAATTTTGACAAATGAAATCTAAATAACAATTGGATCATGAGTCGAGTATGGAATCGGTGTTTGAGGGGGCTAAAAGAGGCTTAATAGGTTGGAACAATTAAGATGGGTCGTGGGTGGGTAATTTATGGATCAAATTTGTGTTAGAGTGAGATTTTTAATTTTGACCAATAAGAAATTGTCACGTCATATATAATAATATTTTTTTATTCCGCAAAAGTTTGTCAGAAATAAGGGCATGAATGAGCCATATTTTTAACGGTGAGTACAATTTTAACAAAATAAGTGGACGAGAGGTATTTTTAAGTAAAAATAGCACGGTATAGTCAGTTTTCGAACTGGTCATTCAAAAATAGTTAGCGTTTACGAAGTCAATGAAAAATAGCCACTATTTTGCTGCAACAGAGACCGGTCCAGCATAATATACTGGAGTTCAGTGCACCTGTGTATGAACTCCAACATATTATGCTGGACCAGTATACTTTGCTGACTCCAGTTGGAGACTGGAGCACCGGTGCTCCAAACTCGAGTATATTATACTGGACAATTATACTTGCTGGAGCTCCAGTATATTATGCTGGAATTCTAGTGTACTTATGCTGGAACTCCATCATATTATGCTGGAGTTCCAGCATACTTATCCTGGAACTCCAGTATAATATGCTGGAGTTCAAGCATACTTATGCTGGAACTCCAGTATAATATACTAGCGTATTTTTCGGGTTTTGATCAGTGTTTTCGGTCAGATTTATCTTTACATAAAAAGTGACTGAATTTCGATTATTTTTGAAACTGGGCTATTTTTGAACGACCAGTTGTAAATCTGGCTATTTTTGAATTTCTCCCTATTTTTAAACTAAAACGAATAAGTTACAGGCAGTTTTGGCTCTTTCATGTATAGTGTATTAAAACTTTAAATTTTCGGGAATCGAAAAGTTGAATTCCAAATCCAAAATCCTATCCGAGCTTTGAAAATTTTAAATATTAAACTCGAAATTCAATCTTTAATTCGAAAACCAAAAATTCAAAAAAAATAATTTTCGATTTGAATTTCAAGCTTGCCTAAACTATGCCCGTCCCCAAATTTTTGGAATCAATCAATGATCATATCCTATTTTCTATGGTTTTCTGCTCACCCGTCGTTTCATTGCACGAGGTCCCTCCTTCCCCCTCTCCAAAGTGGGATGGTTCATTTATCCCTTAATATTCCTTTTTTTTTTTTTTGTATTATGTGTTCATCCCTTTGTTATGCATATTAAAACGAAATGAACATAATAATGGAGGATGGTACTAAAATCCATAACGAAGATTACAACATCAAAAGAGTTTGACAAAATAACTCACTCTCTCCTTTACATCATCTTCTTGACCAAATTCCATATCGACCTCGTATTATGCAGAATAGAGTAGGATAACTTTTTGTGTTCAGCCACCTCAGATTCTATCCCCCACCCTGCATAAAAAAGTTTAACAAATTATGATGAAGGTATATAACAATATTTTGTATTGCAAATGCCAACCTATCAGCATTTGGCATCACTTCTTCTGGAGATAATTGAGTACTATCTTAGATATTTAATAAGTCCTTCAAAATCATAAAGCGTATGGAAGCAACAACAGCTTAACACCAACATGGAGCATTAAGATGGCCCAAATTAAAATGCTTAATATACATGTATTTCATCTGAAGCAAAAAAAACTAAAAAAAAGGGAGAGAGAATGGGACCAAGCGAGAGAAAATTCAAACTTCTCATCGTGAGAGAAACACTTGCAAGGGTCAAAAATATTCCTTTACTATGCAAAAAGATCATATATATACTGTCGGCTCATCACTACCCGGCGTTATAAAATTAGTGCAAAAATACCCTTCATTTCCATCCCACGTGGCCTGACGTTTTGCTGATAAAGATGCCACGTGGCAATGCCACATCACTGCCCCAACCCCATTTAATCCCCTCCCCCACTTCATCCTCTATAATTGCACAATTCTTAAAGATGAATCACAAAAAATTCTTCCACATTATATTTTAATAAAAGCTCTTAAATAACTTTTAAATAAATGGATGGTTCATTTCCCATTCTCCACGTAAAATCTATATATGTATCCCAAATTATGCAACCTGACCACCATGCTATAAATACAGACAAAGAATCAATCACTTCTCCATCCTCCTTTGCGTTATTTATATCAATATAATATAAATTATTTATAGCAGATTTTTTTTTGTAGAGTATAAGCTCTACTCGATTGTTTGAATAGTATGCTTGATAAAAGATTGAAATTTCCAGTCATCATTTGCTGGTAACATGTAAAATTATGAGTTTTTCAAGAGTGCGTCTGAAACATCTCACTCACATTAAGATATATCTGAGGAAGGTTTCGTCCTTTGCAATAGTGTAGACCAATAATATTGTAGTGGTGGCTTGACTTTTTAGAGGGGAAGGTGAACGCTAGGGATGGGGGAAAATGGTTTCTTGACGGCGGCTCTAGGAATTTTCCTCCTTTCTTTGTGGATGTGAAAAATGAAAATCAAGTTTATTTGTGATTTGATGAAATGCATATTTGATTATCAAACTGAAATTTAAAGGGAGGGGAGGGAAAATTAAGCGTCAACAATGGTGCATATTTCATTTGTTGTTAGCTTGGAGAATTAAAAGCATAACTCTTGCTTCAATTTTGTATCCATGTATTTTTCCATCTATATTTAGCAATTCATTATGTCATTCACACCTATAAATGAAACAAAAATACTCCAAAGTGAGTATGTACTTTTGCCTTGACTTTTCAAGTAGATACAAAATTAATATATCAAAATTAGAATACAGCATCCGAGGATAGAGGACTTTTGTTGCGCCAGGTTTCTTCATTGAGTTAAATAAATAGGATGAATGATCATCTTTTTAAGTAACTTACAATTAGTTTTATCTAAGTTTTATTTTTATTTTAGTTTTTAGTTTTTTTTAATTATTTAGTTATCTAAGTTTTATTTGATGACTCAAATATATTTTTAATGATATTATAAGTTTTTAGTATTGATACTCGGGGTAAATGCACAACACACATGTCCAGAAACTCGTTACTGATACATCCAAATAAAAGAAACGTTTTTCTAATTTTGAAAATTAGAGGAGAAGTAATTAGTCTTTGCAATCAGGAGGGAAGAAATCAAATATCAACGTAATTAACAATTAACACTAAGAGTTTCAGCACTACAGGCTACTATGTGCTTAATAATAAGCAATGGCATTAAAACTTAGAGTTTTGCGCACCTTTTGGCATAACTTCACTAGGAAAAATAAATGGAAAAGGATCAAGTAAAAAGCAAAAAGAAGATTTGAGCATTACATCTTTACACGGAAAAGGCGAAATACATAGATTACCCCCCGAACTATGGACCAAATCCCTCTTACACTTTTTGCAAACGAAAATAACTTTACACACTCAACCTTTACAGATTGTTCCTAATACACACCACTTTTTTCTTGACCAGTTTTTCAAAATATGTATAATGTCACACTCCAATGAGATAGTGACACGTGTTAACATATTAAAAAAAAGAAAAAACTTTAAATTATAATTAAACCCATCTTCTTCATCAAATATACCACCATGGCTGCCATCTCTTCGACTCCCATTCAGATTTCTCTACATCTGCTAGTTCTATTTTCACCTCATTTTCTCCATTATCTTTCTTACCTTCTTCTTCTTCGTTATTTTCTTTTCGAGCAGGTGATTCCCAAAATTAATTATCAAGATCCGCCATTTTCATAGGATTAGATCAACATCTCATTATAAGCAAACCACTTTTAGGCGGAATGAAAATGCTTACTCTGGCTTTCTCCTCTTCCGCTGCTTTTAATTCTTTCATTTCAACAATATTCTCAATATCCCAAAAAAAATCTCAAAATAATTTGGACAAACCCAGAAAATCCCTCTCCACCTTTAAAATTCCAAAGACCATCAAGCTTCATTATTCATTAATAAACTCTTCTTAATTTTTAGGGAGGAGTTTCGGGAAAACAAACAGGGATCTAGGGACGATGAAAAAAAAACAAGGGAGGTCTTCTGATTGTTGAGAAAGAACAAAACAAAGTAAAAGAAACGAAATAAAAGAAAGAAAAGAAAAAAGAAAAATCATTTTAAACCGTTGGATAAATTTTATTTGATCTGAATCGTTCAAATAAAGAGTCAGATAAGTTTTTTTGTTTCTTCACGCGCCTCATTTTTGTTGGTAAACCACGCACTGGCCATGTAGGCATAGTAGTGTGTATTAGGTACAGTCTGTAAAGGTTGAGTGTGTAAAATTATTTTTGTTTGCAAAAAGTGTATAACAGGGATTTGGTCCATAGTTCGGGGGATAACCTATGTATTTACTGGCACACATGAAAAGGGCAGCCCAGTGCACTAAGCTCTCGCTATGCGCGGGATCAGGAAAGAGCCGGACCACAAGGGTCTATTGTATACAGCCTTACCCTGCATTTCTGCAAGAGGCTGTTTCCACGGCTCGAACCCGTGACCTCATGGTCACATGGCAACAACCTTACCAGTTACACATCGATTTTAGAAAAAAAAAAAAAAGATGAATAATTGTTACTTTCAATAAAATTATACCAAGGAAAACTGTAGTAAGGTTACATGAGTGGTGCTAGTTAGTTCTAACTTCTAACAAATGAGGCCTGAAATAACCTTGCCACTGCATCGAAGACAAACTGAATAAAGAATAGCCTAATATTACAGAGATGCAGCAGCTCGAGGCAAACCTCATCCTAAATCTCTTTACAGTTTATTTCAGCTTTTTGATATCACGTCCCCATTACCATCCGAAGGATGAACTTTAGGACATGGGTTATTATTAAAAGCAGTAGTTCCAGGTTCAACCTTTTGCGGTGGAGGTGGAGGAGTTGGAACAGTATTGGCAACACCATTCCTGAAAGGTTCATGTTGATTCCTTGAATCAGTCATGGCTATGCCGTTGCCGTTCACTTCATTTTGGCTACCTGAATCGGCACCTCGCACCATTGAAGAACATTTTGTTTCTGTATTCAGAATAGACGTATTTAGTAACAAATCAACCTATCCCAAATGAAACATAGCAGTATCAACATATGGACTGTCTTCCTCTCGTGAAGCGGGGAGGGGATAACAAAACTGCAAATGAACCAAGCATACTTTGCAGTTTCAAAGGTCCCACCCCCTTGAACATAATAAGAAAGAAAGGATGTTCCTGATAGACAGGCTATGAAATTTCAAAGTATATTGCAAAATAGTTTTAAGAAAATGCTTTATTCAATTTAAGGACAAAAAGAGATTAAGGGAACACGAAAGTGAATTCTTTACAAGTGCAGAGGACCACTCTTTGAAGGTCTCGTCTACAGATCAATGCCTTTTTCTTGTTTGCGAGTATGTCTACCAACCTGACTTACTTCAGCTAAACTTTTACCAAACGAACAAGGATTAATTCCCTTCGTAACTTGAGATTATCATCCTATGACAGTGTGGCATCCGCTCAGTAAACCTATGGTTTCCAGCACTCATAGGACCAGGGGCAGAATCCAAGATTTCGAGAGGATGGAGGCACTATTACGAAGATGTGGATCCAGGATATAAATCAGTGTGCTTCAAATCAGCAAGTGTGCTTCAAATCACAAATGGCTATTCTCAGGTTTTCTACAGGTTGGTGACAGTGGCTATTCTCAGGTTTACTGGTGATCTTGTTGAACCTCAAATTATTGGTAAAGGGTATTTATCTGGTGATCTCTATATATCCTTGATGAATGGGAGCCACAGTCTATTGCATGCTCTAGTGTCGTGTCTCCTTTTGAAGCACATTGTCGATTGGGGCATCCCTATTTACCTTTGTTGAAGAAGCTATGTCCTCAGTTTCAGAATATTTCTTCATTGGATTGTGAGTCATGTCGATTTGCAAAACATCATCGCATTTTGTTACGTCCAACGATTAACAAGCGAGCTGAGTCAGCTTTTGAGTTAGTTCATTCTGATGTTTGGGGACCATGTCCTGTTGTTTCTAAAACTGGACATAAGTATTTTGTCACTTTTGTAGATGATTTTTCTCGAATGACTTGGATTTACTTTATGAAGAGTCACTCTGAAGTGTTTACTCACTTTTCTGCCTTTTGTGCTGAAGTCAAAACTCAATTCAATGCTTCGGTGCGTATTCTAAGGAGTGATAATGCTAAAGAATACATGTCAGAGTTATTTCAGTCCTACATGAGACAACATAGTGTACTACGTCAGTCTTCATGTGTTGGTACACCCTCTCAAAATGGAGTTGCTGAAAGGAAGAATAGGCATCTACTTGAGACAGCTCGGGCACTTCTGTTCCAAATGAAAATTCCTAAACAGTTCTGGGCTGATGCGGTCTCTACGGCTTGCTTTTTGATTAATCGCATGCCATCTACTGTGCTTGGATGCCTTACAATATTCTTTTTCCAAATAAGTCATTATTTCCTGTGGAACCTAAGGTGTTTGGAAGCACATGTTATGTTCGAGATGTTCGACCATCTGTTACCAAGTTGGATCCCAAGGCATTGAAGTGTGTTTTTCTTGGTTATTCTCGCCTTCAGAAAGGGTATCAGTGTTATTCTACTGAACTTGGCAAATATCTGGTGTCAATTGATGTGGTGTTTTCATCGACTATACCATTCTTCTATGCACCTCCCGTCTCTACAAAGTCAGGGGGAGGAAGATGAGTGGCTAGTATATCAGGTTACCCGTACTTTGACAGGACAATCAGATGATGTTCCTTCATCTCCTAGCTCTTCTGTCGAGCACCAATCGACTATTGTGCCTTCAACACCTGCTTCAACTGTGTGAGCAAGACCACAAATTGTTCAAGTTTACTCGCGCAGGCGAGAGACAAATGATACGTCTCCTGCACCAGTTCCTTTGTCATCTGTTCCTCTTCCGCCTGATCCTCCAGAAGACCTTGACCTTCCCATTGCTTTACGCAAAGGTACACGTACTTGCAAATCCACATATTCTATTACTAATTTTGTTTCCTACGACCACTTATCCCCCGCGTCTAGATCTTTGATTGCGTCTCTAAACTCCATTTCTATACCCAAAACGGTGAAAGAGGCTTTGAATCATCATGGATGGTCTGAAGCAATGCTTGAGGAAATACATGCCTTAGAGGAAAACCATACTTGGGATTTAGTGAATTTACCTAGTGGAAAGAAAGCAGTGGGATGCAAATGGGTCTTCACGGTCAAAGTTAATCTAGATGACTCTGTGGCAAGACTTAAGGCCAGATTTGTGGCCAAAGGGTATGCTCAGACTTATGGGGTGGATTATTCAGACACATTCTCTCCGGTTGCCAAACTTACTTCTGCCCGCTTGTTCATTTCTCTAGCAGTTTCTGAGAATTGGCCTTTGCATCAATTGGATACTAAGAATGCATTTCTTCATGGTGATCGTCATGAAGAGGTGTATATGGAGCAACCACTTGGTTTTGTTGCTCAGGGGGAGTATGGAAAGATCTGTCATTTAAAGAAGTCCTTATATGGCTTGAAGCAGAGTCCCCGGGCTTGGTTTGGTAAATTTAGTGAGGTAGTTCAAGAATTTGGGCTAAAAAAGAGCAAATGTGATCATTCAGTCTTCTACGGGCAATCAACAGCTGGATCTATTTTTCTTGTTGTATATGTTGATGACATTGTGATTATAGGAAGTGACTATGCAGGAATCTCTTCTCTCTAAGTCTTTCTTGCATACTAAGTTTCATACAAAAGACTTGGGACAACTGAATATTTCTTGGGAGTAGAAGTAACTAGAAGCAAGAAGGGGATTTTTCTATCTCAGCGAAAGTATATTCTTGACTTACTGGCAGAAACTGGTAAGTTGGCTGCCAAGCCTTGCAGTACTCCAGTGGTTCCTAATTTGCATCTTATGAAAGATGATGGCGAGCCATTTAATGATCCAGATAGATACAGGAGGTTAGTTGGGAGATTAAACTATCTCACTGTGACTCGTCAAGATATTGCTTTTGTAGTAAGTATGGTTAGCCAATTCATGTCTGCGCCCACAATCAAACATTGGGAGGCTTTGGAGCAGATCTTATGTTACTTAAAAGGAGCTTCTGGACTTGGCATATTATACAGCAACCACGGGCATTCCCGCATTGATTGTTTTGCAGATGCAGATGCAGATTGGGCTGGATCCAAGATTGACATAAGATCTACTACTGGTTACTGTGTACTTGTTGGTGGAAACTTGATATCATGGAGAAGTAAGAAACAGAATGTTGTATCTCGGTCCAGTGCAGAATCAGAGTATAGAGTTATGGCACAATCAACATGTGAGATAATGTGGATACACCATCTTTTAACTGAAATAGGGTTGAAGCATCCTACTCCATCAAAGCTCTGGTGTGACAATCAAGTTGCGCTCCATATTGCCTCAAATCCAGTGTATCATGAAAGAACCAAGCATATTGAAGTTGACTGTCATTTTATTCGTGAGAAAATTCAAGAGAACTTGATTTCCACTACCTACACGAAGACAGGAGAGCAACTAGCTGATTTGTTCACTAAAGCATTGAATGATACTCGAATTGGTTACCTTTGTAACAAGGTGGGCATGATCAACATATATGCTCCAGCTTGAGGGGGAGTGTTATAGAATGAATCTAGACACTTATTATAGAATGAATGTAGACTCTTTCTTAGTAGTGTACATAAATAGCAAATTTGTAGGAATCTCTTTTATTTCTTTCCTTAGTTAGGATCTGATGTACATGTATTTATATTGCTCAACTCTTGGAATGAGAACACAAGTTAATCTTTCTATTTCGTGCACAGCTTTAATTATATAAAACTTCACGGCGATAAAAGGAAAATAGGAATTTCAATGTGTCAGACTTGGAAATTTAGAAAGAAAAATCCAAACAAATAAGAAAAAGAGAAATGTACCCAACTAAAACGCAAGAACAGATACCAGACATGCCCATCCTCGTGGATGGACCCAATTCTGAAAGGAAAAGCAACAAGATTGACATAGGATTTGAAACCCCAACCTTACTTAAAGAGGTGCACACAACAATTATTGCACCATATGACACTTTGAGCTTGGCTCCACATATATATTTAAGTATTTTATAAAATAAAAAAATATACTTTCTCTGTTTTAATTTATGTGAACCTATTTGACTGGGCACGCAGTTTAAGAAAAAAGAGAAGATTTTGGAACATGTAGGGTAAAATGAGGCACACATTTTGTGTGGCTATAAATCATTGCATAAAAGTAAATTATTTCCAAATATAGAAAGTGATCATTCTTTTTGACTCGAACTAAAAAGGAAATAAGTTCACATAAATTGAAATGGAGAGAGTAGCATTATTATACAAGATCTAGGGAGGGGAGCATGGTTGCACGTAAACCCAGGCCCCCAATTTAGATATGCCACTACATGGGACTTGTGCTAGTTTTATGTGGTTACTTGTCTCATCTGAACTCCAAACTTTACCGCTCTTGGAAACTGATTATGCACTATAATTTTAGCTTTGAAACTACCTAATCAACTGATTTTCCAGAAAGTTTAATGGCAAAATACATAAGTTACCCGTTGAATTGCAAAACAAATCTCTATTATACACTTTTTGCGGACAAAAATAGTCTTACACACTCGGCCTTTTCAGAGTTTGCCTAATACACACTACTTTTTCCTTGACCAATTTCTCAAAACATGTGTAATATCACGCTTCAATGAAATAGTGACACGTGTCATTAACATATTAAAAAAATAAAAAATAAAAACTTCAAATTACAAATTAAACCTATCTTCTTCATCAGATCCACCACCATGGCTGCCATCTCCTCGGCCACCATTCAAATTTCTTTGCATTTGCTAGTTCTATTTTCACCTCATTTTTGGCCACCATTCAGATTTCTTTGCATTCACTAGTTCTATTTTCTCCATTATCCTTCTTAACTTCTTCTTCTTCTTTTCTTTTCGAGCAAGTGATTCCTAGAAACGATTAGTAAGATCCGCAACATCTCATTAAAAGCAAAGCATTCTTAGGCGGAATGCAAATGCTTACACTGCTTTGTCCTCTTCCTCTACTTCCTTTATTTCAACAGTACTCTCAAAAGAATCCCAAAATAATTTGGACAAACCTAGAAGATCCCTCTTCAAAACTATATATTATCTCTCTCCGCCTTTAAAATTCAATAGGCAATCAAGCTTTATTATTGGACTCTTCTTAATTTCAAGGGAGGAGTTTCGGGGAAAACAAACGGCGGCCGAGGGGTGGGTGTCTAGGGACGATGGGGACTGTGAAAGACAAACATGGGAGGAGTTTTATTTGTTGAAGAAAGAACAACACAACATAAAAGAAAAGGAAAAAAGAAAGGAAATAAAATAGAAAATTCAATTTAAATTGGATCAATTTTATTAGATCTGGATCGTTCAAATAAAGCATCAAGTATATATCTTTGTTTCTTCACAGGCCTCATTTTGTTGGTAAACCACGCGCTGGCCACGTAGGCAAAGTTGTGTGTTAGACACTCTAGAAAGGTTGAGTGTGTAAGGTGAACTTCGTTCGCAAAAAATGTATAACATGGATTTGGTCCATAGTTCATGTGTAACTTATGTATTTTGCCAAGTTTATTTATTGGAATTTTCTAATTGAGGCCTACCTCACTTTCGCAGTCCTTGGCATGGAGAAAGGAATCCATAACTATTTCAGCACACAACTATAACTTCTTATTCAAATTTTTCCAAAACTCATACTTTTCAATAAACTACATGTGCATACTTAAAGAAAATAATCCATATGGGTAACACTAACTTGCTGGTAACAAATAAGTCTGGTATATGGTAACTATTCAAGCATGGTTGGAGATTTGTATATTAGTATTGTAGGTCTGGGATTTACCCTATTGCAGTGAATTCCTAGTTTGTCTTAATATTGGAATGAGTTGGGACCACATGGAGTGGAATAGTTATAAGAGGATTTATACAGCGGGACGGTCCCTGCATAGCTTCAATTGAGGCGAAGTTGGTTGATTGATTAATGTAACGACCCGACCGGTTGTTTTAAGTATTTTAGTTTGTTTTCCCTATTCGATGCTTTACATATGTGTAATTGTTGTTATATGACTAGTAGAGATGGTTGGTTCGGGTACGGGGAGGTTTTGGAGTGAGTTGGGACCCTTAGTCCCTAGGTTGGAAGCTTGAGTTCTAAGAGTTGACCAGAGTTTGACTTTTGTGTAGACGACTCCTAAATGGTGTTTTGATAGTTCTAATAGGTTCGTATGGTGATTTTGGATATAGGCGTATGTCCAGATTTGGAGGTCCATAGGTTGATTTGGTGCTTTTTGGCGAAAGTAGGAAAGTTGAAGGTTCATAGGTTTGACCGGGAGTTGACTTTGATGATATCGGTTTTGGATTGTAGTTCTAGAAGCTGGAATAAGTCCGTTGTGTCATTTGGGACTTTTATGCAAAATTTGAGGTCATTCCAAGTTGATGTGATATGGTTCGAGTTTTGGAAGTTAAAAATTCATTAGTTCCTTAGGCTTGAATCGAAGTGCGATTCGTGGTATTGATGTTGCTTTATGTGATTTAAGGTCTCGAGCAGGTCTGTATTATTTTTAGGATTGGTTGGTGTGGAAAGAGTAAGAAACTTGAATAATTTCATTCATATTTTTGAATGTCATATACATGCCTTTATATACAAGAAGAGGTTAGAAACAAAATCCCATAAAATCTAACAAAATCTGGGATAAAATAAAACAAAGAATCAAAATTTGATATGGAAAGATCTTAGAGAATCAAAACTTGATATGGACAAATCTTAGAGGATCAAATCTTGATATGGAGAATATCTTCTTGGAAACCCTCTATCATTCAACACTCCCCTCAAAAGGGAATTGATTACCGTGAAATTAGATGGGATTACCAAAAGGGAAAAAGCCGGTAGGATGTAGATGGGTGTTTACCGTGAAATACAAGTCCGATGGGTCTATAGAAAGATTTAAAGCACGATGGGTAGCAAAGGGTTACACACAGACCTATGGAATTGATTATTTGGAGACTTTTGCCCCAGTGGCAAAAATGAATACAGCGAGGATCTTATTGTCATTGGCTGCGATTTTTAATTGGAACCTACAGCAATTTGATATTAAAAATGCTTTCTACATGGAGATTTAGATGAGGAGATGTATATGGAGGTACCACCTGATTTTGAAAGCAAGAAGGGAATGGTATGTAGACTGAAGAAGGCACTCTATGGACTAAAGCAATCACCCCGTGCATGGTTTGGAAGATTTACAAAGGTTATGATCAAGCTAGGCTATCGGCAGAGTCAAGGAGACCACACCTTGTTCATAAGGCACTCAAAAAACAGGAAAGATAACTGCTCTACTAGTCTATGTAGATGATATCATAGTAACAGGTGATGATTCAGAGGAGATACACAATTTGAAGAATTGTTTACTCAAGGAATTTGATATCAAAGATCTTGGAAAATTAAAGTATTTTTTGGGAATTGAAGTAGCACATTCTAAACAAGGAATCTTTATTTCCCAACAAAAATATGTGCTTGATTTGTTGAAAGAAACAGGAAAATTAGGGTGTAAACCACCAGTGGCTACACCAATTGAATATAATCATGGGTTGTGTAATTCTCCAGAAGATTCTATGGTAGATAAAGGCTCGTATCATAGGCTTGTAGGGAAATTGATCTACTTGTCCCATACAAAGCCAGACATTGCTTTTGCTCCAAGTGTCGTTAGCCAATTTATGCAGGACCCTAGAGAAATGCATCTCCAAGCGGCGAACAGGATTCTACAATATCGTAAAGGAAGCCCCGGAAAAGGAATACTATTCAGAAGAGGAGGAGACATGGTTTTAGAGGCTTATACTGATGCGGATTATGCTGGTTCATTAGTGGATCGAAGGTCAACTTCTGGATACTATACCTTTTTAGGAGGAAATCTTGTGACTTGGAGAAGTAAAATACAGAATGTGGTGGCCAGATCAAGTTCAGATCTATGGCGATGGGAGTTTGTGAGTTGTTATGGTTAAAGATAATCCTTGATGATTTGAAGATAAGATGGGAAGGACCTATGAGACTATATTGTGACAATAAATCAGCAATAAGTATAGCTCATAATCCTGTACAGCATGATCGCACTAAGCATATTGAGGTAGATAGACACTTCATTAAGGAGAAATTAGATAGTGGACTCATTTGTACACCATTTGTATCTACAAAAGATCAGTTGGCCAATGTTTTAACAAAAGGACTGCCAAACAATGTGTTTCAAGACCTGATAAGCAAGCTAGGAATGGAAGATATCCATTCACCAGCTTGAGGGGGAGTGTTGAATGATAGAGGATTTCCAAGAAGATATTCTCCATATCAAGATTTGATCCTCTAAGATTTGTCATATCAAGTTTTGATTCTCTAAGATCTTTCCATATCAAATTTTGATTCTTTGTTTTATTTTATCCCAGATTTTATGGGATTTTGTTTCTAACCTCTTCTTGTATATAAAGCCATGTATATGACATTCAAATATATGAATGAAATTATTCAAGTTTCTTACTCTTTCCACAATTAGCATAATCATATGTAATACCGTCAGAGTGTTATAAACTCTGTGATAATCATAGAGTATCTAGTTATTTCTAGTTCTTATTTCTTACATGCTTGCTAGTAGATGAGGTTGTTCATGCCTCAATAGGAATTGTAAGGTAAGGTCTAGCTCAGTTAGTGTTTGCTATATGTCCTATGCCTTTGGGAATAATCCAAACGGCTATGAGATCATTCGCTCTCGTGAGACTTTGCCGGCAGCCACATCTTGAGGCTGCCATCATAAGTCAATGGAGGTGCACAAGGATGATTATATAGCCAAGGCTATAGAGGCAACACTACTGTAGTGTTTGCCCCCCTTACTTGTACTCTTCCTTTGTGGTCTTTTCTTTTTATAATTAATAAAATAGCTACTAGGCAGCCCGCCTAGTAGTATAATTTGCTTTAAAAAAAATTAATTTGGTTCTCGTACAAGTGAGTCATGAACCTCAATTATTCATCAAAATTAGCAATAATGGTTGGTGCTGAATTCAAACAATCTGCAAAGAGTAAAACAAGCAAAATTAATTATTTATAAAGAAAGAGAAAAGTAAGTTGTCATTTTTTTATAACGAAAAAACCTATGTGATTTCTCTATATCCATGTTTTCTCTACTTGCATGATCATTTGACTAATGACTCATGTTAGAAATCATGTCTAGGCTATGAACTTATTTGTTTGAGACATAATAAGGTTGATCTTGTTGTTTTGAGTTGTTTGCCTTAATTGTAGTCAATATTCTCAGTCATAATTCTTCATCTGCATGTTGTATCTCAGTCTCTGTACATTATTTGTTTGTCATATCACGTGTTGTTGTTGCCTTCTATATGTGATACTGTTTGGGCTGAGTTTTATGAGATGTGAGCCATTGAGACTTGAGCGGTTGATGACTGATGTGGGTCATAGAGCCGTGTTGTGAGTTATGTTGGATCGGGTTGCACGCCGCAACAGATTGATATTTGGATCGGGTTGCACGCCGCAACAAATTAACATTGATTATTGATTAGCGCTTGGTCCAGGATCCGCCCCTCCGGAGTTTGACATTATAGTGAGCGCAGGCGCAGTGATATATATGTGCTTTGGTGAGGGGCATTTGTGCCAGGCACCCGTAAAGTGCTAAGTGATTGTGTGTGTGATGGTGTGGGGCAGGCACCCGTACAGTGCTGAGAGATTGTGTGTGTGATGGTGTGGGGCAGGCACCCGTACAGTGCTGAGAGATTGTGTGTGTGATGGTGTGGGGCATTTGTGCCAGGCACCTTGAGTGTGCTGAGAGTGAGTGTACTTGATGATTTCACTGTGATGTTATTGACTTGACATGTAGGCATAGAGATGTATTTTTCTCATGCTAGTTGGTAAATGAAATGTCTTATCTATTGTTGAAAGTTTGGGAAAATCACAGTTTCCTCGATAATCTCATATTTTAGAAATTTTGGTGAAAGATTGGACTTTGATTGTTATAATTGTGAACGAACTGAACATGATATCTTCTAAGTTATATACTTCACTGTTTTCATTATATTATGAGTTGTTATTGATTATTAGTGTTGAAACTTTCTTTTGAGTCCGTCATTGCTTTAAGCCCGAGGTTAGGTTTGTTACTTATTGAGTACATGGGGTCAGTTGTACTTATACTACACTCTGCACTCTACGTTTAGATCCAGGTACTTCGGGGCATGGCGATTATTAGAGGTTTGCATCGGATTCAGCTTGTGAAGACTACGAGGTAGCTGTTACGTCGTTAGCAGACCTTGAAGTTTTCTTTTGTTTATTTTGGTTATCACTGTTCTATCGTATTGTACCGAAGATTTGGCTATGTATTTTGAGATTCTGTAGTGCTCATGTACTCACCAAATTATTGGGATAGCTGTAGTTGTGTTATTGTTGTTTTTCTCAGATATGTTATGATATTACTGTTGTTGAGATTATCAAGCTTCTATTAATTTAGTTATTGTTATTGCGGAAGGATTGGCTTGCCTAGCAAGCCGTGTTAGGCGCCGTCACGGCTCTGGTAGGAGTTTGTGCCGTGACAATTGAGAAGCTTTCTTGTTGTATCATTCTAAGGGCACATATTCACTGATAGGAATTTTAGGGCTTATTATTGGTTTCATTGATTCAGATGCATTTGGCAAGTGCTATCAATTAATGAGTAGAATCAGATTTTCAGACAGAAAAGATTAGAAACTAACCTTTTAATTCTCCTAAAGTGATCAGCTTTTTAAGGCAATCACGAGTTCGCGTCAACACGATCTTCTCCAGTTCTGGGTAGACTTCTTTCATGGCCTGCCCATGAGGAAGTTGGGAAGATGTATTATTGCTAAGGCTTGTTGGGTCATTAGGGGGAGCAGCAGCCACAGTAAAAATCGTATTCTGTTCATCGCACATGAGTGCTAATGTTCCCGGAGACATTGGCCTTTCTTTTGGTACATTAGCACTATCCAAACTAGACTCATCCATATTCTCGGCCTGGAATGCACTTGAACAATCATCAGGTATAACCTTCTCAACACCTGATGAAGGGTAAGAAGCTTCACTGTGGCACTTCGCCTGTTTTAGTGAAGCATCTTTTTCATCTGAAAGCATTCCAACACATAATCAATTAAACATTATGTATAGTGGAAATGTCAGCTAAAAGCAAACAATCACATGGAAAAACCATCAGATAATAGATGCTAAACCATCAGATCATGATATGGTCCTCTATCTGGTAAAAGAGATAAAACAAATTTTTTTCTTTTTAATAAAGCTTTTTTTCCATATCAGACTAATTGTAAACGAATTTAGATCTTAAATTAGCTATCATCTAAACCAGAAGCACTGTACCAGCTTGTGCATAAGTACCTATCCGAGCTTAGTCATCCTCCACTCAGGAGCTTGCATTAAACTGTTGAAATAGATGGCCTGACTTTCTTGCTCTAGTAAGGAGCATTCTGGTTTACTTTTAATAGTATACTCAAGCGCATAGATGCAATTTCCATTTATTCCTAATTTGGAAAACTTCTAAAGTAATTCTGATCTTATCTATACTCCCTAAATAGGAAAAGGCAGATAAAATTTTCATATACGATATATGCATCTCAACAAAAAAATGCAGTTTTATCAACTTCTATTTATTGTTATTTTGTAATAAAGAAATTGTAGATGATCTTATCTCTCACTGTAGATGAGCATTGCTCAAGAATGCACCTACAGTTCTTGTACAAATGCCCTTAACTTCCAAGCTCATGGATGGTCTGTTACTCCAAAATTAGGAGCATAGACTTTAACAGCAACATCACCCGGGGACACCTCCTCCCATTCTGCTTCTGGCACACTTGGCTAACCAGAAATAGCAACATGTTCAATAACAAAGAAGAGGCTACCTATTAAGAACACCATTGCTGAGGCAGTGGAATTTCTCCTTGTTGCTAAGACAACCTTTCAACCGCTACTAAGAAGACCATCAATGTTAAACGGGAACCCCCACACAAGGGTTCCTATAAGCTCAACACTGATGGCTCTAGCTTAACAAATCCAAGGGCAGGTGGTATAGGAGGGGTTTTTTAAAAATAGTAGTGCTGACAAGGGCTGTCAAATTTAGCCCAAGCCCAAATGACCCACCCAACCTGCCCAAGGTTGGGCTAGTTATTGATCCGCCTATTTATTGAGCTCAGCTCATCTTGACCCAACCCATTTCAACGCATTTAAAGTTGGGTTAATTTTTAGCCCAAATTGATCCATGAGTAACTTTGCCAAAATATCTTAGAAATAATTCCTTTTTGTTTGATATGTTATATATGACCATAACAAAAGAAAACAGTCTTATTTAGTAATTATACAATTCACAAGAAAACAACACATATTAATTAAAGCTTAGTAAGAGTTGGGAGGGTTGGCGACCCAAATTTAAGCTCATCTTGACCCAGCCTATCTCAACCAAGTAACTTTTGAATGGGGTCAGTGACCCACCCCTTTATTGACCTAGCTTATTTTGACCCGTCCAAAATCGGCTCAGCCCGCCCATTTGATACCCCTAGTGGTGACTAGGTAATGGTCTTCATGAAAGGTCTAGCACACACTAGTAACTCTCGATCAGAATTACTAGCACAATTGCAGGGGTTGCAGTTGGCTGTGGATAACAATTTCACTCCCCTTGAAGTGGCTATTGACTCAGCGGAGGTAATACACATGGTTAACAGAGGAAACCTTCATTATAACTTCGTAATTTCTGCATGCAGGTTATTGCTAGCAAGGTTGGGGAATCCGGCCGTAAGCCACCGAGAATCAACTAGAGTGGCAAACATCCTAGCTAAGGAAGGGGCCAGGAAGCAGGTTTTGGCCAGCACCACCATTTTGGTAGTTCTTCTAGTGTTTGCAAATGAAGCACTATTGGCAGATATTCTAGGAACTAATTTTTTTAGAAACATTTCGGAATGTAATAACTTAAATCTTGCAGTAGACTATTCTCTCTTTGTATGCAACAACGCTCCCCAAACTCATATTTTATTATATAGACTTGGGTGTTAAGAGATATTCGAGAGAAGGTGGGCGTGGCCCCCATAGAGGACAAGATGCGGGAAGCAAGACTCAGATGGTTCGGACATATTCAGAGGAGGAGCACAGATGAACCGGTGAGGAGATGTGAGCGACTGGCTGTAGTGGACATGCGGAGAGGTAGAGGACGACCTAAGAAGTATTGGGGAGAGGTGATCAGACAGGACATGGCGCGACTTCGGATTACTGAGGACATGGCCCTTAACAGGGAATTATGGAGGTCGAGTATTAAGGTTGTAGGTTAGGGGAGAGTTGTGAATATTTCTACATCACAATAGAGTGAGACTAGCCAGTTAGGAGTTAGACTAAGAATGTCATTGGTCATTTATTGATGCAGGGCTTTACCTGCTAGTCTTACCATACCAGTCATCTTTTTCGTATGTCGTATTCTGTATTTCATATTTATTGTATTGCTATTATTGTATTGCTGTTATTTTATTATGCATTTTTATGGTACTAATATATCGGTTTCGGTTGCTTTTTGAGTCGAGGGTCTCCTGGAAACAGCCTCTCTACCCTTCGGGGTAGGGGTAAGGTCTGCGTACATATTACCCTCCCCAGACCCCACGTGTGGGATTATACTGGGTTGTTGTTGTTGTTGTTGTTGTAGACTTGGGTGTTAAGTCAATAGAAACAGAAGAACGATTGCTAGAATTACTGTTGCGAATTGAAGATGGAAGGCCAAAAAAATCAGTATCTTCCTCTAAACACAGAAATTCTTCTCCTGGTAAAAAGTATGAGAGAGAGAGAGGAAACTGCTCGAGTTTGGGGTCAAGTTCAAAGGAGAATCCAGTTCCAGTGGGTTTGATGGTGGTAGAGGAAAGGGTAGGAGGGCTATGTCTGTTTCTCAATGAAGATGAGAATCATTTGCTAGAATGTTCGAGGTATGAATGATAAACAGAAAAGGAGAATGGTGGATTTTCTTCTTAGAAGATGGAATGCTGACATTGTTTGTCTCTCTGAAACTAAAATGAAGGGCTTAAATCAGAACGATATCGTGCAAGTAGGGGGTTCTAGATGGACTGAATGGATTGAATTGGAAGCTCAGGGTAACAGTGGGGGAATTGTTGTGTATTGGGATAAAAGGAGGTGGAATTGCAAAGAAAATATATGGGACAGCATTCACTTACAACTTTGATGGAAGAGGAGAACACAGGTTCACAAGTCACTTTCACAGGAGTTTATGCACCGTGTGACAGAAAGAGGAGAAAGGAATTGTGGAAAGAGCTGGCTGCAATTTCTAGTTTAATCTCACAACCTTGGGCAATTGGTCGGGATTTTAATGTTATTAGGTATGAAGAGGAGAAGAATGGTAATGCAAGAAATACTAGGGCAATGAGGGATTTTTCCAGAATCATCAATGATCTTTCATTATTGGATCCTCTACTTCATGGAGGTGCCTTCACATGGTTCAGAGGGGAAAATAATCAATGTGCTTCTAGAATTGATAGATTTTTGCTCTCTGAAAGCTGGGATGAACAATTTAAACTCATAAAGCAAAGAGTGTTGCCCAGGGTAACTTCAGACCATTGTCCTATCATGTTAGAGTGTGGTGATTGGAACAAGGGGAAAGGTTATTTTAAATTTGAAGATATGTGGTTTGAACATAAAGATTTCATTGAATTGGTGGAGAAATGGTGAAATTCATATAGGGTTCAAGGCAAAGCTGATGAAGTGCTAGCTAGCTAAGAAACTAAAGTTGCTAAAAGAAGATCTGAAGAAATGGAACAAAGAAGTATTTGGAAACTTGGAAGATAGAAAAACTAGAGCATTATCAAAGATGGAGGCTTTGGACCAGGAGGGCTATTGAGTCAGAATTCTGGACAAATGGAAGCTGAGAGATGTGCTATCATAAGTGAACTTGAAGCAATTGCAAAAGCAGAAGAAATCTCCTGGAGACAGAAGTCTAGATGTTTATGGATTGAACATGGAGATAGGAATACCAAATTTTTTCATAAGCAAGCAAATGCACACAAGAGGTACAATAGCATCGATAAGATTGTTATTGAAGGAGAACTATCTGAGGATGATGAGTTGATAAAGAAGCATATTGTGGGATTTTATAATAGCTTGTTTAGAGAATCTCAACCTTGGAGACCAGAGTGGAGTGGAGATGACTTAAAAAAAATTACAGAGGAGGAAAAAGAATGGATGCAGAGACCTGTCACAATAGAAGTGGTGGAAGGGGTTATAAAACTATTTAAGGGAGATAAAGCACCCGGTCCAGATGGTTTTAACCTACATTATTTTCAGAAATGTTGGAATATAGTCAGAGAAGATGTGTGGAATACTGTGAAGTTATTCTTTCAGGAAGCAAATTTTACTAAAAGCTTCAATGCTACTTTTATTGCTTTGATACCAAAGAAGAGGGAGGCAGAGGAAATAAAAGATTTTAGAGCAATCAGCTTGTTGGGCTCTATGTATAAAATTATTTCTAAATTGCTAGCAGAAAGACTCAAGATGGTTATAGGGAACTTGATTTCCGATAATCAGAATGCTTTTATAAGGGGAAGACAGATTGTTGATGCATCAATGGTTGCAAATGAATGTGTGGAATATATGTTCAAGAATAAAAGGCAAGGGGTGCTATGCAAATTAGATCTTGAGAAAGCATATGACCATGTTAACTGGGCATGCTTAACAGGCGTCATGAGACAAATGAATTTTGGGGGAAAATGGATAAGATGGATTGATTATTGCATCTCCACAGTGAGATTTTCAGTTCTTATCAACGGCAGTCCTCAAGGTTTCTTCAAGTCTACTAGGGGAATAAGGCAGGGGGACCCTTTATCCCCGTATCTGTTTGTGCTGGTCAGGGAAATTTTTAGCAATATGCTGAAGAAAGCAGAGTCAATGGGCTGGATTAGAGGCTTGAATATTAGCAGAAGGGGTGGTCTTAGCTATGATATTTCCCACATTTTGTATGCAGATGATACCTTACTGATTTGTGAAGCACAGAAAGAACAATTTTTGTATCTAAGGGGAATCCTTTTAGCTATTGAAGCTGTGTCAGGTTTAAGAGTGAATCTGACAAAGAGCAGTTTGTTTAGCATAAGTGCGGACCATTGTATAGAGGAATTATCAGAGGTAATGGGGTGTAAGGTGGAAAAATTACCTACAATCTAGGTGCCATGAAAAATGAACAGAGGATCTGGCAGGGAGTTTTGGATAGATGTTCCAGCAGACTGACTACCTGGAGAAAGCAATATTTGTCCTTTGGAGGCAGACTTACTTTGATTAGCAGTGTGTTGGATGGTACTCCAGCTTATTTGATGTCCTTGTTCCAGTTACCTGTTAGTGTGGAGAAAAGATTGAATACTATGAGAAGTAATTTCTTATGGGAAGGAAATGTAGAAAAAAGGAAGATACATTTGGTTAAATGGCAAAAGGTAATGACTGTGAAGAAGGGAGGCGGCATGAGGGTTAGAAATTTGAGAATGCATAATAAAAGCTTATTATATAAATGGCTATGGAGATATAATGATGGAAAGGAAAACACTTGGAAGAAACTCATAGATGTCAAGTATGTGAAGAAAGATACATGGAGGCCTGCAATTGTTCATAACTCTACAAAAGGTAGTATTTGGAGCAATATCAGTAAGTTGTGGAATGAATTTCATCAATTTACATAGCTGAAGTTGGGAAATTGAAAAAAAATCAAATTTTGGACTGAAGTATGGTTAGGGGGTGTGAGCTTAAGTAACAGATTTCCAAACCTGTACAATTGCTCTGTGAATAAAGATGGTTCTGTTGCTGAATTCTATTCTACTAATGAGTGGCAACTAAATCCTAGAAGAGGCTTTAATGACTGGGAGTTGGAAGAAGTGGGACAATTACTCCAATTACTAGGCACAACAGTGGTGGAGGAAGACAAGGAGGATCTTATGGTTTGGACAGCAAGCAATGATCTGCGATATTCTGTCAAAAGTTGTTATAATCTTCTCCAGGAACAAAATGATCAATATGAATCTAATTGGCCATGGAAAATGTTATGGAGAACCAAAGCACCTATTAAAGTGGCTTGTTTTGGGTGGGTTGCTATCAGAGAAGCCAATTTAACTCGAGATAATTTACAAAAAAAGGGGATTCTGCCTAAGTAACAGATGCTACTTATGTGAAGAAGGGTTGGAAACTGTTAATCATCTATTTATCCATTGTAAAATTGCTAAACAGTGCTGGGAGCTTTTTTTGAATCAGTGTGGTGTTTCGTGAACTATGCCTCCAGACATAAAATTTCTACTGGTCAGCTGGCAAGAGCAGAAGGTATCAAGGAATCAGAAGCAACTATGGTGGACCATCCCTCTATGCATTTTCTGGACCATCTGGGAAGAAAGGAACAATGTTTGCTTTGAGGACAAGAGGAATCACATTGCTAGAATAAAAAATACTTCGCTTCAAAATGTATTTTTTTGGTGTAAGAAATGTTTAGTTGAAAGTCTAGATCAATATATGGAGTTTTTGGATGTGCTAAGCAACTTGTAACTGAAAGTATGCTATTATAGGTGTTGGTCTGATCCTGGTGTAATCTTATGTACCATCTTGGTACTTTTATCAATAAAACCTTTACCTTATCAAAAAAAAATATAAAAAAAAAATATATATATATATATATATATATATGTATGTTTAACCAAAAAACATATTATCCACTAGTTTAGATAGGGTTATAGTAGTTAAGAGTTCTAACTCGTTAGAACATAGTATTCAATAATAAGACTCTTACATTAGTTCTGTTTGACAGACTTAAATAATATCAATGAATTTGATATATTTGGCAGACTTGAACAATATCGACGAATTTGTTTCTTTTTTCTAGTTTCACACCTTACAGATTTTTAATAGTATTGATGGATTGATTGGTATTAAACTCTTGGCAGAATACATCAACAGCCCCACAAACTTACCAAAAATTTTCATTTAGATACCTTGTCCAAGGGCTTGACCCATTGAAAACCTAATCTAACTAGGGAGGAATTAGATAAAGGACTCATCTGTATGCCATTTATATCTAAAAAAGATCAGTTGGCCGATGTTTTAACAAAAGGACAGCCAAATAATATGTTCAAGACCTGATAAGCAAGCTAGAATGGAAGATATTCATGCACCAGCTTGAGCGGGAGTGTCGAATGATAGAGGATTTCCAGAAGATATTCTCCATATCAAGATCTGATCCTCTAAGATTTTAGGGATAATTGTTGTAATCTAGAATATCAAATTTCTGATTATTTTTGTGTATTTTACATGATTCTATATAATCCCAGATTTTATCGGATTTAGGTAATTCTGCTTCTCAACCTTTTTGTATATAAAGCCATGTATATGACATTGAAAGATATGAATGAGATTATTCAAGTATCTTACTCTTTCCACAATTAATACTAGTAGTGACTGGCATCAACTTCTCAAATTCCTCCATGATTGCCTGTACATGTTCCAAATAAGTAGACATATTTAATGCATTCTTATTTAAGTTAGTCAAAAGAGAAATCACATCACAAAAATGAAATGTCATTAGTTATAATGAAAAAAATGGATATTGGACGTAACTCAACCTGAAAAGCTAGCTCATGAAATGAGGAAGACCGTATAAGAAGCCTAATACTTAATCCCACAACCGATGTGGGAAACTCACCCCCCCCCCCCCTCCCCTCACCTAGGACTAGACATCTGGAGTGTGGGCAATATAACATGGGGACCTAATATCAAGTAAACTAAGAATTGGGATGGATCCGGCTCTGATACTATGATAAAAAATGAACTTTCGGCTAACTCAACCCCAAAAGTTAGCTCATGTGGTGAGGATTGCCCAAAACCTAGTCTAATATTTAATCCTACAACCAATGTGGGAAACTCAACATATAAAAGTGAGCTTTTCTATATCTGGAATGGAGAAAACAAAGCCTTCAACTTTGAATCAATAGATCACCACAAGTGACTATATAATTGAGCATCAACATTCTCTCATACTGCTCAAGTCTTCTCATCAATCTCGGTGACCCTTTTAGTGAAGTGATCTTAGACACCACAGACTCTTGCACCGTAACTCAATAAAGGAAGCCCAAGTTAAATAGTTTAAAGTCCCAATTAACGGTTCCGAAGTAATCATAAGACTTGAATTTCTGAATCCTATGTTGTTGGAACCAAAGAATCCAAACACATCAAACTTGAAAGACATGGTTGAATTGAGAGTTCTAATCAAACAAATTAGTAACTAGGAGGAAATCGATAACAATTCTTCCAGAGAAGTCATTGGGAAGTGGCTGGCTACAGTAGGTAGCCTGAAGATTGTAAAAAAATCACTAGAAAATTCTGAAGGTCAAGAAGAGGCCTCTAGTAGCAGAAAGTGTTGCTAGAAATAGAGAGTCATCAAAAAGTTGGCTGGCAAAGATGGATCTCAAAAACCAGTGGTCGGAATTGGCTGTAAACTAGATGGGTCAGGTCGGGATGGAATCTCAACAACCAGTGGTCGATATTGGCTAGAAACTAGATGGGTCAGGTCGGGATGGAATCTCAACAACCAGTGATCAGAATTGCATAGAAACTAGATGGGTCAGGTCGGGATGACCAAGTGACCCCAAGGAACAATGACTACTATGGAGATGGCTGGAAAGTGCTTTACGTGCTTGGCGCATGGTCTTAACATGGCACCAGAGATCTTACTCTTGCTAGTGTGTGGCAACATATGAGCAGTCAGCTAGTTTATTGGCTTTGGCCGCCAAAAGGTCCCGAACCCCGTGACAGTGTTGGTTTTCGCACAACACTCACGAAACAGATAGTTGACGCAAACAACCCTGAAAGTCACCGGAAAAAATGTGCATTGACTAGCTTTTCCTTTTCCAGACACGTCGCTGGTGAGTCCATAGCGAGAAATTTCTCACCAGGCTATCATACCACGTGAGAAATAAAGACACAGGAGAAAAGATTATGGAGATGTATGAAAACAATTGTCTTATGTTGAGCCCTTTATCCAAACTTTACGTAATAGATAATCATGTTTTCCCAATGTTGTGACACTAACATTAAGCATAACTATACACATTTTAACTATGTACATTAACTATCTAACAAGTATATAAGGTAGATCTCGCTAATCTCTAGATCACTTTCACAACATGTCTACACTACCCCCAGTACTTAAGTCTCCCTCCTTTAGTCTGCTCTTGTGCCCGTTCTTCCTGTCTTTTCCATTCTTTTTTTTCTAAAATTTTTGTCCTTCCATTCATTTTTTTTTTTAATTTTTGTCCTCTTCCTACTTGGTTCTGTTCAGAAGAAAATAGATGGGAAAGAAAATGAACCAGGACAGAGAAAAAATAGAGAGAAGAAGTCTTTGACATGATGGAAACTACTCTAGTACTCTGTCCGAAGGCCATATTAAGGTGATCCCTACGCATCCTAAATCCCCACACAAGAAAAGAAGAAAAGTAGCCCAAAAAAAACAGAAACAAAACCAGCAGCTTCTTTTAATCCTCGGTAATGGATAAAAAGCATTAAACACATAAATGAATCTCAAATAGCTGTCCATGCTACACATATGACACATTTAGCTAAGGTTTCCATAGTTCTAAAGTTTGATATTTTCAGTTTGGGTGAATGTTTTTACTTGATCTCAATTTAGTTCAGAGGCAGAAAAGTATTATCTAAGCTAAACATTATCACCCCATTTAAGCTATTACCTAGTATTAGATTCAGAGAAAAATTAAAGGTACTGTTTCTGCTACTTAGGTCATAGATCCCAAATATTAAGAAGGAAAAAAGCATAATTAAAGTAATAAATAAATATAGACAGGAGAAATTCCAGTGATGATTCAAGAAAGACTTAAAAACCATTGTAAGTACACCCCATGGAAAAATCATCAAAACGACCTTAAACTAAACAAGCTGGAAAGTCAATACAATGAAAGATATACTTTTAAGTATTGGTGATACAAGTAGATGTGAATGAAGCCATGTTCTTAATAAACATCAAAGTATACCTGCAAGCATCTTGCCCGCTTCCCATGCATAGTCAACTAAAACAGAGCAAAGCTCCTTGATATCATGTGGGTGGATTAGGTCTGCTAACAGGGACCTACAACAATGAGGCAACAATTAATCTGCTGAAGGAGCAGTGGGTGTTAATTTCTCAAGGGTAGTTAGCAGTACCGGTAGGTAAACTTTGAAGGACCTAATGCTGCAGCATTACCAAAGCGAGGACCAGGAATAGAAGACAGCGAAGATGGTGAAACTGAAGCTTTGATTTGGCTTTCCTGTATGGTATGATTTGAGTTCACTAATCAACTATTATCACAAAATATTAAGCCAGAGCTACAGCAAGTTGTTTCGCCTGCTTAATAGATAGCATAGAAACACTGATAAATGATCACAAAATCAAGTAAAACAATTTCTTGTTGTTCATTACAAATTCCATGTCTTATAATGAAACCTATAACCTTTAATCCTACTCTATTATTATCAGAACAGACCCCATGCCAGAATATGCAGATGAGATGCACAATTGAGAAACACGTCAAGTTGAATTGGATAACAGTTATTGTTTACCTGTTGAAGTTGACCGAGCCTATAAACAGGGTCTTTAATCATTGACCCAAAGAACAGCTCGTGAGCCTTTCTTTTCTTGTTCACTGGAGGCGATCCATAACCAGAGGATCCAATGGCACCAGTTATAGCAGCATTTGCTGCTTGCTGGAGATATGCCATGTTGTTGGCATGATCTCCATGGAAAAGAGCCTGCCTTTCTTGGCTTCCTTCAAAATTTTTGCAGTCCATGCATTTACAATTTTCAGAACAAAGAATGTTGGCTTGGAAGCACTCACAGTACTTCTTAAGGCAACCTGATTTCTTGCAGTGGCAGCCTTTATTATGCTTTGGCAGTACTAAGCCATCCCCAGCTTCCTCCTGCATAGATTGAAGATCAGTTCTAAACTGTCATAGAGGACAGAGACATGCAAGTTTTTTCAGTACAGCAACAAATTACAGTTGCTGTTTGTAATCCATTACAAGCAAACACATCAAGATCCGTCTCTTCAGAAACTTCTTGCATGCAACAGTTCTAGATAATCCACAAAATTATAGAAAAGAAAAGAAAAATCACTTGGGTCATCTTGGAAATCAACACTATCACAAAAAGGAAAAGCTAAAAAATTAGGAGTAATAACACAAAGCAAGAAGCATAAAGTGAAACGAGAAGAACAATACTGCCGTAATGCCTGAAACTAGGAGAAAACTCTAGTCATCAAAAATAAATATTAGTATTTTGATGACTCAAATTCGTTTGCTTCTGTTAGACAAATACTGCATTTCACGTGCAGTTAACCAAGTTCACTTTGATTCTTAGATTGACCAGTTTGGAGACTGATATTTGACTTAATTTCTCAAAGTTCAGAGAATAACAGGAGGCCTATCTAACTACGATTGAAATACAAGGATAAACAGTTTTTCTTTGTTCATTCCGCTTTTTATGCTTGACCAAGGTGCCAACAAAAAAGTACTCCCTCCGTTTCAATTTAGATGATGTAGTTTGACTTGGCAAAAAGTTTAAGAAAGAAGAAGAAGACTTTTGAAATATGTGGTCCTAAAAGCTTAAGGGGCAAAAGTTTTGTGGGGCTATGATATTTGTGGGACTATAAAAGCTTCTCATTAACAGTAAAGTGTTTAAAATGAAAAATTTAAAATTAAATTGTTTCTAAATAAAAAAATGTGTCATTCTTTTTTAACGGACTAATAAGGAAAGTGTGTCGTTTAAATTGAAACAGAGGGAGTAACATTTTTCCCATGGTGGGCATTGAGGGATACAATACTGAAAGGATAATGGAGATGAAATGGATCTTTGGGTACATTGCAAGATCACTAATCAGCTTCAAAGTCTTGCATTATCGTTATTTAATATTTCTTGGGTCCTACTAAAGTCTGTGGGAAAAGCAGTTACGAGCTCGAATGTTAAGAAGATTAGCAAAGAGAGAAGGTGATTTGGAAAACCACACCATCATGTACTTTTTGGATTATCTGGAACAAAAGAAACAGGATAATTTTCCAAATCATATAAAGGATGTAAAGAGTTTAAGAAAATAGTTTTATTTCATTTACTCTTTTGGTGTAAAAAGAACATTTCCGCATGTACAGATGACCAGGATAGCTTGATAGATATTTCTGGTTAAACCAGTTACATAACTTTCATATAGTATTGCACCATTTCAGTTTGTTACTAAGACCAGAACTTTATTTACCCACCCCACCTCACGCACCCAAAAATAAAAAATTGAAACAGTTCCACAGACAAGAAACTATACATCAACCAGAACCATATACCAAAGATACTTTCAGACCTCATACAGAATTAAATAAGGATAATTTCATCAATGCTTCAGATTTTAATGATGCATCATCCATGAATTTGCTTAAATTTAAAAGAATACCCTATTTTCTCGAACTCCATGTGGACTGCTGGCAATTTTAGGCCTGAATGCATGCGGATTACGCTCTAAAGTAGCTTCAACTGCCTCTCGCCTAGCAGGCTCATTTTCGACATTATTATGACAATTGGCACAGTTGCATCCATCACAGTATATGCCAGAAGCAAAGCATTCACAATACCTGATCCAAAATTTAACAAAAAATGTATAGAAGCAATCAAAGATAATCACAATGCAAATGTAATGCTACGCAGGACTTCAAGTCATGCAAACTTTTTCAGCAAAAGATCTTGACAACGGTTGAGCAACTGAAGGGAAAAATAAAAGGAAAAACTGTGCTGCCAAAAGCAAAGAACGAAAACAGATAGTTACCTAACAAAAGAAGTAGTTGTCTAGAAGACACTTAACCATCCCTAAAGAAGAAAAAACCTGCATATCCCCTAATATCATCATCTAAAACTGGGATCTCAAAAAGGAAAAGGCTAAGAAGCAATGGCAAACAGGAATATATTGAGAGCACCGTGAAAAAATACGGGAGAAAAATATATTTTATTAATGTACTCTATTAAGTGTTTACAATAGTCCTATTTATAACTATATACAATACATATTTTGCTCTTATTCTATGTGGCACTAGGGTTATTTACATAACTATCTAACAATCCCCCTCAAGCCGGTGCATACAAATCATATGTACCGAGCTTGTTACATATGTAACTAATACGAGGACCAGTGAGGGACTTGGTGAATATATCTGCAAGCACATCATTCGACTTCACAAACTTTGTAGCAATATCTACTGAAAGTATCTTTTCTCTGATGAAGTGACAGTCAATCTTAATGTGTTTAGTTCTGTCATGGAACACCGGATTTGATGCAATATGAAGGGCAACTTGATTATCACACACAAGTTCCATTTTGCTGATATCACCAAATTTCAGCTCCTTGAGCAAATGTTTGATCCAAACTAGCTCACATGTTGCCACAATCATTGCTCGATATTCTGCACTAGACCGAGCAACCACATTCTGGTTCTTGCTCTTCCAAGACACTAAATTACCTCCTACTAAAACACAATATCCAGACGTAGAACGTTTATCAGAAGGTGATGCTGTCTAGTCAGCATCTAAGTATCCAACAATTTTCTCTTGGCCTCGATCTTCAAACAATAACCCTTTACCTGGAGCTGATTTTATATATCGAAGAATGCTGACAACTGCATCTCAATGACTATCACAGGGAGAATCGATAAACTGACTCACCACTCTCACAGGAAAGGAAATGTCAGGTCTAGTCACTGTGAGGTAATTTAATTTACCAACCAGACGCCTATATCTTGTAGGATCGCCAAGCGGCTCCCTCTGTTCTGGCAGAAGTTTAGAATTCAGATCCATAGGAGTGTCGACAGGTCTACAGCCTGTCATTCATGTCTTCTCAAGAATGTCTAAGGCCTACTTCCGTTGTGAGATCACAATACCTAAGCTAGACTGAGCGACCTTAATACCCAGCTAATACTTTAATCTGCCCAGATCCTTAGTCTGTAAGTGCTGAAAGAGATGTTGCTTCAACTTAGTAATACCATCCTGATCATTGCCGGTAATAACAATATCGTCAACATAAACCACCAGATAAATACTTAGATTTGAAGCAGAATGTCGATAAAGCACAGAGTGATCACCTTCACTATGAGCCATGCCAAACTGCTGAATAACTGGCTGAACTTACCAAATCAGGCTCGAGGAGACTGCTTTAGACCATAGAGGGACTGGCGCAACCGACATACAAGGCCACTAGACTCCCCCTGAGTAACAAAACCAGGTGGTTGCTCCATATAAACTTCATCCTCAAGGTCACCGTGAAGAAAAGCACTCTTAATGTCCAACTGATAGAGAGGCCAATGGCGAACAACAGCCATGGATAGAAATAGGCGGACTGATGCTATTTTAGCCACGAAAGAGAAAGTATCAATGTAATCGAGCCCAAATATCTGAGTATACCGTTTGGCAACAAGACAAGCCTTAAATCGATCAACCTGGCCATCTGGACCAACTTTGACTGCATACACCCGACGACAACCAATAGAGGAACAAGCTCCAAAGTATCACTCGTATGTAAAGCAGACATCTCGTCAATTATAGCTTGTCGCTATCCTGGATGAGACAATGTTTCACCTGTAGACTTAGGGATGGAAACAGAGGACAAAGATGATACAAATGCAAAACGGGGTGATGACAGACGATGGTAACTTAAACCGACATAATGAGGATTAGGATTAAGTGTGGACCATATACCTTTCTATAGTGCAATCGGTTGACTAAAAGGAGACAGGTCTGTAGTATTAGCAGGGTTAGTATAGGTGCAGGACGTGAATTAGCTGGGCTTGATTCTAGCCGCGGACGACGATGATAAGTCAAGGGTGGTGGAGCTGTAGAAGGTTGAACTGACTAGGTGGTGGAACTGGAGCTATAGGTGGTGGAGCTGGAACTAGAACTGTAGGTGGTGGAGCTGGAATTGTAGAGGAAGATGAATGGGAGATAGTGGCTGAATCTCCAAAAGATGGAACTGGTAGCACTTCAAAAATATCTAAGTGATTAACTAGACCTGTGAAGTATGATTGGGTTTCAAAGAAGGTAACATTAATAGACATGAGGTACCGTTGGAGGTCAGGTGAATAGCATTGATATCCCTTTTGCGTTCTCGGGTAACCTAGACATACGCACTTAAGAGCATGAAGAGCTAACTTATCTTTTCATGGAGTAAGGTTATGAACAAAACACGTGCTCCCAAAGACACGAGGTGGAAGAGAGAACAAAGATGAGTGAGGAAACAAGACAGAGAATGGAACCTGAATAACTGAGGATGGCATACTATTAATAAGATAGCAAGATCTAAGAATTGCATACCCCCAAAAACACAACGGATCACGAGATTGTATGAGTAGGGTACGAGCAGTTTCAATAAGATGTCTATTCTTTCTTTCAGTACCCATTTTGTTGGGATGTGTACGGACAAGATGTTTGATGAATAATCCCATGAGAGTTCATAAACTGCTGAAATGAATAATCCTAGATACTCTAAGGCATTATCACTACGAAATGTGCGGATAGAAACACTAAATTAATTTTGAATTTCACGTGAAAGGTCTGGAAAATAGAAAACAACTCAGATCGATTTTTCATCAAAAATATCCACGTGCACTTGGAATAATCATCAATGAAAATGACAAAGTAGCGAAATCACAAGGTAAAACTGACCCGGCTAGGACCTCAAACATCTAAATGGACTAAAGTGAAAGGTGACTCTGCTCGATTATCATAACACCGAGGGAAATGAGAGCGAGTATGCTTACTGAGCTAACATGACTCACACTCTAGAGGGGACAAGTGAGATAAACCAGGTACCATTTTCTGAAGTTTTGACAAACTGGGACATCCTAACCGTTTATGTAATAAATTTGGTGAATCAGACAATTTGTTGAAGGAAGACAAAATGTGAGTTCATGTGATTTAGTAAGGATAAGGTAATAAAGTCCATTTGATTCACGCATGGTACCAATAATCCGCTCCGTACTGCATTCTTGTATAAAAACAAGGTCATCAAGAAATAAAACAGAGCATTTAAGTGATTTGGCTAAGCGACTAACGGCTATGAGATTAAAAGAACTATCGGGGACATAAAGAACTGAATCTAAAGGTAAGGAAGGAAGTGGACTTGCTTGGCCGATTCCAATTGCCACGGTTTGAGACCCGTTGGCCATTGTGATATTTGGAAGAGATTGAGAACATGAAACGGAAGTGAAAAGAGATTTGTTACTAGAAATATGATCAGATGCACCTGAATCAATGACCCAAGACTTGGAGGTTGAAGATTGAGAGACACAAGTCAAGCTACTATGTGTTTGAACAACGGAAGCAATCTCTGAAGATGTCTGTTTACATGCTTTGTAGTGAAGGAACTCAATATAATCTAGTAGAGAAACCATCCAACTATTCATAGCATTAGTCCCATTTTGCTACAACCAATTTCTCAAATTCTTGACTAAAAGTTGTATGAGTTGAAGAGAGGTCTAGCACCACTGTAGCTCCCAGAAATTGTGGCTTGCAAGAAAAAGGAACCAGCCGCTGGAACAGTCACCGAAAACTTCAAATAGATTGCCGGGAAAAAAAAGTCGTCAAAATTAGGTGTAAATTGGCTGGGTAGGGTCGGATTGCCTTGGGAACAAGCTATCCTGAAGAAGCTAGCCAAAAAATAGCCGGAGAAGCACGCACGCACTGGCGCGTGGGAAAGACAGCGGAGTCACATATTGGACCGGTGTAGAGGTGCGTGAGCTGTCAGTTGCCGGAGAATCTGAGTGGGATTTGGTCGCCGGAATTTTCTGAGTCTAATGGTGGTGTTGGTTTGTGCAAAACACTCACCAAACGTGAGATGACGCCATTCAGTCTCTTAGGTCACCGAAAAATTGCACGGTGACTGAGTTCTTTTTTCCCGGATGTCGCTGGAATGACGCACAACGATCTTTCCTCATTGATGCTCTGATACCATGTGAGAAAAATATATTTTATTGATGTACTCTATAAGTATTTACAATAGCCCTATTTATAACTATACAAAACACATATTCTTCTCCTTTTCTATACGGGACTAGGGTTATTTACATAACTATTTAACAACCTCTATTTATCATAATTAGCAACAGGTAGCTTCTGTTTTATGTCTGCTGAATGATTTGATTGCGACAACGGACAGGTGGAGAAGAATTATTCAAAACCACCATTTGTTGAAAAAATACAACTTAGTGATGTTTATGTCCTTCAGTGGTGAAAGAAAATAATGTGTGTATATCATTAATGTAGTCATAGGAGCTCATTTCGCTAATCCAAGGATAGGCTTGTAAGAATTAAAACACAGCAGAACTCCTCATGAGACTTCATATTAGATGAACTAGATCAATTTTCAATCCAAGGCCTTCCAACCTGGAGGACCAGAATAAGTGAACATGAATAATCCATTCAAAATAACAATTTAAATATGGAATATCACTTCGAAGGACACTGTCAATTATTGGGAACTGATTATCAAATTCCATATGATGGATTTGTATTCTTTTATTACAAGAGAATGCTAAACCATGTCACTCTAAAAGCGTGAGAAACTAGGCAATTATTGATCCCAAAGCAAGTAATTCCTTTTCTATAAACCCCACCACCATGCACATGTGCACATAGATAAATATAAGGACTATAAAATCAGTCCCTACAATGATGGAGAAGAAAATAATGTGCAGAGACTGCTGCAAATGCAAATCTACCGTGTTTGAGCATTTCACCAAGTTAGCTATACAAGACATCTAATCAAATTGGTCACGAGAGTTGATTGGTAGGATTGATTATATCTCACAATCAATCATCCTCCAGCACCATATCTCACGATCATTCATCCTTCAGCAAAATTACCAAAGAAATCTTCTATCAAAATTTTCTAGAATTTCTTAAAATGTAGTTGTTAGAATAATTATGTAAATAGTAGTAAATAACCCTAATCTCATATGTATTAGGAGTAGGACATGTTATGTATATATATAGGGTTCATTGTATCATGTTTAATATCAACAACAACAACAACAACGATCCAGTAAAGTCCCACTAAGTGGGGTCTAAGGAGGGTAGTGTGTACGCGACCTTACCCCTACCCCGATAGGGCAGAGAGGTTGTTTCCGATAGACCCTCGGCTCAGGAAGATGGAAATAAAACAAGAAAACAAGAAAAGACAATTCATCAGTATCATCAACATAACCATAGAATGTATCATGTTTAATATATGAGAATAATATGAATAATATTTTCTCCCGTCCTTTCTCACATGGTATCAGAGCAGCAGTGAGAAAACATCCGGGAAAGAAAACCCAGCCGAAAAAAGCCGTCGTGCTTCAATTCCGGCAACCTTTTTAGGGTTGTTTTTATTCAAACCAATTTACATCGGTGTTGTGCAAAATCCAATACCACCACAAGGTCCCCCAACCCCCGGCGACCAAACCCCAACAAATACCTCCGCCGGCAGACATCTCACGCGCCTCCACACGCCGATCAGAGATTCTTTTCCAGCGAGATCTACTCCACACGCCAGCGCATGGAGCACTTTCCGGGCACTTTTTGATGGAATTCCTTCAAAGCAGTTGGATCGCCCTCAAATTCCGAGCCTACCCATAATTTTATTTTTTAATTCCGACCACTTTGAGTTTTTCCGCCGACTACACTGATTTTTCCGGCAGATACAGTAATTTTCGGCTGAAACAGTGTCTCCTTCGTCTGTTTCAGCGAGTTTTCAATTGATTCTTTCTGTTATTTGGTGATAATTTTATAGATCTCTCTTCAATCCAACGATGTCTTTGTTTGATGCTTTGGGGTCTAAAAACCCAGGTTTTGGCAGTTCCGGTGTTATGATTACCTCCGAACCTTTAATTGGAAGTTCAAACTACTTAGCTTGGGCTTCGTCTGTCGAGCTGTGGTGTAAAGGTCAAGGTGTTCAAGATCATTTAATCAAGAAGTCTAGCGAAGGAGATGAAAAGGCCAAAGCACATTGGGAGAAGATCGATGCTCAATTATGCAGTATTCGGTGGCGATCTATTGATTCCAAGTTGATGCCCTTGTTTCGTCCATTCCAGACATGTTATTTGGTTTGGGAAAAAGGCTCTCACTTTATACACTAATGACATATCTCGTTTCTATGATGTGATATCGCGGATGACAAATTTAAAGAAACATGAATTAGCTATGTCTACTTGCTTGGGACAAGTACATGCAGTCATGGAGGAATTTGAGAAGTTGATGCCAGTTTCTGCTAGTGTTGAAAAGCAACAAGAGCAGCAACAAATGATGTTTCTAGTTCTTACTCTTGCTGGGCTTCCTAATGATCTTAACTTAATACACGATCAGATTTTGGCTAGTCTGACTGTCCCCACAGTTGATGAATTATTCTCTCGATTACTTCGCCTTGCTGCAGCACCAAGTCACCCAGTGATCTCATCACAGACACTTGACTCATCTGTTCTCGCATCCCAGATAGTGGACAATCGGGTATCTCATACTATGGAGAATAGACAGGGAGGAGGTCGTTTTAGAAGATCTAGACCCAAGTGCTCTTTATTATCATAAACTTGGACACACTCATGATGTGTGCTATTCTTTACATGGTCGCCCACCCAAAAATGTTTATGTTGCTCAGACCGAGACTACAGGTAACCAAGGATTTTCTTTACTTGAAGGGGAGTATACTGAGTTCCTTCAGTATCGAGCAAGTAAGCAGACATCTCCACGAGTAGTCTCTGTTGCTCAGACTAATACTTCTGTTGCTAGTAATTCTTTTGTTTGTTTTCCCAGTCTAGTACTCTTGGACAATGGGTTGTGGACGCAGCCGCTTCTGATCATATCTCTGGTAATAAATCACTTCTATCAAATATTGTGTATTCACAGTCTCTTCCCACTGTTACTTTAGCCAATGGGTCTCAAACTAAAGCAAAAGGAGTTGGACAAGCGAATCCCCTACCCTCTGTCACTCTAGATGCCGTTTTTTATGTCCCTGGGTGTCCTTTTAATCTTGCATTTGTTAGTCGTTTGACTCGTTTGACGGGGCAGACGGTTAGAACAAGACTTGAATCAGAAGGCCTTTACTACCTTAACTCACTCAATTCCTCCAAGGCATGTCTAGTTATAGATCTTCCGGACCTAATTCACAGACGTTTAGGACATCCAAGCTTATCCAAGCTTCAGAAGATGGTGCCTAGTTTGTCTAGTTTATCTACATTAGAGTGTGAGTCATGTCAGCTCGGGAAACATACCCGAGCCTCCTTTCCTCGTAGTATTGAGAGTCATGCAGAGTGTTTTTTCTTTAGTTCATTCTGATATATGGGATCCTAGTAGAGTCAGTTCAACCTTGGGATTTTGTTATTTTGTTAGTTTCATTGATGATCATTCAAGATGTACTTGGATTTTCTTAATGAAAGATCGTTCCGAGTTGTTTTCTATAGTTCCAGAATTTTTGTGCTGAGATTAAAAATAAATTTGGTGTTTCTATTCGCACTTTTCGCAGTGATAATGCCTTAGAATATTTATTCTCACAATTTCATCAGTTTATGACTTCTCAAGGAATTATTCATCAGACCTCTTTTCTTTATACCCCTCAGCAAAATGGGATTGCAAAGAGAAAGAATAGGCATATCATTGAGATTGCTCGCACACTTCTCATTGAATCTCATGTTCTGTTGCGTTTTTGGGGCGATGCAGTTCTCACAGCTTGTTATTTGGTTAATCGGATGCCCTCATCTCCCATCCAGAATCAGATTCCATATACAGTATTGTTTCCCCAGTCACCCTTATACTCTGTTCCCCCTCGTGTTTTTGGGAGCACTTGTTTCGTTCATAACTTAGCCCCGAGAAAGATAAGTTAGCTTCTCGTGCTCTCAAGTGTATCTTTCTTGGTTATTCTCGTGTTTAGAAGGGATATCGTTGTTACTCACCTGATCTTCGTAGGTACTTAATGTCATCTGACGTCACATTTGAGTCTAAACCTTTCTTTACCTCTTCTAACCATTCTGACCACCTTGATATATTTGAGGTCTTACCTATACCGACCTTTAAGGAGTTAACTATAGCTCCTCCTTCACCTTCCGCCACAGAAGTCTTACCCATTCAAACCGTGGGGGAGTCGTATGGCTCCTCCTAGACTCCCCGCCACAGGAACACCACTCTTGGCATATCATCGTCGTTCGCACCAGCATCAGTACCAGCTGATTCACGTCCTGCACCTGACCCTGCTCCTACTGCGGACTTATCTCTTCCTAGTACACCGATTGCACTTCGAAAAGGTATACGGACCACCCTTAATCCTAATCCCATTATGTCGGTTTAAGTTATCATCGTTTGCCATTACCCTATTATGCTTTTATATCTTCTTTGTCCTCTATTTCCATCCCTAAGTCTACAGGTAAAGCATTGTCTCATCCAGGATGGCGACAGGCTATGACTGACGAGATGTCTGCTTTACATACGAGTGGTACTTGGGAGCTCGTTCCTCTTCTTTCAGGTAAATCTACTGTTGGTTGTCGTTGGGTATATGCAGTCAAGGTTGGTCCGGATGACAAGATTGATCGCCTTAAGGCCCGTCTTGTTGCCAAGGGATATACTCAGATATTTGGGCTCGATTACAGTGATACCTTCTCTCCCATAGCTAAGGTAGCACCAGTCCGCCTTTTTTTATCCATGGTTGTTGTTCGCCATTGGCCTCTCTATCAGCTGGACATTAAGAATGTCTTTTTACACGGTGACCTTGAGGATAAAGTTTATATGGAGCAACCACCTAGGTTTGTTGCTCAGGGGGAGTCTCGTGGCCTTGTATGTTGCTTGCACCGGTCACTTTATGGTCTAAAACAGTCTCCTTGAGCCTGGTTTGGTAAGTTCAGCACAGTTATCCAGGAGTTTGGCATGACTCAGAGTGAAGCTGATCACTCTGTGTTTTATCGGCACTCTGCTTCGAGTCTCTGTATTTATCTGGTGGTCTATGTTGATGATATTATTATTACCGGCAATGATCAGGATGGCATTACTAAATTGAAGCAACATCTCTCTCAACACTTTCAAACTAACGACCTGGGCAAACTAAAGTATTTTTTGGGTATTGAGGTCACTCGGGTATTGTGATCTCACAACGGAAGTATGCCTTAGATATTCTTGAGGAGAAAGGAATGACAGGTTGTAGACCTGTTGACACTCCAATGGATCCGAATTCTAAACTTCTGCCAGGACAGGGGGAGCCTCTTAGCGATCCTACAAGATATAGGCAGTTGGTTGGTAAATTAAATTACCTTACAGTGACAAGACCTGACATTTCCTTTCCTGTGAGTGTTGTGAGTCAATTTATGGATTCTTCGTGTGATAGTCATTGGGATGCAGTTGTTCGCATTCTTCGGTATATAAAATCAGCTCCAGGCAAAGGTTTATTGTTTGAGGATCGAGGCCATGAGCAGATCATTGGATACTCAGATGCTGATTGGGCAGGATCGCCTTCTGATAGACGTTCTACGTCTGGATATTGTGTTTTAGTAGGAGGAAATTTGGTGTCTTGGAAGAGCAAGAAACAGAATGTGGTTGCTCGGTCTAGTGCAGAAGCAGAATATCGAGTAATGGCTATGGCAACATGTGAGCTAATTTGGATCAAACAGTTGCTCAAGGAGTTGGAATTTGGTGAGATTAGTCAGATGGGACTTGTGTGTGATAATCAAGTTGCTCTTCATATTGCGTCAAATCCAGTATTCCATGAGAGAACTAAACACAATGAGATTGACTGTCACTTTGTCAGAGAAAAGATACTCTTGGGAGATATTGCTACAAAGTTTATGAAGTCGAATGATCAGCTTGCAGTATTTTCACCAAGTCCCTCACTGGTCCTCGTATTAACTACATATGTAACAAGCTCGGTACATATGATTTATATGCACCAGCTTGAGGGGGAGTGTTAGAATAGTTATGTAAATAGTAGTAAATAACCCTAATCCCATATGTATTAGGAGTAAGACGTGTTATATATATATATAGGGCTCATTGTATCATGTTTAATATATGAGAATAATATCAATAATATTTTCTCCCGTGCTTTCTCACAGTAGAAATTATTAAGTTCTTGTATTGAGAATAAGCATACCAGATAGAGAATGCAAGCAGCACACATAGAGGACAAATTAGAGAAGGTTACATAAAATGGTTTGGCTATGTCATAGATTCCTATTGACTAGTTTACAGGCACGACCTTATGATGGTTAAAGGTGCTAAAAGGGGACAAGATAGACCTAGAATCAAATAGAAGGAAGTTTTCTCAGATACATACAACCTTTCGGAATCATGCAGGCTTAGCTAAGGACAGAATATAATGGAAGCAAAGTATCCAGACTAGCAATAACAACTAGTTGGCATTAAGGTTTAGTTCTTATTGTACACTTACATTATGTCTATGTCACATCCCGACCTTGGGAGATGGCCAAGGCACCCGATACCTTAACTTGATCGAGCGAACCAACCTTTCATGTCATACCTTTCATAATTGATGCATGCTTTAGAAACATTTAAAGCCTTTCTTAATACAATTTTTCTTCCATAAACTTGAATAAATTAAATAACGAAAAAAGTTATTCATACATGCCATATGAGACCTCAATAGAAATGACAAAAACATACTTAACCCGTTATGTCCGTGGAGCCTCTATGGCAATATGAATAAGAAGAGATGTCGATGACAAGGCATCGGCTATAACCAAAAGGAGATCCAAGTGTTCGTAACATAAAAGGGGTGCCCCGAAATATAACGGGGCTCACCAAAGACTGGAAGATGAGGGAGTCGCCTAACGAGGCTCCACGTCGTCCAGTGTAGTACTAGTTGCATCCATGAAAAAGATGTTGTGCTCCCGGCCAAAGGGATGTAAGTACATGATGAATAGTACTCGTATACATCGGAAGCTTCATCACATAAAATGGGATAAGAAACAAATATAAAGGAAAACATGTAGAGATAAAATGCAACTTAGAGAAACATTAATTCATTTCATAAAACATTTGAGAATTTGAATTTTTAACAACTTATTATCTTAGGTGGGAGTTCATTAGTTAGCGATATTCCGTTTAACCACCATGTATACAACATGGAGTCCGATCTCGGCCCGATCGGCTAAGTCATCTCACCGCAATGTCATGTAGATCGACATTAGTTTCTAGCAATTCATTAACCCCAACCAAAGGAGACTATCTAGTCATCCAAGCCAATGGTACGACCATAGTCCTACACCAGTAAGTGTAGCTTCGGGTATTAGGCGCCTTTAACTTACACCTTCACAGTTACATAACAAGACTCCCAAAATAGTTCATTACATTTGGCACTTTTGGCCCAAATTCGTTAATTTTAGGGTTAGGCTCAATAGCTACATAACATTCTCTTTCCATTTCGTCACCATTTACATTCATTATTTGAAACACCGTAACGAAATATTCATGTTCATGGAAAACTTTAATCATTAAAATATTTTCATTCGTAGGCTTGAAACATTTATAATTTCATCGTGTAAAACATAGCATGTGAGATTATAACATGGAAGGAGAACATGAAAAGTATATAATTACTTGTCGTCCAGAATTATACACTAACAATTTGAAACTATTTAGTTATGAAATCACATTTATAAGACATGAGAATTTTAGGAAAAATAATCCTATGGGAGGGGTTAGCCAACATACCTTAAACTATTCCGAAGCTAGCTTATCTCTTGGTTCCCAAGTCACTTGGTAAGAATCTTAACTATACCACACGATAGGTAAAAGAATTTAATCCCCCTATTCCAACAATAAACTATACCCAATTTACTATTAATAGCAAACCCTAGTTCATAAGACCCATTCAAGAACTATGGTTTCTTTCTCATCGAAATGATATTTCTCAACTCAAACTAACCCCCAAAGATCCATCTTATACTTGTATTTGAACATGGGTAGAGATATTCACCTTTTAGGTTTAAAACCCTAGCTCTAGATCTTGGAAAATCCAATGGATTCGATCCATAAATATTGTTAGAATATCATAAAATGACGTTTGGTACCCATAACTATCACCATATATGCTTACCTTGGTGTATTATGAGAGAGATGCTCTTCATTCTCTCTAAAATTAAAGACCAAGTCAAAATGAAATGTTTTTCTCTCTTTGAACATCACCTTCAAAAGACCAAAACAATCTAGAGCCTTGCGTAGCCTCCCTGCATAGGTTGCGCATGATGCATACGCAGGGCGAGAACATTTCCCCTAACTTGGTGACCATTTTGTTTTTGCCTACGCACCCTCTGTAGCCTACGCAAAAATCCTACGCAAGGTTGTGTTGCCTACACAGAAGGCCTACGCAAAGCTGCTTAGCCTATGCACTGTGCCTATACAAGACGAGAGCCTTTCCTCCCCTCAACTGGCAGCTTCTGTTTTTTCCTACGCAAGGCTGCGTAACCTATGCAAAAGGCCTACGCATGGGTGAATCCCTCAACTGGCAGCTTCTGTTTTTTCCTAGGCAAGGCTGCGGAACCTATGCAAAAGGCCTACGCATGGGTAAATCCCTGAAGATTCAACACTCCCTCTAAGCTCCAATCTACTTCCTTAAGCTCAAACTAATCCATATTATGCTAGTGAAGTTACGGGGCTTTACAGTCTAATGTTTATCAATAGTCTTTTCAATTTGATTATATATTTGTATGTCATTGTAGGATAAGTGTGAGATTTAGAGCTCTAGTTTAGCACCTATAGGCAATTTATTTATGAACAACATAGTATTAAAATTAGGTAAAATACATTGATAGCCCCTTAAACTTGTCAACACTTTTCACTTATACACTTTATCTTAAGTCCGTCCTATTTGAACGCTTTAACTACATCTCAAATGTGTCAATTAGACACAAAATCTGTAAGTAGTCAAACACAAAAAAAAGTGCATGTAATTCACACGCCAGAGTGACGAATAAGAGGGGGATATGTGGAATTAACTTAAATAAATTTTACTTTTGAAAAAAAGAAAAGCGATGGCCAAGTACGGTTGTCTTCTCGCCTGAGCCAACCATTTTAACGTTGTGTGCTTCTTTAACTACTCACATCGATCTTCTTCTTCTTTTTTTGCTTGACAACAATTTTTAATTATACTAGATTTTTAGGTTTAGCTGTGCGGTGGAAACTAAAACTTCCAGCTATAAAAGATGAAGCTTTGCCGGAAATTTTTTGAGATGTAAACCTTATTTTTCTTCAGATTCAAGTCACAAAGTTTAATTTTGTCCCAGGTTTGCAAATGTAAAGAAACGAACATGGACTATTCAGTAAATGCATTATTATGTTTTCCCTTTCTATTTTGAAATTACTATTGCTTCTTCATGCTTCTCTGTATAAATTTGAAACAAGCAGCTTTTCTTCATTTTATGGAGTGAGAATAGCAAATAAAGAAGAAAAAAAGAGGAGTAAAACATTGTGAAAGAAAGGATATGAAGGTAGTGACCTGGTGTGCGAAGAAAATAGATGACTGTGTGCGAAAGAATAGGAGAAGAAAAAAGAGAGAAAAAAATTAAAAGGAAAAATTATTCTCTCACGCTTTAAAAATGATGCAATACACGCACTATGCCACATCACTAAGTTGTGTCTAAATGACACATTTGAGATGTGGTTGGAGTGTTCAGATGGAACAACCTTAAGATGAAGTGTTTAAGTGAAAAGTATGGACAAGTTTAAATTATTTGGACACGAATAGAGTGGAAAGCTATAAACAATTGCAGATGAGAATGATTGTAGAGAATTCATATAGTTGATCCCAACTTTGTTTGGTATTAAGGTATTATTGATTTGATTGAGCGAGTGATTGAACATGCTAAAGACACAAAAAGGAAAAACGATATGTCTACAAACAGCCTCATTTCTCCTCTTTCTTTTCCAATTCTCAATCCCCTTCTTGTTGGGAATTGTGCAATTTATGACTCAACAAAGGAAATCGTTGTGTTATCAGCTTATAAAAACATAGTTGTATTTGTCAATATGATAAATCCACTTCAAAGGACAGAAATTCGTCAACATGCAGGGAAAATATATAATACTTTTGCACAAAATTTTAAACTAAAGTGAACCCCTATTCCCCTTCTATATACTTGCACTCATGCCTCAATTTAGTGGAACCGGTTTTCCAACTCATAGTGCCTCCTTGGGCCTTTAGCCTCCAAATAAATATCCCTTTAAAAGGAAAGCAATATTTTAATGTAAAAGATTTCAATAGCAAAATATAAACTGCACTCAGGTCCAAGATAAGCCTAGAAAGCCAAGCAACACTAAATCATTAGACCAATTGGAAGAATCTCTCTCAGTGATCATGTTTTCTAAGGAAAGAACTTCTACCTAGATTCCTATTGCTTCTGTTGTTGGATTACCTGCAGGCTGCACAACAGGTTTTTTCTTCTATAAATGATGAATACATTTCTTTCTTTGCCTTCTCTAAAATATTGAACAAAAGGTATTTATTTAATATATAGCTTTTCCTTCTTCCATTCATTGCTTTCCTACTTGGAGCTTTTCCTTCTTTTTATTGCTCTACTTGGAGCTTTTCCTTCTTTCATTAGTTTCCTACTTGGAGCTTGCCTCTTCAGAGGTGGTTAGCAAAACATAACAATACACAAGAAAAACTCTACCTTGTTTCTGATAGAGAAGTCATAGTTGCAACGGAAACAGCAAAAATACTCCCACCATAGGCTAAAGGCAGTGGATGCTGAAAAGTTAGAGGGGTTTTATGTTGTCACTATCTCAAGTTAATTGAGTGCGATATGAGAAAGGGACAAAAAAAAAAGATATCCCAAAGCCTATCAGGTCCAGTTTAAATCATTACTAAGTAATGGCCTTCCTAATCTGGGAGCTAGTTCAGTGTACCATCATTTATTAGCCATAAATATTGGTAGGAGATTCTACATATATTGTGCATGAAAGGAGGAAATACTTACAACTTCAAACATCGAGAGTGTTTGCAGTTACACTGCTTTGGCTTTTTAGGTGTACCATCTTTTGCTTCATTGGCACTTTGCCTTGACCTGGCTTTTGGTGATTCGGGTTTCCTGGAAAGAGAAAGTGTATTAGGATATACAGATCTCACAACTGTTTCTAGAGAACACTACATGCCTCCCCCTCCCACTCTTTGCTAGACATGGGAGGTGAAAGAAGTGGATAGCCTCAAATATGAATAACAAATAACACCACACGCAGTATCCTAATAGATTAGCATAAGTTGTCAATGATCATATATGAGAAAGAAGAGAGAACACAGCTTTTATTTAATTAATTAATGTCTCAATACGCCCCCTCACATGTGCCTAATTCTTTTTCTTTTTTCATGAGCCAAGCAATTGGAAATTCTTAATGGTTGGGTGGTGAGAATTGAAATTGGGACCTCTGCCTACTATTATACCATGTGAGAAAACAGAAAGAAGGGAGAACACAACTCTTATTTAATAGTTCCTTAGAGGACATCCCACAGTTCCCCTGGCTAGCAAGAAATGAGCTTTTCTGTTTCTGAAGTCATAGAATGCCTAGCCAATCAACAAATCTATAGAAGCAGCCAAACTCTAATAAAATCCTAGTGAAATATACAATACAAGAAACAAAGCTCAGAAACATGTCTAGGTATTAGCGCCAAATAATCTGTCATAGTTCCATCAAAGTTGGAGATGGAAAGCCATATGTTTGGTGAAGGGAATATCAAAATCTGTTAATACGAGCTCAAAAAGGCTGCTCGGGTGGACTTCAAACAATTGAATTAGAATTTGTGAAAACATTTAATTCAAGCACCTACCTTCAATAACGAATTTAGCTCAACAGAACGATATTTATTATTTCCCTCAACAAAAAAACAAAACAAAAAAAAACTGGAAGTTTCTCGCGAATTGCAGGCTAAACTTACACAGGTCGTATGGAAGGATGAGTAGGCTGCACCGGAGTTTGTTGCATCGGCATCAACAGTATATGTTGTTGCTGCGATTGCGGCAGTGCCTGCGTCTGTAATTGTGGCCTTGTCATCTGTGTTGGCTTCATCGACACTGGTAACTGACCAGACTTCATTACCTGCTGCTGAACCTGCTTAGCTTGTTCCGGCAAATCCGCCGCCGCAGCTCCCCCGAATCCCGCGAAATCCAGCTGCCTCGCTAGCTTCTTCGCCGGATAATCCGTTACCACGTGAGCACTAGCCGCCGTAGCTGCCGGCTCTGATTGAGCTTTCTTTGGAGGGAAATCCCCTCCCTCAATTTTCTCCATTCAAAAACAAATAGTACAAAAAGATCCTCGAAAATTCACTGATTCTCCTGCGAAATTCTCACGGAAATTCCTCGAAATTCATAGAATTGAAAATCTTAGAAATTCAAAATCCGAGAGTAAGAAGCTATGTCATTCACACAGTGACATTCAGTCATTCACAGAAAAGAGAAGAATCGCCCCAATATCGACTGGAATTTTCAAACTTAATCCACAAAATCTCGATCCGCAGTTACATACGCATGCGTGTAAATCCTCTGTACGTATAGACGGACGGAGAAAAGAGGGGATCTTTTCAAAGAAAAGAAAGAGCCTTTGTCTCTCCCTTTCTCCCTCTCTAGCTTTTGAAATTCAATTCGTAATTACGGTAAGATCGTCACATCAACCTCATCCTACGGTTAATATCGCGAGAATTAATCTCACGGCTCAAATTCATAGAAGCATCGAAGGTTTTCTTTTCCACCGTTAGATGACTGGCTGCTTAATACACTAGGATGCTTGGAATATAAAACGCATCAAATCATTTACCGTCACGTGGCTTAAGATAATCTGGAGGGAGTGAAATGCGCTACCTAAGATTCTTTTTGTTTTGGGTTAAAAGTAAAATAGGGAGTAATAAAAATAAGTTAAGAAGTGCAGGGATTTTGGCGCTAAATAAGTTATAAAGTGCAGGGTTTGGTGAAAATGTTATGAAGGGCGACGATTGCTCCGCGAGGTGTAGAAATAGACGGACACGATTGACGAGGGATTCTAATTGGAGTTTAAAATAAATCTGTTGTTTATTCAAGATTGACTCGTCTCAAGATCCGATGAGAACGAGAAATAAGGGTGTATTTGGTACGAATGAAAACATTTTCCAAAACTCCTTGTTAATTTTTCTCACTCTTACCAACCCACCTCATTCCCTCTTTCTAAAAAAGGATTTTTTTTATTTTTTAATTTTAGTTTTCCGTTACCACCCACCCTACTACTCCTCTACCCGTACCCCACCCCCTCCAACAAAAAAAAATATTTTCTTTACCTTTTTTTTTTGATTATCCTTAGTTACTTACCTCTACGCCATTGTGCTTGTAGGGTTGTTTGTAAATTGATATTTTGACTGTCTTCCTGGTGGCATTTACTTTTATTTTTGTAATACTCATACGGTACCTTTAACTACCCAACTCCTATCGGGATATTTCTCAAGGGTCACGATGTCCTCCGAAAAAATATTTTTTTTAATATATTTTTCAATTTTAGTTTTTTTATTTATCGGTTTAAAGATTCAAAATTTTACAAGTTCCAAAGTTTTGAGTTCGGAGATTTATGTATTTGGAACTTTACGGGTTTAGAAATTATAAAGTTTACGGGTTCGAAATTCCGTGTTTTCGAAAGTTTATGAAAAATGTGGGTTCGAAAGGTTGTTGGTTTGAAAGTTTATGGCTTCATGTTTATTATATCTAAATTATTTATGAATACTCTTGAGAAGTCATTTTCCTTAATTAGCATACCAAACACTGAAAAATGAATAAGATTACTATTTGTTTTCCAAGAAAATATTTTCCGTTATACCAAACACACCCTAAGTGCTTCTTTCTTCTATCTTCATTTTTCACCCAAATGAATGTTCTTTCTGTTTCAGCAAAAATGTGTACAACGAATTGTTCCAAAACAAAGTTGTTTTATCATCTATATCTATATCTATGTATACGGTCAAAATCGAGGAGCCCGATTTCGAGGTCTTAAATTGGGACTATGAGTTCGAGCCCGGGTGACTCGCAGTGGGGGTTGGACCCGGCTGAAGGGCACACACTCTGAGGGAGCAGATCGAGGGCCTGGCACGATCTACATCAATGGCAGTACGATCTCGAAGACACTCAAGAAAGAGCGGAAATTTCTCGAGAACATGTGGATCAGGGCATAAATTAAAGGATAAGATTTGTACGAAATAATACAGGTCCATACTAGGTTGTTATATACCTATACCAATAGAATTCTTTACCACAATTAGGAATGTACTATGCTGGGATTCTCTCCTCCTATATAAAGGGGACCCAATCATTTGTAAAGACACATTATTCACTGCAATAGAACATTCTACTCTGCTTTTCTTGTTTACCGTGCTCAACATTTGTTCTTCAGCTTATTATTTATACTTTATTGTTCTTAGCTTATCTCGAGGCCCCTAAAATAATCGAGCTCGAGGCCCCTATTGCTCTAACAATATTGGTTTTATTCATCAATTTCTCTTGCTTAAACCTAATATTATTTGTACATTCATTAGTATTGGAATTCAAATATCTTTAAAACCACAATTTATCTTTAATTGTTACTCATATTTTTCAAGGTAAAGAGTTTGGCGCCCACCGTGGGGTATAAGATAATAGTGATTATTTTAGTGCTAGTTTTCTGATAACACACGTCATTCTTCATACTTTTTCTTGTCAAAGATTCTTTGATTTCAGGCTAAGATATGTCTAGCACACAAAAGCATCTGCTCATGACAGTGAAGGGACTCGGAGAAAACAGTGGTATAGGGGTCGATGTGCCACCCATAAACCCTGAGAGAGTGCCAAATATGGAGCCAGTCGATATCAGTTCGCATAATGCTCTAAATACGGATGCATGCATAGACCCCGTAAGGAATGCGCACAGGGAAGCCCAAGCCAGAGATCAGGAAACACGAGGAATGGAAGAAGGAAGAGACAGCCTCCAGGTGATATTTGAAATTTTGCAAGCCCAGCAAGTCGTCATCGCTCAACTTCAGAGTCAGAATAGAACTCCCAACATAGCTGAACCAGTGAACACTCGGCGTGTTGAACCAACGCTAGAGAGGCCCGATGAAAATGGCTCAGGGACTAACCCCGCTATTATAAAAATGCTAGAAGATCTCGCCAAAAAGGATAGAGACCGGAAAAAATAAAATTGAAGAAAATTACAAAAAGATGGAGACATACAACTCGAGGGTCGACCAGATACCAGGAGCACCTCCGATTTTGAAAGGACTGGACTCGAAAAAGTTCGTGCAAAAACCATTCCTCTAGAGTGCGGCTCCAAAGCTCATCCCGAAGAAGTTTTGGATGCCAGATATCCCAAAATACAACGGAACCACTGATCCTAACGAGCACATTACCACATACTAGTATAAAAGAAAATAATTTGGAAGACGATAAGATTGAATCTGTTTTGCTAAAAAAGTTTGGGGAAACTCTGTCTAAAAGGTGCCATGATTTGGTACCATAACCTACCCCCGAACTCTATCGATTCGTTTGCCATGTTGGCAGACTCATTTGTGAGGGCAGATGTCGGTGCCGTAAAAGTTGTAACAAGGAAGTCCGATGTATTCAAAAGAAAGCAAAGGGAGAACGAGATGCTGAGGGAGTTTGTATCCCGTTTTCAATCAGAACGAATGGAGTTACCACCAGTCTCCGATGGTTGGTCCATACAAGCCTTAACTCAGGGGCTAAATGAACGAAGCTCGATAGCTTCGAAGCAGCTGAAACAGAACTTGGTCGAGTATCCCACTGTGACTTAGGCAGATGTGCATAACAGGTACCAATAAAAAATTAGGGTCGAGGATGACCAGTTGGGATCCCCCTCGGGCTTAGTTTATCCAAGCAGGTTACTAGCAAGGGAGTCAAGAAATGCAGACAGGGGGTCAAGATCGAATAAGTAAAGATATCAGCCATACGTCGAGGAGTGAAGGAACATTTCAAGGCGTAATATACCTCGAAATGATCGAAGAGCAGATCGAGGTCAATGTTTTCGGGGACTCATGAGCAAAACCGGGTTTGATAATCATGTGGGACCGGCAGAGGCACCCCAATTATCAAAATACAACTTCAGCGTCGATGCCTCGGGGATCATCTCAGCCATTGGCATAATTAGAGATACTAGATGGCCCAAGCCTATACAGACCGATCCTTCTCAAAGTAACCCTAACTTGATGTGCAAATATCATGGTACTCATGGGCACATGACCGAAGATTGCAGGCAGCTCAGAGAGGAGGTAGCCCGGTTGTTCAACGAAGGGCATCTTCATGAATTTCTCAGCGACCGGGCCAAGAGCCATTTCCGAGAAAGGGATGCAAACAGGAAGAATAAGCCCGAAGAACCTCAACATGTCATTCACATGATTATGGGAGGAGTCGACGTTCCAGAGGGACCTATATTCAAACACACCAAGGTTTCCATCACAAGGGAGAAATGGACTCGGGACTACGTGCCCGAAGGCACCCTCACATTTAGCGAGGAAGATACCGAGGCCTTATCTCAGCCTCACAACGATGCACTGATAATTTCTATCCTTTTAAATAAAATTCAAGTTAAATGTGTTCTCGTGGATCTAGGTAGCTCGGCAAATATAATCAGATCAAGGGGCGTGGAGCAGCTTGGGCTGCTTGACCAAATCATACCTGCTCTCGAGTCTTGAATGGATTCAACATGGCAAGTGAAACGACGAAGGGGAAAATCATCCTCCCAGTCAACGTGGTTGGAATCATACAAGACACCAAGTTCTATGTCATCGAAGGAGATATGAGGTATAATGCTTTACTTAGAAGGCCGTGGATCCATAGCGTAAGGGCAGTGCCATTAACCCTTCATCAAATGATGAAGTTCCCAACAAAGGATGGTGTCAAAACAGTATATGGAGAGCAGCATGCAGCTAAGGAGATATTTGCAGTACACGACCTAACATCTGTATCGACGCTATCTACATCGGAGAAGTCAAAGGACAAACATGCCGCCAAATAGCAATCATAGCCCATACCCTCGGTTGAGCCTGATGGACAGGTGATCGACGAACACGTGGACAATGACAAAGAAGAAGATTTTCTCACCCCCCCTCCCCTCCGAGCCTTCGTTGCCCCCGAGGAATCGGACGCGACAAAGTCCACGGTCGAAGAACTCGAGCAGGCTATATTGATTGAGCATCTTCTGGAATGAAAGGTATACTTGGGGACGGGGTTAACCCCCGAACTCAGGAAAAAACTCAGTCAATTTCTTATCGATAAAACTGACTGCTTTACCTGGTCCCACTTAGACATGATAGGGATCCCACCGGAGATAACTACCCATCGACTAAGTGTCGATCCCAGATTTAAGCCGGTGAAGCAAACGAGGAGACCTCAGTCCGAGGTAAAGCATGTGTTCATCAAAGAAGAGGTATCCAAACTTCTCAAAATAGGATCCATTTGGGAAGTAAAATATCTCAAATGGCTAGCTAACATAGTGGTAGTCCCTAAAAAGGGGAATAAACTTAGAATGTGTGTAGACTATAAGGATTTGAACAAAGCATGCCCTAAAGATTCTTTCCCACTACCCAACATCGATCAATTGATCGATGCTATGGCTGACCACGAGATCCTTACCTTTCTCGACGCCCACTCCGTGTACAATCAGATTCAAATGAACCTAGAGGACCAAGAAAAAACTTTGTTCATCACAAAGTATGGTACATATTGCTATAATGTAATGCTCTTCGGGCTAAAGAATGTAGGAGCTAATATCAGCGCCTAGTTAATAAAATGTCATCAAATATGCAAATCTATGGAAGTTTATATTGATGACATGCTAGTTAAGTCCCTGCGTGCAGAGGACCATTTGACTCATTTGCAGGTGATGTTCGATATCCTACGGAAGTATAACATGAAGCTCACCCATAAGAAATGCGTTTTCGGAGTCGACTCGGGCAAGTTCTTGGGTTCCATAGTGTCGAACAGGAGATAAAGAACAACCCCGATAAAATCAAAGCCATCGAGGAGATCACTGTGGGTGAACAATGCGAAAGCCGTACAACGGCTGGTCATCAGATCGGAGCCATCATTTCTTTTCCCTACTCAAGAAGAAGAACAACTTCGTATGGACTTCGGAATGCCAACAAGCCTTGGAAGAATTAAAACGGTATCTCTCGAAACCACCCTTGTTCCATACTCCGAAGGAGGATGAAACACTCTACTTGTATCTAGTAGTGTCCGAAGTAGAGGTAAGTGGTGTGTTGGTTCAAGAAGAGCAAGGTACACAATTTCCTATCTATTATGTGACTCGGACCCTAGGAGGTGCTAAAACCAGGTACCCCTATTTGGAAAAGTTAGCTCTTGCATTAATAAGCGCATCTAGGAAATTAAAACCATATTTTCAATGCCATTCTATATGTGTATTAACTACATACCCACTTCGAAATGTCTTGTATATACCCGAATTATTGGGCAGGTTGGCCAAATGGGCTATCGAACTTGGAGGATATGATATCAAATATTAGCCTCGAACGACAATCAAGTCTCAAATTTTGACAGACTTCGTGGCCGATTTCGCGCCTGCCCTCGTACCCGAAGTAGAAAAGGAACTTTTGTTAAAAACGGGTACGTTATCGGAGGTATGGACCCTATTCACAGATGGTGCCTTGAATGTGAAAGGATCCAGGCTCGGCATCATTTTAAAATCGCCTACGAGCAGTGTCATTAGGCAATCTATCAAAACTTCTAAACTGACTAACAATGAGGCCGAGTATGAGGCCATGATTGCAGGTTTCGAACTAGCCAAGGGCCTTGGAGTAGAGGTCATCGAGGCAAAATGTGACTCCATTTTGGTAGTAAATCAAGTAAACGGGAGCTTCGAGGTTCGAGACGACTGAATGCAGAGGTACTTGGACAAACTTCAAGTGACATTGCACCACCTCAAGGAATGGACACTAGATCATGTACCTCGGGAGCAGAATAGTGAGGCCGATGCACTTGCAAACTTGGGGTCATCGGTAGAAGAAGATGATATTGTCCCAGGGACTGTCGTCCAACTATCAAAGTCGGTGGTCGAGAAGGCCAAGCAGAGATTAATTTAACAAGTTTAACGTGGGATTGGAGGAATAAGTACATCGACTACTTGAAGCATGGGAAGCTCCCCGAGGACCCAAAAGAGTCAAGAACACTTCGAGCCATAGCAACTCAATTCTCACTCGATGAAAATGGAATGTTTTACAGAAAAACCTTTGATGGACCACTGGCAGTGTGCTTGGGACCCGGGGATACCGATTACGTACTACGAGAAATTCACGAGGGCACCTATGGGAACCATTCTGGTGCAGACTCTCTAGTTTGCAAGGTGATCAGAGCGGGGTATTATTGGGACAACATGGAAAAGGATACCAAGGAGTTCATCCGAAAGTGTGATAAATGCCAAAGATTTGCACTGAAGATCCATTAACCAGGTGAATAACTCCATTCAATCCTATCCCCGTGGCCATCCATGAAATGAGGGATGGACATCGTCGGCCTCTACCAACGACGCCAGGTAAAGCTAAATTTATTTTGTTTATGACTAACTACTTCTCAAAATGGGTTGAAGCGCAGGCTTTCGAGAAGATACGATAAAAAGAAGTCATCGACTTCATATAGGACCACATCATATGTCGGTTTGGGATACCCGCCGAAATAGCATGTGACAATGGAAAACAGTTCATCGATAGCAAAGTAACAAAATTCCTCGAGGACCACAAAATCAAAAGGATTCTATCAGTACCTTACCACCCAAGTGCAAATGGTCAGACCGAGTCCACAAACAAAACTATCATTCGAAACTTAAAGAAAAGGTTAGATGATGCAAAGGGGAAATGGAGAGAAGTATTGCCCGAGGTACTATGGGCATATCGAACGACATCGAAGTTGATCACGGGGGAGACCCCATTTTCTTTGATGTACGGATCCGATGCATTGATCCCAGTCGAAGTCGGGGAACCTAGCGTCAGGTTTTAACATGCCACAGAGGACTCGAATCATGAAGCTATGGACACTTCTCTCGAACTACTCGATGAAAAATGAGAGGCCATGTTAATTCGATTGGCCGCACAAAAACAAAGGATCGAAAGGTATTACAACAGAAGGACGAACCTCTGATATTTTAGAGTCGGGGACTTAGTCTTGAGGAAAGTCACTCTCAACACTCGAGACCCAAATGAAGGGAAACTAGGTCCCAATTGGGAAGGACCGTACCGTGTCCTCAGAGTCGTAGGGAAAGGATCCTACAGACTTAGCACAATGGAAGGCGAGAAACTACCAAACAATTGGAATGTATCGTTGCTCAAGCAATATTACTGCTGAGGTATGACCTTCTCCCCTTTTCCATTTGTATTCAAAACTAACTCCTTGCAGATGATCGATTGGAAACATTGGGGCGCCTTTAAGCTCGAAGACCTTGGATTTTAAAGCATGTGTTGCACTGTTTTTTTATATCAGGTTTTATCCCAAGTGGGTTTTACCGGCAAGGTTTTTAACAAGGCAACACCTATATGATACATAAGGGATACTCAATAAGTATTCAAGGCTTCTTTTTAATCAACCTCGAACACTGGGGGGGCATCACCCTCGGAGGATGCATTCTCAAAGAAACAAATTCATGCCAAGGATGGCCTCGATAAGGGAATGTTGTAATGGGCCAAATAGTCTAATGAACCGTGCTTATGTAGAATAGTCAAGCCCCAGCGGCAAGACATGTACGCATGTATCAATTATTTGAAGAAGCATTCTTATTATATCAAAACATTTTGCGCCTCAGAAAAGTCTACTATTTTCATATTTAGCGGACCCAAGGGCCAGAACCTCGAATACTTAGGGACTGTCCTCGACAATCGACGCATCGAGTCATCGAATACTCGAGATTATAAGACCTCAAAGAGGCACACTCGAACTTATAAGACCTCAAAGAGGCATATTCGAGCTCACGAGACCTCAAAAAGGCATCCCCTCGATATTAGGGCCAAGGCCATCACTCTCGGGTACTGGAGGCTACGACCATATAAAGTACTATGGTCATATAAAAGGCTACGACCGAAATAATGCGGCTCGAAGATGTTTGACTTCCGTCATAAAACTAAAAGGCCTTCATATACTTCAAAAAAACTGGTTAAATCTGGATACCCTCGGCAAAGGCAAATTATAAAGGGTTTCGATATATTCAACCCTCGAATAATGTGAAGGCTTCAATAACATCATCCTTCGAAAAAACCTTAATAGGTATTCGATTACATGTTGCATATCAAATTACAAACAAGTTTCCAATCAATCAAACCTTCAAAAAACCCAAACGGGTACAAAAAACACATGCTAAGGCATACAAAATTTTCAATGAGTCTTTTAACCGAAACGAGGGAAAAGTTTATAGCCATTTTAGAGGCCGAATTAGCCCCACCTAAAGAGCCTAAGGCAACCTAGAAGAGCCTAAGGGCTAACCTAAAAGAGCCTAAGGGCCAACCTAAAAGACCTTAAGGGCCAATATTTAAAGAACTTTAAGGCCGAAGCACCCCGTGCTCAAAGACCTTACCCCTCTCAAACTCAAAAATGTCGAGCTAAAACTTAAGCTCGAAGATCGAACCTTAAGTGGTAACCTATTATCGATAGTTGATCAAAATACAAAACTTTGAGGGTCTACTCTATCGTGAATTTGATTCAACACTCAGAGGTTAGTGCATAAAATATTTAAACGCTGAAGAAAAATTGAACACAAACGATCAAGGAAACTCCTTTATATATATATATATATATATACAAAAAGATATTACACAGGGGTCCTACAAAGTAAAAATTGCAAAAGCAAAAATTTCTACCTACTCTAGAGGGGCATTCCCCCCTCCCCTGGACCTGTCGCTTCCCCGGGACCAGCCTCTTCACCGGGGGTAATTTCTTCGGCAGTCCCTTCCTCTTTATCATCTTCGGTGTCATCATCGTCATCAGAGGAAAGGATAAATTTGACATTAGCCTCATCTGCCGTAGCTTGCTTTATCTCCTCAAAAAGATCAAAGCCCTTAGCATGAATCTCTTCGAGATCGGTGTCGAACATAATTATTGCTTCTTTTCTCTCGATCGGAAGCCTCCCTCAACTCCATCTGAGCATCGGCAACATCTTTCAAATAGATGGCCACCGTCCTGTCGGCATTGGCCTGTATTACGCTGGCCTCGGCCCTGACTTCAACAACTTCAGCCTTGGCTTTCGCAAGATCAGCCTCGAGCTCAGCTACTTTGCCAGCTTGAAGCAAGTTGCTCCCCTGAGCGTTTTGAAGTTGAACCTCGAGGGCTGATAGCTTCGCCAACGCATATTTTTAGCCACAACGAGGGCGTCCATCTTCGCCTTCCATTAATTACCCTAAGCTCAGACTTGATCGACCTCGCCCCGAAGTTGCTTGATCATATCTAGCTTCTGGTGTAGCTGAGACATTGAAGTATTAGCCTCCGAATATGGGAAATGTAGCCCATATTTTTTCAGAACAGAGGTTACCTGCTTTTGTAACTCACTCTCGTACTCACGAGCTTTGGTCAACTCCGATTGGAGATGTTTCAGTTTTTCCTCCTTTTGTCAAAGAGAAGCATGTGTTTTGTCCTCATTCAAAGCCCTACACAATTTGACTTCATAATGGCGCAATTCAGTCTTCAATTTGTCAAAGGCCTACACAGAGGAAAGGGATGGTTAATTAGACAGGAGAGAAAAGTATGGAATCAGAGAAATATCAGTGCCACTAAAAACTTACAATTAAGCAAAGACACTGAGCCTCCTCAATGATTGAGCTCGCATCCGCCGGGTCAGCCTCATCGACCCCAGTAAAATAACCATGGAAGGGGTCGTTTTCACTCGGGACTCCGCTGAGCTCGGACGTCTTCACGTTCTGAGCATCCCTGATGGTATCCTCGAAGAAGGCCGGAAGCGACGAAGGTTGACCTGCTGTTATGGCCTCTGGGAGATCACCCAAGGCATTCTGTTAAGACAAAGGAGCTTTGAAGCTTGCTCCTTTTGGTGTATTTCCAGAAGTCTGAGAAGCAGTTGCCGCGTCGGATAATGCAGGGCCTTCATTCCCCTTTTCTTTTAAAGTTCCTTCCTTGAGGCTAGGGGCACCGATCTCAGCAGGCTTGATAGCCTCAGAGGATTTCCCGGTTTGAGTCACCAGTGTCGAACCTTCCATCTCATCACCATCATCATCCAAGAACTGGTGGGCCGATTCAACATCCATACTGATGACGACCTTTCTCCTACGCCTTTGAGCGGGCTCTTCTTGGCTTTGGGTGTCCTCTCTCTTCGAGGACCTCTTTCTCTTTTTATCCTTCTTTGGCTTTGGAGTCGAAGATCATGCTTCCTCCTCGAAAGGGGGCGGCCTCATCTCAAAGAATTCACCGATACCTCCGATAGGGAAATCAGGTCACATGAAGAAAGATATTCTCGATAAGGAAAGAAATATTATGGCACGGACCATGATGCTTCGCTTCCCACTTGCCCTTCGACAAGTCCCGCCATTTGCGTTTGTCATACGGTGAAGTAGCAGCTAGTTTGCGAACCCAGTCCTCAAGGTCGAGGACTGCATTAAGCATCTATAGAACCTCTACAGAGAGGGGAAAGGAGTAACTATGAAAAGTTTAACAAAATTTATGGAAAAGGACTAAAGGAATTCCACTCACGTTCAAAATTCCATTCCTCGGGGAACGATAGGAACTTCTCAGGAATAATATCAATGGTCCTCACCCGGATGAACCGACTCATCCAACCTCAATCCTTGCCTTCGTCGTTTCTGGCGAAGAAGGACTTGGTTGAAGAGCACACACTCCGAGGTATTTGCAGAACGACGTTTTCTCCCCATTTACACCCCCTGCTCATAGAATCGAGATGATTTTCCTCAATTGACCTTATGTACCTCGATGCATGCTCTCGATGACCGGCGACGTCCGGAGGGTTCTCAACTATAAAGTCCTTTTTAAGGAAAATTTGCCCGGTACGATCTCGTGAAGAGCTGGCAATTTACCACCGACCGGATGGGAAGTAGAAGTGGAGTTTCCTTCTTTCTGAGGAACGGACTTGGAAGTTTTTTCCATCAGTACTTTAGAAAAAGAAGGAAGAAATGGATGAACCGGCGAGGTTTTAAGCCAATGCGGCGGAGGAACTGGAGGTGAAAAGGAAACGTATAGAAGAGAATAGGTGCTGCAAGGAGGAAAAGTCCTTAATGAGAGGAAAAGACAAGTATATATTGAGGAAGAGGCGACGATTCATTAGTATTGATGGCCGACCAGCTCTGATGTGCACTTATTGATTTTGGGGAAGAGAGCCGACGGGATGCTTCAGTCATTTCAACGTTTACGTCATAAGAGTGGTGCCATCATAAAGGACTTCGGGAATTCAAAACGTTTCATATCATTTCATTCTAAGAAATGCGGGAACTATCTATATACGGTCAAAATCGAGGAGCCCGATTTCGTGGTCTTAGATTGGGACTATGAGTTCGAGCCTGGGCAACTCGCAGTGGAGGTCGGACTTGGCTGAAGAGCACACACTCCGAGGGAGAAGATCAAGGGCTTGGCACGACCTACATCGAGGGCAGTACGATCTCGAAGACACTTAAGAAAGAGTAGGAGTTTCAAGAACACGTGGATTAGGGCATAAATTAAATGATAAGATTTGTACGAAATGGTACAGGTCCATACTAGGTTGTTATACACCTGTACCAATAGAATTCTTTATCACAATTAGGAATGTACTATGTTGGGGTTTTCTCCTCCAATATAAAGGGGACCCCAATCATTTGTAAAGACACATTATTCACTGCAATAGAACATTCTACTTTATTTTTCTTGCTTACTGTGCTCAACATTTGTTCTTCAGCTTTATTATTTTTACTTCATTGTTTATACTTTATTGTTTTTAGCTTATCTCGAGGCCCCTGAGATAATCGAGCTCGAGGCCCCAATTGCTATAACAATACCGGTTTGATTCATCAGTTCCTCTTGCTTAAACCTAATATTATTTGTACATTCACTAGCATTGGAATAAATCACATATCTTTAAAATCATAATTTATCTTTAATTGTTACTCCCAATTTATCTATCTATCTATCTATCTATCTATCTATCTATCTATCTATCTATCTATATCTATATTATTATAAAAGAATGAATGTTAGGAAGCTAAATGTTTAGAGGAAAAAATATCCCTTAAAAGTTGATCGACTTTTTTGCCCTTTAAAATTAATATTTCCTTTATGTAGCAATTTAATGATGGGTGTAAATATAATTTTGGGCTAGGGCGAAGTAACTTTTTCTATTAGGACTCATTCCATTCTAAAATATAAATCTTCAAAGAAACAACTCTATAATTGAATAAAATTATAATATTTAAAATTTTAATAAAATTGCTTATATGAGAAAAGTTGGCAAAAACGAGTTCTACGAGCACATAAAAAGACTTGTCATATTTATATATGAGAAACGTCCTAATTTTATCATTTATCACAATTAGTTTGTGCATAAGTTTACGTGTATAATTATAGATGTTTTATACTTTATTTATCTCCCAAATTTATGTATCATAAATTCATTCTATAAAGTATTTACCAAAATTAAACTTTATAGACGAGCTTCTTTAAAGTTAAAGTTAGTCTGGGACTCCTTCATACTCATTCTAACCAGATAATTTGATTTCTATTATGCATTGTTCTTTGAACTCTAAGAACGTTCAAAGCAAAATAAAAGTATGACAAAAGTATTCTTCAGGCTATATATTTATTATTTTAATTTATAATCTGTCACGACCCAAATTTTCCACCATCGGGATCGTGATGGCGCCTACTCGTGAAAGCTAGGCAAGCCAACTACTATGATTTCAACACATTAGCAATTAACCCAAACAGAGATAAATAATAACTAAAGCTAAGAAGTGTTATAACAATTCAAAATACTCCAATACATGTCTACCCCAATGATCTGGTGTCACAGTTTCATGAACATTTACAAATTTTTACAAACACTAGTTTAGAAAGAAAAGTACAACTGTACTCGAAATGAAAAGAGACAGCAGAAAACTAAAGCGTGGAAAGGGGGACTTCAGGCTCTGCGGACACCAGCAGATCTACCTTGGTCTTCCTGGACTGAAGGTAGCTACCTCAAGCTACTCACAAGGTCCGACACCGAGATCTGCACAAAAAGTGCAGAATACAGTATCAGTACAACCGACCCCATGTACTGGTAAGTGTCGAGCCTAACCTCGGCGAAGTAGTGACGAGGCTAGGACACGACAACATAATAACCTGCAGTTCCCGAAAACGCGCCCGGACTGCGCACGCAAATTGAGGAGAAAGAAAATGAGGTTTTCAAGGCCTCGAAACCCAGAGTCGGATTCTAAAATACAAGATGAACCTTTGGGTCATCACATTCTCCACCTCTAAAACAACCGTTCGTCCTTGAACGGACATAGAAAAGTATCTGAGTCGGTGAAAAGATGGGGATATCGGCTCCACATATCGGACTCAGACTCCTAGGTCGCTGCTCAACAGGCTGACCTCTCCACTGCACACGAACTAAAGGGAAATTCTTCGATCTCAACTGATGAACCTGTCAGTCTATAATAGCTACCGGCTCCTACTCATAGGTCAAGTCCTTGTCCAACTGGACATTGCTGAAGTCTAACACATGGGATGGATCGCCGTGATACTTCTGAAGCATGGACACATGAAATACTGGATGCACTGCTGCTAAACTCGGTGGCAACGCAAGTCTGTAAGCCACCTCTCCCACTCGATCAAGAATCTCAAAAGGTCCGATGAACCTAGGGCTTAGCTTGCCCTTCTTCCTAAATCTCATCACGCCCTTCATGGGCGACACCCAAAGCAACACTCGCTCTCCGACCATGAATGCCACATCACGAACCTTATGGTCAGCATAACTCTTTTGCCTGGACTGAGCCGTACGAAGCCTATCCTGAATGATCTTAACCTTGTCCAAGGAATCCTATATTAGATCTGTACCTAACAACCGAGCCTCCCCTAGTTCAAACCACCTAATTGCGATCGAAATCGTCTACCATATAATGCCTCATAGGAAGCCATATGGATGCCCGACTGATAGCTGTTATTGTAGGCAAACTCCACTAATGGCAAGAACTGACCCAAGAGCCTCCAAAGTCAATAACACAGTCGCGGAGCATATCCTCCAAAATCTGAATAGTACACTCGAATGTCCGTCCGTTTGAGGATGGAATGTTGTGCTCAACTCGACCCGTCTACCCAACTCATGCTGAACTGCCCTCCAGAAATGCGAGGTAAGCTGTGTACCTCGATCAGAAATAATAGACACGAGCACACCATGAAGACGAACAATCTCCCGGATATATATCTCAGCTAACCTCTCTAAATAATAGGAAACTTCCACAGGATTAAAGTGCGTTGACTTGGTCAGCCTATCCACAATAACCTATACTGCGTCAAACTTCCTCTGAGTCCGTGGGAGTCCAACAACGAAGTCCATAGTGATACACTCCCACTTTCACTCAAGAATCTTAATCTTCTGAAGAAAACCACCAAGTCTCTGATGCTCGTACTTTACCTGCTGACAATTCAAACACCAAGCTACATACGCAACAATTTCCTTCTTCATCCTCCTCCACCAATAATGTTGCTGCAAGTTCTGATACATATTAGCGGCGCCCGGATGAATATAATACCGAGAACTATGGGACTCCTCTAGAATCAACTCACGAAATCCATCCACATTAGGCACACAAACTCGACCCTGCATCCTCAAAACTCTATCATCTCTAACTGCAACCTACTTGGCACCATCGTGTCGCACTATGTCCCTAAGGACAAGCAAATGAGGGTCATCACACTGTTGATCCCTGATACGCTCAAATAATGAAGACCGAGCGACTGTGCAAGCTAGAATACTGGTGGGCTCAGAAACATCCAATCTCACGAACTGATTGGCTAAAGCCTGAACATCCAAAGCAAGCGGTCTCTCACCGACCAGAATATATGCAAGGCTGCCTATACTAGTTGACTTCCTACTCAAAGCATCGGCCACTACATTGGCCTTCCCCGGATGATACAATATGGTGATATCATAGTCTTTCAATTGCTCCAACCACCTTCTCTGCCTCAAATTTAGCTCCTTCTGCTTGAACAAATACTATATACTTGTGATCTGTGAACACCTCACATGACACGCCATATAAATAATGCCTCTAAATCTTCAGCGTGTGAACAATGGATGCTAGCTCTAAATCATGAACTAGATAATTCTTCTCGTGAATCTTCAACTGTCGCGAAGCATATGTAATAACTTTTCCATTTTGCATCTACACCGCACCAAGTTTAATACGAGATGCATCACAATATACTGTATATGGCCCTGAACCTATGGGAAAAACTAGCACCAACGCCGTAGTCAAAGCTGTCTTGAGCTTCTGAAAGCTCGCCTCACACTCGTTTGACCACCTGAACTAGGCACCCTTCGAGGTCAACCTGGTCATCGGGGCTGCTATAGATGAAAACCCCTCCATAAACCGACGGTAATAACCCACCAAACCCAAGAAACTCCGGATCTCTGTAGCTGATGTGGGTCTAGGCCAGTCCTTGACTGCCTCTATCTTCTTCGGATCCACCTGATACCTCTACTGATACAACATTACCCAAGAAGGCAACTGAAATCAACCAAAACTCACTCTTCGAAAACTTAGCATACAATTGACTGTCTCTCAAAGTCTGAAGAATGATTCGAAGATGCTGCTCGTGCTCCTCTCAGCTGCGGGAGTAGATCAAAATATCATCAATGAAGACAATCACAAAGGAATCCAGATAAGGCTTGAACACCCGGTTCATCAAATCCATAAAAGCTGTTGGGGCATTTGTCAACCCAAATGACATCACTAAGAACTCATAATGCTCGTACCGAGTGCGAAAAGCTGTCTTAGGGACATCGGATGCCCTAATCCTCAACTGATGGCAGCTCGATCTCAAATCAATCTTTGAAAACACTTTGGCACCCTGAAGCCGATCAAACTAGTCATCAATCCTCGGCAATGGATACTTATTCTTGATGGTGACTTTGTTCAACTATCGATAGTCTATGGACACCCTCATCGACCCATCCTTCATCTTAACAAACAACACCGGTGCACCCCAGGGCGAGACACTAGGTCTAATAAAGCCCTTAGCAAGCAAGTCTTGCAGCTGCTCCTTCAATTCTTTCAACTCTAGCGGGGCCATACGATATAGCGGAATAGAAATAGGCTAAGTACCCGGAGCCAAATCAATGCAAAAGTTGATATCCCTGTCGGGTGGCATCCCCGGCAGGTCTGCAGGAAAAACCTCCGGAAACTCCCAAACAACTGGCATGGAATCCATAGAAGGAACCTCAGCGCTAGAATCACGAACATATGCCAAGTAAGCCGAACACCATTTCTCGACCATGCTCCAAGCCTTCATATAAGAAATAACCCTACTGATAGAATAACCATGAGTCCCTCTCCACTCCAATCAAGGCAAACCCGTCAAAGCTAAGGTCACAGTCTTGGCATGACAGTCCAATATAGCGTGATAAGGTGACAATCAATCTATCCCCAATATGACATCAAAATCAACCATATCCATAAGTAAGAGATCTACACGAGTCTCAAGACCCCTAATAATAACCACATGCGAGCGATAGACACAATCTACAACAATAGAATCACCCACCGGTGTGGACACATATACATGAGCACTCAAAGAATCACGAGGCACAACCAAATACGTAGCAAAATAAGATGATATATAGGAGTATGTAGACCCTGGATCAAATAGAACTGAAGCATCTCTACTGCAAACTAAAACCGCACCTGTGATAATGACATTGGATGCCCCAGCCTCAGGCCTGGTTGGGAAAGCATAACATCAGGACTGGGCCCCACCACTCTGAACTACGTCCCTAGGACGACCTTCTGCTGGCTGGCCTCCACCTCTAGCGGCCTGACCTCTACATCTTGTGGAACACCCGATACCTGAACCATGGTACAAGAACTCTGATGCTGAGAACTGCTCGATGCTCGAGGGCAAAATCTAGCAATGTGTCTCGGATCACCACAAGTATAACAAGTCCTCGGCTGCTGGGACTGCTGACCCTGAAACTGACCCTGACGACCTGAGTAACCACCCTGAAAACTCTAGAGTGGAGGTGCCCTGATAGGAGCTGGTGATGTACTGTAGGGTAGCTGATCCGAATACTGCATATGAGAACCACGGCCACCTGGAGCACCATGAGAAGCCTAAAGTGCTGAATGAAACAGTTTGGGAGTATGGCCCCTACTAAAAGAATCCTTGCCTCCAAACGAGGCACCATTGAACCTTCCAGAATGATGAGGCCTCTTGTCAGACCACCGGCCTCTCCCCTAAGCTAGAACCATCTCAACCTGCCTGGCCACATTGGGCGCATCTTGAAAAGAAATCTCGCTCCCTGTCTCCTTAGCCATCTGCAATCGAATAGGCTGAGCGAGTCCCTCAATGAACCTCCTTACCCTCTCTCTCTCTCTCTCTCTCTCTCGGTGGGGAGTATAAGAAGAGCATTGTCACACCTCCTTTTTCTACCACCGGAAGGGGTATAGGGGAATTCTTATAATTAAAGTGACAAAACCGAAACAAGATTATTTATTTAAAATTCAGAGTCACCACTTGGGATAATTTATGGTGTCCCAAGTCACCGGTTTAAAATCCCTAATCGAGGAAGTTTGACTTTATTTTATAGTCCGCGAAATACAAAAATCCGGGTAAGGAATTCTGTTAACCCGGGAGAAGGTGTTAGGCATTCCCGGGTTCCATGATTTTAGCACGATCGCTCAACTATTATTATTGGCCTAATTATCTGATTAATTACACATTATAAACCTACGTGAATTTTTTAACTTTCTAACCGCTTTTAATGATTTATGGAATTATTCTGGAACAAGTTACTGTAATGACCCGACCGGTCGTTTTGAGCTTTTGTACTTCGCTCGCCAGTTCTTGAGCATGACTTACCCCGTGTGGTGTATTATGACTTATGTAAATCATTGGTGTTGGGTTTCAGGTTAATCAGAATGAATTTGGAAGAACAGTCGCAGTTGAAAGCTTAAAATTTGAAAGGTTTGACCAAGATTTGACTTATGTGTATTTGATCTCGGATTGAAACTTTTATGATTTGGTTAGTGTCACACCTCCTTTTTACGCGCCCGCGGGGGCGCAGGGGAGTTTTTTCCAATTAAAGGACAATCGAAACGGGATTGGTTTAATTATTCAGAGTCGCCACTTGGGAGATTTAGGGTGTCCCAAGTCACCAATTTTAATCCCGAATCGAGGAAAAGAATGACTCTATATTATGGTCTGCGTACCAGAAATCCGGATAAGGAATTCTGTTAACCCGGGAGAAGGTGTTAGGCATTCCCGAGTTCCGTGGTTCTAGCACGGTCGCTCAACTGTTATATTCGGCTTGATTATCTGATTTTATACAAGTGTGAACTTATGTGCAAAATTTAACTTTTAACCGCTTTTATCATTTACTGTTTTTATCAAGAATTGCAACGTTGTGAAAATGTATCTCGAACCGCGTTACAATCAATGTACCCGTGGTCGTCGACACACTTTGACTCCGTTGAGATTTGGATTTGGGTCACATCAATGTGCACCCGAGTTTAAGGAAATTAAATTATTAAAGGCGCGCCTAAAGCGACTAGCGTATTTATTTTGGGTAGGACCGTGGAATTTTACTAAACGGTCCATCCCGAAGCCTAAACAATTTTTAAAGCAATATTTATTGAGGGCCCCGCAATTTGTATTTTTATTTGGCGAGGCTCACCTCGTTCTTTATTTCTAATGAATTTGCAACGTCATGGACATGCATCTCGAACCACGTCACAGTCAATGTACCCGTGATTAGAGAGGCATTTCGAATCCGTCGAGATTTGGATTTGGGTCACATAAATGTGCACCCGAGTTTAAGAAGGTAAAGTTTATTAAAGCGTATCCTAAAGAGACTAACGTGTTGTCATTTTAGGAAGGTTGTGAGATTTGCTAAACAACCCGTCCGGGAAACTAAATGCTTCAATGATTTACATTTAACAAGGGCCCCGCATCTGCGTGTTTTGTTTATTTTCATCGAGGCTCATCTCGTTCTTATTTTAAAAGGATATCCTATAGCAACTACGTTTCTTGTCGTGTTCGTCTCTATCAATTGAAAACGGTAGACAGTCCTAATTAATTACATGATTGCGAGTTTACTTATAACAGGATTTAAAATGCTTTTACAGAATAATAAAATGTGACTGCGATTATGGATAACTAGCCGAAAATTATGGGCCCAAACCTAGCTCATGCGAGATGGCCAGACTTAGGCCCCCTTTTTCGATATGGGCCTAACTGATTTGTTTCGATTTGGGCTCGGCCTTCATGAGATTGAGGCCTAGGACTGATTCTTTGTTCTGTGAAATGAGTTTATCAATTTATATGGGACAATCTGGCAAAAGGAGAAAGAATTTTAACTAAAGTGGATAGTTTTCCTATTTGGCTTACATTAGAGAATATATTACACCCTCAGACTAAGTCTAAAGGTACAACTTATTACACTGGGAATGTTTTTTTTCACCTAACAGCACACATACATGACTAGCATGCATTAACCTGCATTGATACACTAAGCATGTAGGCTACTTCTATTATCCAAACAAAAATGTAACTACTATATACTACATGACATTTAACACAACAGTCCACGTGTATATAAACAATCTGCAGGTCCTCTCTTTTGCATTTATGTTCAAACTCTCAGTTACATTAGTGGTATCGATTGTGTACCTGGTAAGGAGGACAAAGAAGAAAGGAATGATCAGCTAAGCAATATGCAGTGAATACAGCAACAGCAGATAACACCAACAACACAGCAACAACAACCAGCCACAATGATGAAGCTCACAAGTGGTCGAGCAACAAACAAGCAGTCCCAGGAACAGAATGATGAACCAACAGAAAACCAGAGTATTCAATATAACAGCACCAGCAGTTCAACAATCACAAACAGCTCGGCAAATAACCAACAACAATTAGCAAAGACAGCTTGGCTAACTTGAACTCCTAAGCAGTTTTCAGACAGTGTTTTGTTACAATATTCTGAAATTTTCTTTTTTGTTTTTTTTTTCTTTCTCTCCAGACTCAAAAATGTCCAGCCTAAGACCCTTAAACTTCAGCCCCTGTTTTAGTTATCAAATGGCCTATTTATAGGCCAAATGCACCATTACAGCTGAGCTGCCCTGCCTGCCAATTGGCAGAATGCCCATACTCTTTTAAGCCCATGCTCAGCATGCTTGGTGTCAGCTCCCTTTATTCCCCACGCCTGGTTTTGTTTAATCCAGAATTATGGGCTCATTTGTTTATTCATTTTGAGCCCCCATACCCTTGTGTCTTGTTCCCCCATTGGTATTAGTTTAATCCTAAGTTAGTACCCTTTTTGTCAGCTCACTTAAACTAATTACTTCTGTTCTTTTTAAACACCCCAGAATACCCCCGTTAACCTTGATTATTACTGCCCCTGCCTATTGCAGCATTAGGGCATTTTTGCACTGATGAAAACTCGAACTCAGGACTGCCTAGACTGAACCCTTTTAGTCATTTTTATAATGCCAACAGACCATTTCAAACATTACTAGGTCATCCAGCCAGTGTCCGAGTTTAATTAGTTATGTGAAACTCCTAGCTCCTTCGATCCATTAGTTATAGAAAACTAATCGACGACATTTATCGAGTCGACTATACTAATTATAGCAGGTAATAATCAGTCGCTCATATAAACAACACGTTCGGGGACCTAAAGGGTATCAGACAACTTTTATTAAATTACTGGGCCTATATGAATTAGTTCCTTTGACGATTAATCTAACTGACGATCATGTTTATCACAGAGTGTATTCAGAACAAACAGAAGACAATCGACCAAATAAAGGGTCTTTAACAGAGATGAAAGAAATCTGGAAGAAGTAACAAAATAACAAACAAACACAAAGAGATATGCTGACAACTTATTTGGAAATAAAACAAAAGAACGGAAAACTTACCAAAATGTTTAAACCAAACAGACCCAAATCAAACTCGACTTCGAACCTTTGAGGCCGAACAAACCTTAATCAGGGTGTTCTCACATGAGAACACCTTGGTTAAGGTCTATTAGACCTCAAACCTATGTCAAAACTGGCCGGGTTCCCCAGGTGCATGTGCTTCAGAAGTCTGGATTTCCAGATCTGGATTTTTGGGAGTTGTGGGTGGATTCGGACCAAACCAAGCTTGGTTTGGTCACGAGGAAGGTCAGGAGAGTGTCTAGCATGAAGATGGGGTGGTTTGGCATAGGTCCAGGTTCGACTCAAATCTTCAAACGAAGATTCGAGACGAACGGAAGTGATTCGAGGCTTGTGGTTAGTGGATTCGTGTTCAGGATGGTCGGGTGCATCGGGGGTGTTATTTTGGTGGTCATCGGAACTGTGGTTGCCAGGCTTATGGTGGGAAACCTAGGCTGCTAGGGTTTGAGAGGAAAGGGAGCCTGGGGAAGATGGTGAATAGTGGCCGAGGGGGGGGTGTGGCTTGGGGCGTGGGGTAAGGGGGTTAGGTTTATATATGTATTGAGGGTTTAGATCCTGGCCATTGGATCAATTGAGATCAAGGGCCAGGATCTAACCATTGAGGAGGGACGACGTCGTTCGGGAGATGATAGTGGGTTATGACCGGGTAGGGGATTGGATCGGGTCATGTTGACGGGTTTAGAGGAAGGCCTGGATCCGTTGGATCAATGGGAATGAACGGCCCAGATTAACTTGCCTGAAACGACGTCGTTTCGACTTAGCAGGGGCTGTATTGGACCGTTTGATTGCCATGAATCAACGGCTCAGATTGAGGCGCTGATACGACGTCGTTTGGGACGTGTCCGGGCAGCCTGTGTTTGGACTGGATCTGTGTCCTGGTCTTGGGCCTATTTTGTTTCATTTCTTGGCCCAAACCGATTTTCCCTACTCTTTTGCTTTTGTTTTCTTTCTTATTATTTTTTCTTTTCTTTTAAACAAAATAAAAATAACAAATAATAAGGTAACGGAATTAAACAACAATGCAACATTTTAACACAATTATCACAAAAATATTTACGTAGGTTAGCTAAGAGCCTAGGGCGAACGGTGCACATATATATTTTTTTGAATTTTCTTTTACTGACCGAATTATGGTTTAACCATCCTAATACATATATTTTGTATTTTGTTTGTTAATGATTAAATGCAAAAAAAAGAATGGACAGATCCACAAGTGACTAACAACACATGAAAACTCGAACAATTGTACAACGAAGCCATTTGTCACTATTTTTATTTTCTTTTGGAGCGAATGTCCGTAAAGCAAAAATCACGTGCTTACAGCTGCCCCTCTTTGCACGGAGACACGAAGGGTTTTCGCGCAAAGATAAAGCGAGCGATTTTTGCCCGTCCGAATACTCCGTGTGAAGCATTTTTGAAAAAGATTTGACCGAACCTTTGCTTCGGAGGTTTCCTACATATCCTGGGCTGAACAGGAATCAGGTCAATGTAGTTCGGGAAATTTTGGTAGCTGGGACTACCATGTGACTGTATTGCTTGCTGTTGTTGTGCGCTGTTGCATGCTGCTGTAGGATGCTACTGCTCAACCGATCTCCCTATTACATTGCTCTAAAAGGAAAAACAAGAAGTTAAGCTAGAGTATGAGGTCTCATCTATCTCCCACTTGTTCTTGTTGTCTTGCTTTCTTGTCGGCTAATGCTTTCCTCTGACGCCTGTATTTTGTGAACTTGGAGATGATGCTGATCCTTCGCTGACGTTTGAATGCCAGTTTTCGTCACTTTGCTTGACCCGCTGGGGATACGACTTTCTTCTTTAAATCTTTCAATGGTTTCCTCAGTGGTATGGCTTTTCATCAGAATTGTTATGTTGGGCATGCCATAGCGTTCCCAAACTGCTCTTTTGAGACGCGTTCCTTCTTCCCTTTGAATGTGCGCTTGCTTTTGCAGTTGTCTGCTTCTTGGTGCTGAGGATTTTATTGTTTCCCGTTTGGGGATCTCTGTCGTAACCTTCCGTCTTCAGGTGGGGTGACTGATTCCAAAATCTAGAGCTGAATGTATTCCCGCATTATACTGGTGGGCGACCTAGAACTTAAATGTATTCCCGCGTTATACTGGTGGGCGACCTAGAAAAAGTATTCCCGCATTATACTGGTGGGCGACCTAGAACTTAAAAGTATTCCCGCATTATACTGGTGGGCGACCTAGAACTTAAATGTATTCCCGCATTATACTGGTGGGCGACCTAGAACTTAAAAGTATTCCCGCATTATACTGGTGGGCGACCTAGAACTTAAATGTATTCCCGCATTATACTGGTGGGCGACCTAGAACTTAAAAGTATTCCCGCATTATACTGGTGGGCGACCTAGAACTTAAATGTATTCCCGCATTATACTGGTGGGCGACCTAGAACTTAAATGTATTCCCGCATTATACTGGTGGGCGACCTAGAACTTAAATGTATTCCCGCATTATACTGGTGGGCGACCTAGAACTTAAAAGTATTCCCGCATTATACTGGTGGGCGACCTAGAACTTAAATGTATTCCCGCATTATACTGGTGGGCGACCTAGAACTTAAATGTATTCCCGCATTATACTGGTGGGCGACCTAGAACTTAAAAGTATTCCCGCATTATACTGGTGGGCGACCTAGAACTTAAAAGTATTCCCGCATTATACTGGTGGGCGACCTAGAACTTAAATGTATTCCCGCATTATACTGGTGGGCGACCTAGAACTTAAAAGTATTCCCGCATTATACTGGTGGGCGACCTAGAACTTAAATGTATTCCCGCATTATACTGGTGGGCGACCTAGAACTTAAATGTATTCCCGCATTATACTGGTGGGCGACCTAGAACTTAAAAGTATTCCCGCATTATACTGGTGGGCGACCTAGAACTTAAATGTATTCCCGCATTATACTGGTGGGCGACCTAGAACTTAAAAGTATTCCCGCATTATACTGGTGGGCGACCTAGAACTTAAATGTATTCCCGCATTATACTGGTGGGCGACCTAGAACTTAAATGTATTCCCGCATTATACTGGTGGGCGACCTAGAACTTAAATGTATTCCCGCATTATACTGGTGGGCGACCTAGAACTTAAAAGTATTCCCGCATTATACTGGTGGGCGACCTAGAACTTAAATGTATTCCCGCATTATACTGGTGGGCGACCTAGAACTTAAAAGTATTCCCGCATTATACTGGTGGGCGACCTAGAACTTAAATGTATTCCCGCATTATACTGGTGGGCGACCTAGAACTTAAAAGTATTCCCGCATTATACTGGTGGGCGACCTAGAACTTAAATGTATTCCCGCATTATACTGGTGGGCGACCTAGAACTTAAATGTATTCCAATTGTTTCCCCGTTCTTCCGAGAAAATTTTCGACAATCGGCAGAAAATTTTCTGCCCCGGTTTTTGGTAACTTCCATGGCATTGCATCTTGTTGCCGTCATCAATTCTTTGCTCTCCTGCAAAAGACAAAAGGTTTTAGTCAGTTTTAATCGTGGGGGTAGAGGGTGCCTTTCTGGCGAGCCATTTTTCTCTCTCCCCTTTTCTTGCTCTTTGTCCCCATAATTGGTTGGCAGGCAAAGTTGCCTGTTGGGGATCTCTAGCCTGCTGGGGATATGGTTTTCAATTTATCCCCTTTTCTGCTTTCTTTTAAAACACATGATGTGGGAGTCTGCTTCTAACTCCCGAAACCACTCCCTTTGGAGCTTACTTCTTCCAACATTTCCGAGCACAGTCCCTGCATCGCCTGGGGCCGGCCTTTTAAGACTGTTTGTATTACCCTGCATTGGGTGAATTTCCCTTCGGTTTCTGGTAGTAAGCTTTGAAAAATCCTTTAAAGAACACTTTTTTAGGAAAAGAAAATAAAGATATGGAAAAGAGAAAATCTTTCTGAACCAATCTTTTGTGGGAGGAGACAATCAAAAGAACTTATCTGGATGACACAACTGGTCCCCGTGATCATGACATGCACCATAGATTCCCGACCCAGTCTATTTGTATCAATTGATTTGTCCGACGGGCTGACTTGCTGGGGATGATAAATGGATGTTCATCTTGTTGCGAATGTGGTAGGTTTCGCTGCTCTATCTTGTCGCCTCATAGTGCCCTTCGAGGGGTTTTCACTAATGAGACTCTCTCTTTTCTCTCATCTCCCGGCGCCTTATGGTGCCTGTGAAGGTTTTCACCAATAAGACTCTCTCATTTCATTTCCCTCATCTTACATCGCCTCTCGGTGCCTGTGAAGGTTTTCACCGATGAGACTCTCTCATTTTATTTCTTTTCGAGGAATCGGGGTGTTGTAGATATGATCCTCTCTTCTGGAGATTCTTTTGACTATCAACTCATTCCCAGTCTTACGATCCTTTTCTTTGCTGGGGATCGGTGTATCATTCTCGGCCTTATTTGCCGGATTTGGCATCTCTCGAACATTGATCGGGAGGTCTTTTGGATGTCGATGTTGGTTTTGGTGTGGGATTGAAGGAAGGCTAAAAAAAATGAAAACAACTTGGAGGGTGATGTGCTACAACTTTTGGAATCAAACCTTTGTTGGAACTTAAAACATAACTTCTGCCCCAGTTTTCTTGCTTGGGGAATTTATTTATTTTTTACTTTTATGTTGTGCTACGTGCATTACGCACGCTGTGTCTATTATGCATACTATGCATCCTATATTTATTATGATGCATACTATGTACATTATGCATCCTATATTTATTATGATGCATACTATGTACATTATGCATCCTATATTTATTATGATGCATACTATGACCGAGCCGTGAGGCGCCTACGTATCCTCTTTGAGGAATCAGGTCAAACGTAGTTCCCACGGTTTTGTATTTCTTTATGATTTCATCTTCTTTTTCTTCTTCTTTTTCTTTTTTTTTTTTTTTTCATGTCCTTTCCATTAGTGATTCCAAAAGAGGGGTATGAAAGGATTACTTAAGGCTCAAAGGGGGAAGCAAGGGTTAAACAGTGTTTGGATAGAAGAAAGAATTGCCTCCGTCATCTCATTATCCATCAAATGCCAAATACAAACAAATAAACCAAAAATTGCCATAATTAAAGAAATTACGCATAATATCTCTTGACTGCATCTGAATTGATAGCCATGTCGACACATCTACCTTCGATATCTGTCAAACACAGAGCGCCGTTGGACAATACTCTGGTCACGATATAAGGCCCTTGCCAATTTGGGGCGAATTTGCCTTTTGCTTCGACCTGATGTGGGAGGATCTTCTTTAACACCTGCTGCCCTACCTCAAACTTCCTGGGGCGCACCTTCTTGTTATATGCTCTTGCCATTCTCTTCTGATACAGTTGACCATGGCACACTGCTGCCAATCTTTTCTCATCTATCAGGCTCAACTGTTCCAATCGAGCTTTTACCCATTCATCATCATCAATCCCGGCTTCAGCGACAATTCGGAGGGATGGAATTTCGACCTCCGTTGGTATCACGGCCTCAGTTCCATACACCAACAAATAAGGAGTTGTGCCTATGGAGGTCCGGACGGTAGTGCGGTACCCCAACAAAGCAAAGGGTAATTTCTCGTGCCATTGTCTGGACCCTTCCACCATTTTTCGTAGTATCTTCTTGATATTCTTATTGGCTGCTTCGACTGCTCCATTCGCCTTGGGACGATATGGGGTGGAATTGCGGTGTGTAATCTTGAATTGTTGGCACACCTCTCTCATCAGGCTGCTATTAAGATTCGCGCCGTTATCCGTAATGATCACTTTTGGGATCCCAAATCTGCAGATGATATGGGAGTGAACAAAGTCCACCACCGCCTTCTTGGTTACCGATTTGAAGGTTTTAGCCTCCACCCATTTGGTGAAGTAATCAATGGTCACTAGAATGAACCTATGACCGTTGGACGCTGCTGGCTCGATGGGCCCAATGACATCCATGCCCCATGCTACAAACGGCCAGGGTGCTGACATCGTATGTAACTCTGTTGGCGGAGAATGAATCAAATCTCCATGTATCTGGCACTTATGGCATTTCCTTACGAAAGTGATACAGTCGTGTTCCATGGTTAGCCAATAACACCCTGTTCGAAGGATCTTTCTTGCCAATACATATCCGCTCATGTGTGGCCCACAAACTCCGGCATGTACTTCCGCCATAACCGTCGTTGCCTGCCCGGCATCTATGCATCTCAACAACCCCAAATCCGGGGTTCTTTTGTACAATACTCCTCCACTGAGGAAGAAACCATTCGACAAACGCCGAAGGGCTCTTTTTTGGTCTCCAGAGGCATGTTCTGGATATATCCCCATTTTGAGATATTCCTTGATATCATGAAACCAGGGTTCGCCATCTGCTTCTTCTTCTATGGTATTGCAGTAGGCGTGCTGATCACGGACTTGGATATGCAGAGGATCAACATACATTTTGTCAGGGTGGTGCAGCATTGATGCTAAGGTGGCTAAAGCATCTGCAACCTCATTGTGAACTCTCGGGATGTGTTTGAACTTCACCGATCGAAATTGCTTGCTCAGATCATGCAAGCATTGTCGGTATGGTATGAGCTTCAGATCTCGTGTTTCCCATTCACCCTGAATTTGATGTACCAAGAGGTCCGAGTCTCCCAAGACCAAGACGTCTTGGACATCCATGTCAGCAGCCAAGCGCAGACCCAGAATGCAAGCCTCATATTCGGCCATATTGTTAGTGCAATAGAAGCGCAGTTGGGCCGTAACAGGATAATGCCGTCCTGTTTCAGAGATGAGTACTGCCCCTATTCCCACCCCTTTTGCATTTGCCGCTCCATCAAAGAAAAGCTTCCAACCCGGTTCCTCGGGTAATTCCAACTCATTTGTATGCATCACCTCTTCGTCAGGAAAATACGTTCTTAAAGGCTCGTATTTTTCGTCAACGGGATTCTCTGCCAAATGGTCTGCTAGTGCCTGGGCTTTCATGGCCGTCCTTGTTACGTAGATGATATCAAACTCTGTGAGCAGAATTTGCCACTTTGCCAACCTTCCCGTGGGCATAGGTTTCTGAAAGATATACTTCAATGGGTCCAAGCGGGATATGAGATAAGTAGTATATGAGGACAGGTAGTGCTTCAACTTCTGAGCTACCCAAGTCAGGGCGCAGCATGTTTTCTCGAGTTGAGTGTACTTGACCTCATGCACTGTGAATTTCTTGCTAAGATAGTAGATGGCCTGCTCCTTCCTTCCTGTGTCATCATGTTGCCCCAGTACACAACCAAATGAATTTTCCAAGACTGTCAGGTAAAGGATTAGGGGTTTCCCGGGCTTAGGCGGGACCAACACGGGTGGATTAGACAGATACCCTTTGATTTGGTCGAAAGCCTCTTGACACTCTGTCGTCCAACCTTCTGCAGCATCCTTTCTCAGTAGCCGAAATATGGGCTCACAAGTTGCTGTGAGTTGAGCGATGAACCTGCTGATGTAATTGAGTCTACCCAGCAAACTCATTACCTCTGTTTTGTTCCTTGGCGGTGGCAAATCTCGGATGGATTCAATTTTGGATGGGTCTAACTCAATCCCCCGTCGACTGACGATGAATCCTAGCAACTTTCCTGATGGAACCCCGAATGCGCATTTGGCCGGGTTAAGCTTGATATCATACCTCCGGAGTCTTTGGAAAAATCTCCTTAGGTCTGCCACATGGTCCTCCTGACGCCAAGATTTGATGATCACATCATCGACGTACACCTCTATTTCTTTGTGTATCATGTCATGAAACACAGCAGTCATTGCTCGCATGTACGTTGCCCCAGCGTTCTTTAAACCGAACGGCATTACCCGATAGCAGTAGGTTCCCCATGGCGTAATAAATGCTGTCTTCTCAGCATCCTCCTCATCCATTAGGATCTGATGATAACCCGCATAGCAATCCACAAAGGATCCGATCTCGCGCCCAGCGCAATTATCGATCAGGATATGAATGTTGGGTAACGGGAAATTGTCCTTGGGACTTGCTTTGTTGAGGTTGCGGTAGTCGACGCACACCCTGATTTTTCCATCCTTCTTTGGGACTGGTACCACATTGGCCAACCATTCGGGATACCGAGTGACCCGAATGACCTTCGATTGTAATTGCTTGATCACTTCTTCTTTGATCTTTACACTCATTTCTGTTTTAAATTTCCTTAGTTTTTGCTTGACCGGAGGGCATGCCGGGTCAGTGGGCAATTTGTGAACCACTAAATTGGTGCTCAATCCAGGCATATCATCATATGACCATGCAAAAACATCTTTGAATTCCCTGAGAGTTTCGATCAATTCTGCTTTGACATTTGGCTCAATGTGGATGCTAATTTTGGTCTCTTGGATGATATCAGCGTCTCCTAGGTTCACAGCCTCAGTGTCATTTAGGTTAGGCTTGGGTTTCTCTTCAAATTGGCACAGTTCTCGATTTATTTCTTCGAAGGCTTCTCCTTCGTCACATTCGGATTCATTATCACAAACGACCTCTTGCATTGTTGAGTCAGATTCAGATTGATTTATTAGACTAGGTCGAAGATCCGCTGTGCATGCCATGTCATTAGGACCAGTAAAAAGAGAACTGTTCAGAAAGAAAAAGAACAAAACCAGAAATTAAAATGGGACAAAAGAAAAGAACTTTATTAAATTTGCAGGATAAAAAGGGTTCACACTTTTACAAAACGAAAGTAAAATTGGGATTACACCCTTGAATAATCCGATCAAACAAACAAACAAACAAAACATTAATCAAAGCCTACTACCAAGACTCCCCTCGGACAGGAAGAGGAGTAACCGTCCAATTGTTGGTCTTGGCCTCAGGCCCCACAAATTGTATCTCTGCCCTGCTGGAACCCTCTCCAGCTTCCACCACACTGACATCCGCGAATAGTCTCTCAAAACTCTGATTCAGGTCTTCATTTATGCCGATCAAAGGTCCTTGAATCTTTGGGATCGCTGACCCCTTGGCACTAGCTTTAACAAAAGACCTCGAGAGTCGTGGTACTGGTTTAGGCAGAAACCAGACCCTCTTCTTCATTTTTCGCGCTTGCTTCCTGTCTGCTGGGGTTGGTTTGAACCCCAACCCGAAAGTTTCCAGATTCTTAGGAAGGGAGACAGGTTGGACTATCCCTTGAAGTTCAACTCCCAGGCCTTTTCCCGGCACAAACCCATTACCCAGCATCTCCGATACCATCATGACTGTCGCGGCAGCTACCCTAGGGTGCGGGATGATTTCTCCTTCAGAGATTTTGTTGGCCGACCCTGTATCGAGAATCTGGTAGACCCAAGGACCCTTGTCATCAGTGGTCTCTATGAAAGGCACAATGGTTCCGCCCATGGTGCATGTTGTATCCTCACCGTGCAACACGACCTCTTGTCTTTCCCACTCGAACTTCACTGCCTGATGTAGGGTGGAAGGCACCGCTTTAGCTGCATGAATCCAAGGTCGTCCTAACAGCAAATTGTAAGATACCGTGGCGTCCAATACCTGGAATTCCATGGTAAACAAGACCGGGCCAATGGTTAGTTCAAGTACAACATCCCCCACAGTGGCTGTTCCGTTTCCGTCAAACCCTCGGACACAGATGCTATTCTCCCGGATTCTTCCATGGTCAATCTTTAACTGGTCCAGGGTGGATAATGGACAAATATTGGCGCTTGAGCCGTTATCCACTAATACTCGGGTTACCACCGAGTCTTCACATTTGACAGCTAGGTATAGAGCTTTGTTGTGCTCTGTACCTTCCACCGGCAGGTCATCATCTGAGAATGTCACTCTGTTCACCTCGAAAATCTTGCTGGCAATGGTTTCCAGGTGGTTTACAGAAATCTCACTGGGTACATGGGCCTCGTTCAATATTTTTAACAGGGCTCGGCGATGTTCCTCGGAATGGAGGAGTAATGACAATAGTGAGATCTGGGCAGGTGTTTTTCTCAGCTGCTCAACCACAGAATAGTCTTGCACTTTCATCTTCCTCAGGAAGTCTTCGGCCTCTTCTTCTGACACTGGCTTCTTGGTTGCCACTGGGTTGGTTTTCCTTAACTCCATCGGAGCAAAACATCGACCTGATCGAGTCAGCCCTTGCGCTTCACAACTGACTTCTTCCACCTGTTTTCCTTGGTACGTTACCACTGCTTTTTCATATTTCCAGGGGACAGCCCTGCTGTCAAGCATTGGCAGTTGGACCACCGGCTTTATGGTTACCCGTTCTCTACATACCCCTATCAACACGACCGCCGGTGTGGGCAGGATCCCTGGTATTACCAACTTGCTTGGCTCGGGTTTGCTTGCTATGACGGACGGGTTCTTCCCCCATAATACTACCGGCTTGACACCTTCTCCCTGCGACTGTGCATTTGTTCCTCCCCTGGTTAAGACTTCTTTTGGGGCAGCTTGGATCATCATCACTGTTTGTGAGGGTTTTCTTAATTCACCTCCCTCACATACCAACTCAATCATGTGAGCTTCGTGGTGCGCTGGCAGTGGATTTTGGTTGATGTTAGGAGTCTCCGGTGTCTGGACCTCGATCTTATTGGTGTCAATAAGATCCTGTATGGCATGCCTTAACTTCCAACACTTCTCGGTATCGTGCCCGAGCATCCCTGAACAGTATTCACAACTGATTGAACGATCCAAATTCTGAGGCGGGGGATTTGGTTCCCGAGTATGGACGGGACTAACCAAACCCAATTGCCGCAGCTTGTGGAACACAGCGGTGTAGGTTTCTCCCAGTTCGGTGAAGGTTCTTTGCTTCCGCAACCTGTCATTTCTGGCATCTGGATTTCCCCGGAAACCTGCCCCTGAAGGATTTCTATATGCCCTTGGTGGAGGGTAAGTGTTTTGTGGTGGTGCATATATGTTCTGGGGAGCCGGTGCGCGCCATTGTGGGCGAACCGGAGGCTGAGTGTATACCTGGGCTTGGTGTACGGAACAATGTGGTTCTCGAGGTGGATAGAAATTTTGTGGTGGGTTGTATGGATAGTTTGACCTGTGAGGCCTGGGTTGGTTGTAGTGTGGCCTGCCAGCCCTGGACCAACTGCCTGCCTCGATCGTGGCAACCTCTTCTTTCTTTCTTCTTAGCGCACCTCCCGTGCCGCTTTGAATAGCCTGGGTCGTGGCCTTAAGTGCCGAATAGTTTAAGATCTTGTCCGACCTCAAACCTTCTTCTATCATGACCCCTATTTTGACTACCTCGTTGAAAGATTTTCCAACCGTTGTCACCAAGTGACCAAAGTAGGTTGGATCCAATGTCTGCAAAAAGTAGTCTACCATTTCTCCCTCTCTCATGGGAGGATCGACCCTAGCTGCTTGTTCTCTCCAACGGAACCCGAACTCGCGAAAACTTTCCCCGGGTTTCTTCCCAGTCCTCAATAACGTGAGACGGTCAGGGACTATCTCTAGATTGTACTGGAAATGACCTGCAAAAGCCTGTGCCAGATCATCCCACGTGTACCACCTGCTGAAATCCTGCCTGGTATACCATTCCAGCGCAGATCCGCTCAGACTTTGGCCGAAGTAAGCTATCAAAAGCTCATCCTTGCCTCCTGCCCCTCTCATTTTGCTACAGAACCCCCGCAAATGTGCCATGGGATCACCGTGCCCTTCATATAAATCAAACTTGGGCATCTTGAACCCAGCCGGGAGTTGGACATCTGGGAAAGGGCACAGATCTTTGTATGCCACGCTGACTTGATTGCCCAGCCCGTGCAAGTTTCTGAAGGATTGCTCCAGGCTTTTGAACTTTCTTAACACTTCATCCTGTTCTGGGGCCTTAACAGGCTTCTCAACCTCTGCCGGTACTTCCAAATGGGGATTGTAAACCTGTGGTTCCGGTGCGTGGAATGTAGGCTCAGGGGGATAGTACTGTGTATCGTGAGCCTGAAACAATGGCTCACTGGTCGTTCGCTGCAAAGGGGCTGATGCAGGTCCCACAAAAATGGGAATATTGGATGTTGGGAGAGGTTGGTGGGGTGGTGGAGCTTGGGAATCATGAGGGCTTCTCTCTTGATGATAGAGGGGGTTTGGGCGGCTTGTGGAAGGGCCAGAGTGAGGGTACTCCGGTACGTGTCCCAGTGTCTCAGGGCTCTTTTGCGTTTTGGCCAGGGCTAGCTGCATGGCATGCATCTCCAGTCCCATCCTCTCAATCTTTTCCATTGCCTCTTTTAGCAACTGGCTCATCGGCCTTTCTTCCTCATTACTATTCTCAGAAGTGGTCATGCTTGTTGCTACCGGTCCTTTGGATCTGGTTTGGTATGAATGTGTTGCCAGAATTCTTTAACAACTAACTGTCTGGTATCAGACAACAACAAACTTTGTTAGTGTTAGAGCTTAACAGATTTGATCATAGCACATAGAGGATGCAATGCACCTAGGCAGTTGACCGTTTCTACATGCTTTGCTTCAAACCACATGCGTCATCCCGGTTTGTTCATTCGTCTCTTTTTTAGAGTATTATGCGAAACCCCGCGTTTTTATTTTATTTACATTTTCTTTTCTTTATTTAAAAAGCGGTCGAATCTTATGGGGATTGCCTACGTATCACGTCCCCGCGTGAATCAGACCAGGCGTAGTTCTGCCTTAAAGTAAAGACACATAGAAATTCTTCCGGAGTCACTTAATTTCATTATCAAAATTTGCTATTACACATTGCTTCAAACAACATAGCAACAGTACAGACTCCATGGTTCTTTGACCCTATTTGATTGAAGAAAAAATGGAAAACAACATATGGGAAAACATCAAAGCTTAACTAAAACAAGACTCGGCCAGAGGTTAATTTTCCAACTTAGGGACTCGCGAGGCATCGTTCGGCCTTTTCGCGGTTCTAGGTGCGAGATCCCTTTCGAGCTGCTCCAACTCGTGCATGGTCTGTTTGACATAACCCATCACTACTGGGAGAACGGTAACACAGGTCATGTTTTCACACCGTCGACACCTTCTGATGATGGCATGGGCAATGGCCCTGATCTTGTCTCTGGTTTTTTTCTTCTCTATGAGTAGGTGTCTTATCTGATCACTGCACGTCTTGAATACCTGTGAGTCCTGTATATGCTGATCCCTCAGCTGTCGCACTTCTTCCTTCATTTGGGCCAACAAGTCGTAACAGTATCTACTCTCCGATTGGAAATCCCCGGCCTGCTTAACTGCTTTAAACTCGAGTGTAGCCATCTCCCTCTTTATTTTGGCCACAGTCTTCTCGTGGTCACGTTTCAATTGGTTCAAACACCGGCGATGCTTATCTACTCTTGTTCCCCACCGTGCCTTGAACTCTGTCATGACCTTTTCGGATTCTTCTAACCTGTCTCGCCATTCCGCGATCTCCCTTTTCAAACCCTTTATCAACCGCTGGTCTGATCGACTTCTGGGCTGCTCGTCGAGAGACAATCTCAATTTTTGGATTTGGGCCTTAAGCTCTTCGTTCTCTTGGATCAATCTATTCTTTTCGCTTCGATCCGCCGCGACTTGTACGCTATTATCGAATTTCAGACTATCCATTTGTAGCTTCAAATCGCCAATCTCTGCCCGATAACCCTTCTCTTTTGCTAACCAGTTCCATTGCCCTTGGGATGATTCTACGAAATCTTTGAGATGCGGCCTCTTAGCCGGTCTTTCGTAGGACAGGCTACCTCTAAACCAAGCGTGATATTCTGGGGCGACTTCCCCTTGTGCCGTATTAATCACACAAGTGTTTGCTGTCAGATGTTGGCATTCACTCCATATTTGGCGGACTTCTTCTTCAGGGAAATGACCGTTCGGACTGATTTCAATCACTTGGGTACTCAAATCTTCATCTTTCGGTACCACTTGGTACCTCCCAAGTTGCCTCAAAACCCGATATGGTGCATAGGGTTGGATACTTTTCAGTCCCATTAACAGAAAGTGAGGCCGGGTTGCCGGCATGTATATGATTTCCTCGATAGGTGACCATCCGAGCGTCCACTGGACTTGGCTGGCAGTGAGAGTTCGGAGAAATGCGGTCCATGATGTGACTCCCTTAGGTAAATTGAGCCCTTTGATTCTCGTGTAGAATTCTCCAATACAAGTTTTTTCTGGCGAACCATAACCCAAAAGTGAGGAGCGATGGCATAAATGATCGGTCATCCACATTTGCAACAGTAGGTTACATCCTTCGAAAAAGTCGCCCCTGGCTCGACAAGCAGTGAGAGCCCGGAAAATGTCAGCCATAATCATAGGCGCCAGAGTACTTTTATCTTGGGTAAGCAAAGTATTGACAGCCCCGGCTATCCTTAGATCAATGTTTCCATCTTTCCTAGGGAACACTATAAGTCCCAGAAAGGCTGTCATAAAAGCCACTAGCCTGTGTTCGTCCCACTTTTGTCGGTTGCCTCTACTGCATAGCTTGAAATCCGGCTTATTGAACCCGCCCATGTGACCGTATCTAGCATATATGAGGTGGAGACTGCAGAATCCTTTGGCAAGATCTGGATGGTGGAATGTCCGAGGTATTTTTAGGAAATCCAGAAACCTGTGTACCGTGACAGCTCTAGGTGCAATTAAGTATTTGAATCTAAAAGGGGCTTCATCAATCCCGATGTACCCTGCTATTTCTTCCAACGTCGGGGTGAGCTCGAAGTCCGAAAAATGGAACACGTTGTGTGCGGAATCCCAACAAGTGACCAATGATCTGATGATATCACCCCGAGGCTGAATGTTTAGTAGGTCCGGGAGACCTTTCAGATATTTCCTTACTTTGTCTTGCCCTTCTTTGCCTAAGTCGTTCCACCATAACCGCAACTCAAACGGGATCCTGGTCATTATTGAAAAGGGTTCGTTTTGTACCGTGCTCATCCTGCACATTTATTGGGGTGATTATGCCTAAGTGAATAATAAAAAAATAATAAAAAAAAATAATAAAACTTTATTTAGACGTCTACTTTTATAAAACTTTATGAAAAACCCTGCACATTTATTACTTTCATGACTTTTGGCAAAACCAGTAATTTTGCCACAAATAAAGGCGTATTTTTATATTTGTATATATATATGTAGAGATATATATATATATCAAAAATAAGACTCTTTTCCATCTTCATTTTTGCGACAGGACAAACCATATATATATATATTTAAAAGTATATAAAAGTAGAACGACGACCCCTTTTTTCTTCTTTTCTATTTTTCCTTTGCAATTAATTAAAATAAAACTAATAAGACATTTTCCTTTCATTTTCTCAAAATTTCAGCAGAGTTTTGACTGTATTTTGGCATTGGCTTTTTTTTTTCAAAAATAAACAATTAACTCCTTAACCGCTATTCCTTCCCCTTTTTTTTCGATTTCCATTATTCAAACACTGGTCAGCATGCGGGCTTGAGACAAATAGATGCACGGAAAACAAATGGGATGCATTAGGATGGTCCTTTCATACCAGGTTGCTAGTCCTAGACGGACCCAACCCCTGTGTTGAGTCCCCTAAGTCATATGCAACATGATGCAAATAAGCGCTCCTACTAGGGATCCGGCATGAAGTCACGTTATTCTATGTTCAAAACCTGGGTCAGTGTTCTAGACAGTGTACCCGAGCAGACAACTCGGGCCGAGGAGGGGCAACTTACCGGGAACCAAAAGGCCGTCCGGCTTCGTAACTTATCCGTCCTCTTTCTTATTTCGGGTATTGACACTAACAGAATAGGGAGTCTCGACCAGCGAGCTTCTCCCCGGAGGTAAGAAGAGAAGGGTTTCGGCACAGTTTATATATACAGTCCAAATAATATCAAAGCAGTAAAAGCAGCATTTAGCACATTAGGCTCAAACACGTAAAAAACCAGATAATAAATAAAGCCAAATAATAACAATTATTTTAAGCTCGAATTCTTAACCCTGAACCAGTGGTTCTGGGTTACAGATCCCCAGCAGAGTCGCCAGAGCTGTCACACCTCCTTTTTACGCGCCCGCGGGGGCGCAGGGGAGTTTTTTCCAATTAAAGGACAATCGAAACGGGATTGGTTTAATTATTCAGAGTCGCCACTTGGGAGATTTAGGGTGTCCCAAGTCACCAATTTTAATCCCGAATCGAGGAAAAGAATGACTCTATATTATGGTCTGCGTACCAGAAATCCGGATAAGGAATTCTGTTAACCCGGGAGAAGGTGTTAGGCATTCCCGAGTTCCGTGGTTCTAGCACGGTCGCTCAACTGTTATATTCGGCTTGATTATCTGATTTTATACAAGTGTGAACTTATGTGCAAAATTTAACTTTTAACCGCTTTTATCATTTACTGTTTTTATCAAGAATTGCAACGTTGTGAAAATGTATCTCGAACCGCGTTACAATCAATGTACCCGTGGTCGTCGACACACTTTGACTCCGTTGAGATTTGGATTTGGGTCACATCAATGTGCACCCGAGTTTAAGGAAATTAAATTATTAAAGGCGCGCCTAAAGCGACTAGCGTATTTATTTTGGGTAGGACCGTGGAATTTTACTAAACGGTCCATCCCGAAGCCTAAACAATTTTTAAAGCAATATTTATTGAGGGCCCCGCAATTTGTATTTTTATTTGGCGAGGCTCACCTCGTTCTTTATTTCTAATGAATTTGCAACGTCATGGACATGCATCTCGAACCACGTCACAGTCAATGTACCCGTGATTAGAGAGGCATTTCGAATCCGTCGAGATTTGGATTTGGGTCACATAAATGTGCACCCGAGTTTAAGAAGGTAAAGTTTATTAAAGCGTATCCTAAAGAGACTAACGTGTTGTCATTTTAGGAAGGTTGTGAGATTTGCTAAACAACCCGTCCGGGAAACTAAATGCTTCAATGATTTACATTTAACAAGGGCCCCGCATCTGCGTGTTTTGTTTATTTTCATCGAGGCTCATCTCGTTCTTATTTTAAAAGGATATCCTATAGCAACTACGTTTCTTGTCGTGTTCGTCTCTATCAATTGAAAACGGTAGACAGTCCTAATTAATTACATGATTGCGAGTTTACTTATAACAGGATTTAAAATGCTTTTACAGAATAATAAAATGTGACTGCGATTATGGATAACTAGCCGAAAATTATGGGCCCAAACCTAGCTCATGCGAGATGGCCAGACTTAGGCCCCCTTTTTCGATATGGGCCTAACTGATTTGTTTCGATTTGGGCTCGGCCTTCATGAGATTGAGGCCTAGGACTGATTCTTTGTTCTGTGAAATGAGTTTATCAATTTATATGGGACAATCTGGCAAAAGGAGAAAGAATTTTAACTAAAGTGGATAGTTTTCCTATTTGGCTTACATTAGAGAATATATTACACCCTCAGACTAAGTCTAAAGGTACAACTTATTACACTGGGAATGTTTTTTTCACCTAACAGCACACATACATGACTAGCATGCATTAACCTGCATTGATACACTAAGCATGTAGGCTACTTCTATTATCCAAACAAAAATGTAACTACTATATACTACATGACATTTAACACAACAGTCCACGTGTATATAAACAATCTGCAGGTCCTCTCTTTTGCATTTATGTTCAAACTCTCAGTTACATTAGTGGTATCGATTGTGTACCTGGTAAGGAGGACAAAGAAGAAAGGAATGATCAGCTAAGCAATATGCAGTGAATACAGCAACAGCAGATAACACCAACAACACAGCAACAACAACCAGCCACAATGATGAAGCTCACAAGTGGTCGAGCAACAAACAAGCAGTCCCAGGAACAGAATGATGAACCAACAGAAAACCAGAGTATTCAATATAACAGCACCAGCAGTTCAACAATCACAAACAGCTCGGCAAATAACCAACAACAATTAGCAAAGACAGCTTGGCTAACTTGAACTCCTAAGCAGTTTTCAGACAGTGTTTTGTTACAATATTCTGAAATTTTCTTTTTGTTTTTTTTTTTCTTTCTCTCCAGACTCAAAAATGTCCAGCCTAAGACCCTTAAACTTCAGCCCCTGTTTTAGTTATCAAATGGCCTATTTATAGGCCAAATGCACCATTACAGCTGAGCTGCCCTGCCTGCCAATTGGCAGAATGCCCATACTCTTTTAAGCCCATGCTCAGCATGCTTGGTGTCAGCTCCCTTTATTCCCCACGCCTGGTTTTGTTTAATCCAGAATTATGGGCTCATTTGTTTATTCATTTTGAGCCCCCATACCCTTGTGTCTTGTTCCCCCATTGGTATTAGTTTAATCCTAAGTTAGTACCCTTTTTGTCAGCTCACTTAAACTAATTACTTCTGTTCTTTTTAAACACCCCAGAATACCCCCGTTAACCTTGATTATTACTGCCCCTGCCTATTGCAGCATTAGGGCATTTTTGCACTGATGAAAACTCGAACTCAGGACTGCCTAGACTGAACCCTTTTAGTCATTTTTATAATGCCAACAGACCATTTCAAACATTACTAGGTCATCCAGCCAGTGTCCGAGTTTAATTAGTTATGTGAAACTCCTAGCTCCTTCGATCCATTAGTTATAGAAAACTAATCGACGACATTTATCGAGTCGACTATACTAATTATAGCAGGTAATAATCAGTCGCTCATATAAACAACACGTTCGGGGACCTAAAGGGTATCAGACAACTTTTATTAAATTACTGGGCCTATATGAATTAGTTCCTTTGACGATTAATCTAACTGACGATCATGTTTATCACAGAGTGTATTCAGAACAAACAGAAGACAATCGACCAAATAAAGGGTCTTTAACAGAGATGAAAGAAATCTGGAAGAAGTAACAAAATAACAAACAAACACAAAGAGATATGCTGACAACTTATTTGGAAATAAAACAAAAGAACGGAAAACTTACCAAAATGTTTAAACCAAACAGACCCAAATCAAACTCGACTTCGAACCTTTGAGGCCGAACAAACCTTAATCAGGGTGTTCTCACATGAGAACACCTTGGTTAAGGTCTATTAGACCTCAAACCTATGTCAAAACTGGCCGGGTTCCCCAGGTGCATGTGCTTCAGAAGTCTGGATTTCCAGATCTGGATTTTTGGGAGTTGTGGGTGGATTCGGACCAAACCAAGCTTGGTTTGGTCACGAGGAAGGTCAGGAGAGTGTCTAGCATGAAGATGGGGTGGTTTGGCATAGGTCCAGGTTCGACTCAAATCTTCAAACGAAGATTCGAGACGAACGGAAGTGATTCGAGGCTTGTGGTTAGTGGATTCGTGTTCAGGATGGTCGGGTGCATCGGGGGTGTTATTTTGGTGGTCATCGGAACTGTGGTTGCCAGGCTTATGGTGGGAAACCTAGGCTGCTAGGGTTTGAGAGGAAAGGGAGCCTGGGGAAGATGGTGAATAGTGGCCGAGGGGGGGGTGTGGCTTGGGGCGTGGGGTAAGGGGGTTAGGTTTATATATGTATTGAGGGTTTAGATCCTGGCCATTGGATCAATTGAGATCAAGGGCCAGGATCTAACCATTGAGGAGGGACGACGTCGTTCGGGAGATGATAGTGGGTTATGACCGGGTAGGGGATTGGATCGGGTCATGTTGACGGGTTTAGAGGAAGGCCTGGATCCGTTGGATCAATGGGAATGAACGGCCCAGATTAACTTGCCTGAAACGACGTCGTTTCGACTTAGCAGGGGCTGTATTGGACCGTTTGATTGCCATGAATCAACGGCTCAGATTGAGGCGCTGATACGACGTCGTTTGGGACGTGTCCGGGCAGCCTGTGTTTGGACTGGATCTGTGTCCTGGTCTTGGGCCTATTTTGTTTCATTTCTTGGCCCAAACCGATTTTCCCTACTCTTTTGCTTTTGTTTTCTTTCTTATTATTTTTTCTTTTCTTTTAAACAAAATAAAAATAACAAATAATAAGGTAACGGAATTAAACAACAATGCAACATTTTAACACAATTATCACAAAAATATTTACGTAGGTTAGCTAAGAGCCTAGGGCGAACGGTGCACATATATATTTTTTTGAATTTTCTTTTACTGACCGAATTATGGTTTAACCATCCTAATACATATATTTTGTATTTTGTTTGTTAATGATTAAATGCAAAAAAAAGAATGGACAGATCCACAAGTGACTAACAACACATGAAAACTCGAACAATTGTACAACGAAGCCATTTGTCACTATTTTTATTTTCTTTTGGAGCGAATGTCCGTAAAGCAAAAATCACGTGCTTACAGTTAGCTCCGTTAGGCGATTTGTGACTTAGGAGTGTGATCCGAATGCATTTTGGAAGTCCGTGGAAGGTTTAGGCTTGGATTGATGAAATTGAGATTTCGGCGCTTTCCGGTTGACAGGTGAGATTTTGATATAAAGGTCGGAATGAAATTCCGAGAGTTGCAGTAGCTTCGTTGTGTCATTTGGGATGTGTGTGCAAAATTTCCGCGAAGGAATTTTGAGGTGATTCAAAAACAAAAGTTGTAGCTCTTCGTGTCTAGTTTCCGCAAAGGTAAAGATATCTCAATTTGGACATCTGTAGCGAAAGTTTTGGTCAAACTACAAAAGCATGTCACTGCAGAGGAAGTCCTGTGCGGCCGCGGTTGTTTTTGCGTGGACCGCACTAGCTAGCGCGGACCGTGGTCGATTTGATGCAGCCCGCGGTGGCTGAAATCTGAGCGGTACTCTATACATATGAGGTTTTGGGTTTTATTTGATATTTTGACCTAGAGAGCTCGGATTTTGGCGATTTTTCAAAGGTTTTTCAAGAAATTCATCGGGGTAAGTGATTCTAACTCAGATTTGGCTATAGTACATGAATCTATCATTGAATTCATCATTTAATCCATGATTTGGAATGGAATTTGGGAAGAAAATGGTGAAACCTTTCAAAAATGTAAAATGATGATTTGAAGGGCCAAATGGTATCAGAGTTGGATAATTTTCGTATGGTTAGACTCGTGAGAGCATAAGGATTCTAGTTTTATGAATTTTGTCAAATTTCGAGACGTGGACCCGGGGCTCGAGTTTTGGTAATTTCAGGAATCGTGCCCTTTATTGATTGTTTTCGCTTGGGCTTTGTTCCCTTATCATATTATGATGTATTCGTTCTAATTTTGGATAGATTCGATGCATGTGGATGCCGATTTGAGGGGCAAAGGCGTCGCGAGCTAGAGATTTTGCCGGTTCGAGGTGAGTAATGATTGTAAATGATATCTTGAGGGTTTGAAACCCCGGATTTGCACATCGTAGTGCTGTATTGAGGTGAGACACGCGCTGGATGACGAGCGTGGGGTCTTTTACTATTGGGTATTGTGACTTGGTGCATCCCGATTGATGATTTTACGGCATATTTAACTGAAAATTAATTGTTATCATCATTATTTGGGCTGAATGCCATCTTTGGGCCTAGTGCCAGCTATTTGAACCCTTCGGGGATTGTTGTTTGATATTTCCTCACTGTTTAATTACATAGTTGAACTTAGTCATGTTATTTTCTATTGTTTTCAAAACTCAGCCATATTTACTCTGCTCTAACACTTGAAATAGTATTTTAAATAATATTTTGGGCTGAGCATTATGTTTTACTGTTGCCCGATGGGCTTATGTGAATTTTAACTGAGTAAGGCCGAGGGCCTATATTGTGAGGATACTCTTGGATCGGGCTGCACACCGCAATAGTGAGATACTGATTTATATGAGGCCGAGGGCCTAGATTTGTTGCCACGAGATGGCTTGATATTGCGCTTGGGCCGTAAAGGGCCCCTCCCGGAGTCTGCACACCCCCAGTGAGCGCCGTTGACAATAAATGGATCGGGCTGCACGCTGCATCGATATATGGATCGGGCTGCACGCCGTAGCGGTGCTGGTACTGTTCTATGTGTTTAATTTATTTCATTTGTCTGCCATTATCTGTTGTTGTGCTGCTTCATGTGATATCTATCTGATTGCCTGACATTATCTGTTAATTGAGTATTGCGCCCGAGCGGCGAGTTTCCGTGCTTATCTACACTATTTGTTTTGCATTCATTTGCATAACTGTTGAGAAAGTCATTTTCAAAAGAGTTTTAAACTGAGCTAAGATATTTCTAAAGATTTCACAGCTTCACTATTTTTCTCAAAGGGTTTTTCACTGCCTCTCTACAACATGTTGGTTGCTTTACGTAATTTCTTACTGCTCAGTTGTTATTTACCTTTATTACTCACTGAGTTGGAGTACTCACTTTACTCCCTGCACCTTGTGTGCAGATGCAGGTATTTATACACCCATTAGCGGGTTTTGAGCCAATCGGGGGCTAAGTTATCAGAGTTTAGCAAGGTGACCGCCAGTGTTCGCGGCACCGCATTTCTTCCTTTTGTTTATCAGTCCTATTTTGTATAATTCAGACTGTGTAGTTGTATTTATACTCTAATAGATGCTCGTGACTTGTGACACCCCGGTTTGTGCTTTGTCGGGATGGTTTCTTCTATTGTCATCGTTATTTTCTGCAAATTATGGCTATTATATCATGTTTAGAACTGTTTATGATATTTAACTATTTAAAAGAAATGTTCCGTTTTGGTCTGGCTGGCCTTGTCTTCACGAGAGGCGCCATCACGACCGGGTTCGGGAATTGGGTCGTGACAAGTTGGTATCAGAGCCTAGGTTACATAGGTCTCACGAGTCATGAGCAGGTTTAGTAGAGTCTCGCGGATCGGTACGGATATGTTTGTATTTATCCTCGAGAGGCTGCAAAACCTTTAGGAAAACTTCACATTCTTGAATTCTTATCGTGCGTCCTTGATTCAACTTAAAAAGTAACTCTTGAAATTCCTTCCACGCGTTCGCATGTGCACATGAGCACTCAGTATCAAATGTGCCTTAATGGCTTGTGATCCCCCGATCGAGGGGTGAGATGCAATCTCTGTGAGTTGATGTTGGGCCAGTTTGAAGGACTTGATGCCGGATCTTTGCCTTTGGCTTGAGCACCGAGGTGCTGATTGTGTGAGCAAGTGTTTTGAACTTATACATTCGGTATTGCCCCTATTGGTGTGAATGAAGGCTGGGTAGCTACGTGATGAGTATGTTAGTACTGCGAGATGTATCTATATGACTCGGAAGTGGAGAGGAAGGTCTGCTGGATGATAGATGAGCCATTAAGTGTTTGATTTCCATTATAATTGGATGTGTAGCCCCGAGTTATGGGCGCGTGAAGAATCTTTTCATGTCTCCTAGTTGGAGTGAAGTAAATTTCATGTTGCGGTATGAGTTCAGACTCAGGAAGATTAAGCGACTATGTAATGTGTATGATGGTGGAAGGTATATAGAAATGTTATATTGAGGCAAAGCAAGCGGGTTGTCTCCTGTGGTGTTATGAGATTATGTGATCCTTATGTTTCTTGTTAGAAGATCTCATTCACAAGTGAAACATATGTGTTGTAATTTAAATTTGGGTCACTTAATAGAGTGGGCTTAACTGCTACGAGAGTGAATGCGAGATTTGCATAGAGTTAAAGTACCCGATGGTCGGCGTTTCAAGAGCTTATGAAGGACTGAGTCTAATCTCACTATGGTATTATGGAAGCAATAAAGTATACGCGTTATAAGTTATGGTGCGTGTTTCAATCTATGGCTTTGAGCCAAGTGGGGGGAGTCCGCTATTGAATAGTTGATTGCACAGTTATGTGCTCTAATGGTTCTAGTTTGAGGCGTATTTGCGAATCAGTTATGGCTCGAGTAAAGTTTTCAATAAAGGTTATGTTATGCCTTATGGGTGTACGAGAATCGGGGAATGACTTGAGTCATGGTTGGTAAGGAATTCTCGGTGCATGGGGTAAGAAGTTGCTTGGTCATATTGAAATGAGGTCACATTCTGCAGTGTCGGAATGCAAATGAAGCACAGGTTGTTCGGTTCATTTAATCAATCTAACTGCGGTTTGAGTAGAGTGGATGCCTCTAGAGAATGGTCCTATTGTGTTCAAAATTTTACATGCAATAATTGGAGGCTTTCAAGTTGTACTTATGGATAGAAACTGAGTTTTCCTTGGAAGACGTCAAGACTTGTGGTGTTTTCTATATTAATTGTGGGATTCTATGTATTAATATTAGGAGGTAACGGATTTAGATCCGCAAAAAGTTCTTCAGAGCAAAGTATTTCGAATGTAGTGCTTTTGGGAATAATTAAGAAAGAATATCAAGTTGAAGATGAATTAGAAGGAAATTTAGATATATGAGGTAGCTTTATAGTAGACCAAATCGGTATGGTAAGGATATGATTAATTTCTGGTGTGTGTTTGAAGTAATAAGTTCTTTTAGGTATTTTGCGGCGATGCTCTTAGGTTTTGATGGCTTTCTTAGCTTGGTTGAGTTAAAAGGATTCAGTCCTGATATGTCTGATTTGTGCAAAGGGAACTCGGAGAGTTCTTGATGGTTTCCACCACAGTTAGAGAGGTATATTTTTCCTATTGGCGTGAGGAGCATGGGATGTATAGTGGTTCTATTCTAGATGGAATCAATGAGGAGTTCTTGGTTAGTGGAATGCATAGTTGCTTGAGATTCGGAAGGGATATGAAGTTCTCATGGTTATCCTAGGATGGTACGGGTTATGCGGTATGTTGTGAAGGATTGAGAATCGCATGTGTAAGGTTACAGTTCAGTTTTGAACGGCAGGCCATAAAATTCTTAGGCAGCACAGGCAGTTTCAGATTATTAGAGAAATGAGCTTCAGATGATTAGGGGGATGATCTTCAGATGATTAAGGAAGTGATATTGCTAATTGGAGTGATTTGACGAGGGTATATGTTTCAGGAAAGGCAATGTGATTAAGCTGATGGTACTTTGGTAGTATTGCGACACCTTCTTGTTGGATCGATTACGGGTATTCGAGTTTGCTTGGTGGCACCAAGGAATTTCAGAGTATCTTTAGTGGAATGATTGAGTATTTGAGGCATGGTGTGCATTCGTACGATGGAATTGGGATCAGGTGTGTTGAGTTATGTGCCATATGGATTGGAGTAAGGGAAGTTCTCACATTTAGGCTATGTTGTAATTGTGAGTCATGTGTATCGGAACTGTTTAGTGATTTTCTGGATTTGGAGGCCCGAGTGGATCTTTCTTTGCTTGGAATATTAGATTTTGGATGTGATGTTGGGGTTTAGACTGGTTGTCTCCGTGTTGGGTTATTCCATACTATTGCGCTTGGGGCTATGTCGGAAATGCCACGGGTTGGGTGGTGAGGTGTGTCGGATTATGTTCTAGTAGAGTGGTTTATATTTCAAGGACCCACCGGACGGTTGGGAAGGATTGCCTTTCTTAATTGAGCTTTCGTGATGGATGTCAGTGCAGAGGATTCTACCACTGATTCAGTTTCGGTGTTGAGGTACTCTCCGGATGTGTTTCTTGTGGACGGGCATGTCGCCGGGCAGGGTTGTTGATTTCGGTATTGACTTGGTGCCGGGCACCGTATCGTATGGCTCCGGCAGGAGTTATAGTAGTGAAAGGAGCAGCTTCAGGCTTCCTTGATAAGGAGTTCGTTGGCAGGCCAATGTGGATGCGTGTTCTAGCGGAGTCGGCTTAGTTGGACCCAAACTGTATTATTGAGGGACATGTTGATGCAACCATTATTGAGCTTACTAGTGATGTGGGAGATCTATGAGTTGCCTTCCTGTGTTGCAAAACGTTATGATTTTTTTGGGTTATGGGCACATATGGTGCGATTCTATTGGGGTTCATAGTGGAAGTCGAGCGGGGAAAAGTAATTGGGTGTTGCTCGGCGAATGGCGTATCGGTTATGTCCTATCGGGTTTGCGTGGTATATGTTATTTGTTTCACTGTCAAATTGTGCGTGATTGTCGATTTCGAGCATAGTGGCTTGAGGTGTTCCTTGTGGAACAGTGGTTGGATAGAATCGTGCATTGCAACGAAGATTCTGTGGAGGCATGATCCTTCGGGTTAGACTCGTGTGTTCTATTTCGATGATGTGAGATGGGTCCTCAGCCTTGTGTTGCGGTGGATCTGGTGAGCTTGAGGTACAACTCTTTCATTTAAGTCATTTTCATGATTTGAGTAGGTTCAGACCGTTGCTTATTGGTGCGCGTATTATGCAAGTCGTGGCTTAGGCCTCTATTGACGTGTCATGTTACCAGAGTGGTGTGTTGGATTAGGGGAGATTGCTTAGATTATTAATGAATACGAACAGATTTGATTTCAGCTTGTTGGAAGGATAATATCGAGGTTCGGTTCGGAAATTGTTGTGGTATTAGCCAAAAAGGGAAGCGGCTTCATGAATGGTTGATCTGGGAAAATGGTTATGGCTTACCACATTTTTTTGTGATCATTGGCAGTATATGAAAGTGTTGGGGTGAGACTTTAGTTGATAAGAGTTTTTTTATTGGTATTCGGGTACTGTGTGCAGCTACTGTAATTAGAAGTTATCACTACGAGTGTTTAAGTCATGTGGTATATCAAATGATTGCATCTGAGATTGAAAGTATGGGTAATTACAGCTTGTTCGGACTTATTCTGAATATAGATATGAGATTCTGATCTTGTGAATGATTTCAGAAGTGGAAATGTGGTTCTAAGGCTTATGGGTTAGATTGGGTTGTGAAATTTCAATTACTGTGTGTTATCGGACCTATATGAGATAGGGTGACGTGGGATTACCCCCGGGTATATGCATGGTAAGTTTATTCAGCGATTGGTTGGCTTTTAGAACAACTCTGGGCACGTTCGCGGATGAACGTATGTTTAAGTGGGGGAGGATGTAATGACCCGACCGGTCGTTTTGAGCTTTTGCACTTCGCTTGCCAGTTCTCGGACATAACCTACCCCATGTGGTGTATTATGACTTATGTAAATCGTTGGTGTTGGGTTTCAGGTTAATCAGAATGAATTTGGAAGAACAGTCGCAGTTGAAAGCTTAAAATTTGAAAGGTTTGACAAAGATTTGACTTATGTGTATTTGATCTCGGATTGAAATTTTAATGATTTGGTTAGCTCTGTTAGGTGATTTGGGACTTAGGAGTGTAATCGCAATGCATTTTGGAAGTTCGTGGAAGGTTTAGGCTTGGATTGGCGAAATTGAGATTTCGGCGCTTTCCAGTTGATAGGTGAGATTTTGATATAAAGGTCAGAATAAAACTCCGAGAGTTGCAGTAGCTTCGTTGTGTCATTTGGGATGTGTGTGCAAAATTTCAGGTCATTCGGACGAGATTTGATAGACTTTTTGAGCGAAAGCATAATTTAAGAGTTTTTGGAGTTCTTAGGCTTGGATCTTATGTTAAATTGGTGATTGGATGTTGTTGTGAGCGTTCCGAAGTTTTGAGCAAGTTTGAACGATGTCATGGGATGTGTTGGTACAATTGGTTTGAAGTTCCGGGAGTTCCGGGTAGGTTCCGGGATGTTTTAGTGCAAAAATCATAGCCGTAGCAGGTCCACAGGGGTTGCAGACCCCGGAACTCACTCACGCGGTCCGCACAAAAATAAGTGCTCCCACGGTGAGTGCTGTGCGGACCGCACAAAAGCGGCCGCGGCCGCGGTAGGCATCGCGCGGCAGCGGTAGGCATCGCGCGGATCGCACAAAAGTGGATGCGGCAGCGGTGAAGAACCTTCCCGCTGGTCCTACTTCGGAAGCTCATATCTTTTGATGTATAAGGCATTTTGAGGTGATTCAAAAACGAAAATTGTAGCTCTTTGTGTCTAGTTTCCAGAAAGGTAAAGATATCTCAATTCAGACATCTGTAGAGAAAGGTATGAGCAAAATACTAAAGTATGTCACTGCAGAGGAAGGCCTGTGCGGCCGTAGTTGTTTTTGCGCGAACCGCACTGGCTAGCGCGGACCGCGGTAGATTTGATGCGGCCTGCGGTGGCTGAAATCTGAGCGGTACTCTATAAATATGATGTTTTGGGTTTTATTTGATATTTTGACCATTGAGGAGGGACGACGTCGTTCGGGAGATGATAGTGGGTTATGACCGGGTAGGGGATTGGATCGGGTCATGTTGACGGGTTTAGAGGAAGGCCTGGATCCGTTGGATCAATGGGAATGAACGGCCCAGATTAACTTGCCTGAAACGACGTCGTTTCGACTTAGCAGGGGCTGTATTGGACCGTTTGATTGCCATGAATCAACGGCTCAGATTGAGGCGCTGATACGACGTCGTTTGGGACGTGTCCGGGCAGCCTGTGTTTGGACTGGATCTGTGTCCTGGTCTTGGGCCTATTTTGTTTCATTTCTTGGCCCAAACCGATTTTCCCTACTCTTTTGCTTTTGTTTTCTTTCTTATTATTTTTTCTTTTCTTTTAAACAAAATAAAAATAACAAATAATAAGGTAACGGAATTAAACAACAATGCAACATTTTAACACAATTATCACAAAAATATTTACGTAGGTTAGCTAAGAGCCTAGGGCGAACGGTGCACATATATATTTTTTGAATTTTCTTTTACTGACCGAATTATGGTTTAACCATCCTAATACATATATTTTGTATTTTGTTTGTTAATGATTAAATGCAAAAAAAAAGAATGGACAGATCCACAAGTGACTAACAACACATGAAAACTCGAACAATTGTACAACGAAGCCATTTGTCACTATTTTTATTTTCTTTTGGAGCGAATGTCCGTAAAGCAAAAATCACGTGCTTACAGTTAGCTCCGTTAGGCGATTTGTGACTTAGGAGTGTGATCCGAATGCATTTTGGAAGTCCGTGGAAGGTTTAGGCTTGGATTGATGAAATTGAGATTTCGGCGCTTTCCGGTTGACAGGTGAGATTTTGATATAAAGGTCGGAATGAAATTCCGAGAGTTGCAGTAGCTTCGTTGTGTCATTTGGGATGTGTGTGCAAAATTTCCGCGAAGGAATTTTGAGGTGATTCAAAAACAAAAGTTGTAGCTCTTCGTGTCTAGTTTCCGCAAAGGTAAAGATATCTCAATTTGGACATCTGTAGCGAAAGTTTTGGTCAAACTACAAAAGCATGTCACTGCAGAGGAAGTCCTGTGCGGCCGCGGTTGTTTTTGCGTGGACCGCACTAGCTAGCGCGGACCGTGGTCGATTTGATGCAGCCCGCGGTGGCTGAAATCTGAGCGGTACTCTATACATATGAGGTTTTGGGTTTTATTTGATATTTTGACCTAGAGAGCTCGGATTTTGGCGATTTTTCAAAGGTTTTTCAAGAAATTCATCGGGGTAAGTGATTCTAACTCAGATTTGGCTATAGTACATGAATCTATCATTGAATTCATCATTTAATCCATGATTTGGAATGGAATTTGGGAAGAAAATGGTGAAACCTTTCAAAAATGTAAAATGATGATTTGAAGGGCCAAATGGTATCAGAGTTGGATAATTTTCGTATGGTTAGACTCGTGAGAGCATAAGGATTCTAGTTTTATGAATTTTGTCAAATTTCGAGACGTGGACCCGGGGCTCGAGTTTTGGTAATTTCAGGAATCGTGCCCTTTATTGATTGTTTTCGCTTGGGCTTTGTTCCCTTATCATATTATGATGTATTCGTTCTAATTTTGGATAGATTCGATGCATGTGGATGCCGATTTGAGGGGCAAAGGCGTCGCGAGCTAGAGATTTTGCCGGTTCGAGGTGAGTAATGATTGTAAATGATATCTTGAGGGTTTGAAACCCCGGATTTGCACATCGTAGTGCTGTATTGAGGTGAGACACGCGCTGGATGACGAGCGTGGGGTCTTTTACTATTGGGTATTGTGACTTGGTGCATCCCGATTGATGATTTTACGGCATATTTAACTGAAAATTAATTGTTATCATCATTATTTGGGCTGAATGCCATCTTTGGGCCTAGTGCCAGCTATTTGAACCCTTCGGGGATTGTTGTTTGATATTTCCTCACTGTTTAATTACATAGTTGAACTTAGTCATGTTATTTTCTATTGTTTTCAAAACTCAGCCATATTTACTCTGCTCTAACACTTGAAATAGTATTTTAAATAATATTTTGGGCTGAGCATTATGTTTTACTGTTGCCCGATGGGCTTATGTGAATTTTAACTGAGTAAGGCCGAGGGCCTATATTGTGAGGATACTCTTGGATCGGGCTGCACACCGCAATAGTGAGATACTGATTTATATGAGGCCGAGGGCCTAGATTTGTTGCCACGAGATGGCTTGATATTGCGCTTGGGCCGTAAAGGGCCCCTCCCGGAGTCTGCACACCCCCAGTGAGCGCCGTTGACAATAAATGGATCGGGCTGCACGCTGCATCGATATATGGATCGGGCTGCACGCCGTAGCGGTGCTGGTACTGTTCTATGTGTTTAATTTATTTCATTTGTCTGCCATTATCTGTTGTTGTGCTGCTTCATGTGATATCTATCTGATTGCCTGACATTATCTGTTAATTGAGTATTGCGCCCGAGCGGCGAGTTTCCGTGCTTATCTACACTATTTGTTTTGCATTCATTTGCATAACTGTTGAGAAAGTCATTTTCAAAAGAGTTTTAAACTGAGCTAAGATATTTCTAAAGATTTCACAGCTTCACTATTTTTCTCAAAGGGTTTTTCACTGCCTCTCTACAACATGTTGGTTGCTTTACGTAATTTCTTACTGCTCAGTTGTTATTTACCTTTATTACTCACTGAGTTGGAGTACTCACTTTACTCCCTGCACCTTGTGTGCAGATGCAGGTATTTATACACCCATTAGCGGGTTTTGAGCCAATCGGGGGCTAAGTTATCAGAGTTTAGCAAGGTGACCGCCAGTGTTCGCGGCACCGCATTTCTTCCTTTTGTTTATCAGTCCTATTTTGTATAATTCAGACTGTGTAGTTGTATTTATACTCTAATAGATGCTCGTGACTTGTGACACCCCGGTTTGTGCTTTGTCGGGATGGTTTCTTCTATTGTCATCGTTATTTTCTGCAAATTATGGCTATTATATCATGTTTAGAACTGTTTATGATATTTAACTATTTAAAAGAAATGTTCCGTTTTGGTCTGGCTGGCCTTGTCTTCACGAGAGGCGCCATCACGACCGGGTTCGGGAATTGGGTCGTGACAAGTTGGTATCAGAGCCTAGGTTACATAGGTCTCACGAGTCATGAGCAGGTTTAGTAGAGTCTCGCGGATCGGTACGGATATGTTTGTATTTATCCTCGAGAGGCTGCAAAACCTTTAGGAAAACTTCACATTCTTGAATTCTTATCGTGCGTCCTTGATTCAACTTAAAAAGTAACTCTTGAAATTCCTTCCACGCGTTCGCATGTGCACATGAGCACTCAGTATCAAATGTGCCTTAATGGCTTGTGATCCCCCGATCGAGGGGTGAGATGCAATCTCTGTGAGTTGATGTTGGGCCAGTTTGAAGGACTTGATGCCGGATCTTTGCCTTTGGCTTGAGCACCGAGGTGCTGATTGTGTGAGCAAGTGTTTTGAACTTATACATTCGGTATTGCCCCTATTGGTGTGAATGAAGGCTGGGTAGCTACGTGATGAGTATGTTAGTACTGCGAGATGTATCTATATGACTCGGAAGTGGAGAGGAAGGTCTGCTGGATGATAGATGAGCCATTAAGTGTTTGATTTCCATTATAATTGGATGTGTAGCCCCGAGTTATGGGCGCGTGAAGAATCTTTTCATGTCTCCTAGTTGGAGTGAAGTAAATTTCATGTTGCGGTATGAGTTCAGACTCAGGAAGATTAAGCGACTATGTAATGTGTATGATGGTGGAAGGTATATAGAAATGTTATATTGAGGCAAAGCAAGCGGGTTGTCTCCTGTGGTGTTATGAGATTATGTGATCCTTATGTTTCTTGTTAGAAGATCTCATTCACAAGTGAAACATATGTGTTGTAATTTAAATTTGGGTCACTTAATAGAGTGGGCTTAACTGCTACGAGAGTGAATGCGAGATTTGCATAGAGTTAAAGTACCCGATGGTCGGCGTTTCAAGAGCTTATGAAGGACTGAGTCTAATCTCACTATGGTATTATGGAAGCAATAAAGTATACGCGTTATAAGTTATGGTGCGTGTTTCAATCTATGGCTTTGAGCCAAGTGGGGGGAGTCCGCTATTGAATAGTTGATTGCACAGTTATGTGCTCTAATGGTTCTAGTTTGAGGCGTATTTGCGAATCAGTTATGGCTCGAGTAAAGTTTTCAATAAAGGTTATGTTATGCCTTATGGGTGTACGAGAATCGGGGAATGACTTGAGTCATGGTTGGTAAGGAATTCTCGGTGCATGGGGTAAGAAGTTGCTTGGTCATATTGAAATGAGGTCACATTCTGCAGTGTCGGAATGCAAATGAAGCACAGGTTGTTCGGTTCATTTAATCAATCTAACTGCGGTTTGAGTAGAGTGGATGCCTCTAGAGAATGGTCCTATTGTGTTCAAAATTTTACATGCAATAATTGGAGGCTTTCAAGTTGTACTTATGGATAGAAACTGAGTTTTCCTTGGAAGACGTCAAGACTTGTGGTGTTTTCTATATTAATTGTGGGATTCTATGTATTAATATTAGGAGGTAACGGATTTAGATCCGCAAAAAGTTCTTCAGAGCAAAGTATTTCGAATGTAGTGCTTTTGGGAATAATTAAGAAAGAATATCAAGTTGAAGATGAATTAGAAGGAAATTTAGATATATGAGGTAGCTTTATAGTAGACCAAATCGGTATGGTAAGGATATGATTAATTTCTGGTGTGTGTTTGAAGTAATAAGTTCTTTTAGGTATTTTGCGGCGATGCTCTTAGGTTTTGATGGCTTTCTTAGCTTGGTTGAGTTAAAAGGATTCAGTCCTGATATGTCTGATTTGTGCAAAGGGAACTCGGAGAGTTCTTGATGGTTTCCACCACAGTTAGAGAGGTATATTTTTCCTATTGGCGTGAGGAGCATGGGATGTATAGTGGTTCTATTCTAGATGGAATCAATGAGGAGTTCTTGGTTAGTGGAATGCATAGTTGCTTGAGATTCGGAAGGGATATGAAGTTCTCATGGTTATCCTAGGATGGTACGGGTTATGCGGTATGTTGTGAAGGATTGAGAATCGCATGTGTAAGGTTACAGTTCAGTTTTGAACGGCAGGCCATAAAATTCTTAGGCAGCACAGGCAGTTTCAGATTATTAGAGAAATGAGCTTCAGATGATTAGGGGGATGATCTTCAGATGATTAAGGAAGTGATATTGCTAATTGGAGTGATTTGACGAGGGTATATGTTTCAGGAAAGGCAATGTGATTAAGCTGATGGTACTTTGGTAGTATTGCGACACCTTCTTGTTGGATCGATTACGGGTATTCGAGTTTGCTTGGTGGCACCAAGGAATTTCAGAGTATCTTTAGTGGAATGATTGAGTATTTGAGGCATGGTGTGCATTCGTACGATGGAATTGGGATCAGGTGTGTTGAGTTATGTGCCATATGGATTGGAGTAAGGGAAGTTCTCACATTTAGGCTATGTTGTAATTGTGAGTCATGTGTATCGGAACTGTTTAGTGATTTTCTGGATTTGGAGGCCCGAGTGGATCTTTCTTTGCTTGGAATATTAGATTTTGGATGTGATGTTGGGGTTTAGACTGGTTGTCTCCGTGTTGGGTTATTCCATACTATTGCGCTTGGGGCTATGTCGGAAATGCCACGGGTTGGGTGGTGAGGTGTGTCGGATTATGTTCTAGTAGAGTGGTTTATATTTCAAGGACCCACCGGACGGTTGGGAAGGATTGCCTTTCTTAATTGAGCTTTCGTGATGGATGTCAGTGCAGAGGATTCTACCACTGATTCAGTTTCGGTGTTGAGGTACTCTCCGGATGTGTTTCTTGTGGACGGGCATGTCGCCGGGCAGGGTTGTTGATTTCGGTATTGACTTGGTGCCGGGCACCGTATCGTATGGCTCCGGCAGGAGTTATAGTAGTGAAAGGAGCAGCTTCAGGCTTCCTTGATAAGGAGTTCGTTGGCAGGCCAATGTGGATGCGTGTTCTAGCGGAGTCGGCTTAGTTGGACCCAAACTGTATTATTGAGGGACATGTTGATGCAACCATTATTGAGCTTACTAGTGATGTGGGAGATCTATGAGTTGCCTTCCTGTGTTGCAAAACGTTATGATTTTTTTGGGTTATGGGCACATATGGTGCGATTCTATTGGGGTTCATAGTGGAAGTCGAGCGGGGAAAAGTAATTGGGTGTTGCTCGGCGAATGGCGTATCGGTTATGTCCTATCGGGTTTGCGTGGTATATGTTATTTGTTTCACTGTCAAATTGTGCGTGATTGTCGATTTCGAGCATAGTGGCTTGAGGTGTTCCTTGTGGAACAGTGGTTGGATAGAATCGTGCATTGCAACGAAGATTCTGTGGAGGCATGATCCTTCGGGTTAGACTCGTGTGTTCTATTTCGATGATGTGAGATGGGTCCTCAGCCTTGTGTTGCGGTGGATCTGGTGAGCTTGAGGTACAACTCTTTCATTTAAGTCATTTTCATGATTTGAGTAGGTTCAGACCGTTGCTTATTGGTGCGCGTATTATGCAAGTCGTGGCTTAGGCCTCTATTGACGTGTCATGTTACCAGAGTGGTGTGTTGGATTAGGGGAGATTGCTTAGATTATTAATGAATACGAACAGATTTGATTTCAGCTTGTTGGAAGGATAATATCGAGGTTCGGTTCGGAAATTGTTGTGGTATTAGCCAAAAAGGGAAGCGGCTTCATGAATGGTTGATCTGGGAAAATGGTTATGGCTTACCACATTTTTTTGTGATCATTGGCAGTATATGAAAGTGTTGGGGTGAGACTTTAGTTGATAAGAGTTTTTTTATTGGTATTCGGGTACTGTGTGCAGCTACTGTAATTAGAAGTTATCACTACGAGTGTTTAAGTCATGTGGTATATCAAATGATTGCATCTGAGATTGAAAGTATGGGTAATTACAGCTTGTTCGGACTTATTCTGAATATAGATATGAGATTCTGATCTTGTGAATGATTTCAGAAGTGGAAATGTGGTTCTAAGGCTTATGGGTTAGATTGGGTTGTGAAATTTCAATTACTGTGTGTTATCGGACCTATATGAGATAGGGTGACGTGGGATTACCCCCGGGTATATGCATGGTAAGTTTATTCAGCGATTGGTTGGCTTTTAGAACAACTCTGGGCACGTTCGCGGATGAACGTATGTTTAAGTGGGGGAGGATGTAATGACCCGACCGGTCGTTTTGAGCTTTTGCACTTCGCTTGCCAGTTCTCGGACATAACCTACCCCATGTGGTGTATTATGACTTATGTAAATCGTTGGTGTTGGGTTTCAGGTTAATCAGAATGAATTTGGAAGAACAGTCGCAGTTGAAAGCTTAAAATTTGAAAGGTTTGACAAAGATTTGACTTATGTGTATTTGATCTCGGATTGAAATTTTAATGATTTGGTTAGCTCTGTTAGGTGATTTGGGACTTAGGAGTGTAATCGCAATGCATTTTGGAAGTTCGTGGAAGGTTTAGGCTTGGATTGGCGAAATTGAGATTTCGGCGCTTTCCAGTTGATAGGTGAGATTTTGATATAAAGGTCAGAATAAAACTCCGAGAGTTGCAGTAGCTTCGTTGTGTCATTTGGGATGTGTGTGCAAAATTTCAGGTCATTCGGACGAGATTTGATAGACTTTTTGAGCGAAAGCATAATTTAAGAGTTTTTGGAGTTCTTAGGCTTGGATCTTATGTTAAATTGGTGATTGGATGTTGTTGTGAGCGTTCCGAAGTTTTGAGCAAGTTTGAACGATGTCATGGGATGTGTTGGTACAATTGGTTTGAAGTTCCGGGAGTTCCGGGTAGGTTCCGGGATGTTTTAGTGCAAAAATCATAGCCGTAGCAGGTCCACAGGGGTTGCAGACCCCGGAACTCACTCACGCGGTCCGCACAAAAATAAGTGCTCCCACGGTGAGTGCTGTGCGGACCGCACAAAAGCGGCCGCGGCCGCGGTAGGCATCGCGCGGCAGCGGTAGGCATCGCGCGGATCGCACAAAAGTGGATGCGGCAGCGGTGAAGAACCTTCCCGCTGGTCCTACTTCGGAAGCTCATATCTTTTGATGTATAAGGCATTTTGAGGTGATTCAAAAACGAAAATTGTAGCTCTTTGTGTCTAGTTTCCAGAAAGGTAAAGATATCTCAATTCAGACATCTGTAGAGAAAGGTATGAGCAAAATACTAAAGTATGTCACTGCAGAGGAAGGCCTGTGCGGCCGTAGTTGTTTTTGCGCGAACCGCACTGGCTAGCGCGGACCGCGGTAGATTTGATGCGGCCTGCGGTGGCTGAAATCTGAGCGGTACTCTATAAATATGATGTTTTGGGTTTTATTTGATATTTTGACCTAGAGAGCTCGGATTTTGGCAATTTTTTGAAGGTTTTTCAAGAAATTCATCGGGGTAAGTGATTCTAACTCAGATTTGGCTAGAGTACATGAATCTATCATTTAAATCATCATTTAATCCGTGATTTGGAATGGAATCTAGGAAGAAAATGGTGAAACCTTTCAAAAATGTAAAATGATGATTTGAAGGGCCAAATGGTATCAGAATTGGAGAATTTTCGTATGGTTAGACTCGTGGGAGCATAAGGATTATAGTTTTGTGAATTTTGTCAAATTTCGAGAAGTGGGCCCAGGGCTCGGGTTTTGGTAATTTCGGGAATCGTGACCTTTATTGATTGTTTTCGCTTGGGCTTTGTTCCCTTAGCATATTGTGACGTATTCGTTCTGATTTTGGATAGATTCGACGCACGTGGAGGCCGATTTGAGGGGCAAAGGTGTCGCGAGCTAGAGATTTTGCCGGTTCGAGGTAGGGGTGGGCAAAAAATCCGAAAAACCGAATTCCGAACCGAACCAAATTAATTTGGTATTTCGGTTTCGGTTTTTTCGGTATTTCGGTCTAATTCGGTACTTGAATTTCGGTATTTCTTTATTTCGGTTCGGTTTTCGGTTTTATAAGTGAATTATTTCGGTAAACCGAAATACCAAAATTTGGTAATATATTATACAGCCCAAACCCCAAAGCCCCAAACCCAATTACCTATTTTATTTGACTTTGGGCCACAGCCCACACGCCCATACCCAGGCCCAGCTGCGCCCCAAACCCAATTAGACCTATTTTCGGTATTAGACTTAGACGATTACCCAACACTCAATAGTCCATCCAACACTCAGAGTCTCAGACTCAGTTAATACACTAGGGGTCTAGGGCTGGGAGTCGGAGATATCATCGAGAATTCGAGTTCGAGATAGGGTATTAGGGTTTGCTTACTGCTTCAGCCTTCGCGGTGCTTAGGAGATATCATCGAGAACGAGAATAAGAAGACGAGAATCGACTGCGACTCTAGGATATCAGTCTGCGAGTCGAGTTACGACCAGTCGACATTCGAGCTCGAGTCTCATATCATCTTCACCGGTTAACTTCACTACTTTTGTAAGTTTTGTAAGTCTCATCTCATTCTCATGATCTCATCCCAGTACTCGACTACTCTCTGAGTTTTTTTTTGAGATTTAATTTCTGATTTTCTGCATCAAACTATTTTAGGGTTATAGGCGGCGATTTCCAGCTCGATTCGATTCCGGGCAAACGAAGTGTCGAAGACGCTGCTGTCCTGTTCCAGTGTTCCGAGCTCGATTCAATTTCAATTTCAAAGGTATGTTTCGCTTTCTTTTGGTTGTATTTCTGATTGAATGAACTGATGTTCCGAGCTTTTCCCTTTAGTAGGAAAATATCATCTGTATCACGTTCATACTCTTTCTTTTGGTTGTATTACCTTGTTTAGGTCTGAGTTTTTGAACTTTACCATATCATATGAGCAACTAACAATAGCAGACTGCTCTCTTTGAAAATCATGAAATACAATATCTTCTAGTATGTTGGCTTCTAGAATTTCAAGAAAAGATTTAGTCACTCTCTTATTCTTTAACCCAGGATCATTTGTTGAACAATAGAGTCATTGAAACCTTCAACTTTTTTTGACTTTGGGCTATGAACTACTTGAACTACTGGGAATTTATGTTTGTATTTGTTTAATTTTGTAAGGTAGCAAGGTACTTAATTTGTTGATTGTTATTGATAGCAAGGTAGTTATTAGTTAATTTGTTGATTGTTAATTTATGTTTATATTTGTTTAATTTTGTATAGATGGAAGATACAAGTAAAGTAAGTGATGTTGGTTCTAGTGAAAGTTTACCTATTACGGTAGATAGTAACACCAACACCATTGATACTCAAGATTCCAAGAAAAGGAAAGCAATGCAACCTAGGTCTGACGTTTGGAACCATTTTGATAAATTTGAGGTTAATGGGGTTGGGAAAGCACGGTGTCGATATTGTAAACAAGCTTATGCTGCTAATTCATCTAAGAATGGAACAACAGGATTGAAGAATCATTTGCTTAGATGCAAAGAATACCCACTTAAAATTGCAGAAGATAATAGTCAAACAAAGATAAATTTTCAATCTTGCCAAAATGATGAAGGATCAATTTGGAAATTTGATCAAAAAGTGGTTAGGAGGGCCTTAATTGAGATGATAGTTACTGATGAACTACCATTTAGCTTTGTAGAAAATGAAGGCTTTAAAAAGTTTATGAGAAAAACTCAACCACTATTTCGTATTCCTTCTCGTAGAACAATAACAAGGAATTGTTATGAAGTTTACGGTGAATTGAGGCAAACTCTAAGAAGTTCTTTTAGAGAAGCACAACCAAAAATTTGCCTAACAACAGACACTTGGACTTCATTACAAAGAATAAATTATATGTGTTTGACAGCCCACTTCATTGATAGGGATTGGAAGTTGCATAAAAGAATACTTAATTTTTGCCCTATCACTAGTCATAAGGGTGAAGAGATGGCTAAAGCTATTAGGGATTGTTTGCTTGAATGGAAATTAGACAAGGTTTTCACTATTACTGTGGACAATGCTTCTTCAAATGATGTAACTGTCAAAGAATTGTCTAAACAGTTAGATATGTGGAAAACTAATATGATGAGTGGTAAACATCTTCATGTGAGATGCATGGCTCATATATAAATCTAATTGTGCAAGATGGTTTGAAAGAACTTGATGCTTTTGTGACACGTGTTAGAAATATTGTGAGGTATGTGAGATCTTCGCCTGCAAGGACCTTAAAGTTTAAATAGTGTTGTGCACATGTAAAAGTAGAATGTACCAAAACGTTGTGTTTGGATGTTCCTACCAGGTGGAATTCCACCTATTTGATGTTGGATACAACACAACAATTTGAAAAAGCCTTTGACAAGTTGCATCTTTTTGATGATGGATTTTCTGCATATCAATGTTCTCATCTTTGTGAAGATGGTGCTAATGCAGGTCCTCTTGAATCTGATGATTGGGTGAATATGAGGAATGTGATAGAGTTTCTTGCAAGATTTCACGAGCTAACTAAAAAAGTTTCAGGTTCACGTTATGTCACTTGTAATTCTCATTTTGAGGATGTATCTGAACTTTATTGTCATTTGAAAATGTGTTTAGCTAGTGAGGATGGGCATTTGAGAAAAATGGCTGAGCAAATGCAAGAAAAGTTCAAGAAGTATTGGGGTGAGCCTGAAAAGATGAATAAAATGATTTTTATTGCTTCCGTCTTGGATCCACGTAACAAATTTGAATATGTTGAGGGAGCACTTGAAGAACTTTTTGGGGAGGAAAAAGGGAAGAAAATAAATGCTGAGGTGTATGCTTATATGAATTCTTTGTTTGGAGAGTATCTAAAAAAGTATTCAACCGAATCTTGTCCTCAATCTCCATCTAGTTCTGCTTCATCTAACAACACATCTAATACACCTAGTGGGAGTGTTATAAGTGTATCAAAAATTAGGACTAAGCTTAGCTTAAAGAAACAAAAGGAAGACAATGGAAGTGGGGGTGCTAAATCGGAGTTGGATAAATACATTAGTGAAGAACAAGAGCCTTTTAGTGAAGAATTTGATATCTTGAGTTGGTGGAAAACACATGCTCCTAGATTTCCTATTCTTTCGGAGTTGGCTCGTGATGTGTTGGCAATTCCAATTTCTAGTGTGGCGTCGGAATGCGCGTTTAGCACTGGTGGCCGTATTCTTGATTCATTTAGGAGTTCATTGACTACTAAATGTGTGCAAGCTCTTATTTGTGTTCAAGATTGGATTAGAGAAGAGAAGAATCCTATTAGTGTTGAAGAAGACTTGAAGTATCTTGAGGAACTCGAGCTTGGTAAGCTTTAATATTTTGTGTGTATTTTAATCCAAAATAACATATCATGCTTTTTCATTTGTATGACATATTTGGTCGTATTATCTTTAGATATGGAAAATAATGGATGCACTACTAGCATTGTTTGATGTATAGTTGCAACTTGCATCTTGAGTGGTAAGTTTAATACTCTATTTGTTTGGTGATAATGATATACTTAATAGTTTGTAGTTTTGTTTTATTATCATCAAACTATTATATTCTAACTTATGATTTATATTTTTTTAGGTTCAAGTTCAAGTGCAATCATGCCCCGTGCTACTGCTCAACGCTCCGATATTTGGGAATACTTTGTGGTGAAAGAAGATAACAGAGAAGTTCGCAAAGTAGAGTGCAAACATTGCTCTCTCTGTTTTTGTTGCACTATGTTTAACTGTTTAAGACTTTAAGTGTTAAGACTGTTGCAATTGGCCAGTTCAGTTGCCATGTGTTTAAGTGTTAAGACTGTTTTTGTTGGACTGTGTTTTTATTGCACTGGGTTTAGCATCTGCAGACTGCAGTTGTGCAAGTTAGCATCTGTAGTTTAACTGTTTAACAATTTAAGTGTTCAGCTGCCATGTGTTTAAGTTTGGACTGTGTTTTTATTGCACTGTGAGTGTTAAGTGTTAACTATTAAGTTGATTGCCAGATCTGGCGTGCAAGTTTGCATCTGCAGTTGCCAGATTGTGAAGTTGTTGTCTGCAGAATAATATGTTATTCTTGTTTCAGGCTTTCAGCCATGAGCCATGTGCAGACTGCAGTTGTGCAGTTGTGCAAAGTGCAAACACTTTAGAATTTTGATTGTGCAAAGTGCAAACACTGCATTTGTGATTCCTCTTCCAATTGTGCATGACTGCATGTGCACTTGTGCACTTGTGCACTGTTAGGTTAGGCGTTAGCATTTAGCAATTTAGCATTGATTATTCATTGATTGTTAAACCAAAACCGTACCGAACCAAAATAGTAAATACCGAACCGTACCGAAATATTTTGGTATGGTATTTGGTATACACAATTGATAAACCGAATACCGAAATACCGAACCGAAATTCTTACATACCGAACCGAAATACCGAACGCCCACCCCTAGTTAGAGGTGAGTAATGATTGTAAATGATATCTTGAAGGTTTGAAACCCCGGATTTGCAAATCGTAGTGCTGTATTGAGGTGAGACACGCGTTGGATGACGATCGTGGGGTCTTTTACTATTGGGGATTGTGACTTGGTCCGTCCCGATTGATGATTTTACCACGTATTTAACTGAAAACTAATTGTTATCATCATTATTTGGGCTGAATGCCATCTTTGGGCCTAGTGCAAACTATTTGAACCCTTCGAGGATTGTTGTTTGATATTTCCTCACTGTTTGATTATATAGTTGAACTCAGTCATGTTATTTTCTACTATTTTCAGAACTCAGCCATGTTTACTCTGCTGTAACACTTGAAATGGTATTTTAAATAATATTTTGGGATGAGCATCATGTTTTACTGTTGCCCGAGGGGCTTATGTGAATTTTGACTAAGTAAGGCCGAGGGCCTATATTGTGAGGATACTCCTGGATCGGGCTGCACGCCGCAACAATGAGATACTGATTTATATGAGGCCGAGGGCCTAGATTTGTTGCCACGAGATGGCTTGATATTGCGCTTGGGCCGTAAGGGGCCCCTCCCGGAGTCTGCACACCCCTAGTGAGCGTCGTCGACGATAAATAGATCGGGCTGCACGCCGCAGCGGTGCTGGTACTGTTCTATGTGTTTACTTTATTTCATTTGTCTGCCATTATCTGTTGTTGTGCTACTTCATGTGATATCTATCTGATTGCTTGGCATTATCTGTTAATTGAGTGTTGCGCCCGAGGGGCGGGTTTCCGTGCTTATCTGCACTATTTGTTTTGCATTCATTTGCATAACTGTTGAGAAAGTCATTTTCAAAAGAGTTTTAAACTGAGCTAAGATATTTCTAAAGATTTCACAGCTTCACGATTTTTCTCAAAGGGTTTTTCACTACCTCTCTACAGCATGTTGGTTGCTTTACGTGATTTCTTACTGCTCAGTTATTATTTACCTTTATTACTCACTGAGTTGGAGTACTCACTTTACTCCTTGCACCTTGTGTGCTGATGCAGGTATTTATACACTCGGTAGCGGGTTTTGAGCCGATCGGGGGCTAAGTTATCGGAGTTTAGCAAGGTGACCACCAGCGTTCGCGGCACCACATTTCTTCCTTTTGTTTATCAGTCCTATTTTGTATAATTCAGACTGTGTAGTAGTATTTATACTCTAATAGATGCTCGTGACTTGTGACACCCCGGTTTGGGCTGTGTCGGGATGGTTTCTTCTATTGTCATCGTTATTTTCCGCAAATTATGGCTATTATATCATGTTTAGAACTGTTTATGATATTTAACTGTTTAAAAGAAATGTTCCGTTTTGGTCTGGCTGGCCTTGTCTTCAAGAGAGGCGCCATCACGACCGGGTTCGGGAATTGGGTCGTGACAGTTACGATTGTCGTACACTTGTTTTTTTGGTACACATTGCAAAAAAAAATTGTGAACCGTACCCACGATCTACAACACGTTTAATTTATTAACATTATTAGAGGTTGTGACCGGGTCAGATAAATGTAACCCCGGATATGGAAATTATGTATCACAACTATATCACGAGAACCATACCTATAACCATGATAATTTTATTATAGCGCGCCTAAAGCAAACTACGATGAGACGTATCCCGATTTGAGACATCTCTTGTTAGTGCACTTTAGTTAATGCAGCTACATCCACCAACATCAAAGGAATCAGATTTCCATATACAAACCTACTACCTACTACCTCCAACCTAATGCACTCAAGATAATTCCAACTAAATCCACCAACAAGAGAGTAATCCAGTTATTCATTCAACTAAGCAATTGGAAAATTCAACAGCCTTTTCTTTTACAAGAGTACGAGGGTGTATATCCCATAACTTAAAAACCAAACGATCAAATATGGTAAATAGCACATGAAGCCAATTAACAAATGAAACATCATCACATTCTGCCAAACAAAGCAACGAGATGGTAACTCGTCAGAGCAGAAATTTACAACTACAAGGATCAAACAAATCCATAGAAAGAGGTCTCAAACATATTAAACTTAAACAACAAGAACCAATACCAAGAAGTCATTAAAATAGAGCAATAAGCAATATATCAAATACTAAGCATGATATTAAGCAAAATCACACAATAAACCTTCAGGAAGCATTGTATGAATCAGACCTTACATGATTTTCACCAAAATAGAAATCTGGATCCGATTTTGGACTACAACCGGAACCTCGACGAACTACCTTGATCTCGACAATATCTCAATTACGATTTCAAAAGAAATTGAATGAACAATATCTGAAATAAGCTAAGCGAAGCTTGAAACCAGATTCAAGTTCCTCTCATGCTCACAAAAACTCCACTGGTTCGCTGCTGTCCCTTTCTCGTTTCTGTGTGTGTGTGTGGCTGTGTGTGAGTGTTTTCCGGCAAGCTATGGTAAAAAGAAGTAAGAGCAGCGATGGTTGTTAGAGAATGGTCGAGATTCGGCCGGCTTCTTAAGGTCGTTCGTGTTTGTCGGCGAGCTGGTGAGATCGAGTGAAAAAGAAAGGTCATTGCTGTTGTTAGGGTCGTCGGCGTGGTGGTCACTGGTTAGTGTTGCTGAAGCTTAGGGTTCTAGGGGTGTTAGGCTGAGGAAGATGATACTCTTAGGGTTTTGACTTTGTTTCAAAAAAGAAGAAGAAGAAGCTTAGGGGTGTTCATGGAAACGACTGTCCATTCTCACTCTCTTTCTTGGTGAAGATGAAGGTGGAAATGGCCGGAATCTGGTCTGGTTTGAAAAGTGATGGCTGGCTATATGGGAATTAGGGTTGGTGTCTCCATGAAGAAGAAGGAGCGGCTGGAAAAATATGGGTCCTCTCTAGGGTTGCTTCTCTAAGGTTTTTAGTGAAGAAGATAGGGATTAAAAGGGGAAATGGGTCATGGGTCTTGGGCTTCAGATTTAGGCCTTAAAATTGGACTAAAAATACGTCCAAACCTTAGCTAAATACCTTTTAATATAAGATAAATATACTACATAATGCAAAAATCTATCTAATTAATTAAACTCAATTATATATAAATATGGAACTATTTTCGATATTTTTCAAATATCATACTAAAATAATAATAAGATTAGATTAAAATCATCGCAAAATTAAGATAGTACTACTACTAAAAACACTAATATCCTTGAAAACAAAGTGTAACTATTTTTGTATTTTCGAATTTTATGTAAGGTAGATAAAATAAAAGTAACTAGATAAAATATTAATTAGTTAAATAAAAGAAAATATTTTTGTAATTTTTATGTTTGTGATAAAATAAAGTAAGAAAGTCAAAACTAAATGAAATAGAGATATTAAGCCTAAACTAAATATTTGTATGCTAAAATATGTAAAATCTTGGGGAGGGTCAAAAATCACACGTCTACAGCTACCCCTCTTTGACTGGAAACGCGAAGAGTTTTCAGACAAAGAACGATGAGACAGGTTTTTTGACCCGACCCTTATTTAGAGAGACCAAAAACTAAGAGAACGGAGAATGTGACCGAGCTCTGGTATCTGAGCTGCCTACATATCCTTGGCTATAAAGGAATCAGGCCACATGTAGTTTAGAAGTATGAACAGTGATGGAGTATACCGAGGTGGAGAACCGATTAAGGTTCCATTCCGTCGAGGTTTCGGTCTGCGGTCCTATTATTACATCAAAAATCATGATTAAAAAAGACTAACTAAGCCTATCAGCTACGAGTTACAAGATTCATATCTGTGAGTCTTCTGAAGCTTGATCTTGAGTCTTGGTTGGTTCTTCATGCGGAATCTGATCTGAATCTTGATGTTTGTTAGCTGCAGGTGTTAGTTCATTCTTCCACGGCTTCTTCGGATCAAGACTGGACATGCAGTGCTCGTGACTTCAACCATGTCTTGAGCAGCTCACATCTTTCATATGCTTCTGCATTTGGATTCACTTCCCTCTTTTTTTCTTTTCTTTCTTTTTCTTGGATTGAGACTTCTTCTTTGGTCATCTCAAACCCCTGTGCCTCGAGGTAAAAACCTTATTCTTCAGGCAACTCGTTGTCACGCCCCAACCTCGGGAGGCGCAACCGACGCTAAATCGAGTGAACCCAACTGAGCAAGCCTTTATAACACTTTCTACCCTACTCAATATGATTAAGGGAACCATGCTTTTGTTTATTTAGACATTAGGAGAGATCATACATTCAACATTGTTAGTTCATTTTATATCATAAACCTTAAACCATGGTTATATTCCCAAAACATCATACAATTTACAGTTTAGAGGAAACAAGATTTCAGAATTTCAACATGGTCTAGTGATCCATCCAACCCAAACATAACCCACACAAACCTCTACGGAGCCTCTAAGGGTACAAAAGACAGTTATGATAATGCTAGCAACAAGGACCCGACTATAGCTCAAAAGTGGAAATTTACAACAAAAGATGTATAACATAACCACTTGAAGGAAAAGGGGCTCACCAAGATTTTGAGAGGAAGACACTCCGCTACGTGCGATCGGCACTGTCCGCTATAGAGCCACCTACATTCATTCAAAAATGTAGCACCCCCGGCAAAAGGGATATTAGTACAATGGAATAGTACTAGTATGTATAACTAAACACCATCTCATTAGAAAGAACTATCATACAAGAATAAGGAAATCACAAAAAATCAATCAAAGTCTTTAAACGAACACCACATCATCAAATAAAAGAGTCATATAACTTTTACATAATTTCCGTAGCTTTAGGTTGGGGCCTTTAATACTGTTCATCACCATTCACAATACCACCGCTTTCTTGAGCGGAGTCCGATCATGGACCAATCGGCTAAGCTGCCTCATTTGAGACATATACCTCAAAATCATCATTTCATTCTCGCTTTCCGGTTTCAATTATCAACACAATACCACCATGTATATAGTATGGCATCCGACTACGGCCTGATCGGCTAGGCCGTCTTACCAAGACATTACCCTTTTCTATTAATGATTTCACTTCCATTTTTGGTTTCACATACATTACTTCATTGGCACTTGGGGTCACAATTACCACATCATACTTGGCACTAGGCCACATTCCATAACCCACGTTTCACATTATTCCCATTTTTCAACATTTAACTTGCCATTTAAGATCATAGGCACATACAAGAACAATTCAAGTTATAAGCATAGAGAGAAATTCATCTAGTTCGGCATAATAATCACAATGTAACCTTGACTTGAAATTTAGGCATTTTAGCACATAGTTCATGTTCTTCACATATCCTCAATTTTATAAAGAATAGCATATAAAACACACGGAGACGCACCTTCCACATACATTCTCACAACATTGATCCATTTGATATAACAAGTACTACATCAATCAAATTTTGGACTTACAACATTTGCACGAACACCATGGAAGCTCAATTTCTAAGAAGAGTGGTTTTTAGCCATACATACCTCAATAGAGCTTTCCTTAAATTCTTACAATAAATTTCAAAATTTCCTAGCAACTTCGATCTATTTTATGAAAATTATAAATAGAACCAAGAATTAGAGACATGATTAAGGTTCTAGCTCATTTGAGCATATTATCAAGCACTAAGTGTGCATTGTGATTTTAGGATCCTTTTGTGAGATTTTTATCATCTTACACCCCAATTGCTATCTTTTTAGCTCACAACCTCCCCATACCCTATTATCATTTATGCATGTAAGAAAATCCATTCTCATACCTATGAACCCACTTGCTAATTATTCATTCTAGTGTGAATTTCGAAATTAAAGGTTAGTGCTCAAGTTCTTACCTCTTGGGGTGAAGGCCTAGCAGCTTTACTTGATAATCTTCAAGGGTTTAGGCAAGGACTGAGTGGGAAACTTGATGAAGATCACTCTCTCCCTCTAGAACCTCCTCTCTCACTCTATTTGCAGTAAAATATCATAAAAGGGACCTAAGGAGGTGTTTTTAATGGGATGGGGTCAGGTTTTAAAAGTTAGAAAATAGGAGCCCCGACACACTCTGCGATTGCATAATGGACATGCGACCCGCATAATGGACCGCAAAAATAGTCCCAAAAACCTGAACAAACTGTCCGGGTATGCGGCAAGAATGCGGTCTGCATACTTGTTCGCGGTCGCATAATGCACTGCAGAACTGCCCCTCGCAATAATTCCAAGGGGATTATGCGATGACTTTGCGGCCTGCATATTGATTATGCGACTGCATAATTGGCCGCATAGTTGACCTCAAAATTAACCATCAAACTGTCGCATAGCTATTATGCGACCGCATAACGGATCGCGAAAACACACTTTTCTGGAAAACATTATTCCTTAACTTTTTAATGCACAGATCAGTCCAAAGGACATATTCCTAACTTGGCACTACGAGCTTTCAGATTTTGGGTAAAAAATTTCACGGGGCCTTACACTCGTGCTACCTTCTATTTGAAACTTGAAATGAATTCTGAAATGACTTCTCTTATTCTCTAGGTGGGCGCCTGCTACTGACTTGAAACTTGAAATAATCCCGAAACGAATTCCCTTGTTCTCCAGGTGGGTGCTTGCAATCAAAATAACAAAACAAACAAAATTTTCTGCCCTAGCTTGTATTAGGAAGATTTTTAAGTTGTTAGCAAAATTTTAAACCACTTATGCTATCGATGTAATGATGAGAGTAAACTAAATACTCGACTAGGATGGCGCCTCCTATGAGTAGAACTAAGAAACTTTGACTAGCAAATGCGTCTGCTAAAAATAAAACCTGAATGACCCAGATTAGGAAGTGCGTCTCATACGGGTGAAACTTGAATAAACCAAACTAGGAAGTGCGTCTCCTAGGGTCGAACTTAAATGACCCAAACTAGGAAGTGCGTCTCCTAGGGGTGAAATCTCAATTTAGGAAGTGCATCTCCTGAAAATGTATCCTGAAAAACCCAGACTAGGAAGTGCGTTTCCTAGGAGTGAAACTTCAATGACTCAAATTAGGAAGTGTGTCTCCTAGATGAACTTAAATGACACAAACTAGGAAGTACGTCTCCTAGGGGTAAACTCTCATTTTAGGAAGTGCGTCTCCTAAAAGTATATCCTGAAGAACCCAGACTAGGAAGTGCATCTCCTAGGGGTGATACTCAATTTAGGAAGTGCGTCTCTTGAAAGTGTATCCTGAAAGACCCAGACTAGGAAGTGCGTCTCCTAGGGGTGAAACTTAATTTAAGAAGTGCGTCTCCTAAGGCTAAACTTAAATGACCCAAGCTAGGAAGTGCGTCTCCTAGGAGTGAAACTTCGATGACTCAAATAGGAAGTGTATCTCCTAGGAATGAACTTAAATGACCCAACTAGGAAGTGCATCTCCTAGGGGTGAAATCTCAATTTAGGAAGTGCGTCCCCTGAAAGTGTATCCTGAAAAATCTGGACTAGGAAGTGCGTCTCCTAGGGGTGAAACTCAATTTAGGAAGTGCGTCTCCTAAAATAAAATATAACCTAAAAAACCCAGACTAGGAAGTGCGTCTCCTAGGGGTGAAGCTTCAATGACTCAAACTAGGAAGTGCGTTTCCTAGGGATGAAATTTGAATGAACCAAACTAGGAAGTGCGTCTCCTAAGGATAAAACTCGAATGACTCAAACTAGGAAGTGCATCTCCTACGAATGAACTCAAATGACACAAACTAGGAAGTGCGTCTCCTAGGGCTAAAATCTCAATGTAGGAAGTGCGTCTCGTAAAACAAAAATATAACCTGAAATACCCAGGCTAGGAAGTGCGTCTCCTAGGGACAAAACTTAATTTAGGAAGTGCGTCTCCTAAGGATGGACTTAATTGACTTAAACTAGAAAGTGCGTCTCCTAGGGATGAACTTAAATGACCGGAACTAGGAAGTGCATCTCCTAGGGGTAAAATCTCAATTTAGGAAGTGCTTCTCCTAAAAGTATATTCTGAAAAACCCAGACTAGGAAGTGCGTCTCCTATGGGTGATACTTCAATGACTCCAACTAGGACGTGCATCTCTTAGGGATGAATTAAATGACCAAAAACTAGGAAGTGCATCTCCTAGGGTTAAAATCTCAATTTAGGAAGTGCATCTCCTAAAGGTATATCCTGAAAAACCCAGACTAGGAAGTGCATCTCCTATGGGTGAAATTTGAATGAACCAACTAGGAAGTGTGTCTCCTAGGGCTGAACTTAAATGACCTAAACTAGGAAGTGCATCTCCTAGGGGTGAAATCTCAATTTAGGAAGTGCGTCTCCTAGAGCAAAATATAACTTGAAAGACTTAGACTAGGAAATGTGTCTCCTAGGGGTAAAACCTCAGTGACTCAAACTCATATGATCCAAAAACTAGGAAATGTGTCTCCTAAGGGTGATGTGTGATCTTCTCAATAGCCTTTGCATAAGCATAATTGGGGCATTACACCTGAAAAATTCAAGCTTCCAAGCTTTGATATGAACATAGCTTTCGTCCCTGTTTCAAATAAAGAAAACTTGTGAGTTTAAACATGGTGGTTGGTTTGTGGCCTTGATTTTGAGGGCGATTGCTCCTTCACTTTTCATGATAACTTTGATTTCAACTTGAAAGACATTGCTTGTTTATTGACTAACCACTTTCTCTGTCACCCTTATCACAGGAAATACCTCTGATCCATTCAGACCCAATACCATTTTATCTATTGCGTTGTGCTCATGAATTGACATATACCAAACCTTTGCATTTCACATGAATCCCAAAGCACATTGATTGTTACCAACTCAGTGCGCATATTGTTCTTTCCTGACTTATGCCACTTTGATGTGCTAGCCAGATTCCATTTTGTGCAATTGGAAAGATGATAGCTAATTTTGATGTCATTTCTCACTTGTTTTGACCAAACAAACTCAAGAAGAGGAAGTAAACAAGACAAAAGGAACAAAGTAAGGGACAATGGAAAGAGATGATACCTAACAAGAAAATTACAAAATAGAAACCTATCAGATGTGGACAACAACTCTAATGACCATAACATGCACCTTTTGATTAAGTGGCCTAATATGTCAAGCAAGTCTAATGTTCAACTCTTGTTGTGCCTCATCGATGTGAAACTGGACTTCAATGCTCCGATTATCCTATCTGATTCACGGTCCTTATTCGACTTGTAGTGCCCGAAGGGTTTTCACTATCAAGTCTCTCTCGTTTTATTCTCTCTCAACTTACTGTCGCCTTATGGTGCATGTGAAGGTTTTCACCGATAAGACTCTCTTATTTTGTTCTTTTTCTTTTTATTTCCTCTGATTCTGTTGATGACAAAATATTGACCATGGTAAAAACATCATATGCTCCTGTCATGTCTAGCTCGGCACTCTCAAAGATTATCTGGGAGGTCTTTTTTGGACTGTAATGTGACTTTTGGACAGGGTTAGAAAGAAAGGATATCATAAAGGCTCAAAATAATAAAGACAACGGGGTTAATTTATTTATAACTTTTGGAATCCATTCTAACAACTTTGCCCCAATTTCTACAACAAGGGAATTTGATTCTTTTTTTTTTTCGTTTTCTTTTCGAGATGGAATTTCTAAGAAAGACTGCTCCACTCTCGACTTCGTGGGATTACAAAACATTTTATTTGGTGCGACCAAATCTTAAGGCTGCCTACGTATCTTGTAGTGACAAAAATCAGGTCGAACGTAGTTCAACAAAGATACTTTTTGTTGCTATTTTCCTTTCTTTTTCTTTTTCTTTTTCTTTTCCCTTCTTTCTTTCTTTCTTTTTTTTTCTTTTTCTCTTTTTTATTTTTTTTGACTTTTCTTTTAGAATGAACTTTCCAAAACAAACCTATGGGGACATGAACTTTTTTTATGACTCTAAACTTGATTCCAGAAGAGGGGAGATCAAGAAAATTAACACAGGCTTAAGAGGGGTACCGAATGGTATAAAGTGTTTGGGTAGCTGAAAGAGGGCCTCCTAATCTCTGAAAATGCCAAGTACAATACCTGCAACTTGAGGATGAAAATTGAAGATCATGCACAATATTTTTTTTCCAGCTTCGACACTGATATCACTGATATGCCTTCCACTTAATTTTGTGCCTTTGTCAAGTACAGAACCCTTGTTGGGTGATTCCCTCTTCACAATGGATACCCTCCGTCTGTTTGGAGCAAAATCCCTTGGCTTTATCTTGTTACTTGAGATGCCCTTGAACTCAAAGTTGCTCGCTTCAAATTGTTGGGACACACTTGTTGATACCCAATTTTTTCCCTATATATTTTTCAATATGTAAAATACTTTCAAAATAATATATGTATACATATATAAGTATATCCAGATGTTTTTATTATTTTTTCTTAATTTTTAAAAAATTTTAAACCAATTTATTCCCCTATTTTATTCATAAAAAACCCAGTAATAATTCCCAAAATTATCTTTTTTGGTGATTCATTTACTGGATTCTCATATTTATACTAAAATATAGCTAAGATAATTTGTGCATATTTTTACAAATTCATTTAGTATTTTTAAAGCTAAATTGAATATAATTGCAACATTATCCTCTTTTAAGATTTAGTTGCGTTTATATTTATAAAAATTAAGTCTAGTATTTTTAAATTAATAATTATATTCCATAAATCATTTTAGCACTTTTAATTTATTTACAAAATTTAATTTACTATTTTTTATAAAATAAAGGGAAAAAATGGCTATTTAAAATCTAGCCAGATTTCATTTCAATTGTAGCCCAAATTCTACCCCAATTAAAACCCAATTCCTACTCATACCCGGATACACCTAACCCCTTAAATCTCAGCCGTTGATCATTTAGATCAACGACCACCGGCTGCCCTTTCCTATTTAAACCCAAAAGACCCCCTTAACCCATTTCATTTGTTACCATACGCCGCCTCTAAAATCCCTCCTCTCCCAAATACTCTCTACAACACCCTCAAACCCTAGCTGCTGCCACCCTAATCCGCCCTAATCCATAGCCTTCCGAGGTCATCGGAGACCTGTACCAGCCTTCCATGGCTTCTACGTGTTTGTTCTTATGGTTTCAAGGCCAGATTATGAAGAACTTTGGTCCAGTCTTCGTTCGATTTTAGTTCATGGCCTTTTTCCGGTAATCTTTGACCCTTTCCCTGGCCAGTCATGGCCGTTCGAGTCATACCTTTGACTCTCCTAGTTAGATCGGTAACTTTCATGGCCTTTCTCGTTGCTTTTGGGGTTCTTCTGAAACCCTAATTTCTAAGACCTTTCAATTTCTTTTAGATATACTTTAGATCTATGCTTGCTTTGAACTTTTAAGCATCTTCTTGAAGTTTTTTCAATTTTGCTTTCAAAAACGACTCTTTATCTTTTCCGATTAGGGTTTTTCCTGTTAAGTTATTTTAAAATCTCTTCTCTAACTTTTAATACGTTTAAGATGTGTGCTTGTCTGTTTAAATTCTTGCTTGACTCGTCTGTTTACCATCTTTCGAACTCGTTGTTGTTGAAAACCCTAATTTCTTTTGGGTCTCAGTCGAGTTCTAAAAGTTATTTGTCAGATGAGTGTTTGTTTAGTTACTATGAGACCTTTGCATGCTTCTGATACTCTATTTTTTCTTCACTATTGATTCAACTTGACTTGACCTATTTGACTATCATGCTTCGAATGTTTGCTATCTACTGAACTTTGTGCTACTATTGCATGTTGTTGCTTTTGCCAATAGGTTTGGCCTTGCATGTCTAGTGTTTTGTGTACTCTATTTATATGCTGAGGTTCCTTCTTTGATTGATCTTCAATCTTGTGACTGATTTCAAAACCTTTCTTTTATGAATTCTAATTTCACTCGCTTGTCAAGGTTAATTGATTCCTTTCTTTATTTTGCTTTGCTAAACCCTTTCCCAAAATAAGTATATTTCTATACTTAGACTGGATTACTTACTCGATGGTTTTACTACTCCGTATATGGCAACAATTATTCTGCTTATAAACTGATTTTTCTTTCCTTAATTTGAGCCTGTCACTGCCCGTTAAACAAGTGATCTCTTAATTAAAGGGGATACACTTGGTTAATTAATTGCGATTGTGATTATTTCCTTAATTGTATTGAAACTTTACTTATTACCTTACTTCTCACATGTTTTCAAAAGCTATAAGTACCCTGCACCTTCTCTTCTTTCAGAAACACGAACACAAGTGGAACACTTTTTGTTCTGAACTCACACTTACACTAAAAACACTCTCTCTTGCTTTACTACTTGTACTGTGGCCTATTTAGCTGGCTGAAAGCCAAAGCTATATTTCAAAGTCATGCTACCTTTCTTTACTGCATTTTTGCTTCTTTGACTGATATGTTCTAGTTAAGTTTTCAGCATCAACAACAACATGGTTACTTAATATTCTTGCTTGCTTGTCTGCTTATTGTTTGTATCTAATTCAGTACCTTATTTAGCATGCTGCAATTTTTTTTTCTCCTACTCTGAATCAATGTATTATGAATCGTAAATCCCTACCCCAATATGTTTGATACTTATGGTTTGTTTAGGGCATGACAACATTGAATATTGCTGAACATGACTCAAACTTGGTCCTCCAAGGATCATAACCTTCATGTTACCCTTATATGTTGTGTGTTCTGGTTGATTTTACAAGCAAGACAACACTCCCTATTGCTGTGCATGCCCAGAATTAACTTATGCCTAAGTATATAGGCTCCTTGCAATGGATTCCCAAACCCCTGCCCCCTTTGATGTAAAATTATCAACTTGTTTGAAGTGTTAATGGCCGTTTCCCAGCACCTCTTTCCCTCTTCTTTACTTCCTTAGTTCTCAAAGCTTTGTTTCTGCATTTGCACTCTCCTCTTAGACTTAAGTTCTGCCCCCTCATGTGAGCCTTGCCTTGGGACCCATGAGCTCCCTCTGAACTGGGACACATGAGGGCTGGCATTTCTATACTGCACTTGTCCCTATTCTAGTTATGAAACTTGGGTGTGAGCACTGCCCGAGGTCCTATTAAGGCCCTTGGGGAACTCTGACACACTCAAGTCCGAGAAAGGCTTTGGATCAGGGTCTTTGAGTTGGTTTATCTCATAACTAAGATAGGAAGTCAAGAATCAGGCTTCCTCTAGTTGTAATTCTTTTCTTTGTATTTTCCTGATGTATTTAGTATTTTGTATTCTTGATTTGTAATAAGTTGTAATAAATATTTGGGGCTGGCTAATGAAAAGGGTTGGGTATTTTATGCATGTCAATGGTAGAAACCATGCCTATAGGACTATTTTAAATTTCTGCATATTCAAACTGCATTTAGAAACCATGTCTATAAGACTTCTTGTTCCACTTCACATCTAGATAACCTGCCTATAGGGATCATCTAAAATCCTGCGCATTTGTCACCGTTTAGATATCATGCTTTAGGTCCCAAGTGGCTATAATCCAGTAACGCGTTAAAATCAGTAACATATAGAAATCATGCCTATAGGGGTTCATAAGTAAAATCCTGTTCGTTTCTATTCACATGCAATGTTAGGTATCATGTCTATAAATATCTAAATCAATAACGCATAGAAATCATGCCTATAGAGATTCTTAAATAATTCTGATTCGCTTCATTCACATTCGATGTTAGATATCATGTTTATAGGGATTAAAATCCGTAATAGTAGATACTATCACCTGCAGAATCTGTAATCAGTCTAATTTAATTTTATACATTCTGCATCTCTTTTAATAATCTAATTCCCTTACTTAACAAGGTTTAGAAAGCATGCCTATAGGATCTCAAACACTTCGTTATTACTGTCTCATCACCTTCTGAACTCAGTAGATATCATGTCTATATGACCCCATCTAAATACTTAGGCAAGCCTATGAGTAATAACTGTAAACTGCATCTGCTTTTGTTAATCGCTACAACCAGCAAGCAGGCCTGACTCGGACTTCTTATCTGAGTTATGTAATAAACTAATCTACCTCAATAATTAACTTCTCTCGTTTTTATGTGCTTTAATCTGACCCAAAAAAGTATGTGCAAGTCATGCTAGTTATGTGCTTTTGTTTGAGGAGGTATACTTGAGCCTTATATGTTATGTGCTTCCCCTTTAACGTGCAGTCTTCTATATGTTTTGTATGCCGTCTTAGATTTTTACCTTTGAAACCTTAAGTCAGCCTAATATCCCTCCCTTTTAGGATTAGTAGTCTTAAGTGCCTCCGGGATTGATAGGAATGGGACGGGTAATAACATGCAATAAGTAATCGAGACCAATCCGCGCTTTAATACCGTAACGGGGTGGGAAGGGTAGATATGGATATGATGACCATGCGATAATATCATGTGTAGCCCCTCATTGAGGAGTGATTACCGAACATTGTGTGGGGTGATCTATATTAAATATAAACCTAGGATCCTTTTCCTTTATTTGCAAACTTTTTTTTTTTTAAAATGTCTTTCAAATGTTCTTTCTTTTATGTGTTCAAATCCCCTAATATTTGAGCCCATACCTGTCTATTCGCTAAATTCACAATAACTGTCTGGCCGGGAACCACACTAGTGGATCTCGAGGGTGCCTAACACCTTCCCCTTGGGATAATTTCAAGCCCTTACCAAATCTTTGGTTATTTAAACAAACTTAGAGTTGAATCTCTATTGGTGTCCTAAAGCACCTTAATCATTAGGTGACGACTCTTCAAAAACCCAGTTCACAAAAGGAACGAGTTGTCCCTCCAAATGTCATAAACCCGATTTCGCGAGAAAAAAGGGGGCGCGACAACATGATAACTCTGCTGGAGATTTTTAGGCTTTTACCATTTCAGACTATTACTGTGAATTTATGCTCCTTTATGTGTAATTACTTGCTTAATTTCTTTAAGCATTCAATTCCCTTTTCAAAAACTGACTTGTCCTTTTGTTTTCCTTTACTACAACTTTAAATTATAAAACTATTATATTTACTGCTTTCTTAAACGTGAAAATACGCGACAACGTGTTTTTAATTGTTGCATAATCATGTTCAACATCATATTCCACTCGTTCCAAACAAATCCCATAGCAATGCTTATAATGAGTGGTTGCACTCTTCCGATATTATCACCCCCTAAATCTGGAAAAGGCATATTTGCGATAAAACCAGTCGATCAACTGTGTAGTCGACGGTTCCGTGCCTTTCCCCGTTGAGTTGTCCGCTCAAGGGTACCAGTATAAAACCCCATAGAAACCTTACTCCGTTTAAATTGTGCATGCATCATGGTCAAACCTAGACGAGTCAGTTATGTTGTCCGCATAATGACTCTTTAAGATATCCTTGTCCAAAGTCCACTAGGTTTCCCTAAACCCAAATGGACATTACCACGTTCTGTGCATTTATTTGGAGAACTAAAAGCTTCATGCTAATTGTTGATGTTAAATAGTCGAGTCCGATAGGGGTATGGTCTTAACCCTTTTGTCTTGCAGAAATATGAGGCACGAACTCCCCAGATTTGGCATGGTCACCAACATCCACCAAAAATTGCTAAGCTGGTGGGAGGATCTTCACTCTAGTGATCAAACTCTTGGAAATCCAACCCAACAACAAGATCATAGAAGCTGCTACTCTGTTCTAGGATTGTGAGAGGTTTGTATTCCGCTTTGGGGACATTGAAATGACACCCTTACTAGAAGAAATAGGAGGATTGGCCGGTATAGCATGGGAAACTCCAAGTTTGTTGATGCTTGAGAATCACAAAGGCATAGGCTTCCTCAAAATGATGGGTTTGAAGAAGAATCTAGAATTGGCATGTCTAAAAGAATCCTATATCCCCTTTGACTTTTTGTATGAGAGGTACGGTCACAACAAATCCTACCGTACCTATGCTGACGAATTTGCCATCATATCATTAGGGCATATTCACCAAAGGGTCTTTGTATTCACGTTTTGTTTCCTAAGGTTGATCGTGTTTCCAATGAAGAAAGCAAGAATCCACACCAGACTGGCTATGGTAACTAAGACCTTAATGGAAGGAATTGGCGGGCAACCATTCAGCATTGTGCCCATGATCATTGCGGAAATATACCGAGCCTTGGAGAAGTGTCAACGAGGAGCCAAACACTTCGAAGGCTACAATTTGCTACTTCAGCTCTGGCTCATGGAGCATCTCCAAAGGGGTGAGTACCAACAAGAGATCCAGCGAAGGGAATGGGATGATCATATCGCCTTCCATCATCCGAGGCGAATGAATTACATACCCAATCTGTTTGCTCAGTTGGAAGATGCCAAAGGATGGGTAGAATTATTTGATAATCTAACTGAGGGCCAGGTACAATGGATGTTCGAGTGGTTCCCTACCGAGGAATTCATCGCCCGATCCAGGGATGCACTATTTCTGATATTAATCGGTCTGAGAGGAACCTGTCCTTATGTACCTCTCCGAGTTATGAGACAGGCTAGTAGGAAGCAGGTTATACCTAGGGTCGACAAGATGAGTCACTTCCGGGCTGACTTCCAGGCTGATGATAGTCCTTATAAGTGCCAAGCTCAGCATATGTGGCACTACAAGATCGTCATGGGGAGAGATACCATCGATCTAGACAGATACCACGCTGGTTGCGCTCCCTAGTATTCAGGCTGGTTGGAAGATAATCACGATGGACTGGGCCAGCCAGGGTTTGCTAGGGGCCACAAGATCATAGATGAAAGGGCCGAGGCATAGGTCAAATACAACCAATTGCGCAAGAGGATCCGTGAGATCGAAAGCGAGCACCATGAAATACAAGAAGCCAATCAGAAGTTAATTGAGGAATGGAAGGACATGGCTGTTAGTGCCAACAAGCGACTTGGATACTTGGAGCGAGGCATAGTAGAGTTGGAAAGAAAGTTTCTCAAGAGGGTCGAAGACTGCCAAAATGCTGAAGGAAATGAAGGTGGACATCTAGCCAGAGCCTACCTACTGCTGGGACTTCGCGAGTTGGAAAAGCTGTTCGACGGAGCCAAGGATGCCGAATCTGGGGAAGGGCCTTCTGGGACCAAATAGATAGGAGTTTTTATTTTTGCTTTATGAAATGTAATAAGGCCAATGACCACTAGTGACTTTTATTTCCTATTATTTAGTATCGATTTGGGATTCGTCTACTTTTTATCAATAAAATGAGGCATTTAGCATTCTAATTTCTCCAAATTGATTTGTCGCTAGGCCTACCTCGGGCACAAAGAGGTCCCCGAATTAGGACACGATTTACATTCTTGCACTATGTGTTTAAATATCACAACTCTTTTTATGATCCTCACTAACCTGGTTACCTTTTGTTTTATTCTTTGTTTTTGTTTTTATTATTCTCCTCCCCAAAGGTTAGTTCGTGCACTCTGGCAACATCATCCTATTCCATGAGATCCAGGGGCCCTGCACCCACTCCTCCTCTTAGTCCCATTAAAGGCAAGAACAAAGGGCTCGGCAAGAACCTTCAAGGAATCTCTAAACCCATAAAACTCAAGAAACATGGCACTACCTTCGGTTTAGGATATGGATACACCTGGGAGGAATTCAATAGCTGGTCACCACCATGGCGTGGTCCTTACTATCCACTAGAGCAGCCAATACCGCATTTGGAGTAGACTTTTCAACAGGCTGACATTATTTATGGATCAGATGAAGAAGAAGCACTTGCAGCGGTGAAGAACTTGTTCCTAGAAGACAATGACATAGACTGTTGTGTTGTTCTCGAGGAGGAAGGGGAGGAAGGCCTTTCCATACAGGCTGTAAGTAGAGGGGCACGCCTCAATAATTGGACCATTAGGACAACCAAAGCCCGACGAGCTTCGGGGTAGCAAGGCTAAAATAAGCATCATTCACTATTTTATTTACTAAATAATTTTCTTTTTGCATTTTCAATTCCCGCAATAAGATCTTCGATGTTCAAAACAATTATTCAATTCATCAAATGCAGTTATGATTTTTCTTATGAATCAATACTTATTGCTATCGTTTTCTCTCATTACTTTACCTATACAACATTACTATTACTTATCTTGATGAACCAATGACTGTGACATGCAATGAGACAACGCAACAAACAGACATTTATTTAGAGAAGGATGACATACCTGATGAAATTGTCAGAGAAGTTGAGAACTTTGAGAACAGACCTAGGTACAACCTGGACGAGACTGAAATTGTTAACCTGGGAGATGCAGAAAATGTCAAGGAAACACGAACCAGCGTTCACCTATCACCATCAGAAAAGAAAGAATACACAACATTTCTAAAGGAATATGAGGACATATTCGCCTGGTCGTATGATGACATGACTGGTCTGAGTACGTCTATTATGGCTCACAAACTACCAACCGATCCGACATGTCCTCCAGTAAAGCAAAAGCTCAGAAAGTTCAAACCTGATATGAGTTTGCAAATCAAGGAAGAAGTCACTAAGCAAGTCAACGCTAAAGTTCTCAGGGTAGTAGAATACCCAACATGGCTAGCCAACATCATGCCAATGCCAAAGAAGGATGGGAAGGTCAGAGTCTGTGTCGACTACCGAGATCTCAACCGGGCCAGTCCGAAAGATGACTTCCCTTTACTGAACATACACATCCTATTGACAATTGCGCCGAGCACGAGCTGCAGTCATTTGTAGATTGTTTTGTGGGTTATCATCAGATCTGGATGGATGAAGAAGATGCTGAGAAAATGGCTTTCATTACGCCGTGGGGAATGTAATGTTACAAGATGATGCCGTTTGTCCTAAAGAATGCAGGGGCCACCTACATGAGGGCCATGACTACCATTTTTCATGATATGATACACAAGGACATTGAGGTATATGTAGATGATGTCATCATCAAGGCCAAGAAGGCCACTGATTACATGGAAGATTTGAGGAAATTTTTCAATAGATTGCGGAGGTACAACCTGAAACTAAACCCCGCAAAAATGCACATTTGGGGTTCCTGCTGGGAAATTACTCGGGTATATTGTGAGTCGCCGAGGAATAGAACTGGATCCATCAAAAGTCAAAGCTATTCAAGAATTACCACCGCAAAAGAACAAGAAAGATGTGATGAGCTTCTTGGGAAGGCTCAATTACATCAGCCGATTCATAGCACAGTCTACAGTTATTTGTGAGCCAATCTTTAAGATGTTGAAGAAGGATGCCGCTACCAAATAGACTGATGACTACCAAAGGGCCTTCGACAAAATCAAAGAGTACTTGTCAACACCACTAGTCTTGGTCCTACCCGAGCTAGGTAGACCCTTATTACTCTACCTTGTAGTATTGGATGGAGCTTTCGGTTGTGCTATAGGTCAGCATGATGAAACGGGGAGGAAAGAGCAGGCCATTTATTATCTCAGTAAGAAGTTCACCCCGTACGAGGCCCAGTACTCTCTATTAGAGCGCACCTGTTGTGCTTTGACCTAGGTAGCTCAGAAGCTGAGGCACTACTTCTGTGCTTATACTACATATCTCATATCAAGGATGGATCCTTTGAAATACATCTTTCAGAAGCCCATGCCCACTGTCAAGCTAGCCAAGTGGCAAATCCTGTTGAATGAGTTCGACATTGTCTACGTAACTCAAAAAGCGATCCAGGGACAAGCGCTGGTAGATCACCTTGCTGAGAATCCCGTAGAGGGAGAATACGAACCCCTGAAAACGTATTTTCCTAATAAAGAGGTATCATTCATAGGAGAAGACATTGCAGAATCGTATAATGGTTGGAGAATGTTTTTTGATGGAGCGGCAAACTTTAAAGGAGTTGGCATAGGAGCAGTCCTAGTATCAGAAACCGGTCAGCATTATCCGGTGTCCGCCAAACTTAGGTTTCCATGCACCAACAACATGGCCGAGTGTGAATCTTGCATCTTAGGGCTCAAAATGGCCATTGACATGAATGTTCAAGAGCTGCTAGTAATTGGAGATTCAGACATACTTATACATCAGGTACGAGAAGAATGAGCAACCAAGAACTCCAAGATACTCCTGTATTTGCATCATGTATAGGAATTGAGGAAAATGTTCACGAAGAAGGAGTTCCAACATGTTCCTAGAGTCCAGAATGAGTTTGCCGATGCATTGGCTACCCTGTCATTTATGATACATCATCCAGACAAGAATTTCATTGATCCCATTCCAGTAAAGATCCATGATCAGCAAGCTTATTGTGCCCATGTCGAAGAAGAAGCAGATGGAAAGCCTTGGTTTCACGATATCAAGGAATATTTGGCAAAAAGAGAGTACCCAGAGCTTGCAAACCCTACTCAGAAATGCACACTCCGGAGATTGTCCAACAACTTCTTTCACAACGGAGGAATCCTGTATAGGAGGACTCCTAATTTGGGATTACTAAGGTGTGTCGACACAAAGGAAGCATCCAAGCTACTAGAGGAGATTCATGCTGGGACCTGCGGTCCGCATATGAATGGTTTTGCCTTAGAAAAGAAGATACTCCGAGCTGGTTACTTTTGGAAAACTATGGAAACGGACTGCATCCAGTATATCCGAAAATGTCACCGCTATCAGATACATGCAAACATGATAAAAGTACCTCCAAATGAGCTTAATGCAACAAGCCCACCATGGCCGTTCGCCGCATGGGGAATGGATGCTATCAGACCAATTGAGCCTGCCACTTCCAACGGGCACAAGTTTATCCTAGTAGCAAACGATTATTTCACCAAATGGGTCGAAGCAACATCTTACAGAGCAGTAACTAAGAAAGTCGTGGTAGACTTTGTCCGCGATCTCATTGTTTGTCAATTCGGGGTTCCAGAGTCGATCATTACTGATAATGGCTCCAACCTCAATAGTGACTTGATGGAAGCTATGTGTGAAACCTTCAAGATCAAACACAAGAATTCCACAGCCTATAGGCCGCAAATGAATAGAGCTTTAGAGGCCGCTAATAAGAATATCAAGAAGATATTGAGAAAAATGGTAGAGAAGCATAAATAGTGGCATGAGAAGTTATCATTTGCTCTATTGGGGTATCGCACCACAGTTCACACATCAACCGGGGAAACCCCCTATATGCTGGTTTATGGTACAGAGGCTGTTATTCCCACTGAGGTAGAAATTCCTTCCCTAAGGGTCATACAAGAAGCTGAGCTCGACGACGTAGAATGGGTGAAAAGTCTTTGTGAGCAACTAGCCCTTATCGACGGAAAGAGAATGAATGCAGTCTGCCATGGTCAACTCTATCAGAACAGAATGTCCAAAGACTTCAACAAAAGAGTCAAGTCGAGACAGTTCACACCGGGGCAACTGGTGTTAAAGAAAATTTTTCCCCATCAAGACCAAGCCAAAGGGAAGTTCTCTCCCAACTGGTAGGGTCCATACATGGTTCATCGGGTTCTAACAGGAGGAGCCCTCATACTTGCAGAAATGGACGGAGAAGTTTGGACAAAGCTGATTAATTCAGATGCAATCAAGTGTTACTATGTGTAATCTTTATGCTTCCTTTATATGATGTAAATTGAACTACGCCTGACCTGATTCCCATTTAAGAGGGGATACATAGGCAGCCCTATGGGTTCGGTCACAATTCAATCAAAATTTCATTCTCCTCGCAATGGGAAACTAGGGCAGAATTTTGAGGAGGACCCTTAAAATTCCGAAGTAATTTCAGCCGGTCGTCGCAAACAATAGTCAGAAACCTCAACCCATTAAACTGGGGCAGAATTTTGAAGAGGACCCTCAAAATTCCGTAGCGAGAGGTTGCAATGTCCTGAACCACGTCATAGTCTCATCTAAAAGTTATTCGTCATTACATACTTATGTCATATTTTATGAAATCATGCATGATTATTACTGAAATTACTTTGTTTAGCAATGCTACCCCGATGATACACACAGTATCACCAGATCAAGCCGAACAAGTCAAGCGGAGCCAGCGGGGATACGAACTAACCTCCCCCTTACAAAACTCACGATATTTTCTTTGGATGAAGGCACTTGGATTACGAAAGCATCAGACACACTATACATTCACGGGACAAACATTGTTCAGGAATACAACTCTCAGAACTGTCGCACTTACCAACATTTTCTATCCATGCACACCAGTGACATTCCATGCGTCAAAATGTCCCCAACAGTTACAATACCGCAATTTGCTATCAGCTAAGAAAACTCTATTACCATTTACCCTTTTTTTCTTGCATAAGGCTACCATTCTGCCTTCCGAGACTAAACGCTGTCTCTATCTGCATTTTCTGCATTGTATAAGGCTACCATTCTGCCTTCCGAGACTAAACGCTGTCTCCATCTGCATTTCTGCATTGCATAAGGCTACCATTCTGCCTTCCGAGGTTAAGCTTTACCTCCCCTAAATTTGCATGGCTGAAAGATCGCCACCCCTACATTTGCATGGCTAAAAGATCGCCACCCCTACATTTTCATGGCTGAAAGATCGCCACCCCTACATTTGCATGGCTGAAAGATTGCCACCCCTATATTTGCATGGCTGGAAGATCACCACCTTATCTACATTTGCATGGCTGAAAGATCGCCACCCTTACATTTGCATGGCTGAAAGATCGCCACCCCTACATTTGCATGGCTGAAAGATCGCCACCCCTACATTTGCATGGCTGAAAGATCGCCACCCCTACATTTTCATGGCTGAAAGATCGCCACCCCTACATTTGCATGGCTTAAAGATCACCACCCCTACATTTGCATGGCTGAAAGATCGCCACCCCTATATTTGCATGGTGGAAGATCGCCACCTTATCTACATTTGCATGGCTGAAAGATCGCCACTTTATCTACATTTGCATGGCTGGAAGATCGCCACCTACTACATTACATGGTTGAAAGATCGCCAAATACTACATTTCATAGGCTGAAAGATTTCCACCTACTGCATCTCATGGGCTGAAAGATCGCCAAATTATCCAAAGGCATCATCGTTCGGAGGCACCATTTTCATAGCCGAGAACACCATGTCAAGGCCTGAGGACCCCTCCTTTTTCTTTTGCATATCATTATTCAAAGGCATCATAGTTCGGAGGCATCATCCTCATTGCCCAAGAGCATCATTTCATGGTCTGCAAATCCTTTATTGCACGCTTCATGGCCCAGGACGTCATGGTCTAAAGGACGTCATCCTAACCGTCCAAAGACAACATTCATGGTCCGACGGGAACTTGCATCATGTTTAAATTCATGCACAGTATATGCCTGTATTGTTTCTAATTACAAGTACACCAACAAGCAACGACCGTCTTGGCAGGAGCTATACCGCTCCAGTTCCCACAGCCATGTCAAACCTTAACCACCCCATCTTGGGTATTGCGCCCGTTCTTGAAGAGTCTCCATCGGCATACTCCGCCGACGGATCCTGAACTACATATGGCCTGATTCTTGTAAAACCAGGGATATGTAGGCAGCTCAGAAGCCAGGATGCGGCCTAAACCTCTTCGAACCGTTCCGCTCGGTCAAAATTGGCCATCATATCTTTACCCGACAACTCTTTCATCCTTCCCGGGTAAAGAGGGGCAGCTTTTGATACCCAATTTTTTCCCTATATATTTTTCAATATACAAAATATTTTTAAAATAACATATGTATGCATATATAAGTATGTCCAGATGTTTTTATTATTTTTCCTTAATTTTTAAATATTTTTAAACTAATTTATTCCCCTATTTTATTCATAAAAAACCCAGTAATAATTTCCAAAATTATCATTTTTGGTGATTCATTTATTCGATTCTCATATTTATACTAAAATATAGCTAAGATAATTTGTGCATATTTTTACAAATTCATTTAGTATTTTTAAAGCTAAATTGCATATAATTGCAACATTAGCCCCTTTTAAGATTTAATTGCGTTTATATTTATAAAAATTAAGTCCAGTATTTATAAATTGATAATTATATGCCATAAATCATTTTAGCACTTTTAGTTTATTTCCAAAATTTAATTTACTATTTTTTATAAAATAAAGGGAAAAAATGGCTATTTAAAATCTAGCCAGATTTCATTTCAATTGTAGCCCAAATTCTACACCAATTCAAACCCAATTACCCCGGCCCAATTCCTACTAATACCCAACCCTAACGCAATTAAAGTTGACCCATTCCCTGATCCCCACCTAACCCCTTAAGTCTCAGCCGTTGATCATTTAGATCAACGGCCACCGGCTGCCCTTTCCTAATTAAACCCAAAAGACCCCCTTAACCCATTTCATTTGTTACCATACGCCGCCTCTGAAATCCCTCCTCTCCCAAATCCTCTCTACAACACCCTCAAACCCTAGCTGTCACCATCCTAATCCATGGCCTTCCGAGGTCATCGGAGACTTGTACCAGCCTTCCATGGCTTCTACGTGTTTGTTCTTATTTTTTCAAGGCCAGACTATGAAGAACTCTGGTTCAGTCTTTGTTCGATTTTAGTTCATGGCCTTTCTCCGGTAATCTTTGACCCTTTCTCTGGCTAGCCATGGCCGTTCGAGTCAGACATTTGACTCTCCTGGTTAGATCAGTAACTTTCAAGGCCTTTCTCGTTGCTTTTGGGTTCTTCTGAAACCCTAATTTCAAATACCTTTTGATTTCTTTCAGATCTACTTTACATCTATACTTACTTTGCACTTTTAAGCATCTTCTCGAAGTTTCTTCAATTTTGCTTTAAAAAACGACTCTTTGTCTTTTCCGATTAGGGTTTTCCCTGTTAAATTATTTTAAAATCTTTTCTCTAACTTTTAATACATTTAAGATGTGTGCTTGTTTGTTTAAATTCTTTCTTGACTCGTCTGTTTACCATCTTTCGAACTCGTTGTTGTTGAAAACCCTAATTTCTTTTGGGTCTCAGTCGAGTTCTAAAAGCTGTTTGTTAGATGAGTGTTTGTTTAGTTAAGTTTTGTTTGATTTGTTTGTTTATCATATTTTAAGCTCTACCATTGTGGAAAAACCCTATGTCTTTGGGTCTAAAACTGTTCGTTTAAATATTTGACTCGATTTGAAGATCCTTGTTTCAGAATCTCTTTTCCTTCATGTGATTCCTCTGACTCTGGGTTTCTACTATATTTAAAACTCGACTATGCTTGAAACCCTAAATTTTCAAAAGGTTTCTCATCTATTACTGTTAGACCTTTGCATGCTTCTGATACTCTATTTTTTCTTCACCATTGATTCAACTAGACTTGACCTATTTAATTATCATGCTTCGAATGTTTGCTATCTACTGAACTCTGTGCTACTATTGCATGCTGTTTCTTTTGCCAACAGGTTTAGCCTCGCATGTCTAGGGTTTTGTGTACTCTATTTATATGCTGAGGTTCCTTCTTTGATTGATCTTCAATCTTGTGACTGATTTCAAAACCTTTCTTTTATGAATTCTAATTTCACTCGCCTGTCAAGGTTAATTGATTCCTTTCCTTATTTTGCTTTTCTAAACCATTTCCCAAAATAAGTATATTTCTGTACTTAGACTGGATTACTTACTCGATGGTTTTACTACTCCTTTTATGGCAACCATCATTCTGCTTATAAACTAATTTTTCTTTCCTTATTTTGAGCCTGTCACTGCTCGTTAAACAAATGATCTCTTAATTAAAAAGGGATCCACTTGGTTCATTGATTCTGATTGTGATTATTTCCATATTTGTATTGAAACTTTACTTATTACCTTACTTCTCACATGTTTTCAAAAGCTATAAGTACCCTGCACCCCCTCTTCTTTCAGAAATACGAACACAAGAGGAACACTTTTAGTTATGAACTCACACTTACACTAAAAACACTCTCTCTTGCTTTACTACTTGTACTGTGGCCTGTTTAGCTGGCTGAAAGCCAAAGCTATATTTCGAAGTCCTGCTACCTTTCTTTATTGCATTTTTGCTTCTTTGACTGGTATGTTCTAGTTAAGTTTTCAGCATCAACAACAACATGGTTACTTAATATTCTTGCCTTCTTGTCTGCCTATTGTTTGTATCTAATTCAGTACCTTATTTAGCATGCTGCAATTTCTTTTCTCCTATTCTGAATCAATGTATTATGAATCCTAAATCCCTACCCCAATATGTTTGATAGTTATGGTTTGTTTGGGGCATGGCATCATTGAATATTGCTAAACATGACTCAAACTTGGTCCTCCTAGGATCATAACCTCCATGTTACCCTTATATGTTGTGTGTTCTGGTTGATTTTACAAGCATGACAGCACTCCCAATTGCTGTGCATGCCCAGAATTAACTTATGCCTAAGTATATAGGCTCCTTGCAATGGATTCCCAAACCCCTGCCCCCTTTGATGTAAAATTATCAACTTGTTTGAAGTGTTAATGGCCGTTTCCCAGCACCTGTTTCCCTCTTGTTTACTTCCTTAGTTCTCAAAGCTCTATTTCTGCACTTTCACTCTCCTCTTAGACTTAAGTTCTTCCCCCTCATGTGAGCCTTGCCTTGGGACCCATGAGCTCCCTTTGAACTGGGACACATGAGGGCTGGCATTTCCACACTGCACTTGTCCCTATTCTAGTAATGAAACTTGGGTGTGAGCACTGTCCGGGGTCCTATTAAGGCCCTTAGGAAACTCTGACACACTCAAGTCCGAGAAAGGCTTTGGATCAGGGTCTTTGAGTTGGTTTATCTCATAACTCAGATAGGAATTCAAGAATCAAGCTTCTTTTGGTTGTAATTCTTTTATTTATATTTTCCTGATGTATTTAGTATTTAGTATTCTTGATTTGTAATAAGTTGTAATAAACATTTGGGGTTGGCTAGTGAAAAGGATTGGGTATTTTATGCATGTCAAGGGTAGAAACCATTCCTATAGGACTATTTTAAATTTCTGCATATTCAAACTGCATTTAGAAACCATGTCTATAGGACTTCTTATTCAACTTCACATCTAGATAACCTGCCTATAGGGATCATCTAAAATCCTGCGTATTTGTCACCATTTAGATATCATGATTTAGGGCCCAAGTGGTTATAATCCAGTAATGCGTTAAAGTCAGTAACATATAGAAATCATGCCTCTATGGGTTCATAAGTAAAATCCTGTTCGTTTCTACTCACATGCAATGTTAGGTATCATGTCTATAAGGATCTAAATCAGTAACACATAGAAATCATGCCTATAGGGATTCTTAAATAATTCTGATTCGCTTCATTCACATTCGATGTTAGATATCATGTTTACAGGGATTAAATTCCGTAATAGTAGATACTATTACCTGCGGAATCTGTAATCAATCTAATTTAATTTATACATTCTGCATCTCTTTTAATAATCTAATTTCCTTACTTAACAAGGTTTAGCAAGCATGCTTATAGGATCTCAAACACTTCGTTATTACTGTCTCATCACCTTCTGAACTCAGTAGATATCATGTCTATAGGATCCCGTCTAAACACTTAGGCAAGCCTAGGAGTAATAACTGTAAACTGCATATGCTTCTGTTAATCGCTACAACCAACAGGCAGGCCTGACTCAGACTTCTTATCTGAGTTATGTAATAAACTAATTTGCCTCAATAATTAACTTCCCTCGTCTTTATGTGATTTAATCAGACCCAAAAAAGTATGTGCAAGTCATGCTAGTTATGTGCTTTTGTTTGAGGAGGTATACTGGAGCCTTATGTGTTATGTGCTTCCCCTTTAACGTGCAGTCTTCTATATGTTTTGTATGACACCTTAGATTTTTACCTTTGAAACCTCAAGTAAGCCTAATATCCCTCTCTTTTAAGATTAGTAGTCTTAAGTGCCTCCGGAACTGATAGAATGAGACGGGTAATAGCATGCAATAAGTAATCGAGACCAATCCGCGCTTTAATACCTTAACGGGGTGGGAAGGGTAGATATGGATATGATGACCATGCAATAATGTCACGTGTAGCGCCTCATTGAGGAGTGATTATCGGACATTGTGTGGGGTGATCCATATTAAATATAAACCTAGGACCCCTTTCCTTTATTTGCAAACATTTCCTTTTTTTTAAAACGCTTCTTTCAAATGTTCTTTCTTTTATGTGTTCAAATCCCCTAATATTTAAGCCCATACCTATCTATTCGCTAAATTCACAATAACTGTCTGGCCGGGAACCACACTAGTGAATCTTGAGGGGTACCTAACACCTTCCTCTTGTGATAATTTCAAGCCCTTACCCAATCTATGGTTATTCAAACAAACTCAGAGTTGAATCTCTATTGGTGTCCTAATGCACCTTAATCATTAGGTGGCGACTCTTCAAATGCAAACCCAGTTCTCAAAAGGAACGAGTTGTCCCTCCAAATGTCATAAACCCGATTTCGCGAGAAAAAGAGGGCACGACATCACTCTCTTGTAACAAATTCTTGTCGTCCTATTACCTTCCCAAACCATCTACCCCAGTTTCACACAATTCGGGCTTTAAGTGATTTCAAAATGCCTTTACTTATTTCCCTCAAATGTCCCTGTCATCTTCAAAATTATTTCATTGCTTCATGATTAAACTAACTTTTAAAACCAAGCTGAGAATTACGCGTGCATGTTATGTTACTAGAGTCAGTAGGAAAGGAACTATAAAAGGAAAAGATAACTAAACAAACACTGACTAGAAATAATAGAAAACAGGAAATTGCATTAGACAGACGGTGAATGGGTTTGAACAACAAAACAAGTAAAATAAGCTGGGGTTATAACCCTGGGACAAAACCAGACAACACTAAACTAGCTACTACGACTAAACAAACTAGGCAAAATAAAAGGATAGAAGGGTTTGAGTCACAAGACAATATCTGGATTACAACCCTGAAAATAACCCGGACAATAGAAATGACAACAAAATAAACCACCAAGACTCCTCCTCGGCTAGCTAAGAGATGTAGCGTCTTTCCAATTACCAAGCACGACATCTTAACCACTGAGTTCCACATCAATATTATCAAGACCATTACCAACTTAAATATCATTAACTTCAGTCAACAAGTTCCTAAGAGGATTCGCATACTCCCTGTCACTGTCCTTGATCACAATTATCTCTTCTTGAATCATTCTTTCTATTTCCCTTTTCAAAGCACGACAATCTTCAATGCTATACCCTTGGACGTTAGAGTGGTACATGTATCGTACAGTAAGATCAAAACCTTTTGCATATGGGTCTAGAGTATAACCGAGGAGCGGCTCAATCAGGCCAGAATGCTTTAACTTTTCAGACAAGCTTGTGTAGGACTCCCCAATTAGCATGAGACTATTTCTTTGCCTTTGTTCCCCTCCCTGCCCCTATTTTATAGGGTTGTTGGGTGCTCAAAAATGTTGTGAAGACAAGAGTGCATTATGTGGTGCTGGCGCTCGCTATAGGGAGTGACTCGGTGGTTGGACAGATGACCGGACATTGTTCGGAGGATAATACTGAGGTGGATTTTGCGGAGCTCGGGAATAGGTTTGGGGTTGGGGTTGAGGCTGGATATATTGGTGTGGCGAACCCGTTGGACCATGTCGTGATCCTGAGACAACCATGGCAACATCATCATGTTCCTTCTGACCCAACAAGCTTCCTGTGTTGTTCTGAATTACTTGTGTTGTGGATTTTAAAGCAGAATAGCTCATGATCTTGCTCGACTTCAGCCCATCTTCTACAATTTCTCCCATTTTTACCACATCATTAAAATGCTTACCCATAGCCGAGATCAAATGCCCAAAGTAAGTTGGCTCTTGAGCTTGAAGAAAGTACTCGACCATCTCGTTTTCTTCCATCGAGGGATTGACTCTGGCAGCTTTCGCTCTCCATCTGAGCCCGTATTCCCTAAAGCTTTCGTTGTGCTTCTTCTCCATCTTGGTAAGGGACATGCGATCCGAGACGATTTCTATATTGTACTGAAAGTGTCGGGCAAAGGCCTGAGCCATATCGTCCCATGTGTACCACCTACTAGCGTCTTGGTGGGTGTACCACTCTAGAGCTTCCCCACTTAGACTCTGACTGAAATACGCCATCAATAATTTGTCCTTCCCACTGGAACCTCTTATATTATTGCAGTGGCCTCTCAAGTGAGCCACGGGATCTCCGTGACCGTCATATAAATCAAACTTTGGAATCTTAAACCCAACAGGTACTTGGATGTCAGGAAACAAGCACAAGTCTTTGTAAGACACACTCATCTGGCTCCCTATCCCTTGCATGTTTCTTAAAGACCGCTCAAAGATTTTCACCTTCCTGTATATCTCATCTTGATCCACTGTCTTAGCAGGCTTTCCAGTTTCACCGGGAGGCTCAAAATGAGTAGCGTCAGAGTATGGAACCGAGATCTTGAAAGTTGGTTCTGGAACATAGTGTTGGGCTTCGGGGACTTTGAACAAAGTCTCATTAGAGGATCGAGGAAAAATAGCTGGTGGAGGAGCTACAAAATCATGGGTGGTCAAAGGAGCGGGATATGAGGTGGTTCTGAGGCGTGGAGTGTGAAAAGATTATGGGGAGATATCCTGGACTTGTGACAGTGGCGGAATGGTGACAAGGCTTTCAGTGTAGTTAGTGGAAACTGAAGGTGGAGGATGCCTACTAATCCAGGCTTGGTATATTTCAGCCATCTGTTATTTCAACCTTAGGACCTCTTCTTTCAACTCAGGTTCTGATTCAAAAATCTGCTTAGACGGATCAATAACACATGTGTCCAACTCTTTGCCAGCCATGACTATCTTGCTCTTTGACCTTGTGTTGTATGGATGAGTTACCTTAAGAACCATAAACCAACCACCCTTCTGCTCAATGGAGATAACAAAAGGGAATAAAATGGGGTCATCACGTTAGCGTTAGGGCATTTAACAGATAAAAATATGACATTGCGTGCAATGCCCCTAGCAACAATTAACGGTTCAAGAATGACTTCGAGGGTCACAAGGTCACTTGGCATCATCCCGATTTGTTCATTTCAATCTTCTCTTTTCTTTTCTTTTCTAGCACTTCTTGGCTTGCTCATCTGCCTTCCTCTCTTTTTTTTTCTTTCTAATTATCACTCTTTTCTTTCCTCTCATTTCTCACATCTCATAATTTCATCTTTTTTTTTCTTTTTTCCTTCTCTTTTTAATTTTAAAAATGATTCGCCCCTATGTAGGTTGCCTACGTATCATGACACCGCATGAATCCGATCTTTGCGTAGTTCGGGAAGATCGGGAATAAAGTAAACAAACTAACGTTCTCTTTTTCTTTTCTTTTTTTCCCTTAATGAATACTCTGATGAGAAAAAAGAAGGAAATCACTCTTTTTTTAGACTTAATATTCTATAATCTATTCTTAACTCAATCTTAAACAAGCAATTTTTTTTCTCCCTTTTTTTTGAAACAGATACTCTATGAGAAATTATTAAGGAAAAAACCCTAGAAGAGAAAAATATTTTTTGATTTTGATCTTTTTTAGGAAGGAAATCTAAAGAATGAACTAAAGAAAAATATTTTGAATTTTGACTTGATATCCTGAAGATAGATTTCAAAACAAGAAATGGAAAAGATAAAAAAATATTTTTGGATTTCAGTTTTTGATTATCTAAAGGAGAACTCTAAAGATAAACAAAAGATAATGTATATTTTTTTTCTATGTAAAATTTCCTAAAGTTCTAGTGACAATAAAAAGAATATTTTTTTTGCTTTTTATATATTTCCCAAAGAAGAACCCCAAAAAGAAAATCTTTTTTTTTTTTTGAATTTTGGAACTAATATCTTAAAGAAAACTTCTAAAGAGGTATTAAGAAAAAATTCTCTTTTTTTTTTTTGGAATTTTTAGTCTTAATATACTAAAAGAAATATTAAAGAAATTTTTATTTTGAGTTCCATATATTAATTTCCTAAGGAAAACCATAAAAGATTTTTTTTTGGACTTCTAGAGTTAGTATTTTAAAGAAAACATCTAACCGAAATATAAAAACGCAAAATCTCTTTTTTTGTTTTTGATTTATAACACATCTTTTTTCAAATACAAAATAGGAAACACAATAACAAAAGACTCGACATTACTATACAGAACTATTTGGTAAAAGACGGCATAAAAAATCTCCTTCAGCAACTCCTGAATGAGCGATCCTGACTGGATGGTCCCGGGGTATCTGTCATGCTCAAACTCCGGTAAGTAGATCCACACCTATATGAGAAAATTAAGACCAAATAAAGTTAAAGACCTAGAACACTATGTGAGACAATAACACTTCCAATTGAATACATGCAAGATATGATTGAGGCTATTTTTGCAAAATGGCTTATGTGGCCAAAAAGTTGCTAGAAATGCAAACTCAACAAAGGTGACCTATAAGCCATGGAAAAATTACTTTACAGAAATGACTCATTTTGTAGAAATAGCCTATGTGGACAAAAAGATGGCTAAGCATGCAAATTCAACACAATGGACCTTAAGCAGAGAGAACATCTTGTTGTGGACTTAGAACTCTAAAACATGGGTCACTGAACCATTTTTGCAAAAATGATCCCATTTTGCAAGAACGGCCGATGTGGCCAAAGCGGCTAGACATGCAAATTCGACAAGGATAGACCTTTAAAGCAAAGAGACACCTAATTATGGATTGAAGGCTCTCCAGGCACAATTAACAAACCACTTTGCGAAAATAGCCCTATTTTTGCAAAATAACCGATGTGGGCAAAAGTGGCTAGACATGCAAGAGTTGGCTACGACCCTCGAAGCCAATAACCTAAGACTCACTAGGAAGACCGGACCCTATGTGGGTTGCCTACGTATCCCGCCCCGAGAGACAAGAATCAGGTTCGCATAGTTCGGGAAGATTTGATACGGGCGAGAATAAAAAAAACTACTAATTTAGAGAAAATATATTATTTTTTTGTCTTTTGTTTTGAAAAATGATGAAACATGTACACTCTTTTTGGATTTTTTTTCCTCTTTTTTTTTGTTTATTTTTTTGAAAAAAAAAAGACGGGGACAGTGCAAAATCTTTTTAGATTTTTTCATTTTCATTTTTTTTGTTTTTTTCTTAAAGAAAAATGTGAAAGAGAAACATAATTGGGCCCTACTAGCTTTATTTCTTATACTTCATTTATTTATCCTCAACCCTCATTGGTCCGTCAAATGACTCTTTTACCTTTGAAGAATGGAACATGTAGCACATAAGATGCATCAGGATGATTTTTTATTTTTGGGTACACTTGTCCTAGACGGACCCAACCCCTGTGTTGAGTCCCCAAAGTCAAATGCACATGATGCAAACAAGCGTTCCTACTAGGGATCCGACATGAGGCTGTGTTATTCTTGGTTTAAAACCTGGGTGTATTGCTCTAGACTTGGTATACCCGAGCGGACAACTCAAGCCGGAGGGGGGGAGGCTACGTACCGGGAACCAAAAGGCCATCCAACTTTGTAGCTTGTCCGAACCTCTTTTTAAATTAGGATATGACACTAATAGAAAAGAAGTTACGCCAGCGTGCACTTCCCCGAAGATAAGAAGAGAAGGGTTTCGCAACAATTTATATATAGTTCAAATAATATGAAAGTGGTAAAAAGTGGCATTTAGCACATTAGGCCCAAACATGTAATACAAATCAGATAATAAAGAAAAGCCAATTATAAAGCTATTCTAAGCTCGAATTCTGAACCCTGAACCAGAAGTTCTGGGTTCTTGTCCCCAGTAGAATCGCCAGAGCTGTCATACCTCTTTTTTTCTACCACCGGAAGGGGTATAGGGGAGTTTTTCCAATTAAAGTGACAACCGAAATGTGATTATTTAATTAAAATTCAGAGTCGCCACTTGGGATAATTTATGGTGTCCCAAGTCACCAGTTTAAAATCTCGAATCGAGAAAGTTTGACTTTGTTTTACAGTCCGCGAAACACAAAAAACCGGGTAAGGAATTCTGTTAATCCCGGAGAAGGTGTTAGGTATTCCCGGGTTCCTTGGTTTTAGCATGATCGCCCAACTATTATTATTGGCCTAATTATATGATTAATTACACATTTTAAACCTACGTGCATTTTTTAACTTTCTAACCGCTTTTAATGATTTATGGAATTATTCTGGAATTAGTTACAATTGTTGTACACTTGTTTGTTTGGTACACATTGCGAATCGTGTCACCCGGGAACCGTACCCATGATCTACAACGCGTTTAATTTGTTAACATTATTAGAAGTTGTGACCAGGTCAGATAAATGTACCCCGGGATATGGAAATTATGTATCACAACTACGTCACGGAAACCGTACCCGTAGCCATGATAATTTTATTATAGTGCGCCTAAAGCAAACTATGATGAGACGTATCCCGATTGAGACATCTCTTGTTAGTGCACTTTAGTTAATCCAGCTATATCCACCAACTTCAAAGGAATCAGATTTCCATATATAAACATACTACCGCCAACCTAATGCACTCAAGATAATTCCAACTAAATCCACCAACAAAAGAGTAATCCAGTTATTTATTCAACTAACCAATTGGAAAATTCAACAGCCTTTTCTTTTACAAGAGTACGAGGGTGTATATCCCATAACTTAAAAACCAAACGATCAAATATGGTAAATAGCACATAAAGCTAATTAACAAATGAAACATCATCACATTCTGCCAAACAAAGCAACAAGATGGTAACTCGGCAGAGCAGAAATTTACAACTACAAGGATCAAACAAATCCATAGAAAGAAGTCTCAAACATATTAAACTTAAACAACAAGAACCAATACCAAGAAGTCATTAAAATACAACAATAAGCAATATACGAATACTAAGCATGATATTAAGCAAAATCACACAATAAACCTTCAGGAAACATTGTATGAATAGGACCTTACAAGATTTTCACCAAAATAGAAATCTGGATCCAATTTTGGACTACGACCGGAACCTCGACAAACTACCTCGATCTCGACAGTATCTCAGTCATGATTTCAAAAGAATTTGAATGGACAATATCTGAAATAAGCCAAGCGAAGCTTGGAACCAGATTCAAGTTCCTCTCATGCTCACAAAATCTCCACTGGTTCGTTGTTGTCCCTTTCTCGTTTCTGTGCATGTGTGTGGATCTGTGTGAGTGTTTTTTGGGAAGCTATGGTAAAGAGAAGGAGGAGCAGTGATGGGTGTTAGAGAATGGTCAAGATTCAGCCGGCTGCTTAAGGTCGTTCGCATTTTCTCGGCGAGCTGGTGAGATCGAGTGAAAAAGAAAGGTCGTTCCTGCTGTTAGGGTCGTCGGCGTGGTGGTCACTGGTTAGTGTTGCTGAAGCTTAGGGTTCTAAGGGTGTTAGACTGAGGAAGATGATAGTCTTGGGGTTTTGGCTTTGTTTCAAAGAAGAATATGAAGCTTAGGGGTGTTCATGGAAACGACTGTCCATTCTCGCTCTTTTTCTTGGTGAAGATGAAGGTGGAAACGGCCGGAATCTGGTCTGGTTTGAAAAGTGGCGGCTGGCTATATGGAAATTAGGGTTGGTGTATCCATGAAGAAGAAGGAACGACTGGAAAAATATGGGTCCTCTCTAGGGTTGCTTCTCTAAGGTTTTAGTGAAGGAGATAGGGATTAAAAGGGGAAATGGGTCATGGGTCTTGGGCTTCAGATTTGGGCCTTAAAATTGGACTAAAGAAATGTCCAAACCTTAGCTAAATACCTTTTAATATAAGATAAATATACTACATAATGCAAAAATCTATCTAATTAATTAAACTAAATTATATATAAATATGAAACTATTTTTGATATTTTTCAAATGTCATACTAAAATAATAATAAGATTAGATTAAAATCATCGCAAAATTAAGGTAATACTACTACTAAAAAACACTAATATCCTTGAAAACAAAGTGTAACTACTTTTGTATTTTCGAATTTTATGTAAGGTAGATAAAATAAAAGTAACTAGATAAAATATAAATTAGTTAAATTAAATAAAATATTTTTGTAATTTTTGTTTTTGTGATAAAATAAAGTAAAAAAGTCAAAACTAATTGAAATAGCGATATTAAGTCTAAACTAAATATTTATATGCTAAAATATGTAAAATCTTGGGGAGGGTCAAAAATCACATGTCTACAAGCATGACGAGCCAAATCAACAAACCTAGTCTCATACTAGGTGGCAGTTATAGATCTTTGTTGGAGGCGCTCAAACTGCCTCCGATAATTCTCTCTCCGGGTGATATGGAGAAACTTCTCCAAAATAGCTGAGAGAACGGATCCCAAGTCAGAGCTGGTGACCTAGCTGGTCTAGCCAAACAATAATCTCTCCACCACTTCTTGGCGGATCCTGATAGACAAAAAGCAGCAAAGTCGACCCCATTAGTCTCCACTACCCCCATGTTTCGCAGAACCTCGTGACAACTGTCCAAATAATCCTGGGTATCCTCTGAAGATGTACCACCAAAGTGGTAGTAAAAAACTTGGTGAACCTGTCCAGTCTCCACAAGACATCAACAGACATAGCTGACCCATCACCGATCTGTGCCACAACACCCGGCGGAACTAACCTAACTGGCTGAGCTACTAGAGTCTGAAACTGGGGGAACCACCTGCTCCGGAGTGCGATTAGTAGGAGTTTGGGCTCCTCATCTATCCTGAGAGACAGTTGGTGCTACAAGGAATATGCCTGCCCGAGTGACGCTTTTCATAAGGCCCACTAGATGGACCAAAGCATCCTGGAGTACCGGGGTGGCAATGAACCCATCTAGGACCTGAGATGATCATGCTGGAACTATCTGGACTGGAACCTCATCCTCAAATTCTTCCTGAGGCTCCGTCGCTGGTGCTGGTGCTCGAGCTCTAGGCTGAGCCCTGCACCGGCCTCTAGTATGGCCTCGGTCTCTGCCCCTCGTAGGAGCTTCCACTAGGGGCTCGGGCTGCTGGTCAGCTGATGAAGCGATACGTGTTCTCACCATCTGTTAAAGAACAAAGTGGAAGTTCAACTAACATTCAAAAATCAAGTCACACGACAAAAAAGAATAGGTGTGAAATTTTTTCCTAAACTCTGTAGCCTCTGGAGGATAAGAACAGACATCTTCATACCGATTCCTCAGACTCTACCTAGCTTGTTAGTGAATTGTGAGATCTATGCAACCTAGAGCTCTGATACCAATTTGTCACGACCCGGATTTCCCACCCTGGGATCGTGATGGCGCCTACTCATGAAAGCTAGGCAAGCCAACTACTATGATTTTAACACATTAGCAATTAACCCAAACAAAGATAAATAGTAACTAAAGCTAAGCAGATGTAAAGTGCAAAAGTGTTATAACTATTCAAAGTACTCCAATACATGTCTACCCCAATGATCTAGTGTCACAATTTCACGAACATCTACCAATTTTTACAAATACTGGTTTAGAAAGAAAAGTACAATTGTTCTCGATTGTAAAGAGACAACAAAAAACTAAAGAGGGGAAAGGGGGACTTCAGGCTCTGTGGACACCAACAGATCTACCTTGGTCTTCCTGGACTGAAGACAGCTACCTCAAGCTACTCACAAGGTCCGGCACCGAGATTTTTTGGTGTCCTAACATTCAGTAACATATAGAAATCATGCCTCTATGGGTTCATAAGTAAAATCCTGTTCATTTCTACTCACATGCAATGTTAGGTATCATGTCTATAAGGATCTAAATCAGTAACGCATAGAAATCATGCCTATAGGGATTCTTAAATAATTCTGATTCGCTTCATTCACATTCAATGTTAGATATCATGTTTACAGGGATTAAATTCCGTAATAGTAGATACTATTACCTGCAGAATCTGTAATCAGTCTAATTTAATTTATACATTCTGCATCTCTTTTAATAATCTAATTTCCTTAACAAGGTTTAGCAAGCATGCCTATAGGATCTCAAACACTTCGTTATTACTGTCTCATCACCTTCTGAACTCAGTAGATATCATGTCTATAGGACCCCGTCTAAACACTTAGGCAAGCGTAGGAGTAATAACTGTAAATTGCATCTGCTTCTGTTAATCGCTACAACCAACAGGCAGACCTGACTCAAACTTCTTATCTGAGTTATGTAATAAACTAATTTGCCTCAATAATTAAATTCCCTCGTCTATATGTGCTTTAATCAGACCCCAAAAAGTATGTGCAAGTCATTCTAGTTATGTGCTTTTGTTTGAGGAGGTATACTGGAGCCTTATGTGTTATGTGCTTCCCCTTTAACGTGCAGTCTTCTATATGTTTTGTATGCTGCCTTAGATTTTTACCTTTGAAACCTCAAGTCAGCCTAATATCCCTCCCTTTTAAGATTAGTAGTCTTAAGTGCCTCCGGGACTGATAGGAATGAGACGGGTAATAGCATGCAATAAGTAATCGAGACCAATCCGCGCTTAAATATCTTAACGGGGTGGGAAGGGTAGATATGAATATGATGACCATGCGATAATGTCACGTGTAGCCCCTCATTGAGGAGTGATTACCAGACATTATGTGGGGTGATCCATATTAAATATAAACCTAGGACCCCTTTCCTTTATTTGCAAACTTTTCCTTTTTTTTTAAAACGCTTCTTTCAAATGTTCTTTCTTTTATGTGTTCAAATCCCCTAATATTTGAGCCCATACCTATCTATTCGCTAAATTCACAATAACTGTCTGGCCGGGAACCACACTGGTGAATCTTGAGGGGTGCCTAACACCTTCCCCTTGGGATAATTTCAAGCCCTTACCCAATCTCTGGTTATTCAAACAAACTCAGAGTTGAATCTCTATTGGTGTCCTAATGCACCTTAATCATTAGGTGGCGACTCTTCAAATGCAAACCCAGTTCTCAAAAGGAACGAGTTGTCCCTCCAAGTGTCATAAACCCGATTTCGCGAGAAAAAGAGGGCACGACATCACTTTCTTGTAACAAATTCTTGCCGTCCTATTACCTTCCCAAACCATCTGCCCCAGTTTCACACAATTCGGGCTTTAAGTGATTTCAAAATGCCTTTACTTATTTCCCTCAAATGTCCCTATCATCTTCAAAATTATTTCATTGCTTCATGATTAAACTAACTTTTAAAACCAAGCTGAGAATTACGCGTGCATGTTATGTTACTAGAGTCAGTAGGAAAGGAACTATAAAAGGAAAAGATAACTAAACAAACACTGACTAGAAATAATAGAAAACAGGAAATTATATTAGACAGACGGTGAATGGGTTTGAACAACAAAACAAGTAAAATAAGCTGGGGTTATAACCCTGGGACAAAACCAGACAACACTAAATGAGCTACTACGACTAAACAAACTAGACAAAATAAAAGGATAGAAGGGTTTGAGTCACAAGACAATATCTGGATTACAACAGTGAAAATAACCCGGACAATAGAAATGACAACAAAATAAACCACCAAGACTCCTCCCCGGCTAGCTAAGAGATGTAGCGTCTTTCCAATTACCAAGCATGACATCTTAACTACTGAGTTCCAAATCAATATTATCAAGACCATTACCAACTTCAATATCATTAACTTCAGTCAGCAAGTTCCTAAGAGGATTTACATACTCCCTGTCACTGTCCTTGATCACAATTATCCCTTCTTGAATCATTCTTTCTATTTCCCTTTTCAAAGCATGACAATCTTCAATGCTATACCCTTGGACGTTAAAGTGGTACATGTATCGTACAGTAGGATCAAAACCTTTTGCATATGGGTCTGGAGTATAGCCGAGGAGCGGCTCAATCAGGCCAGAATGCTTTAACTTTTCAGACAAGCTTGTGTAGGACTCCCCAATTGGCGTGAGACTATTTCTTTGCCTTTGTTCCCCTCCCTTCCCCTATTTTCTAGGGTTGTTGGGTGCTCGAAAATGTTGTGAAGGCAAGAGTGCATTATGTGGTGCTGGCGCTCGCTATAGGGAGTGACTCGGTGGTTGGACAGATGACCGGACATTGTTCGGAGAATAATACTAAGGTGGATTATGCGGAGCTCGGGAATAGGTTTGGGGTTGGGGTCGAGGCTGGGTATATTGGTGTGGCGAACCCGTTGGACCATGTCGTGATCCTAAGACAACCATGGCAACATCATCATGTTCCTTCTGACCCAGCAAGCTTCCTATGTCGTTCTGAATTACTTGTGTTGTGGATTTTAAAGCAGAATAGCTCATGATCTTGCTCGACTTCAGCCCATCTTCTACCATTTCTCCCATTTTTACCACATCATTAAAAGGCTTACCCACAGCCGAGATCAAATGCCCAAAGTAAGTTGGCTCTTGAGCTTGAAGAAAGTACTCGACCATCTCATTTTCTTCCATCGAGGGATTGACTCTGGCAGCTTGCTCTCTCCATCTGAGCCCGTATTCCCTAAAGCTTTCGTTGGGCTTCTTCTCCATCTTGGTGAGGGACATGCGGTCCGAGACGATTTCTATATTGTACTGAAAGTGTCGGGCAAAAGCCTGAGCCATATCGTCCCATATGTACCACCTACTAGCGTCTTGGCGGGTGTACCACTCTAGAGCTGCCCCACTTAGACTCTGACTGAAATACGCCATCAATAATTTGTCCTTCCTACCGGCACCTCTTATCTTACTGCAGTGGCCTCTCAAGTGAGCCACGGGATCTCCGTGACCGTCATATAAATCAAACTTTGGAATCTTAAACCCAACAGGTACTTTGATGTCAGGAAACAAGCACAAGTCTTTGTATGACACGCTCATCTGACTCCCTATCCCTTTCATGTTTCTTAAAGACCGCTCTAAGATTTTTACCTTCCTGTATATCTCATCTTACTCCACTGTCTTAGCAGGCTTTCCAGTTTTACCGGGAGGGTCAAAATGAGTAGCGTGAGAGTATGGATCCGAGATCTTGAAAGTTGGTTCAGGAGCATAGTGTTGGGCATCGGGGACTTTGAACACAGTCTCGTTAGTGGATCGACGAGTAATAGCTGGTGGAGGAGCTACAAAATCATGGGTGGTCAAAGGAGCGGGATATGAGGTGGTTCTGGGGCGTGGAGTGTGAAAAGATTGTGGGGAGATATCCTGGACTTGTGACAGTGGCAGAATGGTGACAAGGCTTTCAGTGTAGTTAGTGGAAACTGAAGATGGAGGATGCCTACTAATCCAGGCTTGGTATATTTCAGCCATCTGTCATTTCAACCTTAGGACCTCTTCTTTCAACTCAGGTTCTGATTCAAAAATCTGCTTAGATGGATCAATAACACCTCTGTCCAACTCTTTGCCAGCCATGACTATCTTGCTCTTTGACCTTGTACTGTATGGATGAGTTACCTTAAGCACCACAAACCAACCACCCTTCTGCTCAATGGAGATAACAAAAGGGAATAAAATGAGGTCATCGCGTTAGCGTTAGGGCATTTAACAGATAAAAATATGACATTGCGTGCAATGCCCCTAGCAACAATTAACGGTTCAAGAATGACTTCGAGGGTCACAAGGTCACTTGGCATCATCCCAATTTGTTCATTTCAATTTTCTCTTTTCTTTTCTTTTCTAGCACTTCTTGGCTTGCTCATCTGCCTTCCTCTTTTTTTTTCTTTCTAATTATCACTCTTTTCTTTCCTCTCATTTCTCACATCCCATAATTTCATTTTTTTCTTTTTTCTTTCTCTTTTTAATTTTAAAAATGATTCGCCCCTATGTAGGTTGCCTACGTATCATGACGCCGCATGAATCCTATCTTTGCGTAGTTCGGGAAGATCGGGAATAAAGTAAACAAACTAACGTTCTCTTTTTCTTTTCTTTTTTTTCCTTAATGAATACTCTGATTAGAAAAAGAAGGAAATCACTCTTTTTTAAGACTTAATATTCTATAATCCATTCTAAACTCAATCTTAAACAAGTAATATTTTTTCTCTCTTTTTTTGAAACAGATACTCTATGAGAAATTATTAAGGAAAAAACCCTAGAAGAGAAAAATATTTTTTGATTTTGATATTTTTTAGGAAGGAAATATAAAGAATGAACTAAAGAAAAATATTTTGAATTTTGACTTGATATCCTAAAGATAGATTTCAAAACAAGAAATGGAAAAGATAAAAAAATATTTTTGGATTTCAGTTTTGATTATCTAAGGGAGAAACTCTAAAGATAAACAAAAGATAAAGTATATTTTTTTTCTATGTAAAATGTCCTAAAGTTCTAGTGACAATAAAAAGAATATTTTTTTTTGCTTTTTATATATTTCCCAAAGAAGAACCCCAAAAAGAAAATCTTTTTTTTTTTTGAATTTTGGAACTAATATCTTAATGAAAACTTCTAAAGAGGTATTAAAAGAAAATTCTCTTTTTTTTTTCGGAATTTTTAGTCTTAATATACTAAAAGAAATATTAAAGCGATTTTTATTTTGAGTTCCAGATATTAATTTCCTAAGGAAAACCATAAAAGATTTTTTTTTGGACTTCTAGAGTTAGTATTCTAAAGAAAACATCTAACCGAAATATAAAAACGCAAAATCTTTTTTTTTATTTATTTATTTATAACACATCTTTTTTCAAATACAAAATAGGAAACACAATAACAAAAGACTCGACATTACTATACATAACTATATGGTAAAAGACGGCATAAAAAAATCTCCTTAAGCAACTATTGAATGAGCGATCCTGACTGGATGGTCCCGGGGTATCTGTCATGCTCAAACTCCGGTAAGTAGATCCACACCTGTATGAGAAAATTAAGACCAAATAAAGTTAAAGACCTAGAACACTATGTGAGACAATAACACTTCCTATTGGACACATGCAAGATATGATTGAGTCTATTTTTGCAAAATGGCTTATGTGGCCAAAAGGTTGCTAGAAATGCAAACTCAACAAAGGTGACCTATAAGCCATGGAAAAATTACTTTATAGAAATGACCCATTATGTAGAAATAGCCTATGTGGACAAAAAGATGGCTAAGCATGCAAATTCAACACAATGGACCTTAAGCAGAGAGAACATCTTGTTGTGGACTTAGAACTCTAAAACATGGGTCACTGAACCACTTTTGCAAAAATGATCCCATTTTGCAAGAACGGCCGATGTGGCCAAAGTGGCTAGACATGCAAATTCGACAAGGATAGACTTTTAAAGTAAAGAGACACCTAATTATGGATTGAAGGCTCTCCAGGCACAATTAAGCAAACCACTTTGCGAAAATAGCCCTATTTTTGAAAAATGACCGATGTGGTCAAAAGTGGCTAGACATGCAAGATTTGGCTATGACTCTCGAAGCCAATAACCTAAGACTCACTAGGAAGACCGGACCCTATGTGGGTTGCCTACGTATCCCGCCCCGAGAGACAAGAATCAGGTTCGCATAGTTTGGGAAGATTTGATATGGGCGAGAATAAAAAAACTACTAATTTAGAGAAAATATATTATTTTTTTGTCTTTTGTTTTGAAAAATGATGAAACATGTAAACACTTTTTGGATTTTCTTTTTCCTTTTTTTTTGTTTTTTTTTTGAAAAAAAATGACGGGGACAGTGCAAAATCTTTTTAGATTTTTTCATTTTCATTTTTTTGTTTTTTTCTTAAAGAAATGAGAAACATAACTGGACCCTACTAGCTTTATTTCTTAAACTTCACCTTTTTTTTTATTTATCCTCAACCCTCATTGGTCCGCTAAATGACTCTTTTACCTTTGAAGAATGGAACATGTAGCAAATAAGATGCATCAGGGTGTTTTTTTATTTTTGGGTACACTTGTCCTAGACGGACCCAACCCCTGTGTTGAGTCCCCAAAGTCAAATGCACATGATGAAAACAAGCGTTCCTACTAGGGATCCAGCATGAGGCTGTGTTATTCTTGGTTTAAAACCTGGGTGTATTGCTCTAGACTTGGTATACCCGAGCGGACAACTCAAGCCGGAGGGGGGGGGGAGGCTACGTATCGGGAACCAAAAGGCCATCCAACTTTGTAGCTTGTCCGAACCTCTTTTTAAATTAGGATATGACACTAACAGAAAAGAAGTTACGCCAGCGTGCACTTCCCCGAAGATAAGAAGAGAAGGGTTTCGCAGCAATTTATATATAGTTCAAATAATATGAAAGCGGTAAAAAGTGGCATATAGCACATTAGGCCCAAACATGTAATACAAATCAGATAATAAAGAAAAGCTAATTATAAAGCTATTCTAAGCTCGAATTCTGAACCCTGAACTAGAAGTTCTGGGTTCTTGTCCCCAGTAGAATCGCCAGAGCTATCATACCTCTTTTTTTCTACCATCAGAAGGGGTATAGGGGAGTTTTTCCAATTAAAGTGACAAAATCGAAATGTGATTATTTATTTAAAATTCAGAGTCGTCACTTGGGATAATTTATGGTGTCCCAAGTCACCAGTTTAAAATCTCGAATCGAGGAAGTTTGACTCTGTTTTACAGTCCGCGAAACACAAAAATCCGGGTAAGGAATTCTGTTAATCCCGGAGAAGTTGTTAGGTATTCCCGGGTTCCTTGGTTTTAGCATGATCTCCCAACTATTATTATTGGCCTAATTATCTGATTAATTACACATTTTAAACCTACGTGAATTTTTTAACTTTCTAACCGCTTTTAATGATTTATGGAATTATTCTGGAATTAGTTACGATTGTTGTACACTTGTTTGTTTGGTACACATTGCGAATCGTGTCACGGGAACCGTACCCACGATCTACAACGCGTTTAATTTGTTAACATTATTAGAAGTTTTGACCGGGTCAGATAAATGTACCCCGGGATATGGAAATTATGTATCACAACTACATCACGGAAACCGTACCCGTAGCCATGATAATTTTATTTTAGTGCGCCTAAAGCAAACTACGATGAGACGTATCCCGATTGAGACATCTCTTGTTAGTGCAGTTCAGTTAATCCAGCTATATCCACCAACATCAAAGGAATCAGATTTCCATATACAAACATACTACCGCCAACCTAATGCACTCAAGATAATTCCAACTAAATCCACCAACAAGAGAGTAATCCAGTTATTTATTCAACTAACCAATTGGAAAATTCAACAGCCTTTTCTTTTACAAGAGTACGAGGGTGTATATCCCATAACTTAAAAACCAAACAATCAAATATGGTAAATAGCACATGAAGCTAATTAACAAATGAAACATCATCACATTCTGCCAAACAAAGCAACAAGATGGTAACTCGGCAGAGCAGAAATTTACAACTACAAGGATCAAACAAATCCATAGAAAGAAGTCTCAAACATATTAAACTTAAACAACAAGAACCAATACCAAGAAGTCATTAAAATACAACAATAAGCAATATACAAATACTAAGCATGATATTAAGCAAAATCACACAGTAAACCTTCAGGAAGCATTGTATGAATCGGACCTTACAGGATTTTCACCAAAATAGAAATCTAGATCCAATTTTGGACTGCGACCGGAACCTCGACAAACTACCTCGATCTCGACAGTATCTCAGTCACGATTTCAAAAGAAATTGAATGGACAATATCTGAAATAAGCCAAGCGAAGCTTGGAACCAGATTCAAGTTCCTCTCATGCTCACAAAAACTCCACTGGTTCGCTGTTGTCCCTTTCTCGTTTCTGTGCGTGTATGTGGATGTGTGTGAGTGTTTTTCGGGAAGCTATGGTAAAGAGAAGGAGGAGCAGTGATGGGTGTTAGAGAATGGTCGAGATTCGGCCGGCTGCTTAAGGTCGTTCGCTTTTTTTCGGCGAGCTGGTGAGATCGAGTGAAAAAGAAAGGTCGTTGCTGCTGTTAGGGTCGTCGGCGTGGTGGTCATTGGTTAGTGTTGCTGAAGATTAGGGTTCTACGGGTGTTAGACTGAGGAAGATGATAGTCATGGGGTTTTGGCTTTGTTTCAAAGAAGAAGATGAAGCTTAGGGGTGTTTATGGAAACGACTGTCCATTCTCGCTCTCTTTCTTGGTGAAGATGAAGGTGGAAACCGCCGGAATCTGGTCTGGTTTGAAAAGTGGCGGCTGGCTATATGGAAATTAGGGTTGGTGTCTCCATGAAGAAGAAGGAACGACTGGAAAATATGGGTCCTCTCTAGGGTTGCTTCTCTAAGGTTTTAGTGAAGGAGATAGGGATTAAAAGGGGAAATGGGTCATGGGTCTTGGGCTTCAGATTTGGGCCTTAAAAGTGGACTAAAGAAATGTCCAAATCTTAGCTAAATACCTTTTAATATAAGATAAATATACTACATAATGCAAAAATCTATCTAATTAATTAAACTAAATTATATATAAATATGAAACTATTTTTGATATTTTTCAAATGTCATACTAAAATAATAATAAGATTAGATAAAAATCATCGCAAAATTAAGATAATACTACTACTAAAAAACACTAATATCCTTGAAAACAAAGTGTAACTATTTTTGTATTTTCGAATTTTATGTAAGGTAGATAAAATAAAAGTAACTAGATAAAATATCAATTAGTTAAATTAAATAAAATATTTTTGTAATTTTTATTTTTGTGATAAAATAAAGTAAAAAAGTCAACACTAATTGAAATAGCGATATTAAGTCTACACTAAATATTTATATGCTAAAATATGTAAAATCTTGCGGAGGGTCAAAAATCACATGTCTGCAAGCATGACGAGCCAAATCAATAAACCTAGTCTCATACTGGGTGGCAGTCATAGATCTTTGTTGGAGGTGCTCAAACTGCCTCCGATAATTCTCCCTCCGGGTGATAGGGAGAAACTTCTCCAAAAATAGCTGAGAGAACGGATCCCAAGTCAGAGCTGGTGACCTAGCTGGTCTAGCCAGACAATAATCTCTCCACCACTTCTTGACGGGTCTTGACAGACAAAAAGCAGCAAAGTCGACCCCATTAGTCTCCACTACCCCCATGTTTCGCAGAACCTTGTGACAACTGTCCAAATAATCCTGGGGATCCTCTGAAGATGTACCGCCATAAGTGGTAGTAAAAAACTTGGTGAACCTGTCCAGTCTCCACAAGGCATCAACAGACATAGCCGACCCATCACCGGTCTGGCCACAACACCCGGCAGAACTAACCTAACTGGCTGAGCTACTAGAGTCTGAAACTGGGGGATCCACCTGCTCCGGAGTGCGAGTAGCAGGAGTTTGGGCTACTCATCTATCCTGAGAGACAGCTGGTGCTACAGAGAATATGCCTGCATGAGTGACTCTCTCTATAAGGCCCACTAGATGGACCAAAGCATCCTGGAGTACCGGGGTGGCAATGAACCCATCTAGGACCTGAGCTGATCCTGCTGGAACTATCTGGACCGGAACCTCATCCTCAAACTCTACCTGAGGCTCCGTCGCTGGTGCTGCTGCTCGAGCTCTGGGCTGAGCCCTACCTCGGCCTCTAGTACTGCCTTGGCCTCTGCCCCTCGTAAGAGCTGCCACTAGGGGCTCGGACTGCTGGTCAGCTGATGAAGCGGTACGTGTTCTCACCATCTGTTAAAGAATAAAGTGGAAGTTCAACTAACATTCAGAAATCAAGTCACACGACAAAAAAAAATAGATGTGAAGTTTTTTCCTAAACTCTGTAGCCTCTGGAGGATAAGAACAGACATCTCCATACCGATTCCTCAGACTCTACATAGCTTGTTAGTGAATTGTGAGACCTAGGCAACCTAGAGCTCTGATACCAACTTGTCACGACCCAGATTTCCCACCGCTGGGATCGTGATGGCGCCTACTCATGAAAGCTAGGCAAGCCAACTACTATGATTTTAACACATTAGCAATTAACCCAAACAAATATAAATAGTAACTAAAGCTAAGCAGATGTAAAGTGCGAAAGTGTTATAACAATTCAAAATACTCCAATACATGTCTACCCCAATTATCTAGTGTCACAATTTCACGAGCATCTACGAATTTTTACAAATACTGGTTTAGAAAGAAAAGTACAATTGTTCTCGAAATGTAAATAGACAAAAAAAAACTAAAGTGGGGAAATGGGGACTTCAGGCTCTGTGAACACTAGCAGATCTACCTTGGTCTTCCTGGACTAAAGATAGCTACCTCAAGCTACTTACAAGGTCCGACACCGAGATTTGCACAAAAAGTGTAGAGTTCAGTATCAGTACAACCGACCCCATGTACTAGTAAATATCGAGCTAACCTCGGCAAAGTAGTGACGAGGCTAGGACATGAGAACCATATAAACCTGTGTAGTAAATCATATACAAACATAACAAAAATAACCGAAAATAATAGATAAAGATAAGAAGGGAAACATGTTGCGGGGAATATCAAATCCTAACAATAATTCAATAGAGAAGCATAATGAACACCATAGTTGTGTCAACATGAATAATGAAATAGCAACACGTGCACGACATCACCCTTCGTGCATTAACTCTCATAATCATGGCACGACATCACCCTTCATGCATTAACTCTCACAATATCAGCACGACATCACCCTTCGTGCATTAACACTAACAATATCGTGCACGACATCACCCTTCATGCTTTACACTCTTCCTCACCCAAACAATAGAAACAATACATCCCGGCGAGGGAATCAATAATATAAACAATAACATCCCGGCAAGAGAGTCAGCTATAACCAATCTCGTTTCAACAGTTAACTTCATAAGATAAATCTCAACTTGAGCCAATACTCAACAATGGTCAATTACCAAGAAATTATCATAAGCCTTGTTCAACAGTGATAATCATCAATTTAAGCATGGACAGTACATAATAAAAGTCACAACAATCATGGTATAAGACTCACGGGCATGCTAGACACCAACGCATAGATAGTTGTCACCATACCTATACGTCGCACTCAACATCAACACGTATGAAATAAGACCATAACACCTATTCCCTCAAGCTAAGGTTAGACCAAACACTTACCTCAATTCCACAAACAAAATCTAGCCTCAATTACCACTTTACCTCTTGGTTCCAATTCCAATCCGCTTGTATCTAGTCATAATTTACTTAATAACATCAATAAATGCTAAATAAATCAATTCTAATGCATGAACATGGATTTCCCAATGTTCTCCCCAAAAAGTAAAAAATCGACCCCGGGCCTGCTTGGTCAAAACTCGAAGTTCGAACCAAAACCTGACTACCCATTCACCCACGAACTCAATTATGCAATTGGTTTTGAAATCCGACCTCAATTTGAGGTCCAAATCCCCAAATTTTGAAATTCCTAATTTCTACCCAAGAACACCCAATTACCCATGAAAAACCCTAGATTTTGAGATAAAATCATGTAAAAAGATGAAATATATTGAAGAAAAAGAGTTAAGATTCATTTACCTATGATTTGGGGAAGAACTTGCTCTAGAAAAATCGCCCTTAGAAGTTTAGGTTTTGAAATTTTGAAGAATGAAGTGAAAATCCCGTTTAAAATCTCACTTAGCAGGCTGCAGTTATCGCAATTGTCGACACCCCCTTTTTCTATGTGACCGTGGGGGTCAGAAATCGGGTATACAACATTGGGAAGACAACTCTATTCCCTTTCGAAAATTGGGTTTAGAAGTTGAAGAGTCGCCACCTAATGATTATAGTACATTAGGACACTTTAAGAAGGGTTTGAGATGAAGAGACCAGAGATTAGGGTAAGGGCTAGAAATTATCCTGAGGGGAAGGTGTTAGGCACCCCTCAGGATCCACAAGTGTGGTTCCCGGCCATGCTACAATTGTGACTTTACAAGTAAACAGTCAAGGCTCAAATAATGACTTGCATACAACATTGCAATTAGGTTGAAACTTATGAAAGTAAGTAGAAAGAGAGCAAGGATTTGAAAAGTTTAAACAACTCTAAAGGAAGCGAATAAAGAAAAGGGGTCCTAGGTTTGTGATTAATATGGATCACATCAATGCAATATCCAGCAATCACTCCTCAGAAGAGGGGTCGCACGTGATATTAGCGCACCGGTCATCATATCCATATTCTACCCTTCCCACCCCGTTAAGGTATTAAAGCGCGGATGGTGTCGTTACTTATTGCATGCTAGTACCCGTCCCAGTCCTATCAGTCCCGTAGGCATTTAGGACTACTAATCCTAAAGGGAAAGGGATTTGGGGCTTTTATGGTTTTAAAAGGATAAAATTCTAGAGCGACAAACAAAACACATAAAGCAGGTATGGGAAAACACATAACAGTTGAAAGGCTCAAATAAACCTCCTCAAGTTAGAAAAACATAGAGTTTAACATGTCTTACATGTACTGATTAGGTCTGAATTAAACTTAGAAAAAAATGCGTGAGACAGACTTGATTTATTACATACTTCAGATAAGAAATCCGAATCAGACCTGCCTACTGGTTGGAATTGTCAAAGACTGATGCACTTATGGCTTTTACCCTAAAGCTTGCCTAGGTGAAACCTATAGGCATGATATCTAATAATGCAAAGTATACTGATTTTAAGGAAAAGCTTTACTGATTTTAGGAAAAGGGGATCTATAGATTTTAAGACGGGTTTTAGATTCGAAACGAGGCTGATTCAATTAACTGATCCTATAGGCATGGTTTCTAAGTGTCATTGATCTTAAACAGTTGCAAGAATCTATAGACATGATATCTAGGCGTTACTGATTTTAAACGTTTATAGAAGTGCAGAAGTCCTATAGGCCTGGTTTCTAAAATACTGATTGTTATTTAAACCTATATACACGTTTGCCTAATGCTATATGCATATGCAGAATACAGAAAGTCCTATAGGCATGGTATCTATATGAGAATGCAGAAAATCTTATGGACATGGTATCTATGTGAGAATGCAGAGTTTCAATGATTTATAAAATGCAGAACTTTAAAACATAGTAATTCCTATGGGCATGATCTCTAGATGAGATGCAGAATTTTATAAATGATAACCCCTATAGGAATGATATATACCCCTTGCATGCATAAAAGTAAACCCCCCTTGCTTTTTTACTAAATCCCCATGAGTTTAATACAAATTATTACAAACCAGTGAATCAGACTGAAATTAAAAGTACATCAGAAACTAACAGCTGCATCCGAGGAACCTAATTCAGACTTAATGTCTAACAATTGGGGATGAACCACTTCCGAGATCAAGGTTTCCAAAGCCTTCTCTTATCTAGGGTGTCTCAGAGATCCAAGGAATTTCACAAATTCCAGGCAGTGCTTACACCCGAGATATTAATCAGAAAGAGTTATAGTGCAGTGTGGAAGAGCCAGCCCTCAGGTGTCCAAGTTCAGAGGGAGCTCAAGGATCCCAAAGCAAGGCTCACAAGAGGGGGGCGGAACTTAATGTTCTAAGAATGAGTGCAAGTGCAATAGAGGGGTTAGGGAGTGCCAAGGCAGGCTGGTGGTCATACCTAGTCATAAGGTAGATTGGCACACCCCTGACGAAGCCTGTTCAGCCAACAAATATGAGCACAGACATGTTGAAGGTCAGGCTATGGTCCAAACAATGATTAGGACATTGTTAGACCATAGTCTTAAACTCAGAATACATATAAAGGGGAAGGGGAATGGGAATTGGAAAGAATTTAGGACTCAGGGAGTCCATCCCCATACACATGAGCAACAATGTCAAGTGTTGTCATGCTTTCTGGACCATAACTCTACATACAAAGGGAATTGGGGGTGGGAATTTGGGTGAGCACAGAGAAAAGAAGTAAATAAACTTGCAGAAATTATAGCATCGAAACAGTAAGACAAACAAAGGAAAGGCTGAAGGATAAACATGTAGTGGAGAGGCAGAAACTAAACAAAGATAGACATACCAGTTGCAGAAAAAGTAAGCAAAGAGAAAAGCAGGATTTCTTTCAGCCAAACCACTAGAAAGCTTCAAGCTTGTGAGATCAGAGAATTCGAATGTTTAAGAAATTCTAAGTATATTTGAGAGAAGTAGTGACTTGTTCTGTTAGAACTTCTTTTTGAAAGAGAAAAAGGTACGTGTATTTATAGCTTTGAAAACGAGTAGAAAACAAGGCAACGAATAAGGTTTCAACACAAACATGGAAATAATCATAGTCAAAATCAATTAATATAGCTTTTTCCCTTTAATCAAGGGATTACTGCTCAACGGACACTAACATGATTAATATAAGGAAAGAAGATCAATTTGTAATCAGAATGATTGTTACCATAAAAGGAGCAGTAAAACCATATAGTAAGGGATTAAGTCTAAATACCGGAGTGTACTTATATTGGAAAGGATCTGGTAAGGCCAAACAAAGAGAGAGAACCAATTAACCCTTAACGGGCGAGTAAAAGAATTTTACAAGGAAAAGTTTTGAAAAATCAATCACGAGTTTGAAAATCAATCGCAGAAGGGACTCAGTATATAAACGAAGTACATTAGTAATAGACATGTGAGGCCAAGCTATGGCAAGAAGAAACAACATACAGTAATAACATGATAGTCACTTAGGTCAAACTTCATTAGCTTAGTAATAGAGAAAAGATCAGAAGCATGCAAAAGTTAGGTGAAAACCTTTCTGAAAACATAGTTGAGTTTGACAAATAGCAAGAGCTCAGAACAAAGGAATCACATAAAGAAGACAAGATGCCGCAGTAAAGGAACCAGACGGAGCGATTTCAAACAGGCGAGTTGCACAAACAAACTCAAGACCTCGAACAGACCCCAAAGAACTAGGGTTTTCGAAATCAGTAGAGTTTAGAGGCGATAAGCAAGTGAAACAAATAAACAGTCTCAGAATCTCAAGTAAAACCTCCAAAAGTTAGGGTTTTCAACACCAATCAAACTTAGAGATGATAAGCAAATGGATCGAACAAAACATTAACAAATAGACTCAGAAAACCTAGTTTGAAATCAAAAGGTTTTGAAAAGAAAATTTGGGGAAAATACTTAAAACATCACATATAGCACAAATCAAGCACAGATCCAAACAAATAAACGAAAAGAACCTCGAATAGGCTAGGGTTTCTGAGAACCCTAGAAACGAGTAAGGCTTGGAAGAAACAAGATCAGATCTGGAGTCGATAAGGTAAGAATCAGGCTTAGGAGGCTAAGACACACTGGACCAAGGCCGGAGATGGTTGAGAACCTCGAATCGACGAAGGTTTGAGCGAAGACCCTTGAAGTCTGGCCTCGAACCTTCAGGTATCAAGCATGTGAGAGTAGTAGGGGTTGAGTATAGGTCGTCCATGGTTAGAACAATAATGGATTCCGGTGGATTTGGGGTTGGAGGTGGCAGAGAGCGATTAGGGTTTCGAGAGAGCTCGAGAGCGTTTTAGAGATGAGAGGTTTCAAAGGCGGCGGACCAAACGAAATGAAAGGATTAGGGTGTAGTTGGGGGATTAAAAAAGGTAAGGGACAATGTTGGCCGTTGATCCAAATGATCAACAACCTGGATTGAAAGAAAGGTCGGGCGGGTTATTCAATTGGATCGGGGGCCGGGTTAAAAACGAAACTGGGTCAATTGAGGGCCAAAATTTAAATGTAAATAGGCTGTAATTGCAATGAAATGAGGCTAAATGTTAAATAGCCAGTTTTCCCTTTTATCTTATAAAAACTAGTAAAAAAGATTTTAAAAGCAAATTAAAAGTACTGAGCCAATTAATAATATATAAATATTAGTTTAAAAATATTGGGCCTAATTTAAAAAATCATAAAAGGCTGTTAATCGTAAAGTAGGCTAAAATTGCAATTATATGTAATTTAGCTTTTAACATACCAAATAATTTTGTAAAAAATATACAAAAAAAAATTTATCTTAACTATATTTTGGTATAAATATAGGAATGAAATAGATTATTCACAAAAAATGATGATTTTGGGAATAATTATGGGTTTTGCACTGCTAAAATAGGCAATAAATTGATTTTAAAAATCTTTAAAAATTAGGAAAAAATTACCAAAACTCTTGGGCATACTTATGTATGCACATATATGCTATTTTGGAAGTATTTTGGGTACAAAAATACTTAGGAAAAAATTGGGTATCAACAGCTGCCCCTCTTTACCCTAGGAGGATGAAAGAGTTGTCGGGTAAAGCTAAGATGACCAATTTTGACCGGAAGTGGCGATTTGAAAGGAGTTTTGACCGAGATCTGGTTTCTGAGCCGCCTACATATCCCTGGTCTTACAGGAATCAGGCCATATGTAGTTCAGGATCCATTGACGGAATATGCCGATGGAGATTTGAAACGGAAGGATGTGATGTTTTAGATTGAGAGAAGCTTTCTGAAAAACCGATAGACTGCGGGAACCGGAGCGAGATCGCTCCTGCTGAGATGGCCGTTGCCAGCTAGTGTACCTGAAAGTGAGCAATACGAGTGCATATTGTGCGTAAATTTAAACGTGATGCAAATTCCCATTGGACCATGAATGCTATCCTCGGACAATTAGGATGATGTCCTCGAACCATGATGTCCTGGGCCATGAAGCGTATGGTAAAGGATTCACCGGCTATGAAATGATGTTCTCGGGCTATGAGAATGATGCCTCCAAACTATGATGCCTTTGAATAATGATATGCAAAAGGTAAAATGGGGTCCTCAGGCCATGGCATGGCATTCTCGGGCTATGCAAATGGTACCTCCGAACAATGACGCCCTTGGACAATTTGGCGATCTTTCAGCCCATGAAATGCAGAAGGTGGCGATCTTTCAGCCGATGCAAGACGTAAATAAAGGTGGCGGTATTTCAGCCGATGCAAAATAAAACGGCGCTATTTCAGCCATGCAAGAGAGATGAAGTGGCGATATTTCAGCCATGCAGGATGGAGGTAGAGCTTAACCTCGGAAGGCAGAAAGGTAGCCTTATGCAAAATACAGATGGAGATAGAGCTTAGTCTCGAAAGGCAGATAAGTAGCCTTATGCAGAATGCAGATGGAGACAGAGCTTAGTCTCGAAAGGCAGATAAATAGCCTTATGCAGATGATGATGGAGGTAGAGCTTAACCTCGAAAGGCAGAAAAGTAGCCTTATGCAAAATGTAGATGGAGACAGAGCTTAGTCTCGAAAGGCAGATAAGGTAGCCTTATGCAATGCAAAAAATACAGAAGGAGGTAGAGCTTAACCTCGGAAGGCAGAAAAGTGGCCTTATGAAATGCAGAGAAATGCAGGATGGAGACAATGCTTAGTCTCGAAAGGAAGAAAGGTAGCCTTATACAATGCAGAGAAATGCAGGATGGAGACAATGCTTAGTCTCGAAAGGCAAAAAGGTAGCCTTATGCGATGCAGATGGAGGTAAAGCTTAACCTCGAAAGGCATAAAGGTAGCCTTATGCGATGCAGATGGAGGTAGAGCTTAACCTCGGAAGATAGAAAGGTAGCCTTATGCAATGTAAAGAAATGCGGATGGAGACAATGCTTAGTCTCGAAAGGCAGAAAGGTAGCCTTATGCGATGTAGATGGAGGTAGAGCTTAACCTCGGAAGACAGAAAGGTAGCCTTATGCGATGCAGATGGAGGTAGAGCTTAACCTCGGAAGGCAGAAAGGTAGCCTTATGCCGTGCAAGAATGTAAAAGCATGATTAGTAGTAAGATCTCTTAGCTGATAGCCGATTATGACAATATGACTGCTGGGGAGATTGTATACTGATAGCAATTGCGGACAAGTAATGATTCTGAGAAGTTGCATTCTTGAGAGTGCATAAATATACCTAATGATATTGCGAATTGATTGCATGCATCCAAAGAAAAATCGTGAGTTCTGTAAGGGGAAAGGTTAGTTCGTCTTCCCCGGGCCCTTGACGTTGTGTGTTATTGGGGTAGAGTTGCTAAACAATAGCAATTCGGATAATATCTATGCATGCTCTAGTAAATATATAATCAAAAATAGTTTTCTTTAGATGAACCAACAACTGCGATGTGGTTCAAGACATTGCAACCTCTTTTTCTCCGGAATTTTGAGGGTATTCAAAATTCTACCCCAGTTTACTAGGTTGGCGCTTCTGGCGATGCATGAACTAAAATTAACTTCGGAATTTTGAGGGTCCTCCTCAAAATTTTGCCCCAGTTCCAATAGCGGGGAAAAATGGAATTTTTATTAAATTATGACCAAACCCATAGGACTGCCTATGTATCCCCTCTTAAACGGGAATCAGGTCAGGCGTAGTTCAAATTACATCATTAAGGGAATCATAAGTGGTCACACATAATATCGTTTCACTGCATCTGAATTGATTGGCTTCGGCGAGGCTTCTCCATCCATCTCTGCAAGAATAAAGGCTCCTCCAGTTAGAACCCGGCGAACCATGTACGGACCCTGCCAATTGGGAGAGAACTTCCCCTTGGCTTCGTCTTGATGTGGGAATATTTTCTTCAAGACCAGCTGCCCCGGTGTAAACTTCCTTGGATTAACCCTTTTGTTGAAGGCTCTGGACATTCTGTTCTGATACAACTGACCATGGCAAACTGCATTCATCCTTTTCCCATCTATACGGGCTAACTGCTCGTAGCGACCTTTTACCCATTCTGTATCATCCAATTCTACTTCTTGTATGATCCTGTAGGAGGGAATTTCTACCTCGGCGGGGATGGCCGCCTCTGTACCATAAACCAGCATGTAGGGAGTTGCTCCGGTCGATGTGTGGACTGTAGTGCGGTATCCCAATAAGGCGAATAATAACTTCTCATGCCATTGTTTGTGCCTTTCGACCATCTTCCTTAGTATCTTCTTGATATTCTTGTTGGCTGCTTCCACAGCTCTGTTCATCTGAGGCCTGTAGGCTGTAGAGTTCTTGTGTTTGATCTTGAAAGTTTCACACATTGCTTTCATCAAGTCGCTATTGAGATTGGAACCATTATCGGTGATGATTGACTCCAGAACTCCGAACCGACAAACAATGCGGTCGCGGACGAAACCCGCCACAACCTTCTTAGTGACCGCCTTGTATGATGCTGCTTCAACCCATTTGGTAAAATAATCGATTGCCACTAAGATGAACCTATGCCCATTTGATGCGGCAGGCTCGATAGGTCCGATAACATCCATTCCCCAAGCGGCGAATGGCCATGGTGAGCTTGTTGCAGTAAGCTCGTTTGGAGGTGCCTTTATCATATCTGCGTGTATCTAACAGTGATGGCATTTGCGAACATACTGGATACAGTCTGTTTCCATAGTCATCCAAAAATACCCTGCTCGGAGTATCTTCTTTTCTAAGACAAAACCGTTCATGTGCGGCCCGCAGGTCCCTGCATGCACTTCGTCCAATAGCCTGGATGCTTCTTTTGCTTCGATACACCTTAGTAAACCCAAATCGGGAGTCCTCCTGTACAAGATTCTTCCACTATGAAAGAAGTTGCTGGATAACCTACGAAGTGTGCACTTCTGAGTAGAGTTGGAAAGTTCTGGATATTCCCCTGTTGTCAAGTACTCCTTGATGTCATGGAACCATGGTTTTCTATCCGCTTCTTCCTCAATGTGGGCACAATAAGCTGGCTGATCATGAATCTTTACTGGGATGGGATCAATGAAATTTTTATCTGGATGCTGGATCATGGACGATAAAGTAGCTAATGCATCAGCAAACTCGTTCTGGACTCTAGGGATGTGCTAAAATCCTGTCTTTGTGAACCTTTTCCTCAACTCCTGTATGTGATGCAAGTAGGGAAGTATCTTAGAGTTCTTGGTTGCCCACTCTCCTCGAACCTGATGTATGAGCAAGTCTGAATCCCCGATCACTAGCAATTCCTGAACGTTCATGTCAATGGCCATTTTGAGCCCCAAGATGCAAGCTTCATATTCAGCCATATTATTGGTGCAAGGGAACCTGAGCTTGGCAGATACCGAGTAGTGCTGGCTGGTTTCTGATACTAAGACTGCTCCTATGTCAACTCCTTTGAAATTTGCAGCTCCGTCGAAAAACAACCTCCAACCATCATAGGATTCTGCAATATCTTCTCCTATGAAAGATACATCTTAATCGGGAAAATACGTCTTTAGGGACTCGTATTCTCCGTCCACGGGATTCTCGGCGAGATGGTCCACCAAGGCTTGCTCTTTGATTGCTTTCTAGGTCACGTAAACAATGTCGAATTCACTTAGCAGGATCTGCCACTTGGCGAGCTTGCCAGTGGGCATGGGCTTCTGGAAGATATACTTCAGAGGGTCCATTCTGGATATGAGATAAGTAGTGTAAGCACAGAAGTAATGCCTTAACTTCTGCGCGACCCAAGTCAGAGCACAACAAGTGCGTTCTAAAAGAGAATACCGGGCCTCGTACGGTGTGAACTTCTTACTGAGATAGTAGATGGCTTGCTCCTTTCTCCCTGTTTCATCATGTTGTCCTAGAACACAACCGAATGCTCTATCCGATACCGCAAGGTAAAGCAATAGGGGTCTTCCAGGCTCAGGCGGAACCAAGACCGGCGGTGTTGACAGGTATTCCTTAATTCTGTCAAAAGCTTTCTGGCAATCATTAGTCCATTTGGTAGCCGCGTCCTTCTTCAACATTTTGAAGATATGTTCACAAATGACTGTGGATTGAGCTATGAACTGGCGGATATAGTTGAGTCTTCCCAGGAAACTCATCACGTCCTTCTTGTTCTTTGGTGGCGGCAATTCTTGGATAGCTTTGACCTTTGATGGATCCAATTCTATTCCTCGACGACTCACGATGAAACTCAATAATTTTCCAGCAGGGACCCCGAATGCACACTTGGCGGGATTTAGTTTCAGATTGTACCTCCTCAGCCTGTTGAAGAACTTTTTTAGGTCTTCCATGTGATCTCTGGCTTTCTTGGATTTGATGATGACATCATACATATATACCTCGATCTCCTTGTGTATCATGTCATGAAAGATGGTAGTCATGGCTCTCATGTAGGTGGCACCAGCGTTCTTCAAACCGAACGACATCATTTTGTAATAGTACATTCCCCATGGCGTAATGAAAGCCGTTTTCTCTGCATCTTCCTCATCCATCCATATCTGATGATACCCAGCGAAACAATCAACAAAAGACTGCAACTCATGCTTGGTGCAATTGTCGATAAGAATGTGTATGTTAGGTAAGGGGAAGTCATCTTTGGGACTGGCCCGATTAAGATCCCGGTAGTCAACACAAACTCTAACTTTCCCATCCTTTTTTGGCACTGGCACGATGTTGGCTAACCATGTCGGATACTCTACTACCCTGAGAACCTTGGCTTTGACTTGCTTGGTAACCTCTTCTTTGATTTTCAAACTCATGTCGGATTTGAATTTCATGAGCTTCTGCTTTACCGATGGGTATGTTGGATCTATCGGCAACTTGTGAGCTACAATGGATGTGCTGACACTAATCATATCATCATATGACCAGGCGAATATATCTTCATATTCCTTCAGGAACTCCGTGTACTCTTTCTTTTCTGATGGTGACAGGTGAACACTGATGAGCGTTTCTTTGACATTCCCTGTATCTCCCAGATTGACGACCTCAAATTCGGCCAAGTTAGACTTAGGCCTATTTTCAAAATTCTCAACTCCTCTAACGACCTCTTCTGGTATATCATCCTCTTTTGATTCCGTATCCGTTTGTTGCGTCGTCTCATTGCAAGTCACAATCGTTGGTTCATCGTCAAGGCAAGTAATAGTAATGCCCGAAGGTTTCCGGCCTTAGTGGTTCTGATCGACCAATTGCTGAGGCGCTCTCCTTGGTTCACAACTTGTATAGAAGGTCCTTCCTCCCCTTCCTCCTCGAAAATAACACAGCAGTCCATATCATCATTCTCCAGGAACAGATTCTTCACGGCTGCCAATGTTTCCTCTTCCTCCGACCCATATCTAATATCTGCCGGCTGGAAAGTCTGCTCTAGGTGAGGTATCGGATGCTCCATTGGGTAGTAGGGACCGCGCCATGGTGGTGACCAGTGATTGAACTCCTCCCAAGTGTACTCATACCCCAAACCAAATATAGTGCCATGTTTCTTCAGCTTGATAGGTTTGGCGATTCCCTGGAGGTTTTTGCCGAGTCCCTTTCCAGGTTCGTATCCACACCAATTCAGGATACTTTCAATCTTGTTATCCCACCATTTATCTTTGTCTACAACGTTGACTCTTTCAATGTAGTGGTATGTTTCTCCGCCTATTCTCCTTCTTCCTCCAATCATCGGGATGGTCTGGTGACTATATATGGGATTGCTACCATCGCCATGAATGATCACCTCTTGGTGATTCCATTCAAACTTCACAGCCTGATGTAGGGTTGATGCTACAGCTCCAACGGCATGGATCCATGGTTGTCCCAACAACAAATTGTAGGATGTTGGGACATCTATCACTTGAAAGTCAACATCGAACTAGGTTGGCCCTATTTGCAAGCATAGGCCGATTTCCCCGATAGTAGACCTTTGGGACCCATCGAAGGCTTTGACATTGATGGCCCCATCTTTGATCTCGTGTAGGCTCTTTCCCAATGTCCTAAGAGTTATCAACGGACAGATGTTGAGGCTGGAGCCTCCATCGATCAAGACTCTAGTGACGAAGTAATCCTCGCATTGCACGGTGATGTGTAGGGCCATGTTATGACTCAGTCCTTCCGGCGGCAACTCATTTTCATGGAAGGTGATTTTGTGGCTTTCCAGTATTTGTCCTATCATATTTTCCATTTCGCCCCCAGTTATGTTGCTGGGCACATAAGCTTCGCTCAATATCTTCATCAAGGCCTTTTGTGTGCATCAGAGCTCTGTAGAAGAGCTAGGATGGAGATCTGTGCTGGTGTTTTGTTCAACTACTCAACGACCGAATAATCCTTAGCTTGTATTTTCCTCCAAAGATCATCGGGACCAGTTTCAGTAGTTCGTCCTGAGGCTTGCTTACTGGACTCAGCTAGGTGCTCTGCAGTGTAAACCCTGCCTGTTCTGGTCATACCCTACGCAACAATTGCTTCTCCCATCTTGGTCTTTCCTTTCCTCCTTGCTTCAGCTATGTAATCCCATGGTATGGTATTTGAGTGGAATGGTGTTATGTCTGACATTGCTACAGGGATGGGTACCCTCGGTGGTAACACAGCAACTTCAAAGAGTACAGGTGCCTTTAGAGCCCCAAACTCAACCTCAATTGGCCCGGCCACCTTTGCAGAAGAAGATGCTTCAAATTCGAGAGGCATAGACATGTTTACTTCATCGCCCCTAGAGGGCTGGTTCTGCACAATAATCAGGTTAAGTGTGACTGCTGGTTTCTTTGGCTCATCATCATTAGCAATCAGTCCTATCAATCCCTCGGGGTCCCAGTCATCTTCGATCTCAATCATGTGAATGTCCCCACCTCTATGATCAGGCAGAGGGTTGTTGCGGACATTAGGAGCAGGCTCCTTTCCTACGATAACCTTACTGTCGATCAAAGTTTGAATCTTGTCTTTCAACGAGCGGCATTCGTCAATGGTGTGACCTTTCATGCCGGAGTGGTACGTACAGGTCTTATTAGGGTTGACCCATTGGGAAGGATTTTTGGGAGTTATGACAGGGATAGGGGAGACATAACCAGCAGCTTTAAGTTTCTCATACAACTGGTCAATTGGCTCAGCGATGGCTGTATATTGTCTGGGAGGTCTGCGGTCAAAATTTGGTCTGGGTCTAGGGAAATTTTGGCGAGTGGGAGGTGATTGGTAGTGAGAGGGTTGGGCATTATAAGCTTGGTAAACAGGTGCAGGTTGAGAGTATCTGGGTGAAGTGGGTTGATATGTGGGAGGTGGAGATGATTGGTAAACGGGTGGTGGATTTTGGTAAGAGGGTATGGGTGCTTGGTTATTCGGGATAGGTTGATATGTAAGTGGAGGTGACGGGTAAGTGTGGTATTTTAGTGGTGATTTGGCTCCCTGTGTGACCATCACGGCATTGACATCCTTCTTCTTGGACATGCCACCAGACTGTAAAGCCTTGTTGGTTGCATGTAAAGCTTCAAGATTAGTAACCATACCATTCTTAATGCCTTCCTCAATTCTTTCTCCCAGCTTGATAATATTGGAGAATTTCTGGCCCTCGATCAACATCAACCTCTCATAATATTGTGGGTCCTGAGCCCAGACAAAGAATCTGTTCATTTATTCCTCTTCTAAGGCCGGCCTGACCTTAACAGCCTCTAATCTCCAACGAGTAGCATACTCGCGGAATGTCTCGGTAGGCTTCTTCTTCAGATTCTGGATGTAGAATACATCCGGTGCATTCTCTATATTGAATCAGAACCTATCTATGAAATCCGATGCCATACCTACCCAGCTTGTTCATTTTTTGGGATCCTGACTGATGTACCAGGATAAAGCATCCCCCTTCAGGCTTCTCATGAAGAGTTTCATACGGATTTTCTCATTCCTTCCGACTCAGACCAGCTTATCACAATATGTCCTCAAATGGACTCTGGGATCTCCTGTGCCATCGAATATTTCGAACTTGGGAGGTTTGTATCCCTCCGGAAGTTCAACATCTGGCTGAATGCAGAGGCCTCATAATTCAGCCCCTCTATGCCTTTGTTTCCTTCCATGCCCTGGACTCGGCTGGTCAATTTCTTGAGTTTTGCTGCCAAGTTTCTGATAAGAGAGTCCGTGTCATCAGACTCAGGTGCACTTGAGATTGGTTGAGTGTAGTGGGGTATGATATCTACGTAGATGGGAGTGTTGTGGGGGTGGTCGTTTGTGGTATTCAGTGGTTCAGGAATGGGTAATAGAGTGTGGTATGTGTTGCAATGTTGAATATGAGTGGGTTGCATCTGTGGTTATGGGGTGTTCTGTGGAGGTGCGGGATTTTGAGCATTTGAAAAGTTGACATCAGGAGCGGTGAGAGTGAATGATAAATTTGCCAAGTTCCGAACTTGATCCAGTTCTTCTTGGAACTTCAACAGTTTCTGCTCAAGTTGGGCAACAGTTTCCTTAGCAACCGGGGTACCCTGAGGAATCTCAATTCTTTCAATTTCCTTTCTGGCGCTTGAATCTCCCATTCTACCTTTGTTCTTGTTCCGGATAAGACTCGGAGGAGGAGGAGGTGGAGGGCCCTTGGATCTCGTACTGTATGATGATGGTGCCAGAATGCACGAACTAACCTTTGGGGAGGGGAATAAAAATAAAGAAAAACAAAAAAAAGGTAACAAGTTAGTGCGGGTTATGAGAAGAAAATGTTGCAATATTTAAAGACATTGTGCAAGAATATAAATCGTGTCCTAATTTGGGTGCCTCGTTGTGCCCGAGGTAGGCCTAGCGACAAGTTAATTTGGAGAACTTATAATGCTAAATGCCTCATCTTATTGATAAAAATAAGACGAATTCACAACGATGCTAAGAAAATAAAATGTCACTAATGGCCATTGGCCTTATTACATCATTAAAAGCGAAATAAAAGACTCCTAACTACTTGGTCCCAGAAGGACCTTCTTCAGGTTGAATGTTCTCGTTGATCAAGTCCTCCAGCTCGCGTAGATTTTCCAGTAAAAATGCTATCGCCAGACGTTCTCCTTTGCCTTCCTCAGCATTTTGACAGTCGATGACTCTTTTCCTCACTTTCCCTTCCAATTCCAGCAAGTCTGTACTCCAGGTATTCTAGCTTCTCACTAGCCTTGGTGACTCTCTCTTTCCATTCGTTGATTTGGTTGCTCGATGGGAGATTTCTCCACCAAGTCTGCAAGAGTGAAGGTATGTTTACCATACCAAAGTCAGGAACTTTGTCATTCATTTTCTACAAAACAAAAGGGTTAAGACCTCACCCCCACCGGACTCAACTATTTAATACCAATAATCAACATAAAAAGCATTTAGTTCTCCAAATAAATGCACAGAACATGTAGGTGTCCATTTGGGTTTCAGGGAAACCCGATGGACTTTGGACAAGGCTATCTTAATGAGTCATTATGCGGACAACATAACTGACTCGGCTAGGTTTGACCATGATGCATGTACAATTGAATAGAGTAAGGTTTCTATTGGGGTATTGGACAGGTACCCTTGAGCGGACAACTCAAGAGGGAAAGTCACAGAACTGTTGACTGCACCGCTGATCGACTGGTTTTGCCACAAATATGCCTTTGCCGAATTTAAAGGGTGATAATATTTGAAGAGCGCAACCACTCATTATAAGCGTTGCTATGGTATTTGTTTGGCACGAGTGGAATATGATGTTAAATATGCAGTTTACAAGAATGAAACAAATTGACATGTATTTCCACATTCATAAGATAAATGATTACAATAATTGCAGTAATTACAACAGTATTGAAATAAAGCAGTAAAGGAAAGCAATTAAAAGAAAGAAAAGACATGAAGAGCCAAGTCAGTTTCATAGTGAAAGAATAAAAGACAGTAAATAAAACAATTAATGAGATAGTAAAGTCACAAGCAACATGTAATGGTAAAAGCCTAAAGAACATCCCCAGCAGAGTCGCCATGCTGTCGACGCACCCTTTTTCTATGTGACCGTGGGGTCAGAAATCGGGTATACAACATTGGGAGGACAACTCTATTCCCTTTCGAGAATTGGGTTTAGAAGTTGAAGAGTCGCCACCTAATGATTATAGTGCATTAGGACACTTTAAGAAGGGTTTGAGATGAAGAGACCAGAGATTAGGGTAAGGGCTAGAAATTATCCCGAGGGGAAGGTGTTAGGCACCCCTCAAGATCCACTAGTGTGGTTCCCGGCCATGCTACAATTGTGACTTTACAAGTAAACAGTCAAGGCTCAAATAAGGACTTGCATACAACATTGCAATTAGGTTGAAACTTATGAAAGTAAGTAGAAAGAGAGCAAGGATTTGAAAAGTTTAAACAACTCTAAAGGAAGCGAATAAAGAAAAGGGGTCCTAGGTTTGTGATTAATATGGATCACATCAATGCAATATCCAACAATCACTCCTCATAAGAGGGGTCACACGTGATATTAACGCACCGGTCATCATATCCATATTCTATCCTTCCCACCCCGTTAAGGTATTAAAGCGCGGATGGTGTCGTTACTTATTGCATGCTAGTACCCGTCCCAGTCCTATCAGTCCCGTAGGCATTTAGGACTACTAATCCTAAAGGGAAAGGGATTTGGGGCTTTTATGGTTTTAAAAGGATAAAATTCTAGAGCGGCAAACAAAACACATAAAGCAGGTAATGGAAAACATATAACAGTTGAAAGGCTCAAATAAACCTCCTCAAGTCAGAAAAGCATAGAGTTTAGCATGTATTACATGTATTGATTAGGTCTGAGTTAAACTTAGAAAAAAATGCGTGAGGCAGACTTGATTTATTACATACTTCAGATAAGAAATCCGAATCAGACCTGCCTGCTGGTTGGAATTGTCAAAGACTGATGCACTTATGGCTTTTACCCTAAAGCTTGCCTAGGTGAAACCTATAGGCATGATATCTAATAATGCAAAGTATACTGATTTTAAGGAAAAGCTTTACTGATTTTAGGAAAAGGGGATCTGTAGATTTTAAGACGGGTTTTAGATTCGAAACGAGGCTGATTCAATTAACTGATCCTATAGGCATGGTTTCTAAGTGTCATTGATCTTAAACAGTTGCAAGAATCTATAGACATGATATCTAGGCGTTACTGATTTTAAACGTTTATAGAAGTGCAGAAGTCCTATAGTCCTGGTGTCTAAAATACTGATTGTTATTTAAACCTATATACACGTTTGCCTAATGATAGATACATATGCAGAATACAGAAAGTCCTATAGGCATGGTGTCTATATGAGAATGCAGAAAATCTTATGGACATGGTATCTATGTGAGAATGCAGAGTTTCAATGATTTATAAAATGCAGAACTTTAAAACATAGTAATTCCTATGGGCATGATCTCTAGATGAGATGCAGAATTTTATAAATGATAACCCCTATAGGAATGATATATACCCCTTGCATGCATAAAAGTAAACCCCCCTTGCTTTTTTACTAAATCCCCATGAGTTTAATACAAATTATTACAAACCAGTGAATCAGACTGAAATTAAAAGTACATCAGAAACTAACAGCTGCATCCGAGGAACCTAATTCAGACTTAATGTCTAACAATTGGGGATGAACCACTTCCGAGATCAAGGTTTCCAAAGCCTTCTCTTATCTAGGGTGTCTCAGAGATCCAAGGAATTTCACAAATTCCAGGCAGTGCTTACACCCGAGATATTAATCAGAAAGAGTTATAGTGCAGTGTGGAAGAGCCAGCCCTCAGGTGTCCAAGTTCAGAGGGAGCTCAAGGATCCCAAAGCAAGGCTCACAAGAGGGGGGCGGAACTTAATGTTCTAAGAATGAGTGCAAGTGCAATAGAGGGGTTAGGGAGTGCCAAGGCAGGCTGGTGGTCATACCTAGTCATAAGGTAGATTGGCACACCCCTGACGAAGCCTGTTCAGCCAACAAATATGAGCACAGACATGTTGAAGGTCAGGCTATGGTCCAAACAATGATTAGGACATTGTTAGACCATAGTCTTAAACTCAGAATACATATAAAGGGGAAGGGGAATGGGAATTGGAAAGAATTTAGGACTCAGGGAGTCCATCCCCATACACATGAGCAACAATGTCAAGTGTTGTCATGCTTTCTGGACCATAACTCAACATACAAAGGGAATTGGGGGTGGGAATTCGGGTGAGCACAGAGAAAAGAAGTAAATAAACTTGCAGAAATTACATCATCGAAACAGTAAGACAAACAGAGGAAAGGCTGAAGGATAAACATGTAGTGGAGAGGCAGAAACTAAACAAAGATAGACATACCAGTTGCAGAAAAAGTAAGCAAAGAGAAAAGCAGGATTTCTTTCAGCCAAACCACTATAAAGCTTCAAGCTTGTGAGATCAGAGAATTCGAATGTTTAAGAAATTCTAAGTATATTTGAGAGAAGTAGTGACTTGTTCTGTTAGAACTTCTTTTTGAAAGAGAAAAAGGTACGAGTATTTATAGCTTTGAAAACGAGTAGAAAACAAGGCAACGAATAAGGTTTCAACACAAACATGGAAATAATCATAGTCAAAATCAATTAATACTGCTTTTTCCCTTTAATCAAGGGATTACTGCTCAACGGACACTAACATGATTAATATAAGGAAAGAAGATCAATTTGTAATCAGAATGATTGTTACCATAAAAGGAGCAGTAAAACCATATAATAAGGGATTAAGTCTAAATACAGGAGTGTACTTATTTTGGAAAGGATCTGGTAAGGCCAAACAAAGAGAGAGAAGCAATTAACCCTTAACGGGCGAGTAAAAATCAGAATTTCACAAGGAAAAGTTTTGAAAAATCAATCACGAGTTTGAAAATCAATCGCAGAAGGGACTCAGTATATAAACGAAGTACATTAGTAATAGACATGTGAGGCCAAGCTATGGCAAGAAGAAACAACATACAGTAATAGCATGATAGTCACTTAGGTCAAACTTCATTAGCTTAGTAATAGAGAAAATATCAGAAGCATGCAAAAGTTAGGTGAAAATCTTTCTGAAAACATAGTTGAGTTTGACAAATAGCAAGAGCTTAGAACAAAGGAATCACATAAAGAAGACGAGATGCTGCAGTAAAGGAACCAGACAGAGCGATTTCAAACAGGCGAGTTGCACAAACAAACTCAAGACCTCGAACAGACCCCAAAGAACTAGGGTTTTCGAAATCAGTAGAGTTTAGAGGCGATAAGCAAGTGAAACAAATAAACAGTCTCAGAATCTCAAGTAAAACCTCCAAAAATTAGGGTTTTCAACACCAATCAAACTTAGAGATGATAAGTAGATAAATCGAACAAAACATTAACAAACAGACTCAGAAAACCTAGTTTGAAATCATAAGGTTTTGAAAAGGAATTTGGGGAAAATGCTTAAAACATTACATATAGCACAGATCAAGCACAGATCCAAACAAATAAATGAAAAGAACCTCGAATAGGCTAGGGTTTCTGAGAACCCTAGAAACGAGTAAGGCTTGGAAGAAACAAGATCACATTTGGAGCCGATAAGGTAAGAATCAGGATTAGGAGGCTAAGACACACTGGACTAAGGCCGGAGATGGTTGAGAACCTTGAATCGATGAAGGTCTGAGCAAAGACCCTTGAAGTCTGGCCTCGAACCTTCAGGTATCAAACATGTGAGAGTAGTAGGGGTTGAGTATAGGTCGTCCATGGTTAGAACAACCATGGATTCCGGTGGATTTGGGGTTGGAGGTGGCAGAGAGCGATTAGGGTTTCGAGAGAGCTCGAGAGCGTTTTAGAGACGAGAGGTTTCAAAGGCGGCGGACCAAACGAAATGAAAGGATTAGGGTGTAGTTGGAGGATTAAAAAAGGTAAGGGACAATCCTGGCCATTGATCCAAATGATCAACGACCTGGCTTGAAAGAAAGGTCGGGCGGGTTTTTCAATTGGGTCGGCGGCCGGGTTAAAAACGAAACTGGGTCAATTGAGGGCCAAAATTTAAATGTAAATAGGCTGTAATTGCAATGAAATGAGGCTAAATGTTAAATAGTCAGTTTTCCCTTTTATTTTATAAAAACTAGTAAAAAAGATTTTAAAAGCAAATTAAAAGTACTGAGCCAATTAAAAATATATAAATATTAGTTTAAAAATGTTGGGCCTAATTTTACAATCATAAAAGGCTATTAATCGTAAAGTAGGCTAAAATTCCAATTATATGCAATTTAGCTTTTAACATACCAAATAATTTTGTAAAAAATATACAAAAAAAATTATCTTAACTATATTTTGGTCTAAATATAGGAATGAAATAGATTATTCACCAAAATTGATGATTTTGGGAATAATTATGGGTTTTGCACTGCTAAAATAGACAATAAATTGATTTTAAAAATCTTTAAAAATTAGGGAAAAAATATCAAAACTCTTGGGCATACTTATATATGCACATATATGCTATTGTGAAAGTATTTTGGGTACAAAAATACCTAGGAAAAAATTGGGTATCCACAGCAATTGCGATCAGGGGTTCGCAATTGCGAACCCTTTGAATTTCTGCTACCTCCGCATTTGCGACCTCTGGGGCCTTCGCAATTCTGGCCAAGGTTTCACATTTGCGAGGTTGGCCTTCCCAATCCTTCTTCGCATTTGCGACATCATTGTCGCATTTCCCAGGCCAACAGACTTCGCATTTGCGAAGCCTGATCTCGCAAATCAGAGTCCTATGCAAAACACCAGATGCACAACTGAGTTTTCCTAAGTTCTAATCACTCTGTGGCCTATCTAAAACTCACCCGAGCCCTCGGGGATCCAAACCAAACATGCACGCAAGTCTAAAAATATCATACGGACCTGATCGTGCTATCAAATCATCAAAATAACATCAACAACTACGAATTTAACCTCAAATTCATGAAATTCATAAGATAGTTCAAAATTTCTATTTTCTCAACCTCGGGTCCGATTTATATCAAATAACCTCCGATTCTTACCTAATTTCACATGTTCGACTTAAATATTATTTTGAACCTATACCGGTCTCTGAAACCAAAATACGGGCCCGATACCATCAAGATCACGTACCATTTCATTTTCAAAAGTCCTTATATTTTTCAGCAAACAATTTTCTTTAAAAATTCTTTTCTCGGGTTAGGAACCTCGAAATTCGATTTCGGGCATACATACAAGTCCCATATTTTACTACGGACCCTACGGGACCATCACATTACGGGTCCGGGTCCGTTTACCAAAAATATTAACCGAAGTCAACTTTAACCAATTTTAAAGGCCAAATTCAATATTTTTCTTAAATTTCACATAAAAGCTTTCCGGAAACGCGCCCGTACTGCGCATGCAAATCGAGGAGAAAAAAATGAGGTTTTCAAGACCTCAGAACCCGGATTCGGATTCTAAAATACAAGATGACCCTTTGGGTCATCACATAATCTAACCATAATAAGCACACAAATCTAATAATACATGGCTTAATTATCTATGCACTACCATATTTATTTTCTTTTTAAAATTTGACACTGATAATATTTCACTTCAATAAAACTTAATGATAAAAATTAAGATCAAAATACCATAGGAATGTAATTACGTTTAATATAATTTTTAGCGTTATTGTTCATCTATTACGATTAATTTTTCTTTCGATCTTCTTATTCTATAGAAACTATGATGGATATAATATACTTTTAAGCCTATGTTTATCCCCAAAATTTATTTTTCACCACAGAAAATAAAGTATCCTCCTAAATATGTCTGAAAATAATTGCATGTGCACTTGTGTACTCCTATGACAATAAATAAAACATATAGCCAAGTAATTTTAAATGTTGGATATATTTGATCCAAAATATTTTATTACATCAATATTATATATTGTATTTTTAAGAAGAATATCAATATCGACAACAAGAGTTCTAATCATAACAAAAGCAGCAAGTATCATAAGGGAACAAACACAAATACTATCATATATAAAGAAGTATTAGGTAAGATACAATTACATTTTTTATTTATATATTATAAGTACATATATCAATCGTACGTTCAGGTGATGATATTTAATTATTTTAAATTTAAGTATTAAATATGTGTAATAACATTAAAAAGCATCAACGGTTGCGTTCATATAGATAAATATTTTAAGTAAATTTAATTTTTGATTCCTTAATTTAAATAAATAATTGATTGAGAATCTACGAGAAAAGTATAAATGTCAATTTCTATAAGATAATTGACTAAATATCAACGTGCAAAGCATGTTCATAGAAACTAGTACTATATTATAAGCATTAGGTGAAGTCAGTTTACTAAAATATCCTTTAAAAACTGAATTACCAAATAGCCCTCTTCCTCAATTAAACTTATGTTGTGAAAATCAATAATTCACAATATTTAATTCATAAAAGAAAAAAATCTAACGGGTTGTCATACGTTCAGTCGTTATTGTACACATTTTAAAGACCCTGCAAATTTCAATTAATTCGTTGTATTTTTATGTTGGATTGAAGAAAACTTTTTAGAAAATTGTAGATGTACTCCGTGCAATATCATTTAAAAAGCAAACTTATTTAGATCGTGGAATAGACATATACTTCAATCTCATGCTTCAGCAAGTTCATCTCTCCTTTTGGGTCCTAACGAACATAGTATAAATTCATCATATCGTATCATATATATCATAACGAATACACACACACACACATATATATATATATATATATATATATATATATATATATATCTGTTTACCGTGAAAATGGTAACAACAATTAAATTTGTAAATGAAATTCTAAAAATACATGATCTATTTTTATGCTAGTTGTTAGAGCAGTTGATGCTAAGAGTATGGAGTTTAATGAAGAGATACAAGATAAAACGGGGCAGTAATCAAACCCAGGGGCTTGCCGCCCGAGCCTCGGGTTGGTCGATGAAGAAGCCTCGGGGCCGATATCTAGCTCGATCTCGAGCTATCGGGGGAAGTCGGGAATGGGATAACAGTTAAGATATGATTAAACAAGGCTCTTTATGGCCGATATCAAGCAATAAATGAAGAACGAGTATGAAACTAATAACGGTAAGAGTAGCCTCGAGCTAGTTAGGACGAGCAAGTTGGAGAGAAGAAAGAGAGAGAGATATTATTGATCTTGTGGAGGAATAGTTGGAGCAACATCAGCCCTTTACAAAGTGGCATGGATTCCCTTTATATAGGAGAGGGAATACAATATAGTAGAGAGTGCATTAAATGTAAAGATACGGAGATTGGACGGCTAGGCACGATGCTAGACCCTGCTGATGCTGGCTGCTTGCCTCGGAAATTCCCTACCCTCGGAACCTTTGTTGGGTCGCGGGCGAACCTCGGGGGAGGGGCTCGGTTGTAGTCCTGCAGCCTCGAGATACTGATATGACTCCCCGAATGCACCTTAGTGGCGAGAAATAGACTCCTCCAATTTCACTGTATACAGATAGTCTTCGCGTTTCCTAGAATGAAGTAATAGGAAATGATTTTGAACCATGGTATCGAGGTCATCATTGCCGTGATGTCAATCGTTTAAGAGCATTAAATGCCATGTTCCAGAGAACTGTGCAAGGGCCACCGTCAGATGCAGTAATCAAGAAACCCATGAACTGCCATTGGCTCGTCCCTTCCGCTTCCCCATCGGTTCCTATAAATGCATCGGTTGCTTGACACTTTCCACTTTCACCCCACTTCCAAGCTCACGTGTCAGAATTTTAGTATTTGACACCCCTTCATCTTTTCATAGAAGAATTTTTACCATTGACATGGCTAAGACCTCTAGGACGATTCCCCGATGGAACGACGCTGCATTATCATCCCGATCGCCTAAGGAAGAAACCAGAGCGATTCCCTCCTTGGAACAATATACCCCACCTGATCTCGACGTGTCAGAGGATTTTAATGTCGATGCCACTTTATCTACACTGGGCCGATGCGAGCATGTGTCCCGATACGTTAGCATCATGACCGATATTAGCAAGGTGAGGAAGGACTGCCGATGGAGCGAGGCAGTGGAGGTGGAGATTCCCCGTCCCGACGATAATATAACTGACTTTAAGGATGGCTTCCTTCATGTGTACACCTACCCATTCACCCTGGGACCTGATTAATCTGTCGAGGCCACTCCCCTGGAGATAGACCCAGTTATCCTTGATTTCTGCAACCGATATCAAGTGACGCTTGGTCAGATCTACCCTTCTATTTGGAGGATAGTGTTGATGCTTCGTTATTTCACCGAAGGGGTTGAGGGTGAGATTTTTACCCTCAATTATCTGATCAGGATGTACAGCCCTCTATTGTATCGAGGTTTAATCAGGCTCCGCCATCGGTCCAAAAAATCTTTTTTCACGAGCATAGACGAGGGAAAGGATCGATGATGGATGAACAGGTTTATCCGAGTAAGGACCTCTGATATCATCCCGGCCTAGAGGATGCCCTTTCCGAAGAGGTGGAATACCCGACGTAAGCAATTTTCCCCTTAGACGCTTTTCAACTATTCTTCCTTTTGAAATAATAATCTCTTTGTGCCGCCGCTTGGCACTCAGAGGTGGTCCCAGATTTGTCGGGATGGATCGGGCGGTTGAACGAGAAGTTCCTATATTGCTTTCGGTATTGGACCGGCGTGGCTAAGAAGCGTTGGGTGGCTAAGAATCATGGTGAGGTTCCTTTACCGCCCATGCTTTGTATTTTGTGTTTCTTTCTGAGCCCTTAGCGAAAGCGTATTGCTGTTACTGCGCTGGTGCAGGTCTTGGCGAGAATATGCAGATGACGCCACCCCCTGGTGGTGAAGCAGGGGCCTTGGATCCCGACACGAGCAAGAAAAGGAAAAGTAGGGCAGCTGTTGTCCATCCTGTGGCAAAGAAAACTAGGTCACTCGAGCATCGAGCCACTGTTCGGACTGCCGTTTCAACCTCAGAGTCGAATCCTGATACCAAAAGAGAGGATGATGATGGAAGCCCGCTAAAGAGGAGAACGAGGTCGAGTGCGAGAGACTTGCAGGCGCCTCAGTTGGAGGCTGCTGTGTCCAAAATGGCTGGCTCCGGTCGGGCTCGTGGGCCGAGGGTCCTTGAAGAGGATGTTGATGTAGCTTCGAATCGTGCAGCCGGATTTGATGCAGCTTTCTCCAAGGGGACCGCTGGCTTTGATCCTGAGGGGTCGGGGTTCAGAGCCTTCCAGGAACGTGGGTTGCTACTTGGAGAAATTGGCGACCTGAACGACTTTATTTCGAGCTTTCAGGTCTCGTCAGGGGAACTGCGGGATGCCCACCGGATGATCGGCGCCACAGCGGGGACTCCTCTCAAAGGGAGAGACTTTATTGCCAACAACTTTGATGGTGTTATTGATAGAGCTGATCTTGATATTCCTGATGCCGTCAAAGCGGCGGAGAAGTTCATGCAGCAGGTGATAGACATTTCTCGTGCATTTCTTTTGTCCTCAAGCATCATTCTTCGTCTTTCTAACTTTTCCGCTATGTCGCAATGTAAGGAGATGTACGATCATGCCATCCTCCGGCACCACGGGGAGATTTCTTATCATGAAAAAGAGCGTAAGAAAGTTACTTTGAAGCTACAGGGTTCAGAGGCTTGCTCTGCCCGGGGAGATAAAGAGCTCGGAGAACTTTGGGCCACCTTGGAAATGGTGCTCCGGGAGAACGCCAATCATTCTATTCAGGTACTTTGCCTTGCTCGTGCTCGACTTTTTATCCCGTATTCACATATATTCATTGGCTTACCCCTCTCACATAGGTCGAGCATAGTGGCTCGCAGATTAATCAATTGAATGCGAAGATCTCCGGGCTGAGGGAGCAAAATGAAATAGCGACCGGGGAGTTGGCGACATCCCGGGATCTTCTCAAGGATGCTCGCAGGGAGATTGTTGCTTTGGCCTCGGCTAAGTCCGAGGTCGAACAAGATGCTGTTACTTATCATAAGGACGCGGCCATAACACATCTAATAGCTCATGACATATCCATAGAAGCTGAGCAGAAACTAATCCGAGCTATTGAGCATGCTAAGGCGGAGGCGAGGAGAGAGACCCTGGAGGAACTTGGGGCTAGAGGTATCAACCTGTCAACTGATCTTAAGGAAGTCCGTGCAGTGGAGGAAAAACTGGCACTTTTGATTTCCCCCGATAAAGGCGAAGATAATAGTGACGAGGAGTAGTCTTCGAGTCATTTTTGTATACCTTCCCTTTCCCTATGTATGCGGCCCCTTGGGGAATGAACAATGTAAAGATGTTTTTCTTTTTGACAATGTAGAAAAGGAGTTTTCATTCTGTCAGGCCTTCTCCTTGCCCCTTTGCTTTTTTGCTTTTGCCTCTCGGCGTTAGCCCTTCGGGGCCTGCTCTCAGATCAACTGGGGCCCTAAAACTGGCCATGTCCCAGGGTTAAATCGACAGCTCCTCTCGAACCGATATTTGTGACATGGGGGGTCTCCCCGAGGTCCCGCAGTTTTTTGAGTCACATGGGAGCTGGAGGGATTCCGCTAGTATGCTCCCCTAGGAGAGGGTGACATTAACGCGACCGGAATTAATTAGCCCTCTTGGGTAAGCAGGCAGTTGTTGCTTTTACCTTATATATTTGTTCATCTGTCTCTTAAGTGGTGAATTTGCTGTTCTTGATAAGGCTATCTCTTCTGCAGAGCTTGGTGCTTTGTGCTAGTCCTTCCGCTTCCCTATTTCAGAAATATTTTGCTCAGATCCTCACTTTTTCACCTCTAATCTGCCGTAGCCATGGCCGCTGCTTCGACGACTGATCATCGGGTGGAGGGGAGTCTCTCCTGCGTTCCACATTCGGTCGGTGCCAGCGGCTCGCCTCCGATGTCAGGAGAGTGAGGCTCGGGGTGCCATGCATCGGGGAGGGCTATCACACCGAGGAAACCTCCCAATGTTCCGGGCCATCGAGAGCATATGTCGAGGATCATTTCATCAGTGAGGGAGGAAAACCTCGAGATAATCAGAATAGATTGCGGATGGGGGGAAGGCGCGATTCTGCAAGTACCTTCCCCCGAGGAGAGTGTCATGACATATGTTTAGGGATTTTTGAGCGTATACACTCATGTTTTCGCACCGGGTTCCCCGGACCAGGTCGTGCTTGATTTCTGTCGAAGATATCAAGTATCGTTGGCACATGTTCATCCTTCTCTTTGGCAAATAGTACAGGCGATGAGATATTTTGCTGACAAGGTCGGGATAGAATTTACCCTCAGCCACCTCGTGAGGTTGTATCGGCCATTGTGCTACCGGGGCCTAATTGCTCTTCAGCGTCGATCCACCCGAGCTACTGTAATTGGCAGCAAGGAAGATGAGGACCATGGATGGATGAATCGGTTCGTTCGGATCCGAACGACCAATGTTATCCTTGGAGAATTTTTTCCGTTTCCTAAGAAATGGAACTTCACACGTAAGTGCTTCATATGAACTGTCTTCGTTTTAACCTGAGGTTGGCTCCGTAACGATATCTTTCTTTTCTTTATTTGTAGCAACTCATTGGTTGCCCGGCGAGGTCCCTAATTTAGCCGAGTGGTCCCGTAAGCTGGCAGGTTGCTCGATTTATGATAGGCGCCGATGGAGAGATCTGTCAAAAGGGACATGGGAGGCGAAGCACCATGGTAGGTGACCGGTACTCTGCCTCCTAAGAAATGGCGTCTTTCTTGCCGGCTTATTTGATTTATCTGTCGCAGGTACCGGGAGTCCTTTCGAGGTGAGGCCGTGTCCCCCGGGGGAGAAAGAGAGGTTGTTGGCCTCGGGATCAAGGAGTGCCGATAAAAGGAAAGATGTTCCGGGGTGCGAAAAGGCTTGTAGTGAGGCGACTTCTTCGCGGTGGTTAAGGAGAAGTGATTCGGTCAATCGACACCCTTCTGGGAGTGACACGCCATCAGATGTTGCTTCGGCCTTCGGCGAGGCTCAACATTTTGGCCTTATGGTAAGTTTTGACTACTGTAAGAATGTTCCGACCCTATGCTCTTATTATTTTTCTTTATCTATCTTTCTTTCATAGGCCTTCGACAGGCTTAAAGCCAAGCCGCTTCGTTGCGAGGGCCTGTTGCAGGAGGCTCTAGATAGGGAGAAATCCCTCAAGCTTCTTTATGCGGCAAAGGAAAGCGAGCTCGTCTCCTTACCGCGTGAGGTGGACCGGAGCCAGGTACGGGAGGTCCTCCTGGAGAAATAGGTACCCTACATTTCATGCTGGCTTGCACTCTCTTTCTATCTTGGCGTCTTGATGTTTTGCTATTTCAGTTGAAGGACAAGGCAGATGAGCTGGGACAACTCTGGGGTGAGGTTGGCCGAGTCAAATGGGAATTCACCAAACTGCAGGCGCATGCGAGTGCCCATTTTGTGGCAAAAGAGAGGGCTCTGGCCGGGGCTTATGCTCTTAAGGCGCAAATCCAGACCGTTCATGTGAACGATTCTGCTCGGATGAAGATGATCGCGAGGCTTTCATCCAAGCTTTTAAGGGCGAAAACCGAGGTGGTGAATGTATGGGCCGAGGTTGTAATGAGCAATACTAGGGCGGGACAGAAAGTGGCAGCCTATTCAAGGAGCGCTGCCATTGCTAAAGCTGAGCTGAAGAGGGTCCTCGATCGTGTAAGCAATAGCAAGGAATATGTGAGGTGCAGATCTTAGAGGGAAATCCTCAAGGAGATTCATACCAGGGGCTTCGATCTCTCGGGGGAGATTGCGCAAGCCAAAGTAGAGGAGTATCATGCCAAGTTCCTTCTATCCGATGCTGATGACGGTGAGGAAGAGGCTACCGAGCCATAGTTATCGAAAAGGGGAACGTCTATTTCCTGTCTTCTTCTTTGTGTATATATATTTCATAATATGTCGTAGGTTGAGATTGTGCTTCACCTCCAATATGTAAAAATAAGAGAGGGAACCCCGCAATTTGTATCTTCTGTACTCTTATTCGTCGGGATTTTAATCGGGTCGATTCGACCTTTGGATTGATAGAAACCTCCGAACCTACAATATGGCCCCGATGTTTAATAGGCCGGCGATAACGGATTTTATTTTTTGCCCTTAGGCTTGCGTACATTAACTGTCTTCGGGTTCAGTCTCCGAGTCAGTATCCGACTAGAGCTTAATTTACCCTCGAGTTTTACGTTTTCATGGGCTGGTGACAATTGCTCTTACGCCTTGGGTTGGAGCGACCTTTTATGTATGTGGCCCTTAGGAATGTATAGTTAACTATTTTGGATCTGGTCTCCGAATTGGGTTACGTCTCGAGCTCATTTTAATCCTCAAGTTTTCAATTTTCAAGCTGGAAATTGTGGCTCTTACACTGTTGGTCGTTGCGACCTTTTAGTGTGTGGCCCCGATGTCATGAACCATTTCCATAATAGATCATGATCGCGCCCAACACCTTTGTCAGGCAAGCCAACGCAGAAGTATTGGTCAATTCTTATTTTACTTACCCAAAACAGTCATAACATTTTCTTAATTTGCAATTAAAAACAGGTGATAATATGCAACATTCGATAATAATTATACAACCCAAAAGAAACATCTACAAATGTGTGTGCCAAGACCTGGTATGACAAGTTGTGGGCAACTAGTAGGATATACAAAAGAATAAATCCATCCTACTGTCCGAAAAAGAATAGACAACAAAAATGAATAAAAAGAGACTCTATCAAGCTGCTGAATGGCACAGGAAGGGGTAGCTCACCGTGGAAGTCTCGGACTATGCATCAAGGGCGCGCACCAGATTGATAGCCAGATGTACCTGCCTCAGATCCTGTACAATTAAGTACAGAAGTGTAGTATGAGTACATAAACAATATGTACCCCGTAAGTATCCCGTCTAATCTCGAAGAAGTAGAGACGAGAGGTCGACTTGATACTTACTAAGGTCAAATAATATAATGAAGTGTTATGCTAAGCATGGGAGTTACAAATAATCAACAGTTTGTAGCAAGAGGTAATAAGTCATGTTCTTAACAATTTTACAATTAGCCATTTACAATCCAAATATTTAGCAGATCAAGTCATGGATAAGATTTCACATAGATATCATGCCACATTATGTCGAGGTCGACGACCCGATCCAACAGGAAATAAACTGTTCACTGCCAGAGGGTCGAATGGCACGAACCATAGATGCATCTATTTCTACCGAGGCGATCGACCCAATCCACAAATATCAATTAATATCAAGAAAACACATGAATGCGCATTTATTTTCAAACAAATTCATACAAGTGTCCAACAAGTGTATACATTCGCTTATATTCCTTTCCAAGTCTCTAGCATACCCTAAGTGATCACATTAGCAAGAAAATATAGAGACATTCACAAATATAGCATGGTACGGGTCCTAGACTACCCGGACAATTAACATAATGGTTGCTAGGCACGGACTCTCGTCACCTAGTGCGTACGTAGCCCCCACATTTAGTAGCAATTATTCAATTATTACACCTATGGGGACAATTCCCTCTTACAAGATTAGAAAGGAGACTCACCTCGCTCCAAAGTGCACTTCCAATACCAAGAATGAGCCCCAACTCTCAATTTGGAGCCGAACGATCCAAAACTAATTAAATGAGGCAGGAACTAGTCAATATAAGCTCACAAGATCATATTCTAGCTATTTAAGAAATTTTCCAACCCTTAACACAAGTTTCCCAAAATCCGACCCCGGGCCCACGTCCCCAGATTCTGAAATTTTTCGAAGGAAGTTGTTCTCCATAACCTAAGGATCAATAATATATGATTTCTAATTCATTTCATAACAAATTTCGTGGTTAAATATAACTTTTGTCAAAACCCTAGGTTTTGCTCTAACCCATTGATTTCACCTTAATTCTAGTGTTTAATCTACCTAAGACACATGTATTAAACTAAGAATAGGTGGAATAAGCTTACCTCAAGATGCTAGGTGGAAGTCTTCTCTCAAAATCTCCCAAAATCGCCAATGGAGGAGTGAAAAGTGGCGAAAAGGGACTTAGAACCCGTATTAAATGAATCTCACTGCTTCAGCGATTTCCGCATCTGCGAGAAAGCAAACACATCTCCCTGAATCACCGTCTCTTTGAGAATCGCCAGATGTGGATCATCGAACTGCCGGGCCTTGATCTGCCCTAATAATGAAGACTAAGCAACAACACATGCAAGAACTTGGCTGGGCTCTGAAATATCCAACCTCACAAGTCTGTTAGCCAAGGACTGGATGTCCAAAGCTAGTGGCCTCTCTTCTGCTGGTATGAACGCCAAGCTACCCATACTCTCTGCTTTCCTGCTTAAGGCATCTGCGACCCCGGGTGATAAAGAATGGTGATGTCATAATCCTTCAGCAACTCAAACCATCTATGCTGCCTCAAATTGAGATCCCTCTGCTTGAACAAGTGCTGTAAGCTGCGATGATCAGTATAAACCTCACATGATACCCCATACAGATAATGCCTCCATATCTTTAGAGCATGAAAAATCGCGGCCAACTCTAAATCATGCATAGGATAATTCTTCTAATATATTTTCAGCTGACGCGAAGCATATGCAATAACTCGCCCCTCCTGCATCAATACACACCCCAATCCGACGCGCGAAATGTCGCAATATACCGTATACACCTTGAGCCGGAAGGCAACGCAAGAACTGGTGCTGTAGTCAAGGCTGTCTTGAGCTTCTGAAAGCTCGCCTCACAATCATCAGACCAACGTAAGGGAGCACCCTTCTGGATCAATCTAGTCAGAAGTGATGCAATAAATGAAAAGCCCCTGCACGAATCATCTGTAATAACCTGCTAACCCCAGGAAACTCCTGATCTCGGTCACCGAAGTAGGACGTGGCCAACTCTGAACTGCCTCAATCTTCTTGGGGTCCACCTTAATACCCTCTCCTGACACAATATGCCCCAAGAATGCCACTGACTCTAGCCAGAACTCACACTTGGAAAACTTAGCATATAACTTCTTCTCTCGCAAGGTCTGAAGCACTACCCTCAAATGCTGCTCGTGCTCCCCCAGGATACGGGAGTATATTAAGATGTCGTAAATGAAGACGATGACAAATGAATCAATGTAAGGCCTGAATACCCTATTTATCAAGTCCATGAATGCTGCTAGGGCATTAGTCAAGGCAAAAGACATCCCCAGGAACTCATAATGGCCATATCTACTCCGGAATGCAGTCTTCGGAACATCCGAGTCCCGAATCTTCAGCTGATAATACCCTGACCTCAAGTCAATCTTGGAGAACACCCTAGCACCCTGCAACTGGTCAAACAAGTCATCGATACAAGGCAACAAATACTTGTTCTTGATGGTGACTTTGTTCAATTGGCGGCACTCAATGCACATCCGCATAGCCCCATCCTTCTTCTTCACAAATAACACTGGTGCACCCCAAGGCGATACATTGGGTCTAGGAAACCCCTTTGCTAACAACTCCTCAAGCTGCTCCTTCAACTACTTCAACTCCTTCGGAACCATACGATAGGGTGGGATAGATACAGGCTGGGTGCCTAGAGCCAAATCAATACAGAAATTAATTTCACGATTCGGTGGAATGCCAGGAAGATTAGAAGGAAACACATCAGCGAACTCTCGAACTACTAGAACTGAATCAATCATCGGAGACTCTGCGATGGTATCTCGAACATAAGCCAAATAAGCCAAACACCCCTTCTTGATCATTTGTCGAGCCTTCAGGAAAGAGATAACCTGACTAGATATATCAACTGTGGAACCCTTCTACTCCAACCTTGGCAACCCTAGCATTGCTAATGAAACAATCTTGGCATGAAAATCTAGGACGGTATGATATGGAGATAACCAATCCATGCCCAGGATGACCTCAAAATTGATCATATCAAGCAACAGGAGATCTGCTCTAGTCTCGAAACCACGGAATGTGACCACGCAGGACCGGTAGATCCGATCCACAACCACAAAATTGCCTACAGGAGTGGACACATGAACAGGAGTGCCCAAAGGCTTAGGATAAATAACCAGGAAACGAGCAGACAGAGATGATACATATGAATAAGTAGACCCTGGATCAAATAATACCGAGGTATCTCTACCACCGACAGAAATAATACCTGTGATGACGACATCTAAGGCCAATGCATCTGGCCTAGCCGGAAGGGCATAGAATCTGGCCAGAGCGCCGGTTGGCTGGCCTTCACCTGACTGAGTAGTAGCTGGCTGACCTCTCCCTGCCTGGCCTCCACCTCTAGGACAACCCCTACCAGTCTGCCGTCCACCTCTAGGTGGTGGGGCAGCTAGTGCTGAAATCATAGGCTGCTAACCCTGCTGTACTACCTTGCCCCGAAGCCTGGGGCAGTATCTCCTCATATGACCAAGGTCTCCGCACTCGAAATAACCCTGCGGTGCGGCAAACTGCTGCCCTGATGGCCTATAGACCGACTAGAAGAAGCCTGGATAGCCGGTGGATGGTATGAACTCTCCGGCATAGCACTGAAATAAGAATCAGAAGAACCCTCACGACCTGAATACCCACTGGAGGAACCCTGAAAAGCTAGCGAGCGATAAGAACTCTCTTGCATGGCGCTAAAATAGGGGCGCACCGGAGCACCCCGAGTAGGTGGTGATGTTGAATATGGGGGCCTACTGGGCTGACCCCTCCCAAACTGATCTCTACCCCGAACCGGGGCACCTTTGAACTCTCCGGAGAATCTAGCCCTTTTGTTCTGCTGCATCTTCTCTCTACCCCTCAGACGGTAGCCCTCAATCCTCCGAGCAATCTCCACCACTAGCTCATAAGGAGTCCCCATCTCCACCTCTCGGGCCATGTTGTCCCTAATGCCAGAATGCAACCCTGCAATGAACCTTCGCACTCTCTATGCGTCAGTAGGAAGTATTATCAATGCATGGTGGGATAACTCAAAAAACCTCCCCACATAGTCGGTCACAGACATTTGACCCTGCTCCAACTGCTCGAACTGATATCGTAGCTCTTCCCTCTCAGAGGGTGGAATATACCTGTCTAGGAATAACTATATGAACTGACTCCAAGTAATGGGAGGAGAACCTGCTAGCTTGCCAAGAACATAGGACTGCCACCATCTACGGGCCCTACCCTCAAGCTGAAAAGTAGTGAAGTCAACCCCATGCGACTCCAATATCCTCATGTTGTGTAGTCTGTCCCTGCACCTATCTATGAAGTCCTGGGCATCCTCATGACGCTCACCCCCGAAGCTAGGAGGGTGAAGTTTAGTCCATCTGTCCAATAACTTCTGCGGGTAACCGTCCGCAGCTGGTCTGGGCTGGGGCACCACTACAACAACTAGCTGGGCCCCATCTGCGGGTCGTGCAGCCAGAGTTTGATACACTGCAACTGCGAATCCAGGAGCCTGAGCAGTAGGGGTCTGTGCTCCCCCTCCTACCTGTGATGTAGCTAGATCATCTGGAAATAAACCAGCCTAACATAGAATCCATGAACCGCAGCATACGACTCATGACCTCCTGAAAACCCGGTGTGTCATAAAGTCTGTCATGGTAGGCTCAGCTGCGGGTGCCTCGCCCTGCTCTTCGATGATAGAATCTCCCACAGGATCTGCTGGTGGTACTATTGGGATAACTCTAGGACACCCTCGTCCCCTACCTCGGGCCGGTGCCCTCCCCTGGCCTGTACCTCGGCCTCTCCCAACAGGGGGAGCAGCTCCTCCTGGGTTTGGAACATCAGCCATACGTGTCCTCACCATCTATGAGAGAATAAAAGAAGAAAATTTAGTATACCAACCACTGCACAATAAGAAATGAATAAAGATTAGTTTTTCTAACACCCTATAGCCTCTCAAAGATAAATGCAGACGTCTCCGTACCGATCCGCAAGACTCTATTAGGTTTGCCCGTGACTTGTGAGACCTACGTGAACCTAGTGCTCAAATACCATGTTGTCACAACCCATTTCCATAACAGATCGTGATGGCATCCAACACCGTTATCAGGCAAGCCAACGTAGAAGTATTGGTAAATCCTTATTTTACTTACCCAAAACAGTCACAACATTTTCTTAATTTGCAATTAAAAATAGGTGATAATATGAAACATTCAATAATTATTATACAACCCAAAAGAAACGTCTACCAATATGTGTGTCAAGACCCGGTGTCACAAGTTGTGGGCAACTAGTAGGATATACAAAAGAATAAATCCATCCTACTGTCCGAAATAGAATAGACAACAAAAATGAATAAAGAGAGACTCTATCAAGCTGCTAAACGGCACAGGAAGGGGCAGCTCACCGTGGAAGTCTCGGACTATGAATTAGGGGCACGCACCGAACTGATAGCCAAATGTACTGCCTCAGATCCTATACAATTAAGTACAGAAGAGTAGTATGAGTACATAAACAATATGTGCCCCGTATGTATCCCGTCTAATCTCGAAGAAGTATAGACGAGAGGTTGACTTGATACTTACTAAGGTCAAATAATATAATGAAGTGTTATGATAAGCATGAGAGTCACAAATAATTAATAGTTTGTAGAAAGAGGTAATAAGTCATGTTCTTAACAATTTTACAATTAGCCATTTACATTCCAAATATTTAGCAGATCAAGTCATGGATAAGATTTCACATAGATATCATGCGCACATTATGCCGAGGTCGACGGCCCGATCCAACAGGAAATAAACTGTGCACTGCCAGAGGGTCGAATGACGCGAACCATAGATGCATCTATTTCTACCGAGGCGATCGTCCCGATCCACAAATATCAATTAATATCAAGAAAACACATGAATGCACATTTATTTTCAAACAAATTCATACAAGTGTCCAACAAGTGTATGCATTCGCTTATATTCCTTTTAAGTCTCTAGCATACCCTAAGTGATCACATTAGCAAGAAAATATAGAGACATTCACAAATATAGCATGGTACAGGTCCTAGACTACCCGGACAATTAACATAACAGTAGCTACGTACGGATTCTCGTCACCTAGTGCGTACGTAGCCCCCGCATTTAGTAGCAATTATTCAATTATTACACCTATGGGGACAATTCCCTCTTACAAGGTTAGAAAGGAGACTCGCATCCCTTCAAAGTGCACTTCCAATACCAAGAATGAGCCCCAACTCTCAATTTGGAGCCGAACGATCCAAAACTAATTAAATAAGGTAGAAACTAGTCAATATAAGCTCACAAGATCATATTCTAGCTATTTAAGCAATTTCCCAACCCTTAACACAAGTTTCCCAAAATCCGACCCCGGTTCCACGTGTCCGGATTCCGAAATTTTTAAAAGGAAGTTGTTCTCCATAACTTAAGGATCAATAATATATAATTTCTAATTCATTTCGTAACAAATTTCGTGGTTAAATCTAAATTTTGTCAAAACCCTAGGTTTTGCTCTAACCCCTTAATTTCACCTTAATTCTAGTATTTAATCTACATAAGACACATGTATTAAACTAAAAAGAGGTGGAATAAGCTTACATCAAGATGCTAGGTGGAAGTCTTCTCTCAAAAGCTCCCAATATCGCCCACGGAGGAGCGAAAAGTGGCAAAAAGGGACTTAGAATCCATATTAAATGAAGCTCATTGCTTCAGCGATTTCCGTATCTGCAGTCAGAGGACCGCATCTGCGGTCCCGCTTCTGTGAGAAAGCGAACGCATATGCGGAACTGGCCAAATGGGCTGCGACCACTTCTGCGGTCTCAAGGTCGCTTCTGCGGTTTGGGCCTGGCCTGCCCTGGGCCGTATCTGTGATAGGCGGACAACTTCTGCGGTATCGCACCTACGGCCGACCAATCGCAGGTGCGGTTATGACTGAAGTAGATGCTTCAGCACTTCTCAAAAATTCCAACTTCACTCGAGCCTCGTCCGATTGACGCTCGGGGCTCCTGGGCCCCACCAAAACATTCTGACAAGTTTGAAATCATTAAACGTACCTACTCGAACCTTCGGAACACTCGAAATAACACTAAATATAAGAATCACTCCCTAAAACCAATTGAATCAAACTTATGAACTTCAAGTTCTTAATTTTCCTCTAACGAGTCGAAACACCCTTAAACTACTCGGATTGACACCAAATTTTGCGGGCAAGTCTTAAATATTATTTCGAACCTGTACCGGGCTCCGAAACCAACATACGAGCCCGATACCTATGTGATCAATAATTAATTAGTTTCTTTAAATTCTTAGAATTTCAGTTTAACAATTGCTAATAAAAATTCATTACTTGGGCTAGGGACCTCGGAATTCGATTCCGGGCGTACGCCCAGGACCCATATTTTCCTACGGACCCTCTGGGACCATCACAATATGAATCCGGGTTCGTTTGCTAAAAATGTTGACCAAAGTCAAACTAAGCCTTTTAAGAAAATCCTAAGGAGTCAAATGTGCATATTTCAACCAAAACTCTTCCAAATCCCGAACCAACCATCCCACAGGTCGTAAATTAGTTAAAGCAAGTATGGGAAGTTTTATTTTAGGGAACGAGGTTCTGGAAAGCAAAACGACCAGTCGGGTCGTTACACTGGAGGCTCGTTTGGCTGGTGACAATGGCTCTTACGCTTTTCCCCGTGGGCATATTGTAGGCTTTGTTTTCCTCTCGTTAATGTCTTTTTGAAATAATTTTGCCTGACCCGTCGTTGGTTCAGGAAGAACCTCAATTTCAAGTCGTTAGCGGCAATGTTTGAGCACCTCGGAAGGTTTTTAGCGCGTAGGCTAAGTAGCTCGAAACCCTATGATTTAGAGCTGACATGGTCAAAGCTCGTTTGCCTGTTGAGGGAGCCTGTTTTAACCGGTTCTTTTCGAAGTAGATTCGAACTAATGGCCTGGGTTTTTGTTAGCGACAGTCGGGCGTCCCCGAGTCACGTTAATTTGGCTGGAGCAGCCATTTTGACCGTAGTCATATGTGTTTGGCCGGAGCCATTTTTGATCCCGAGTGATAGTTTAGGCATCTGCACCGAGGGTATTCCCTTTCGGGATTCTTACAAATGCGACGTATAGCCTAAACTTCGGGATTGAGTTTTACGCCTGTAATAAGGTCTTACAAAATTTTCATGCCTATTGAGGTCTTACAGTTTGTCATGCCTGTTGAGGTCTTACAGTTTTTGTTTCTACCTAAAATAGATCTGGTTATACCGAGTCTGCCCCCTCGGGGTCTTACGACCTCGGGTTTTCCAATGTACGGCGATTGGCGACAGTCTCCGAGTCATCGAGTTTGCTTAGGCTCGAAGGTCGTTATTCGTGAGCTCGGAGTTACCTTGTTAGGGACTTATGAGCTCGGAGTTCCGACCCTAGGGTCGTGCGGATGCCAAATTGTTGACGCTAAGTCTTCGAGTATTTCGGGACGCATTTGGGGGAGGGACCCCTGCCGTGAGCATGCTGAAATTTCCTTTTCTGGAGTACGAGATGCTGAATGATGTTCTTTATTGCTTGGAGTAAATACATGTTGTTTCTTTGTTTTGAGCTCGGCCCGCGCGGGTGCGGCTTCTTGGACCGTTTTATCTTTCAAAAAATATTTTGAAATTTTAATTTCTAAAACTTTATATATATATTATAATAATGATTATCTTTATAATGATGCAAGTGAAGATATTATCCTTAATTTAAAATTTACATTAATCGGTTATCTAAAAATTTAAATGATTCTTTGGCCGGATTTATTTAAGTATGACTCCACTTTAAGCTTAACAATGTCTCTAGCCCCAGAATTTAAATTTTTAATACCCTATATATACAAAAATTTTATTTTTTAAATTATTAAATGTTAAATTAGTTGATTATTATTATTATTATTATAAAACATTGCATATATTGTCTTAAAATTGTCAAGTAATTTATTTTTCGATACCATACTTGGCTTAACCTTAATGCAAACTACTCAAATTGCATTCCAATTTAAATTCGAATATCATATTAGTTTGTTAGTAATAGTGATTTTTTAAAAACAACACATAATGTAAAGTAAAAAAAAATATTCTAAGATATCCTTGTCTTATAATCTATGTATTTGAGTTGAAAAAAAAATTGAAATCGATGAGATTAACTTTCAATTTTTTTATACTCAACAAAGATGAAACATAAGAAGAAATTTATTGTCAACTTTTATTTCTCGTTTTTAGATCTTTCTAACTTTTTTTCAATATTTATTTTCTTTTTTCTTATTTTTATGTCATTATTTCTTTTGTTACCAAAACTTAATTAATTTCACTATAAAAAGGACGAGTTTTAATAAAAATTTGTCTACATGTGAACTTTAATTATATTTTTAGTCTTCGGTTGATATTATTTCATATTTTTCTTTTGGCTTTATCTAATCAGCCTAAATAGGTGCTCACCCGACCACCTAAATTAAAAAAATTAAATGATGTGTAATTTATATATAATCCATATATAATATGTATATAATCGTGTGTTGTCGATATATCATCTATTATATTAGCTATAAAAAGTAAACAATAAATATGGCAGGATATTATGTAAATATTCCATACGATTTTGATTTTTTGAGTTTATTCATGATATAACTTCTATTATAATAATTTTAAAACTCTCTACTAATGTTAAAAAATATCTTATATTTTTATTACCTTTGAATTAAAAAAAGTAAAGAGTATTTTCAAAATAATTTGTTTACATTTTAAAAAAAACATTTCACGTCATACCAATTTTTTCTTTATATATACTCTTTGGTACACTTAAAGTCGCTATAGAAACTATCAATTAGAAACCAATTTCTCTCTTGTTGAATTTGAAAAAAAAAAGCTTTCACATAATCTAATGATTCAAAACTGATATTCTTCAACGAAAAAAATATTATACCCTTGCAATATTAGCTTGACTACAGCTAAATGAAAGGGATTTCGGCTTGTATCCTTTAATTTCTTGAATGTGCTAAATTGAAATTAATGATAGCAATTGTATAGCCAAAGTTTTGTTATTCGTTTGATGTCCATTTATGCAAATTGACTCTTCAAACAAATATCTTCAAGAAGAAAAAAAGAAATAACTTTTTTTTAATACTACTGATTTTGTAATGTTTCTTTCTCTAGCATGTATGTTTACTTTATTATATATGTAAGTAAACTTTTATTTGGTTTTGTAAACTCTTTTTTGTTATTTAGATAAACATAGATGTGTACCCTATATATTACATTTATTTTAAAAGAATTTCGTTTTATTCAAATCTAGCTAGAGCGTTTGAAAGAACTATACTTATAGGATTTTAAATGTGAAAGAGTTTTATAGTTATATTGAGTAGTTTTTTTTTTGCTAGAGGCGAAGCAGTATTTAAATAATTAGAAAAAATAACAAAAGTTCCTAACATGATTGCATATGATCATTAACCAAATTAAGTATGATAACATGATAAGAAAAGATAAATTTTATTTTTAATTTAAATTCAAATTTTAGAATCTTATCTATAAATTCAAAATTATCTTTTAATTCAAATTCCGTATATATATATATATATATATATATATATATATATAATATTTGTATTTAACTAAAATAGTTAAATATAGAATAAAGTTATCATATACTATTAACATTTATTAGCTTGTCACTTGGCTTAACCATAATGTCATTTATATATGGTAACTTTCTTGCTTTAATATATATATAGATTTGGAATTAAGATGAAGACAAAATAAAATTTAAGAAATATTTTTTTCTTTCAGGACCAAATTCATTCCTTTCGAAGGAGGCACCAGTCAACTGTCCAAGTTTCGAAAAATTCAATTCTGTAGTTGATTTCGAGAAAGAAATGCAAACTTTTAAAGTTTCACCCAAAATGAAGAATGAAAATATGCACAAATTTAAGGGAACAAATTGAACAAGATGTCACGATCCAAAATCCACTAAGAGTCGTGATGGGCAAGCCAATCATAAATACTTAATTTAGGCCTTATTTTAATAATGTTGAAAAGTATGATTTTTCCTTCGATTTTACGAGTAAAAGATAACCGTTTCAAAATTTAATAAAAATGTTTTGAATTAATACAATTACCCCATAATCATCCCAGAACCCGGTGTCATAAGTGCATGAGCATTTACTAGGGAATGGAATGAAATACAATAACTGTCCGAAATACAATTGGACATCAATGAAATAATACAGTACAGTACTCGGAGGGAGACTCTGCTGATTGCGGGTCGTCTCGATAAATGCAGCTCACCTAAGTCTCCGTATCAACCATGCCTCTATGCCACTAAGCCACTAGCCACGCATGAACCTGTGCAACAAAAATGCACAACAAGTGTAGTATGAGTACGAAAACAACGTGTACCCAGTGAGTATCCCGTCTAATCTCGAAGAAGTAGAGACGAGAGGTCGACTTCGACACTTACTAGTGGTCCAATGATAATATAGTAAAAATGTGAGGAAATCATGGATTTCATAAAGCAGAAATAAACTCATAAAGCCGGAAAACAGGTAAACAACTTCTCAAATAATAAAAGATTTCCAAAGATTTACTTTTTATTATCTTTATCAATTTATCTATGGCCAGGAAAGACAAATATCAACATTTAAAATTCTCAGGCAAGCAATAAAAACATGCGCATATCATGCTGAGGTCGAACGGCCCGATCTAACATAAGTGTAAAATGTGCACTGTCGAGGGTCGAACGACGCGAACCATAGATGCATCTATTACCCTGCTCGCGAATCATACATGCGACGCAGTCAAAGATAAATAAACAATCACCCTGCTCGCGAATCATACATGCGACGTAGGTACACATAGAAATACGCATTCAAACAGTCCATCAGGACATTCATCAAGGAAACAATTATTCAAGGAGGTGTAATTCCTTTTTACAAGTCATAAAATGGAGTTTAACTCTTTTAGAAAATCATTTGCCACTTTGATATGATTTAAGCAATTTAACAATAAGGTTACACTTATTACAAGTAAGCTTGCTTCTGGGTCTTAGACTACACGGATATAAGCATAATAGTAGCTATACACGGATTCTCGTCACCTCGTACGTACATAGACCCCACAATTAGCAACACATATTCAATTAATTCACCTATGGGGAGAATTCCTCTTACAAAGTTAGAAAGGAGATTCACCTTGCTCCGAAGCCCACTTTCCGGTCCAAGATTATGCTCAAACCCTCAATTCGGTGCGGAACAATCCAAAACTAATGAAATAGTGTATAAACTAATCAATACATGTTCAAAAATTCATATTCCAACTATTAAGGTGATTACCCAACTCTAAATGTAAGATTCCTAAAATTCACCCGCGGGCCCACGTGCCTGGATTTCGGAAATTTTCGAAGAAAGTTGTTACACATAACCTTATGAAGTCAAATATATGATTTTTACCAAATTCCATAACCATTTTCATGGTTCTTATTTTTATACAAAACCTAGGTTTTCATCTAAACCCTTGATTTCACCAATTTTTACATGTTATTCTATCCATAATCTATGTATTAAACTTATGTTGTGTAGAAATTACTTACCTCAAAGTGCTAGGTGAAAACCCTCTTCCAAAAGCTCTAAAAACCGCCCAAATCCGAGACTCAAAACTCAAAAATGAGTAAAAAATGGCTGAATCCCGTTTTTAGGCATTCTGCCTAGGCAAGTCGCATGTATGAAATGCGACTTTGCCTGATTTTCGGGCAAAAAATAAACTACTACCAGCCTTCATTCAACGGATCATAACTTTATATACAAATGTCCAAATAATGAATGGTTTAACTTTCTGGAAACTAGAATTAAATATCTACAACTTTCATGTTTTGCATATTTTTAGATTCCTTATAAATTTCGAGATATACACTTCCAAAATAGGCTCCTCACATCAGAAATTTCTGGGGAAATTGCAGAACAACTTTACCAACCTTCATTCAGTCGATCATAACTTTATGTACAAATATCCAAAATGATGAATAATTTATCTTTCTGAAAATTAGGATACAAAGGCTACAACTTTCATGTTTTGCAAATTTTCCGATTCCTTATTGATTGCAAGATATGAGCTTCCAAATTCGACTCCTCGCATCAGAATATTTCTGGCGAACAGCTGCTGCAACAGATTTCAGCAGCTTTTCTTTGTCCGAAATCCATTCCGTTAACCTTCTGAAATCTACCCGCGGCCCTCGGGACCTTAACCGACTATACCAACATGTCCCAAAATATGATACGAACTCGCTCGAGGCCTCACATAACATCAAACAACGTCGAAATCATGAATCGCACTCCAATTCAAGCTTTATGAACTTTAAAATTTCAAGCTTCTACTTTCGGTGTTTAAACCTATCAAATCACGTCCGATTGACCTCAAATTTTGTGCAAAAGTCATATTTGACATTACGGACCTACTCCAACTTCCATAATCGAAATCCAACCCCGATATCAAAAAGTCCACTTCCGGTCAAACTTCTCAAAAACCTTCAAATTTCTATCTTTAGCCAAATGACTCCAAAATGACCCACAGACCTCCGAATTTACTTCCAATCGCGCTCCCAATACCAGAATCACCATGCAGAGCTATTCCCAGACTCGGAATCCCAAACAGACATCAATAACACTAAAATGCACTTCAACCCAAACTTATGAAATTCTTCCGAAAATGCTAGCTTCCATAATAGGTGCCGAAACAATCCTGGGTCTTCCGAAACCCAATCCGGACATACGCCCAAGTCCGAAATCATCATACAAACCTACTGGAACCTCCGAATCTCGATTCTGAGGTCGTTTACTTAAAAATCCAATCTTAGCCAATTCTTTTAACTTAAAGCTTCCGAAATGAGAATTCTCTTTCCAGATCGACTCTGAACTTCCCGAAATTGAATTCCGACCATGCGTACAAGTCATAATACCTGAAGTGAAGCTGCTCATGGCCTCAAACTGCTGAACGACGCATTATAGCTCAAAACGACCGGTCAGGTCGTTACATTCTCTCCCATTTAAACATACGTTCGTTCTCGAACGTGCCGAGAACTGCTATGGAGTTGTCCAAAATCACTGCTTAACACCTCGAGCACCTACCCGTGCTACCACAACTCGGCTGGGCACTTTAGCTTGATCAATCTGAAGATATCCTTTTTCACTTAAGCAGATAAGCCTTACAGCCCAATTACAACATCAGAATTCTCTGCTAGGACTGTTTCCAACATACGATCACCATATCAATCACTACACACTATACCCAAACATGACTGCATAACTTTGCTGAATTCACACCTTGCACCACTTTACTCACAGGACCACAATAACATTCTCTGATCAAATTAGTCGAAATTCCCCTAATTTGATGCTACCAATGCACCTCATGATATATATAAGTCTTGCTCTAACTCTTACAATACCACCACGATGGAAGAGATGTGTAGAAATTCATAACCAACTACCGAATCAACAATTTATTGGGTCTATACTCCTGACAAGAACCATCACCTCGTTCTGAACCGAATAATGGTCTTTGCTCCTTAATATACTACATATAATCAGATTGCACTGGTCCTAAATCCAATAATCTCGTCTCACCCAGTACAAACTACTCAGGTAATAAGCCACCCCGGACATGATCAAAAGTCTCATATGATGCCACAATGTACCAATAGGCTACCAAGTCGAATGTAATACAAAAGGAAAACAAACTCTGGAAGGGACTACTCAACTCACACAACTAGTACGAGCTTTCCTTAGAAAAAAAAGGGAAACAAAACACATAAAACAGATATAGGGAACTGTACTCAACATCACACTGCTGCGGTGCGCAACCCCATCCAAACAACATACCCATGGCGGCGTGCCACCCCATCCACCCATAAAATTCACAGAAGGAGATACACCCCGAGCTAGATTGCTCATTACAACAAAATACTGAATTTCGGTCACAAGCATGCTAAGTGCATAATACCATCCATGGGGAGACATATAGCGCCATAAGCTACAAAACTCAAGCACAAATGAGGTGCGATATACGATCTGAATCTCAAGAGCCATTCTGCTCATATAACATCATCTCTATGCAGAACCTCAACACATAAGAAATTCGCCAAGCCGTCTCACAACTCACACGGCGCAACACATCATTACATGAAATAGTTGGCGACGAAATAATACCCCCACTACTCTCCCATAAGGAGCGCATTACTGAAATGAACACATCTGGCCTGATATAGAGCCCATATTCACATTTAAATCCATCCACAGACCTCGAGCTGATTCTGATCGCACTGAACTAGGCTAATAACCTTTTAAAGGTCTATAATAAACCCCCATTTTCTCATAACACACAAGAACTACCATCATAACAGGAGTAATCCTCCACAGTCCACAACCCAATAAACCGAGTGCCCTCTAGGCATCAATTCTCAAATTAATGACATCACCACAATCTTCATACTTGGTTTAACTCTTCAATTAATCAAGTGACTACATGCCACACTTATACAACTTTCCCGTGGGGCACGCTCCCACAATCTTCCATGACAGATAACAGGTCTGCACCTCTAAACAACCGGCCACACTAACGCTGAAAAGCGATCAACAATCCATAACTAGGAGGTAGGGTCTCTTTCACAAACACCGATCTCTAGTGAGGCTGAAGACAATGCCAACTTACTCTAAACATTCAAATCCCCTTTCATGCTCATCCGAGCTCGTGACATCCTTGTTAATACCGAACCGCGACCTTGATCCTCACTTCAAATTCCATACCACTCACTGCACCCAATATGCCAATATGCGACAGAATACAATTTTCATCATAACTCCGGAACCACTAATAGATTAACACTTCATCATATAAAAACTTTTCACTTAACTCACTTCAGGAGAACCATAGCAACACACAGGTGAATTCTCATAACCGTAGAATATGCAAATCTCTAAGTAGTGGTCTAAGCCACCATAGCCCTTCCGAGATCCGCCTACACATAACATGCCATAACAGTAGAATACTTCTGAATAACATCAACTATGGTGGTCGACAAGCCTCACACGTACCGTCACAAATCACTTGCATAACTTGATCACGCTGCAGGAAATGGTCACTACACCAATATGCCAATTCAGCTATGGCTAACCAATCTATCTTCTCCCAAATTATCATTGATTGCCTTAGAAATAATAATAACTCCATTCGACATATAACACACTCCATCCGCACTCACCCCAAGTGACCTTTAATCACGAGACCATGCTGTCTCCAATCCCACGAACCATTTCATACCTCCCTTGTGCGCACATTCACATCCTCAACTGCCATGCCCATTCTGATAATCCCTCTACGAACCCAAAGTCTTTTCTCATTTTTCCTCCTAAATGCTACACTGCAAGTCAAAACATCATGGAACATTCCGGGGCTCTTCTTATAAGTTGCTACAAAAGCTTGATTCTTAACCGTACCTATAGGCTCGAAATCATTAGGCACCACACTTTAACCTTTGAATCCACTAGGACCGTTGTTGAGAGCCACCCGCTCTGATTTGGCCCCGAATATAATCAACTCCATGAATCTACTAGCACATGAATACCCTCTCGATGAAGCACCCGGCAGAATCACTTCCCTTGAAACCCGCATCTATACAAGGCATAAATCTAGAATCCTTCCCCACGTCTGAACATGAGCCAATAATGCCAACTGTAGCACGCCCTTTAACAATTCCTTTACTCAAATCACCCCTTATGTTACTCTCCCTTAGCTGAAATAACGCATCAATATGCTAATAACCGGAAATCTCATGAATAGATGACAATGCAATCCAACCGTAGGCGGTGGGACTCTCCCACTTATCTTGAAGCCAATATTACACAACTCTAGAACCCACCAAGATTCCTTCTCTCCCATTGACATGACTTTGCACAATCAAACCGCTAGATTCCTTGAAACTCTCCTATTAGCATTTAATGAACACTCTGAATTCCCATCAATTACCCCATATTCAATCTCTACCGGATGGCTAGTAAAATCCTTCGCAGAAGCTTCGCCAACCACGCAACCAATAACCTGCTCACAAGGGATAACCCACATGTGGAAATTACCCACCGACATCTTCCAACGCTGCTGCACAAGGTACAATCACTGCGACATAAATAACCCCTCCTGAGCCCATGCTCCTTTACCAACTGCACAAGTCCATTCGCTCCTCATGGACATCAATTAAATGTGCGACCATCTCCTTCCATTCCAAGTCATGTTGTATCCTCCTTCATATCAAGAAACTCCATTCCGTCATATCCAATCTCCTGCCACATAATATCCAATACTTTAAATTAAGTCCGTAGACCCAATCACTAATCACTAAAATTCCCAAATCATTCCAAACCTTCCTTAGATGTGAAGTTATTCTTCCACTGAATCCACGTGCTGCTCTACCACTCTCCCACTTTGGTGGAACTCACTCCTTTAATCAACTACCCGACTTTCGCTTCTTATACCTGACCTTCTGGAAATTTTAACCACCGCCTGACACTTCCCACATGTCCTTCCTCATCCTTTATTGCCCGGTTATTGGCTTGATTCAATCTCATTCTCTGCAACATTGGAACCAACAGATCGTCACTAACTTTAAATCTCCCCGAGGTCATCTTTCTTGAGCCATCAGCACTAGAAATATCGATTCAATCCTGAACCACTGCACACCACGATCTCTGACAGTCGCCTCTCCATTATTATTTCACAACATCATGCCCCAAGGTGAAATGGAAGAAAACCAAAACACTGACGAACTCAACATATTCAATCGAGGACGGCGATACCACGTTGTAGATGAAAATTCCACCACACTCAAAAACACCAAGTCTCATTACTCCATCGATCCAAATCTGGACATTCATAGGCCAATTGCTTTTTTCCGCCGGAAATGAAATACCGAAGCTCAGAATCATGCACTGAGAGAACTCCCTTCCAAATTATTCACTGCCCCACATATAGGCAAGTATCCTACTATAATTTCAATACTGTTTGATAACCAATCATGAGCAATCATAGCGATCAGTGCATAGCCTCAAAGCTCTCAGGAGTACTGTTACTGAGCTGAAATGACAAGATATCCTCCCGCAAGGCAACGACAATAGCCCAATCAACTATGCAGGGAGAAACGTCCCGTACCACATCGGTAGTACCATTACAATTCTTCAATTCTCGATTTATAACAAGCGGTTCGCGTCGCGTAGGATTGAGTAGGAAGGAAACAGGGGCATAAGACTCAAGGAATCAAATTGCATGATGAGGAATCAAGAAGGGAAGTGCTCCTAACAGTCCTATAGTCTCTCGAAGATAAGTACAAACATCTCTGCACCGATCCGCAAGACTCTACTAGACTCGCTCATAACTCGTGAGACCTAAGGGAACCTAGTGCTCTGATACCATGTTTTCACGACCCAAAATCCACTAAGGGTCTTGATGGCGCCGGACATTGCTGTCAGGCAAGCCAATCATAAATACTTAATTTAGGCCTTGCTTTAACAATGTTGAAAACTATGATTTTTCCTTCGATTTTATGAGTAAAAGATAACCGTTTCAAAATTTAATAAAAATGTTTGGAATTAATACAATTACCCCATAATCATCCTAGAACCCCGTGTCACAAGTGCATGAGCATTTACTAAGGAATGGAATGAAATAAAATAACTGTCCGAAATACAATTGGACAGAAATGAAATAATACAGTACAGTACTCAGAGGGAGACTCTGCTGACTATGGGTCATCTCGATAAATGTATCTCACCTAAGTCTCCATATCAACCATGCTGCTATGCCACTAAGCCACTAGCCACGCATGAACCTGCACAACAAGTGTAGTATGAGTACGAAAACGTGTACCCAGTGAGTATCCCATCTAATCTCGAAGAAGTAGAGACGAGAGGTCGACTTCGACACTTACTAGTGGTCCAATGATAATATAGTAAAAATGTGAGGAAATCATAGATTTCATAAAGTAGAAATAAACTCATAAAGCCGGAAAGCAGGTAAACAACTTCTCAAATAATAAAAGATTTCCAAAGATTTACTTTTCATTATCTTTATCAATTTATCTGTGGCTAGGAAAGGCAAATATCAACATTTAAAATTCTCAGGCAAGCAATACAAGCATGCACATATCATGCCGAGGTCGTACGACCCGATCCAACATAAATGTAAAATGTGCACTGCCGAGGGTCGAATGGTGCGAACCATAGATGTATCTATTACCCCGCTCGCAAATCATACATGCGATACAGTCAAATATAAATAAATAATCACCCAGCTCGTGAATCATATATGCGACACAGGTACACATAGAAACACTTATTCAAATAGTCTGGCAGGACATTCATCAAGGAAACAATTATTCAAGGAAGTGTAATTTCCCTTTTTACAAGTCATAAAATGGAGTTTAACTCTTTTAGAAAATCATTTGCCACTTCGATATGATTTAAGCAATTTAAACTATCAATAAGGTTGCACTCATTACAAGTAAGCATGCTTTTGGGTCCTAGACTACCCGGACATAAGAAAAATAGTAGCTACGCACGGATTCTCGTCACCTCGTGCGTACATAGCCCCCATAATTAGCAACACATATTCAATTAATTCACCTATGCGGACAATTCCTTCTTACAAAGTTAGAAAGGAGACTCACCTCGCTCCGAAGCCCACTTTCCGGTCCAAGATTATGCTCAAACCCTCAATTCGGTGCGGAACAATCCAAAACTAATGAAATAGTGTATAAACTAGTCAATACATGTTCAAAAATTCATATTCCAACTATTAAGGTGATTACCCAACCCTGAATGTAAGATTCCTAAAATTCACCCGCGGGCCCACGTGCCCACAAAATTTTCTAAGAACGTTGTTACCCATAACCTTATGAAGTCAAATATATAATTTTTACCAAATTCCATAACCATTTTTGTGGTCACATCTCATTTTTATACAAAACCTAGATTTTCATCTAAACCCTTGATTTCACCAATTTTTACATGTTAATCTATCCATAATCTATGTATTAAACTCATGTTGTGTCGAAATTACTTACCTCAAAGTGCTAGGTGAAAACCCTCTTCCAAAAGCTCCAAAAATTGCCCAAATCCGAGATTCAAAACTCAAAAATGAGTAAAAAATGGCTGACTCCCATTTTTAGGCATTCTGCCTAGGCAAGTTGCATGTATGAAATGTGACTGCCTGATTTTTGGGCAAAAACATGAACTACTACTAGCCTTTAGTCAATAGACCATAACTTTCTGTACAAATGTCTAAATAATGAATGGTTTAACTTTTTGGAAACTAGAATCAACGATCTACAACTTTCATGTTTTACATATTTTTAGATTCCTTATATATTTTGAGATATACACTTCCAAAATAGGCTCCTCGCATCAGAAATTTCTGGGGAAATTGCAGAATAGCTTTACCAACCTTCATTCAGTCGATCATAACTTTCTGTACAAATATCCAAATGATGAATAGGTTTATCTTTCTTAAAACTAGAATACAAGGGCTACAACTTTCATGTTTTGCAAATTTTCTGATTCCTTATTGATTGAAAGATATGAGCTTCCAAAATCGACTCCTCGCATCAGAATATTTCTAGCGAACAACTGCTGCAACAGATTTCAGCAACTTTTCTTTGTCCGAAATCCATTCCGTTAACCTTTCGAAATCCACCCGACGCCCTCGGGACCTTAACCAACTATACCAACATGTCCCAAAATATGATACGAACTCGCTCGAGGCCTCAAATCACATCAAACAACGTCGAAATCATGAATCTCACTCCAATTCAAGCTTCTACTTTCGGTGTTTAAATCTATCAAATTACGTCCGATTGACCTCAAATTTTGCGCACAATTCATATTTGATATTACAGACCTACTCCAACTTCTAGAATCGAAATCCGACCCCGATATCAAAAAGTCCACTTCCGGTCAAACTTCTCAAAAACCTTCAAATTTTTATCTTTAGCCAAATGCCTCCAAAATGACCCACAGACCTCTGAATTCAATTCCGATCACGCTCCCAGTACCAAAATTACCATACAGAGCTATTCCTAGACTCAGAATCCCAAATGGACATCGATAACACTGAAATGCACTTCAACCCAAACTTATGAAATTCTTCCGAAAATGCTAGCTTCCACAATAGGAGACAAAACGTTCTCGGGTCTTCCGAAACCCGATCCGGATATACGCCCAAGTCCAAAATCATCATACGAACCTACTGGAACCTTCATATTCTGATTCCGAGATCAGTTACTCAAAAATCCAATCTTAGTCAATTATTTCAACTTAAAGCTTTCGAAATGAGAATTCTCTTTCCAAATCGACTCTGAACTTCCCGAAATTCAATTCCAACAATGCGTACAAGTCAGAATACCTGAAGTGAAGCTGATCATGGCCTCAAACTACTGAACAACATGCTACAGCTCAAAACAACCGGTCGGGTCGTTACACAAGATAACATGCACTTTTCTCAATACTGACATAGTAAATTTATCTTACATCTTTTTATCCACTAGATCTCCGAGAAACACATAAAATACAAAAAAAATCACATGAAACGGATATCCAAATGCAATGTGGCTTGGGGAATGCTAGTTATGCAGCACAGAATGGTCGTGTAGGCTACCATGTCCCACACTACATGTTGACTTGCCCACTGGCCACCGTAGGCTGACTAACAACAATAACCTTGAAGTGCTTGCTAAGGGCCATAGACATTGACCGTCCCTAGCGACATAGTCCACCATCATAGGTCGCACCCGAAGACATAGGACAATGATATAGGTCGCGCTCAATGATATAGGCCAGCGACATAGACCACGAATAATGACATATTATAGTGACATAAGCAATCATATGATGCGTACCAATGCTCCTGTCCTCAAGTTGACCACATATGTAAACCATATCGGCAAACATCAAAAGAGCATATGATATCGAAAACGAGGCCATGCTTTTAGGTTTACATTTTCCCTACCAAGACTTGGAGGAATATGCAGACATGTATAGTGTATCATGTACTAGCGTACCATGCACCCAACCAAGACCTTTGGCATATCTCTATTCTACTCCTATAATCTATACTCAATGCTTCTATCAAGGAAGTTCTTTTCTCGGCCCTCAAACAACACTAATGGCCTTAAAATAACGCCGAGCAACCCAAAATAAGTCAAGATTCATATAAAACTAATCAATATATGTTCAAAGGTTCATAATTATATATTATAGTAATTTTCAAATCCAAATCAAAAAGTTCCTAAAAGTCACCCCCGATCCTACGTGCCCGGATTCTGAAAATTTTCGTAGATAAATATTACCCATGACCTTATGAACTCAAATATATTCTTAGAGAGTTCTAAGAATTCGAGAAAGGATAATATTTGGAAAATTTATATGGTGTAACTAACTTATTCACTATATTTATTTAAATTAATACACTTTAAAATAATTATAATACATAGCTACACTTTGAGTTTTATAGAAAATACCCAAACCTTTTTCATTTAACGGGGTTGGCTTGCAAAATCACGATCCATTCTCTTTTTCGGTAATACAGACTCTCTTGCAATGGCTGGTGTGATGGAAACCATTACAGTCCTATGCACCTAGGCATTGCCGTCATCGTCATTGGTCCCGGTAGACTGATCTTCCTTCTCAAGCCCTCATTCCTCCATTAGAATCTCTCAATAACTCAAAGGCCTTAAAATCCAGCCAACTTGCTCATCTGTCTCCACTAATTCATTATCCAAAGACGTTCCACGATGAACACGAATCATTTGCGAAGCTCAAAATACATTTGTTGAAGGTATAAGAGAAACTATTCAGAGAGATTCCAAGTAAAGAATTAGAGGCCAAGAAAAAAAGAGAAATGAAGGAGTTCTGTTTTGTGAGAGGGAGACGGAGAGGGAAATGCATAGAGGGAATTGTCTAGTAATTTTATTTGGTAATTGGGTATTTATATGAAGGTAAATAGCATAGATCTAGGTCTTCTTCTTATTCGACGACTGTATGTTGTATGTATCTTCAATGTCGGACGATTGTATGTTGTATGTATAGATATGAGTCGTCTTCGAATACATACACAACCCCTCAAAGTTGTCTCATATTTTCACCTAGACACTTATACTAAGACTTACATCTATTAGGCATTTGATCTCTATTAAAAGTGTAACTATTAAACACCTTACAAACAATAAACTGAAGATATAAAGTGTGTGGATTACACGCTCATAATGTGGAGAAAATCACCAATCACAAAAGGACACATCAGAAGGAAAAAGGAAAAAATAAGAAAAACATGGAGACCGCGGCTCCTTCTTCATGCCATCAAACTCGTTTATTGTAGACACCCACTGAACTCCACCTTCAAAATCCACACAACACCATCAAATATCTCTGTCTTCCATTTTCAAATATCATAACAAGAAAGAGTACACGATTATTTTTGGTAACTTTCCTTCCATTAATCTTGTTTAAGTCATAGTTCCAAGTTTGATTTTAAGCCTCTAATTATCAGTTGACTAGAAAATTGATCTGAAACATTACTGAGATAGAATTTCGAGTTGTAACACTATGGTTATGAACTTGGAGGTGAATGTTTTCAAGGAAAAAAACCTTCAGTGTTGGGAATTCGAGTTGAAGATTCGAATGATGTAAATTCATTAAGAAATTAAATTGAAGTTGGAAAAATTGATTGGAGTTTTTTCTTGCTTGGAAATCATGATATGTGCTTATTTTGGAAGGCTTGGGGACCTATATATTCGGAAATATTTTATTGTCCATATCCAGCTACAGTCAGCTATTGTCGGTATTTGATAATGGCTCCGATAAAGGTTCTCCTTTAGTGCTTCAGTGCTGCTACTATAGTCGTCTGCTAAGACATAGAGGATAGAGATTAGGTAAAGGGGTTAGGGTAGTGTTTGGTATGGCGTGAAGATAGTGGTGCTAATGGTATGTGATGATGGGGGTGGTGAAGTTGGTGGCGAAGGAAGAGGTGAAAAGAAAAAAAATCAAAAAATTGAAAATTATGGCATTCCATGCTCCAAAAATCTGTGTTATACACGTACTGTGACACCTCATAAAATTATGACTAATAAGACAGTTTCGATAGAGATTAAGTGTCCAATAGGTACAATCTTTAATTTAAGTGTCTCGATGGAAATACGGGACAAGTTTGAGGGGCTGCATATGTGTCCAGCCTTTTTTTTTCTATGCATCTATACTGTATTTCATTGTACGAGAGGGAAAACACACTCTGTTGAGTGGGTGCATATAGCCTATCGTGACTATATACGTTGATACAGTAAATTTGAATCGTCTTCTTCCTCTTTGTATATATTACATTGTATTTCGTTATATGAGAGAATTAATATCGTCTGTTGAGCGAGCGTATACAACTTATTTTGTCTGTATATCTGTATCAAGCGTGACTGTATGCATTGATACAACAAAATTGAGCAAACACATACAACCTATCATGATTCTATCCAGCGCATCTATATGCATTGTTACAACGAAAGCTTCGAACCATAATTAAGCAAACTATAGTTATGTATGATAGTTATACTCTAAGCTATAGGGCTTTATGAATATTTAATATTATGACAACATATGCATATAATATGTACATCATATATACATCAATATATCAGTGATATATATATATATATATATATATATATATATATATATATATATATATATATATATACACACACACACACGCACACATGATACCCAACTCTATCAGTAACACCACTGCCTCATCCACCAACTCCACTAGTAATACCACCACCCAATTTTAGATTCTCACCTAAAATTTTCTCTAGTTGTTGAAAAACACTACTATACTGATAGCCCCATTATTCACCACCATTTCTATCAAAAATTACCCCCAATATAGAGAAGGAAAAGAATCAAAAACTTTATTAAAATCTACCATTGGAATAATAAACTATCTTTCTCCATTAGAAAAATCTTAGAAGCTTGTATACGGCAAAAATTGGCGGTCCGATTTTTCTGTCACCAAGGCGCCTCAAGGAAACTGCCTCCCCTAAAGGATCGAAGCTTATCTTGGAGCCCTGGCCTCGAGGCTTCTCGGTAATCTACTTTGAGGTAGCATAAGTAACGGTCTGCCTCGAGGCAGGGTAAATCAGGGACGTCGGTGGATCGGTGTGAGGTTCCCAAGGCAGTGACTAGAGCTGATAAAGTCTGTTAGGCTAGTCCAAACCCATACCATAGCATTAAAAGGCTGTACTAGCCCCATATCTTTGTAATAAATGCATTTGTACTATGTTAGGATACCCCCTCATATATAAAAGGGATCCTTGTCATTTTGTAAACATCTGATGCTCAATATTGAATACACAAGAGCATTCTCTCTGATCTCTAACATATTCTCTTGCTCTCATTACTTCCGTTTATTATTCATATCCATTGCGTTCTATTTATTGTTCTTCATTTATTACTTATCATTGGCCATAAAGAGCCATCATTGATTTTATTATAACTGTTAGTCATCCATCGACTACCCTCAGCGGGACATCAGACTCGACCCCGAGGCCCTAAATAAGCAAGCTCGAGGCCCCGATTGTCAGTCATTCGGTTCGGCTATCATCTTATTTTTAAGCTCTTATCTTGTTTTCAAGTACCTCACTTAGCATCTATTGCATAAACAACTAGCATAAAAATAGATCACGTATTTTTAGAACCACAAAATTAAATTTAATTGTTATTACAATTTTCACTGTAAACAGTTTGGCGCCCACTGTGGGGCTAAAAATCATAATGATTATTTTCTTGTTGGTTTAACTACATAACATAGGTTACCTTTCACACTTTATTTTGTCCAAGATCTTTGATTTCAGGTCAAAACGTCTAACTCAGTAAACAACAATCTTGAAGACCATAGAGAGAATGTTCCAGGTGTTGGTGTACCACCAAAAATCCCTGAGAATGCACCAGAACCAATTCCTGTGGACGCGGTCTCATGCAATGCCCAACACGTCGATATAAGCTCCCATACTAACAAGAGCGTGCACCAAGGAGACCAACAAGAAGATCAAAAAATTCCAACTAGGGAAGAACGGGAGGTTATCCTTCACGTTATTTTTGAAATATTACAGGCACAACAGCTGGCTATTGCTCAGCTGAAAAGTCACCAGAAAACTCCCAGCACGGTAGCACCGGGGATGACTCCCTCAGCTGAGCAGGTACCATAGATCAAGAAACAACGAGTCAGCAGCCGACCCCACCATCGTAAAGATGCTCGAGGACCTCACAAAGAGGACCAGTCGGACGAGAAGAAAATATAAGCCAACGACAAAAAGGTCGAGACCTACAATTCCAGTGTCGACCAAATTTCGGGTGCACCCCCGATCCTGAAAGGTGTGGATTTAAAGAAGTTCGTACAGAAGCCGTTCCCATAGGAAGCGGCTCTGAAACCCATTCCAAAGAAGTTCAGAATGCCATACCTTTCTAATTACAACGGAACCTCAGACCCCAATGAGCACATTACTGCTTACACTTGGGCAGTGAAGGGCAACAACCTGAAAGACGACGAGATCGAGTCCGTCTTACTGAAGAAGTTCAGAGAAACGCTTTCTAAAGGGGCAATGATGTGGTATTACAACCTGGCCCCAAACTCGATAGATTCATTTGCCATGCGGGCAGATTCTTTCATAAAGGCACATGCTGGTGCCATCAAAGTAGCAACAAGGAAATCCGACGTTTTCAAGATCAAGCAGAGGGAGAATGAGATGCTGCGAGAGTTCATATCTCGTTTTCAAATGGAACGGATGGATCTACCACCAGTTTCCAACGACTAGGCAGTGCAGGCCTTCACTCAAGGTTTGAACGAACGAAGCTCAGTGGCTTCAAAATAGCTGAAGTAGAATTTGGTTGAATACCCCACCGTGACTTGGTCGGATGTCCACAACCGATACCAATTGAAGATTAGGGTCGAGGACGACCAATTAGGAGCCCCTTCAGGCTCTATATACCCTAGCAGACTTCTGGCAAAGGAGTCAAAGCCAAACAAATAAAGGTACCAGCCATACACCGAAGACAGGAGAAACGCCCCGAGGCATAACATACCCCGGAATGATCAAAGAATGGACCAAGGGTAGAACGCTCAGGGACTCATTTGTAGAGCCAGATTCGATAGGCACACAGGGCCAACGGAGGCACCTCGCTTGTTGCAATACAACTTCAGTTTTGATGTTTCAGACATCGTATTTGCCATCAGCAAAATCAGAGACACCAGGTGGTCTAGGCTTGTGCAATCAGATCCTTCGCAAAGAAATCATAACTTAGTATGTGAATTTCACAACACACACGTCCACAAGACTAAGGATTGCCACCAGATCCTGGATGAAGTAGCCTGACTACTCAGCAAAGGTCACCTCCGAGAATTCCTCAGCGACCGGGCCAAAAATTAGTTTCGGGAAAGAGAGAACACCAAGAAGAGCGAAACAAATGAGCCACAACATGTCATCCATATGATCTTGGGAGGCATCGATGCCCCACAAAAACCCATGATTAGAAGAACAAAAATATCCATCACCAGAGAAAAGCGAACTCGGAGTTACATACCCGAGGATGATCTCACATTCAGTGACGAGGACATCGAGACCTTGTCTCAGCCTCACAATGACATACTGGTAATCTCTTTCCTTGTAAATTCATTTCAAATTAAATGTGTACTTGTGGATCCAGGTAGCTCGGCCAACATTATCAGGTCGAGGGTGGTGTAGTAGCTCGGATTGCTTAACCAAATTGTGCCCGCCTCTCGAGTCCTCAATAGATTCAACATGGCGAGCGAAACAACAAAGGGGGAAATCATCCTCCTAGTCAACGTGTCCAGCACACCCCAAAATGGCAAATTCCATGTCATCGAAGGAGACATGAGATACAATGCCTTACTTGGAAGGCCATGGATAAACTGCATAAGAGCAGTATCATTGACCCTTCATCAAATGATGAAGTTCCCAACAAATAACGAAATAAAAACCAAGTACAGGGAACAACATGCGGCAAGGGAGATGTTCATAGTACACGATGTGGCGCCGACTCCAGTACCTCCACCTTTGAAGGAGCCAAAGGATAAGCAAACAGTAAAATAGCGGTAACAAGCTACGCTCTCGGCTACCCCCGACTAAACAAAACAAAGGACCGTACTGAGTCCTCATAACAAGCAATTGAATCACGGCGAGATCCGAAGCGCCATCAGCACTAAGGTATGACCATCTCCCTTTTTCAGTTATATTCTGTACTAACCTGACTGTAGGTATCTGATCGAAATGGCTGAAGCACCTCCCAACTCGAAGGCCTTAGGTTTCAAAAGCATGCGTTACACTCTTTTCCTTCGATCGGGTGTTTTTACCCAAGAAGGGTTTTATTGGCAAGGTTTTTAACGAGGAAACATCTATATGCTACCTAAGGAAGACCCAACAAATATTCAAGGCTTATTTTGCAATCAACCTCGACTACTGGGGGGCATCCCCTCGGGAGGTCACCTACTCGGAGAAGCCAAGATGCACTAAGTGGGGTCTCGATAGGAAAATAATTTACCGGGCTAAACGGTCGAATGAACCGTGTCCGCATAGAACACCCAAGCCCGTAACAGCAAAAATGTGTATACTTGTGCCAAGTAATGAAAGAACACATTCCTCTTCATCAAAGCATTTTGCGTTTCAAGGAAGCTCGATATTTTTTTTTTGCAAAAAATGGCCCCAAATCCAAAAAAACATCCCGAATCCTCGGGGACTGGCGTCAATAACTTAAAACTGCTTGACCCCCGGGTCGGAGCTTCAAACTCATAAGCCATGGATGAGTCAACATCAAGATCATAAAATGACTCCAGAGCTAAAATTGTCCTGAACACTCGGGGACTAGCGTCGAAAACTCAAAGCCACATGACCTCCAGGTCAGAAACCCCGAAATCGTAAGCCCTCAATGAGGCAATACCATGTTTACAAATAATGGCTCCCGAGCCAAAAAACCCTCGATGACTCGGGGACTGCCGCCAATTGCCACCCCATCGACTTATCAAAACCGGAGGCCACAAGACCACGTGCGGGCAGCCTCGGTCTCGTAAGACCTATATAAGGCAACAACAATATCTGTAAAACCTCAAGCAAGGCATGAACGACACTTGTACCAAGTGATAATATCTGTAAGACCTCAAGCAAGACATGAACCATACTTGTACCAAGTAGCCAAAACTGTAAGACCTCAAAGGCATGTAAAACTTTTAAGACCATATTAAAGGCATAAACCCGATCTTAAAGTTAAGACTATATATCGAACTTATAAGACCCCTAAAAAGGCATATCCTCGATATTGATGCTGAAACTACTTCACTCGGGGACTGAAAGGCTCCGGCCAAACACAAATGTCTACGATCACAAGGCTGTACCAACCAAACTAACACGACTCGGGGACGCCCGACCGTCGCTATAAAATCATAGGCCTTCAATTACTTCGAAAATACTTTGAAAAGAACCGGTTAAACATGCTACCCTCAACATAGGCAAAAGAGCTTCGACCATGTCAGCTCCAAACTACAAGCTTCGAAATACTCAGCCACCGAGCCAAACCTCCCGAGGTGCTCGATCATCGCCATATAATGACTCACAATCGAGGTTTCTAGCAAACCGTCAAAGGGCGAGGCAAACACAATTTTAAAAAGTCCTTAACGAGGGAAAAATAAAGCCTATATAAGAGGTCATATCGACCCAATGTGTAAGAGACACTGTCGCCAGCCCATATAAGAGGTCATATCGACCCAATGCGTAAGAGCCACTATCGCCAACCCATATAAGAGGTCATATCGACCCAATGCATAAAAGCCACTATTGCTAGCCCATACAAGAGATTGTACCGACCCAATGCATAAGAGCCATTATCGCCAGCCCATACAAGAGGTCATACCGACCCAACGCGTAAGAGCCTAAGGGCCAACTTTAAATTTAAAAACTTAAAGGTCAAATGAGCTCGAGTCAAAACCCGATCGGAGATTGAAACCAAAACAGTTAACTAGATATGCCTGAGAGTAAGAGCATAAGAGCACAAATGCCGGCTCACACTAAAAGATCGTACCGACCAAGCGCGTAAGAGCCTACGGGCTAGCCCAATAAACCCTAGGGGCATACCATGAATCTGAGGATTCCTTTTAACTCGAAGACCAGTTCATCTGGCTAAAATCAAGGCAAAGGGAAATGCATGAAAAATAAAACTGCGAGGTTCCCTTTTATACATATATATGAGGGAATACAAGCTTCATTTACAAAGTTCTCTGCAAGCACTCTATGCGAAACAAGAAAGGAAAGGCCTAATCTAATCTACGTCCCCCTCGGTGACTATGGATCGTCAGCTTCTTCATTGCCATCTTCGGCATCGGACAGAAGGAACTTAGCATCATATTATTCCGCCTTTGCCTGCTTTATCTCTTCTGAGAGATCGAAGCCCCTGGCATGAATTTCCTCGAGGGTTTCCCTCCAAGATTTGCACCTCACGTATTGTTTATTACTACTCTCCCCTTCGAGAGCCCTCCTTAGCTCAGCACGAGCATCGACAACTTCCTTCAAATAGGCAACTACCTTCTTATCAGCCTTAACTTGAATTATTCCGGTTTTAGCCCAAGCATCCACAACTTAGATTTTCATCTTCAGGAGCTCGGACTCGAGTCTTGGAATCATGTCCGTTCGGACCAAGCTGTTCTCGTGAGCGTTGCGAAGGTGCACTTCAAGGGTGGAAGCCTTGGCCAAAGCATCTCTCTTAGCCAATATCTAGGTGTCCACCCGAGCCTTTAGCCCATTACGCTCGAACTTGGCTTGACCAACTTCATTCTTAAGGCGTTCCAGGTCCTCCACCTTTTTTTGCAGCTAAAGTAAATGAAACATTAGCCTCGGAGGATAGAAGAAGAAACGCGCACTCCTTTGAAATAGAAGTTACATGTTCCTCAAGGTAGCTTTCGTAGTTCATACTATGACTCACCTCATACCACAAGTGTGCCAACTTGTTTTCCCTTTCATCGCAAAGAAGCCTGAGGGATTTCTCCCCATCTATTACTTTTCGCAATCTGGCCTCACGATGAAGCAACGCAGATCTAAGCTTGTTAAAAGCCTGTGGAAGAGAAACATGGTAAGAAAGAGAAAATTACAAAACTATAAAACTAGTACGAACGGACAAAATCTACCTCCGAGTAAAGCCACTAAGCTTCCTCGAGAGTTGAGTGTACATCTACTGGTCTGGCTCCATCTAAAGTTTTTGGAATTCTTAGGCTTGAATCCGATGAAAAATAGGTGTTTTGATGTTGTTTTGAGCGTTCCGAAGGTTGGAACAAGTTTGAATAATGTTTTAGGATTGGTTTGCAGGTTTGGTTGAGGTCCCGGGGGCCTCGGGTGTGTTCCGGATGCTCAACGGATCATTTTTGGACTTGGAAAGATTGCAGATTTTCTGCTGTTGTGTTGCAGAGAAAACTTTCATCGCGTTCGCGAGGGGGTCTCGTGATCGCGTAGAGCATCTGGTGAAACAACTGAAATGTGCTTCGTATTCGCGATGATGTCCCGCGTTCGCAAAGGTCAGAACCCGTTGGTCTTCGCGTTTGCGTAGGGTCTTCCCGTGTAAGCTACGCGTTCGCGAGTGTACCTCGCATTCACGAAAGAGGAATTTGGCCAGTAGGTCTTTTGTGCATCGCGTTCATGATAGTATCCTCGCTTCCTCGAAGAAGGAATTACCTGGGCAGATATAAGATTTCAAAATCGAGGGTTTAGCCATTTTATCAAAACTTAAGCTTGGGAACTTGGATTTGAACGACATTTTGAGGGATTTTCAGAGATATCAATTGGGTAACGATTCTAGACTCCTTTTTGCTTGTAACCCATTAATATAAATATGAATTCATCCTTTAATTTCGAAATTTGTATGAAAATTGGAGAAAAGTTCTTAGATCAAGAAATTGAGTTTTGATTGGGGATTTGACATCGGATTTGGATAATTTTTGTATGGTTAGACTCATCAGAGTTTGAGGATTCTAAAACTATAAATTTTACCCTATTTCGAGATGTGAGACCGAGGGGCATTTTGGTCATTTTACATAATTTCGCGTATTAGCTTAGACTTTAATTGTAGAATCAGTTACTTGAAGTGTTATTTACATTATGAAATTGAATTGAATTGATTTGGGCCATTTGGAGTCGAGTACTCGTGGCAAGAGCATGGTTTCAGATTGATTTTTGAGCCGGTTCGAGGTAAGTGGCTTGTCTAACCTTATGTGGGGGACCTTCCCCTTAGGATATGATATATTTGATAATTGAAATGCCTTGTACGTGAGGTGATGAGCGCGTACTTGAGCTAATTGTTGAAAATCCAATTTTTCCTTAAGTATTTCAATTGAACTCTTTCTCCTTTTTTATTCTACTTGCGAATTTAGTCTGTTGCTAGTTTAGAAAAGCATGCTTAGTTGACTTAATTGCCTATTTGCTTAAACTGCCTTAATTGCATTACGTGAAGCATGTTAGGCTAGAATTAACTGTTTACTTGGTACGAAACTCAGCTTAATTGGGTATTCTTGTGTTGCTGCTATGTGTTTTTACTTTGTGACTACGGGACGGCATCCCGAGAGATCCCCTATACGTATTTATGATTTGAACTGAGGTTTGGGATACCAAAGGATCTCTGGCACGTATATTGAGGATACCAAGAGATTCTCGGGATACCAAGAGATCCTCGGACACATATATTGAGGATACCAAGAGATCCCCGGTTATCATCCTTGTTATGAGTGGTACTTCCTTGTGGTTTGCCTTCACCTCTGTTTCCGTTATTGTACTCTTATTATCCTGTATAGATTCTTAATGGAGATTCTCAATTGTACTGCTTATCTTATCCTGTCATCTTTATATTTATTTAATCTCAGTAGGGCCGTAACCTTCCTCGTCACTACCCAATCGAGGTTAGGCTTGGTACTTACTGAGTACCACTATGGTTTACTCATGCCTTTTCTATGCATGTTTTTCATGTGCAGATCCAGGTACCGCTACTCAGTCCTATTATCCTTGAGGAGGTGACTGCTCTAGAGACTTCGAGGTACATCTGCCGCGTCCGCAGACCGAGAAGTCCCTTTCTATTCCTGCTTTTAGTATTTAGCCCTTCTGTAATTTTTTTCTGTTCTTATTAGACATTCCAGAGTTAGAGCTATGTAGTATTGATCTTAGCTTGTTATTCGTGGGTTTCCAGGTCTTGGATTTACGTATTGGTATTAAGAGTTAAACATAGTGTATACCGAGCAGCACATTTAAACACTATTATTACTTTATTCCTGTTTTAAATTGATTTACTTCCGCAAATTTGCACTTGTTCAAGCAAAAGGATCTAAATTTGCGCTAGAGGAGGTGGTTAGAGTTGCTGAAGGACTATGATATCACTATTTTGTATCACCCGGGCAAGGCCAATGTGGTGGCCGATGCTTTGAGTTGCCGGACAGAGAGTTTGGGGAGTTTGGCTTATTTACCAGCATTAGAGAGGCCTATGGCGATGGATATTCAGGACTTAGCCAGCCAGTTTGTGAGATTAGATCTTTCGGAGCCCAGTCAGGTTCTAGCTTGCGTGGTTTCTCGGTCTTCCTTATTTGATTGTATCAGGGAGCAGCAATATGATGACCCTCATTTGCTTGTCCTCAAGGACAAGGTTCAGCACGGTGATGCCAGAGATGTGACTATTGGTGATGATGGGGTATTGAGGATGCGGGGTCGGATTTGTGTACCCAATGTTGATGGGCTTCGGGAGTTGATTCTGGAGGAGGCCCATAGCTCGCGGTATTTCATTCATCCGGGTGCCGCAATGATGTATCAAGATTTGAGACAGCACTATTGGTGGAGGCGGATGAAGAAAAATATAGTTGGATTCGTAGCTTGGTGTCTCAACTGTCAGCAGGTGAAGTATGAACACTAGATACCGGGTGGGTTGCTTCAGCAGATAGAGATTCCGGAGTGGAAGTAGGAGCGGATCACCATGGACTTTGTAGTTGGGCTCCCATGGACTTTGAGGAAGTTTGATGTTATTTGGGTGATTATGGATCAGCTGGCCAAGTCTGCTCATTTCACTCCTGTGTGTACTACTTATTCCTCGGAGCAGTTGGCAGAGATTTATATCCAGGAGATTGTTCGTCAGCATGGTATTCCAGTGTCCATCATTTCAGATAGAGGTACTTAGTTCACATCACGATTCTGGAGGGCCGTTCAACATAAGTTGGGTACTCGGGTGGAGTTGAGTACAACATTTCACCCTCAGACGAACGGGCAGTCCAAGCGCACTATTCAGATTCTCGAGGATATGCTCCGTGCGTGTGTGATTGAGTTTTGAGGGTCTTGGGATCAGTTCTTGCCATTGGCGGAGTTTGCTTACAACAACAGCTATCGGTCCAGCATTCAGATGGCACCGTGTTGGGCACAGACCTGGTTCAGGATGCTTTGGAAAAGGTTAAGGTGATTCAGGATAGACTTCGTACAGCCCAATCCAGACAGAAGAGTTACACGGACCGGAAGGTTCGTGATGTTTCCTATATGGTTGGAGAACGGGTTCTACTTCGGGTTTCGCCTATGAAGATATTTATGAGATTCGGGAAGAAAGAAAAGTTGAGTCCGAGATTTATTGGCCCTTTGAGATATTGAGGCGTGTTGGGAAGGTTGCTTATGAGCTTGCCTTACCTCCCATCTTGGCCGGAGTTCATCAAGTATTCCATGTTTCGATGCTCTAGAGGTATCACAGTGATCCGTCGCACTTGTTGTATTTTAGTTCAGTCCAGTTGGAGAAGGATCTATCTTATGTTGAGGAGCCAGTGGCAATATTGGACAGGCAGGTTAGAAAGCTGAGGTCAAAGAACATTGCATCAGTAAAGGTTCAGTGGTGGGGCCATCTGGTCGAGGAGGCGACCTGGGAGACCGATCAGGATATACGCAGTCGCTACCCTCATCTTTTCACTACTTCAGATATGTCTCTATGCTCATTCGAGAACGAACGAATGTTTAAGTGTAGGAGGATGTGACGGCCCGTCCAGTCGCCTTAAGAATTTATGCCCCGATTCCCTATTAACTGCTTTCCTCAAATTTATTTCTGCAATTTTGATTTGTCGGGACGTTCAGTTTTGAGTTTTGGGAAGTTTTGGGACACTTTATCCCTGAATGAGAGCTTAAGTGTTGGAAAGTTGACTGTAGTCGGAACAGTATGGAGACGACCTTGGAATGGAAATCGGATGGTTCCGTTAGCTCCATTAGGTGATTTCGGGCTTTGGGGCATGTTCGGAGTGTGTTTTGGAGGTCCGTAGCTAATTTAGGCTTGAAATGCCGAAAGTTGAATTTTTGAAGTTTCCGGTCCGATAGTGAGACTTTGATCCGAGGGTTGGAATGGAATTCCGGAAGTTGGATTAGCTCCGTAGTGTTGAATGTGACGTGTGTGCAAAATTTTAGGTCATTTGGACGAGATTTGATAGACTTTCCGATCGAAAGCGTGTTTATAGAGTTTTTGTAATTCTTAGGCTTGAATCCGATGAAAAATAGGTGTTTTGATGTGTTTTGAGCGTTCCGAAGCTTGGAACAAGTTTGAATGATGTTTTAGGATTGGTTGGCAGGTTTTGTTGAGGTCCCGTAGGCCTCGGGTGTGTTTCGGATGCTCAACGGACCATTTTTGGACTTTGAAAGATTGCAGATTTTCTGCTGTTGTGTTGCAGAGAAAACCTTCATCGCGTTTGCAATGGGGTCTCGTGTTCACGTAGAGCATCTGGGTGAAGCTGCTGAAATGTGCTTCGCGTTCGCGATGATGTCCCGCGTTCGCGAAGGTAATGACCCGTTGGTCTTCGCGTTCGTGACATGGTCCTCGCGTTCGCGTAGGGTCTGCCCGTGTAAGCTACGCGTTCGTGAGTGGACCTCGCGTTCATGAAAGAGGAATTTGGCCAGTAGGTCCTTTGTGCATTGCGTTCACGATAGTAGCCTCACGTTCGCAAAGAAGGAATTATTTGGGCAGATATAAGATTTCAAAATCGAGGGTTTAGCCATTTTTATCAAATCTTAAGCTTGGGAGCTTGGATTTGAACGAGATTTTGAGGGATTTTCAGAGATATCGATTGGGTAACGATTCTAGACTCCTTTTTGTTTGTAACCCATTAATCTAAACATGAATTCATCCTTTAATTTCAAAATTTGTATGAAAATTGGGGAAAAGTTCTTAGATCAAGAAATTGAGTTTTGATTGGGGATTTGACATCGGATTTGGATAATTTTGGTATGGTTAGACTCATGAGAGTTTGAGGATTCTAAAACTATAAATTTTACCCGATTCCGAGATGCGGGCCCGAGGGGTATTTTGGTCATTTTACACAATTTCACGTATTAGCTTAGACTTTAATTGTAGAATCAGTTACTTGAATTGTTATTTACATTATGAAATTGAATTGAATAGATTTGGGCTATTTGGAGTTGAGTACTCGTGGCAAGAGAGTGGTTTCAGATTGATTTTTGAGCCGGTTCAAGGTAAGTGGCTTGTCTAACCTTGTATGGGGGACATTCCCCTTAGGATATGATATATTTGATAATTGAAATGCCTTGTACGTGAGGTGACAAGCGCGTACTTGAGCTGATTGTTGAAAATTCAGTTTTTCCTTAAGTATTTCAATTGAACTCTTTCTCCTATTTTATTCTACTTGCGAATTTAGCCTGTTGCTAGTTTAGAAAAGCATGCTTAGTTGACTTAATTGCCTATTTGCTTAAACTGCCTTAATTGCATTACGTAAAGCATGTTAGGATAGAATTAATTGTTTACTTGCTACGAAACTTAGCTTAATTGGGTATTCTTGTGTTGCTGCTGTGTGTTTTTACTTTGGGACGACATTCCGGGAGATCCCCTGTACGTATTTATGATTTGAACTGAGGTGCGGGATACTAAGAGATCCCTGGCACGTATATTGAGGATACCAGAGATCCTCGGGATACCGAGACATACCCAGGTACATATATTGAGGATACCAATAGATCCTCGGGATACCAAGAGATCCCTCGCGTATATTGAGGATACCAAGAGATCCTCGGGATACCAAGAGATCCCCGGTTATCATCCTTGTTATGAGTGGTACTTCCTTGTGGTTTGCCTTCATCTCTGTTTCCGTTATTGTACTCTTATTATCCTGTATAGATTCTTATTGTAGATTCTCAATTGTATTGCTTATCTTATCCTGTCATCTTTATATTTATTTAATCTCAGTAGGACCCTGACCTTCCTTGTCACTACCCAAACGAGGTTAGGCTTGGCACTTACTGAGTACCGCTGTGCTGTACTCATGCCTCTTCTGCACATGTTTTTCATGTGCAGATCCAGGTACCGCTACTCAGGCCTATCATCCTTCAGGAGGCGACTGCCCTAGAGACTTCGAGGTACATCTGCCGCGTCCGCAGACCGAGAAGTCCCTTTCTATTCCTGCTTTTAGTATTTAGCCCTTCTGTAATTTTTTTCTGTTCTTATTAGACATTACGGAGTTAGAGCTATGTAGTATTGTTCTTTGCTCGTGATTTGTGGGTTTCTGGGTCTTGGATTTACGTATTGGTATTGAGAGTTAAACATGGTGTATGCAGAGCGGCACATTTAAACACCATTATTACTTTATTCCTGTTTTAAATTGTTTTACTTACGCAAATTTTGGTTTTCTTCCGCAATTTAGGCATACCTAGTCATAGAGACTAGGTGACGTCACGATGGTTCACGGAGGGCGAACCGGGGTCGTGACATGTAAGAAGTCATCAACAAAATGAAATATGTAGACTTGGTCAATCTATTAACAATTACCCAAATGGCATCAAAAATTTTCAAGGTCTGTGGCAAGCCTACCACAAAGTCAATAGTAATACGCTCCCACTTCCACTATGGTATAACCAACCTTTGAGTCAAACCATTTGGTTTCTAATATTCATACTTCACTTGCTAGCAATTCAAACATCGCGAAACATGCCCAACGATGTCATTCTCCCTCTTCTTCCACTAGTAACGCTGCTTCAAGTCATGATACATCTTCGTGACACCTAGATCAATAGAATACCTCGAACTATATGCGTTATCAAGAATCAATTCCCTCAAGCTATCAAGATTAGGAACACAAATCTGGCCCTGAAGTAACAATACACCAACATCTCCAATAACCATCTTCCTAGCACCACCTTGTTGCACCCTATCCTTAAGCACCAATAAATGTAGATCATCATATTGGCGAGTCTTAATACACTCAAACAAGGACGATTGTGTAACAACACTAGCAAGAACCACACTAGGCTAAAGAATATCCAATCTCATAAACTGTTAGCCAAGGCCAGAAAATCCATAGCCAAAGGCCTCTCCTTAGCCGGAATAAATTCCAAACCACCTATGCTCTCCACCTCCTACTCAAAGCATTTGTTACCACATTCGCCTTACCTGGATGATACTAGATAGTGATATTATAATTATTAAGAAAGTCAATCCATCTTCACTACCTCAAATTCAAATCCTTTTGCTTGAACAAGTGCTGTAGACTGTGATCATCGGTGTAAAGCTAACATGACATGCCGTACAAGTAATACCTGTAAATCTTGAATGCATGCACAATAACTTCCAACTCTAAATCATGAACTAAATTCTTCTCATGGGTTTTCAACTAACGAGATACGTAAGCAATCACCCTGCCATCCTATATCAACACCAAACCTAGGCCAATGCATAAAGTATCACAAAACACCATGTAGGGCCCTAAACCTGTAGGAAACACCAACAATGGGGGCTGTAGTCAAATCAATCTTGAGCTTATGATAGCTCCCCTCACCTACATCAGACCATAAAGGAATGCCTTTATGAGTCAACTTAGTCAATAGAGTTGCACTGGACGAGAATCCCTCCACAAAGAGACAATAGTTGCTTGCCAAATCCAAGAAACTCCAAATATCTTTAGTTAAAATAGGTTTAGGCCAATTTTATGTTGCCTTAATCTTCTTAGGATCAACCTTGATACCATCAGTGGATACACCATGGCCTAAGAATGCAATTGAGTCCAACTATAGCTCACACTTTGAAAACTTCACATAAAGCTTCCGATTAGTCGAAGTCTGAAGTTATACTCTCAAGTGCTGCTCATGCTCCTCCATGCTACGAGAGTAAGCCAAGATTTCATCAATGAACACAATCACTAGAGGATCCAAATAAGTTTTGAACACTCAATTCATCAAATCTATGAAAGTCGCTGGAGAATTAGTCAACCCAAATAACATTACCAAGAACTCATAATGAATATAACGAGTCCTAAAAGCCGTCTTAGGGACATCCGAAGCCCTAATCTTCACTTGAAAATAGCCATATCTCAAATCAATCTTAGAGAACATGTTGGTATCCTGAAGCTAATCAAAAAAATCATCAATACAAGGCAATATATACTTATTCTCGATAGAAACCATGTTCAATTGCCAATAACTAATGCACATCCTCATAGAATCATCCTTCTTCTTCACAAGTATCATTGGTGCACCCCAAGGAAAAACACTCAGCCTAATGAACCCATTATTAAGAAAATCCTACAACTACTCCTTTAACTCTTTCAGATCACCAGATGGTATGGCCAAATAAATATGGCTAAGTGTCCAAAACCAAGATAATACAAATATCAATATCCGTATCGGGTGGCATGCTAGGTAGATATGCAGGAAACACTTATAGAATCTTCCTTACCACCTGTATTGAATCCATGGAAGGAACCTCTATATTAGAATCTCGAATGTAAGCCAAATACGCTAAACACCCTTTCTCAACCATGCACCGAGCCTTCAAAAATAAAATTACCCTACTAATAGAATGACAAAGAGTCCCTCTCCACTCTAGCATAGGCAACCCTGGCATAGCTAAAGTCACAGTCTTGGTGTAACAATCCAAGATAACGTGATACGGGGACAACCGGTCCATGCCCATAATCACCTCAAAATCCACCATATACACAACAAGAGATCAACCATGGTATCAAAACCACTAATAGTAACAACACAAGACCAATATACTTGATGAACTACTATAGAAATCCCAACTGTTGTAGATATAGAAACAAGAATATCAAGAGAATCACGAGGCATACTCAAGTGCGGTACAATATATAAAGATACATATGAATAAGTAGAACCTATATCAAATAAAATAGAAGCATACCTATGAGAGACTAACATAATACCTATGATAACTACATCAGATGACTCAGGCTCAGGCCTACTAGGAAATTCATAACAACAAGCCTAACTTCTAACGGTCTGTCAGGGTGGCCTTAACCTCTAGCTAGTTGAACCCCCACCCCTAGCTGGCTAGGGTAGCAGTGTTGCAAGTGGTTCCAGAATTATGGCCTAAGTACTATATTGTGGCTTACCACTCCACAATGTAGGAAAATACCTCCTAATGTCAACCATATTTTTGCACTCAAAGCAACTCTTCAAGTGGCATAACTGTTATGACTAACACTATCCCTAACGTCCCGAATCACCACCATAGAAACTCCATATTGGAGGTGCACTGATGAGACCATAAGTTGGAGATGCACAAAATTATGACTGATGTGAGAGAGGACCATAAGCACTATAGCCACATGAAGTACCACGAGAAACCTAGAGTGCTGATTAAACTGGACAGATAACATGACTTCTACAAAAATGATCCCTACCTCTAGACGAGGAACCACTGAAACCACCAAAATGATGAGGCCTCTTATTAGAGTTACCTCTCTCCCCTAGCTATGAATGCAGACGATCCTCCTGGCTATCTTATTGTGAGTGAACAAAGTCTCAATCTTGGCCTTTATAGCCATCTAAAGTCTAATACTACAAGCAAGTCCCTCTATGAACCTCTGTGCGGCTCATGGGTGTTTTAGATTAATTTCAGATCGTTAAGTGGCATGTTGGAAGAACTGGTTCTGGTGTGTTGTACCTGTAGAATTTGGCGTAGATGCGAGGTCATAGATGTGGCCAATGTTGCACTTTTACGAAGCTGCAGAAGTGAGGAATTTATCGCAAAAACGAGGTATGGCTTTAGAATGGGAGACATCATATGCAGAACTTTGAGTGAAGAAGCGCTTGCGCAGGTGCGATGGGTCATTCGTAGGAGCGGATCCATAGAAGCGGATGTTTTGTTGCAGATGCGGTTGGCTGGGAAGTTAGTGGAACTCATAGAAACAGGTATTTAGTTGTAGAACAAACTCCACAGAAGTGGCAGAAGTCATTGTAGATGCAAAACCACTGGGCAGAACATTATATTCGAAGGTTGGCTTCAGTTTATAACATTTTGAGATTGGGAGCTCGGATTAGAGTAATGTTTTAGGCGATTTTCACCCACATGGATTGGATAAGTATTTTTAACTTGGATTTGGTTATTATTCATAATTGTATCTTCAATTTTGGGCATTTGATTGGTGACTCTACGAAAAAATAGGGGCTTTGCCTACACTTTGATGGATTATTTTGGGGATTTGAATACCACTTGGAACTCGATTTTAGATACTAATTAAATATTTTTATTCGGCAGGTTATGGGTCATTGAATTTTGGTATTGGTTTCAAATTTCGGGAATGTGCGCACGGGTTAACTTTTGGGAATTTCTTCAAAGATCCAACCTTTATGGATTGGGATCGTTTCCTATGGTATTGTTGACTTCCTTGGGCAAGTTTTGGCTTGGAATTGCACGATTGGAGGTCTAGATTGAGGTTTTAACGTGATTTGATGTTGAAGATTAGCCCATACGAGGTAAGTATCTTACATAAGCTTGGTTTGGGGGTAATTTCCCCATTGGATATGATATTTGCTATGTATTGGGGGTGTCGTATATGCGTGGTAATGAGCGTATACGCATGCACCATGATTATTCATAATCCGGGTATATCTTAGGCTATTATTTGCCTTGTATGGCTATATTTCTTCTGTAATATAATTCTTTTCCATTTGTATGACTACGTGAGCTATCATTCATGCTAGAAATCATGTCTAGGCTATTTACTTACTTGTTGAGGCATGATAGGGCTAATTTTTCTATGTTGAGCTATTTGCCTTAGTCGTAGTCATACCTTTTAGTCATAATATTATATTCGTGTGTTATATATCTATCTTTGTACACTTTTGATATGTTATCTACATGTTATTGGTATCCTTAAACGTGACATCAGTTTGAGTTGAATTGTAGTACGTTGGTATATTCCGTGTGGTATATTGAATTATATTTTTGTGGGATGTTGGCATATTGAGACTTGAGCAGATTGATGACTAATCTTGGACCATAGAGCCAATTTGATATTGATAATGAGTTGACGTGTTTGCCAGGCCCCATATTGGGTAAAGTGGTATTAATTATGAGGTGATTCGTGTAGTAGGCCCCATATTAGGCTAAGTGATATTGATTATTGACCTAGATCTAATCAGCACTTGGGCAAGGACCTGCCCCTCCAGAATTAGGTAATAATTGTGGGCATGGGCATATGGTCATATATACGTGCTTGTGTCAGGCACTCGTACAATGCTAAGAGTATGTATGTATGTGTGATGGTCCATGGGCTTTGATTAGGCACCGTGAGCATGCTTAGAGTATGATAAAGGGTACTTTGTGCCAAACATCATGAAGGTGCTGAGATTATGTACACTTGATATTTAAACTCAGATTCATTGTTGATTTGACATGTATAATTGACATGTAGGCATACAACTGTATTATCCCTCATGCTAATTGGTATTTGATGACTCTACCTGATATTTAGAGCTTGATATTACAGCTTGATCTTGTAAATACATGTCTAAGTGGGTTCTATGGAAGTTTATGCCTTTACTGTCAAATCTTAGAAGCATGTCTGGACCTCCCTCTGTTGTGTTAAGCTGAGCATGTCATTATTTGATCCGTTTTCCTTCATATGTTATTATTCTACTATTATTGCTATTGTTGGCTGTGAAAGTGAGCATTGGACCTTGCCAAACTTGTCAGTGCTTTCATCCCGAGGTTAAGCTTGCTACTTATTGAGTACATAGAGTTGGTTGTACTCATGCTATAGGCTACACTTCGTGTGCAGATCCAGGTGTTATTGATCAGGGTAGTTACTTGTGAGTTAGATCCAGATTAGTTGGAGATATCGAGGTAGCACTATTGCTCCATTCCCATGCCTTGGAGTCCCTTTCTGTTACATCTCACGTTTTCATACGTTAAAATTTCGTTTTCAGTTAACCGACGTAGAATCGGGGATGAGATCATCTTGACGTTAACGTATTTATGCTATTTATAACAAGCGTTAAAATAAGTGTTATAAAGGATAAAGGGGTACGCGGATTAAAGAAAACGAGTTTCATTGAAAATGGCCAATTTGGAATAAAATACGGGTCGAGCGATAATACCCAATAATTATGAACTAGTACCATGCAAGGTACCATATGACCACAGTAGTATAATATATAAAAGTATATATGAATTAGTTTAAAAATAAATAGAATTTTAAGTAATTTGTGGTAGGTTTTAAATTATGCGGGTAATTGATTAATTACCGGATAACGGGACATTACCCGATTAACTAATAAGTGGATAAAAAATTAATAAAATAACCTACAAACGTGGCAAGAGGCCACCAATGTCAAAGAGTGACTAAGGAGTCAGTATGCCTAGGTGGCAAACTAGGCCTAAGTAAGAAATGATAGCTATCTAGTTGTCTTTACAAATCCAGTATATGAATAAAAATTCCTAGGAACAAACAGCGTACTCTCCAAAATTCCCAACCAAAACGTATTCCTTTCAAAATCAAAAAAATATTCCTTCCAAAGTTTTAAAGAACTAGAAGCGTTACTCTTTCAAAATTTCAAGACAAAAACGGTATTCATTCCAAAATTTTTAACCAGAAGCAATTCATCCATGAATTTCTAAGGAGCAGAGGCAAATTTTGTTCAATCAACGAAAGTTTTCCAACGAAATATTATACAGAGTTTTTCCTACTCCAGGTATGTTAAGGCCCTCCCTTCTTTCTTTTGGCATGGTCCAAATTATACTGAAGAAACGAGCAAATACACAGTTTCTATAAATTACTCTATTCATAGAAATAGTAGGGGTGTCTATATTCTTGATTCCCCATGTGAATTATTATTATCTTATATTCATGGGTCTCAGAATAATACGCAGTTGAAAAAGTTTATCTGGAAGAAATATTGAGATTATTATGTATTTTTCATGCATTTCACTCATTTATACATGTGCATTGACCCATGACCAGATGGCGTTATATATGTGTATATATGTAAATATATGTATATGGGATATGAGAAAAGGTTACAACGTTATATACGCATCACCAACTGATCAGCTGGTATATGTTGATGATGTTGCCCACAGTGGCCGAGACGATATGATGGGATGCCCTCAGTAGCTTGATGATATTATGTACACCCATACCTATGCATGGCACGACATTTATACGCATGTGCATGATATTATAAGCGTTTCAAAATTTACAGAGTTATCCAGATTTAAAGGTATTTCTGTGTTCCATGTTTCATCTATGTCTTTTATGTACTTATTTTCATGCCTTACATACTTAGTACATTTTTCGTACTGACGCCCTATTTCACGGGGCCTGTGTTTCATGCCCGCAGGTGCAGGTAGGCAAGCTGACGGTCCCCCTTCTTAGGATCCCTGATCAGCGAGAGTTGGCGTGCTCCATTTGATCCAGAGTTGATTTTGATGTCGGTATGATACGTTTGTATATATATATGTATGTATGTATATGCGTATGATGTGGCTCAGTCCCGTCTTTGTACAGTTATGTTTCTATTAGAGGTCTGTAGACAGTATGTATCGTTGGGTTGTATGTGGCCTTGTCGGCTTTCAGTTTTGGATGTATAATTGTCTATAACAACCTTGTCGGTTCGCCTACTGTATTTTGCACGTATACGTACATATGCCTTGATGGCAGGTTTCCTTCACATATGTTATTTTCGTAATGCAGCAGATGTTATACAGGTTCATATCTTAGACGTATGCTTAGGCGTGTTTGATAGATAGGACTCAGGCACCCGTCGCGGCCCATCGGTTTGGGTCGTGACAAAAGTGGTATCAGAGCAGTTCTGTCCTAGGGTTGTCTATAGACCGTGTCTAGTAGAGTCTTGTTTATGGGTGTGTTATGCACCACACTTATAGATAGGAGGCTACAGGACATATAGGATGTTATCCTCCCTTCTTATCTTAGATCGTGCTATATAAGCATTCATGTTCCTAACAATGTGTTATGTTTTCAGCGATGCCTCAAAAGACTAAAGCTGCTAGCATGGGTCAGAAGGCTATGAAGGTGTTAGAAAGAGAGATAATTTATATTATGGATTCAGACCCATCGAAGATCATGGGTTCTATAAAAGAGGATCCATCTGAGTCATCCGTTCGAGTTGTTTTGACCACTCCGGCGGTAGACGGGGTAAGAGGAGTTCCGACCTTACCAATGCCCTTAGTTTCACAGCCCGTTGATCAGAGTATGAGGGGAGTAGTGCATGGATTGGCACAACCGGGATTCGTTCAGGCTCAAAACTATGTCAAGATATTTAAGGACACCAGCTCTTTTGAGGTTCCGGATAGTCCACAGAGTAGATGCTCAATTAGCATTGAGAAACCAAACCGCACGACAGAGATGAATAGAAGTGAAACTATTCCTAACTATGTAGCCTCTAGGGGATAAGCACAGACGTCTCCGTACCGGTCCCTCAGACTCTACTAAGCTTGTCCGTGAATTGTAAGACCTAAGCAACCTAGAGCTCTGCGACCAACTTGTCACGACTCGAATTACCCGTCGTCGGAACCGTGATGGCGCCTAATGTTGAACTCGCTAGTCAATCCAACATTACTAATTAGTTTATCTTATTACCTTTATCTTTAACAATTTACCAAGTTAATTCAAGTAAACAACGGAAATAGAAATGCGGAAGACAGAATTTATCAATTAAGCTAATACAAATACGATTCCATAATAATAATACTCCACCCAGAACTGGTGTCACAATCTCACGGACTATCTACGAATACAACAAATAGGGGTTTGAACAAAGAAAATACATGTCTGTCTCTGAAATAGAGAAGAACAGAAAGAAACATGATAGAAGGGGACGCCAAGTCCTGCAGACACCTGCAGGACTACCTCAGGTCTCCGCTGGACTGAAGGCAGCAACCTCTAACTATAGTCCATATACTCCAGTACCTAGATCTGTACAAAAGAGTGCAGAGAGTAGTATAAGTACAACCGACCCCGTGTACTGAGTAAGTGTCGAGCCTAACCTCGGCGAAGTAGTAATGAGGCTAGGACACAACAACATCATAACCTGCAGTTTAAAAAATATCTAATAGAATAACAATAATAAAAGCTAAACAGAGATTAACGGGAAGGAGCAACATGCTAAGGGGGATAACAACATAAGGAAATACGGAAATGACGAAATGAAATAATTAAGGCACTTGAACCAATAGCAACAAGAAATCACAACAAATAGACAAAGAATGCATGACATCACCCTTCGTGCTTTTACTCTCAATTCTCACTATGCAATAAATAAATAAAATGTGCACGTCATCACCCTTCGTTCTTTATCGCTCTTCCTTACCATATGAATAATAGAAATGTGCACAGCATCACCCTTCGTGCTTTATCTCTCTTCCTCACCGTATGCATCAATATCAATGTAAATGTGCACGACATCACCCTTCATGCTTTATCACTCTTTTCTCACCAAATGCAAAAGTATGAATGTGCACGACATCACCCTTTGTACTTTATAACTCTTTACTCGCCCAAACAGTGGTAACAACAACATCCCGGCAAGGGAATCAACAATAAGATTGAATACGTCCCGGCAAGGGAATCAACAACAAGAATTAAATACATCCCGGCAAGGGAATCAGCTATAACCAATCTTGTTCCAACAATTAACTTCACAAATGAACCTCAACTGGAGCCAATGCTCAACAATAGACAAATACCAAAAAAGTGATCATAAGTCTGACTCAACATGGATAATCAACAATTTAGGCATTTATAGTACGTATTAAGAATCACAACGATCACAATTTAAGACTCACGGGCATGCTTGACACCAACGTATAGATATTTGTCACCACACCTATACATCGTACACAATACTAGCACATAGAAAATAAGACACAACACCTATTCCCTCAAGCTAAGGTTGACTAAACACTTACCTCGATTCCACGGCCACAAATCAAGCCTCAACTATTGCTTTCCCTCTAGATTTCACCTCCAATTCACTTGTATCTAGTCATAATTAGCTTAATAATATCAATAATTGCTAAAGAACTCACACCTAATGCTTAATTATAGTTTTCCCAACATTTTCCCCAAAAACCCAAAAATCGACCCCATGCCCGCTTGGTCAAAATCTGAAGTTCGGACCAAAATCTGATTACCATTCACCCCTAGCCTGGATATGCAATTGGTTTTGGAATCCGACCTTAATTGAGGTCTAAATCCCCAAATTTCAAAATTCTCAAATTTCACCCAAAAACACCTAAATTCCCATGAAAATCCCTAGATTTTGTGATGAAATCTTGTAAAAAGATGAAGTAGATTGAAAGAAATGAGTTGAAAGTTGTTTACCTATGATTTGGGGTAGAACCTTTCTTTGGAAAATCGCCCAATAGAGCTTAGGGTTTGAAAGAGTTTGAAAAATGAAGAAAATCCCGTCTAAGTTAGATTTTACCCGGGCGCAGTTATCGCATTTGCGATGACAGGTTCGCAAATGCGGCCAAGGCTTCGCAATTGCGAAGGTTGGCCTGGCCTTCTTACTTCGGAAATGTGATCCATCATTCGCAATTGCGATTACTGCTGGAGTCGCATTTGCGACATAGAGCTTCGCAAATGCGAAGGTCCTCTCCCTACCCTCTGATCGCAATTGTGATGGCACTTTGTTTACCATGAAAATAGTAACAATAATTAAATTTGTAAATGAGATTCTAAAAATACGTGCTCTATTGCTGAGCTAGTTGTTAGAGCAGTTAATGCTAATAGTATGACGTTTAATAATGCAATGTGAGCTAAAACGAGATAGTAATCGAACCGTTGGGCCTGCTTCCCGGGTATAGGTCTGGATGATATAGGCCTCAGGGTCGAAGTCAGAGTCGAGCTCGAGCTATCGGGGACAGTCGGAAATGGGATAACAGTTGAAGATATAATCAAATGAGGCTCTTCACGGCCAATACTAATCCATATGATGAAGAACTAGTAAGAAAGCAATGGAGATTAAGGCGACTTCGGGTCAGTGAGAATGAACAAGTTAGAAAGAAAAGAGAGAGAGATATTATTGCACTTGTAATGGGGAAATGGAGCAACATCAGTCGGTCTTACAAAGTAATGGGGATCCCCTTTATATAGGAGGGGAATCCGCTATGCTATAGAACATGTTAATCGTAAAGGTATGGAGATAGGATGGATAGACACGACATCTTGAAAATAGGCCCTGGATAGACCAACCATGTCAAGTTAAGTCACGCGCCTAGGGAACTTCCCTCTCACCTGCCGTAACTTGCCGTACTTGTCAGAATACGATATCCTTCGGACCTATGTATATCAAACCTCGAGGATGAGTCTCGACCTTGGCTTCGGGCTTCGAGGGGCATGACCGCGAGATGGTTTTATGACGGGGAATCAGGCCCCTGGATTCGCCGTATACAGATAGTCTCCGTGTTTCTTTAGAGTTAAGGAGACAAGAACGATAAGAAATGGTTCTGAACCCCCTCTTCCTCTGGTGCCTTTGCGAACGGATACAAGGTATCAAGGCGTAGTACGTCCACCGTTCCTGTAGATTTCAGCATTGACTGCGGCGACTAGATTCCTTTAATATACCCATGATGCTTTTATAAATACTCATTTCTTCCTTTCTAGATTCCATTTTGTGTTCAAAACCCTTAGTGAGGTCTATTTCCCTTTGTTCTCACTCTTTCTTAGGGACGCAAACCCCTTTTTTTGTCTTTCCTCAGATTTCCCCAAGGATGACAAATATTTCCACTTCTTCTTCCCAGGAGGATACGGGCTCATCCTCCCCATTTTTCTCTCGATGCGAAATGACTACTCCCCCCCCGGTGCCGAGGAGTGCATTCTGGGACCCTTTGTGATGACCTCTGATTTTAGGGTCAAGAGACCCTCCTCGAAGTCAGGGCACTACGAGCCTGTAACTCGGTATATTAGCTCTGTAACGGACATTAAAAGAGTGAAGGCAAACTACTGCTAGGGAGATACCGTGCTTGTGGAGATTCCCACTCGGGATGAAGATATTACAGCTCATAAAGCCGGCTTTCTGAGTGTGTACACCTACCCATTCTCTTTGGGGCCGGTGGGGCCATCCACGCCCCTAATCGACCTCGTGATTCTCGACTTCTGCGGGAGTTACCAGGTAACTCTAGGTCAAGTACACCCTTCGTTCTGGCACGTAGTTTATATTATCAGGCATTATTCAAACATGATAGAGGGAATGCCCTTCACACTGAACCATTTGATCTGGATGTATAGTCCTTGTCTGCTTCACAGAGGCTTAGTCAAACTTCGTTGTCAAGCCTCGAGGTCCCTTTTTGCCCCCACCGAGGAGTTCAGGGATGATGGGCGGTTAAGCCGATTTGTCCGAGTGAGGACGTCTGATCTGATTTCAGTGGAAAAGATGTTGTTCCCTGAGAAATGGAACGTTGGGTGTAAGTAGACGTGGTGCCCTTGACCTTTCTTGGTAACTTTTCTTTATACATCTAACTTTGCCTTTCTTATCTTTTTAGCCGCGGCGATCTACCCTGGCGTGGTGCCGGGCCTTCAGGGTTGGGTCGATCGTTTGCACTTAATTTGCCCGTATACCGACCAAGCGTGGCAGGATTTATCCAGAGCTCGATGGGAGGCCGGAGGCCCTAGTAAGCCTTGAGTCTTGACGCATCCATGCACTTTGATGTAGTTTGATGTTAGTAGCTTTCTTCGTACCGTGCATTTTAATATCTGCATCTATGCAGAATTGGGAGGAACCCTACTGGTGGGGGAGGTACTGTCCGTCGGAGGGGACATTCAGATGCATGACAAGGAGAGGAAGAGGCAGGAGAGCCTACCGGTTAAGCCACCAGAGCCCAAGAGGATCAGAGTGGAGGATTCTAAGTTTGACCTATCGGCTCCAATATCCGAGGCGACGAAAAATCCTTGTGCTGAAGGGGAGGGAGAAAGCAGCTTCTCGGCACCCATTAAAGATTGTTTGGGGTTTATTGGTACTCGGGCGGTGGGAATAAATGCTTCCGGACAGGAGTCTAATGCTGACGCATCTCAGCTTCGTGGTGGCGAGGCAATGGATGGGGTATTGAGCACTAACCTTAATTTGACAGGTGGCTGGAGTTCTCCCTGAACCGGGACGCCTTTGATATGTAGTTGGGAGGGACCTCGATCTAGGACCCGGGATGAACAGAGGACGGAGATTCAGGTTAACCCTATTAGCCCGTTGGATATTGCTAATTCTCCAAAGGGGGATATCCTTCCACCTTCCAGAATGTAAGAGGAGTCTCGCGAGGAGCCTTTCGTGGCGGGAGCATTGATCAAAGGCGGAGACGCACTCGGGAGGCCGGCGATCATCCTTGAGTATAGTTCCGAGGTCGACGCCTCATCTATTTTGGGCAAGCTTTGTGAGCGGGTAACTTCATCTAGCCTCGTCTACTACTTCGGGCTGCTTCGTCCTTTATCCTCTTAACTTTTTTATGAGGTTTCAGGCCGAGGTGCTTTATAACTAGGCCCTCGCCCAGTGTTAGGATAAAATGAGTCGTCGTGAGTGCGAGAAAGCTTTTTTGACTGAACAGGTTATCCATCCCTTGTTTTTGCTATCATTTGAGCCCTTGTAAAATTTCATCGCTTTTAACTCTACTGCCTTGATCCATACAGTTTGAGAAGGAAAACGCCCTGCTGAGAGGGGAGTTTTGGGCCAGGGATGCTTAAATCTCTGAGCTTAGCCGACATGTGAGCGATGTGTCTTCTGAAAGGGACAACCTCAGGGAGAGAGTTACCTTGATTGAGCGTCAGTTTCAGGGCGCGAGGGAGGATAACGACAAGTATAGGAGCCTTCATTCCGAGTTGGTGGCTGCATTGCTCTGGATAAAAGTTGAGGCCGAGGCCTTTGTATCTTCGCATGGGGGAGGAACGGTTGTTGCAGATTCTTGTGCTGAGAGGGCGTTCGAGGGGGCTGGCCCAAATTTACCTCGAACCATGAGTCATTCTTGGCCGGTTTCCCGAGGGCTGACCATCGAGGGCGTACTGGAAGGCAGCTCGAGCGGGATTAAAAGTGAGAATGGATCCCCGAAGAGGGGGGGCGCCATCGAGAAAGGGCCATCGGGGGATTTGTAATCGCCTGGATAGAACCTTTGAGGCCGTTGGTTTGGTAATAGATTAGGATCTGCTATTTTTCCCTGTTGATCTCCCTTTTTGTTGGACAATACTTTTTTAATTTGGCATCTGTATGAGGAGAATTCTGCGACTTTGTTTCCCTTATTCTCTTTTGTTTTGAATTCAGTAATGATTGGTGAAAAAACCTTAGACTTACAATATAGTCCTGTGGTCCTTTTAGGCTGGCTCGGGAATTGTCGCATGGCTAGTTTTATGCGGCCTCCGACATGAACCGTCGTGAGGGATCTCTCACTTTTGTCCCGCCATCTAGCATTGGGTTTTCGGGACAGGTTTGCCCCGAGCCTTGTTGATTTTTGCTTTCCCGTGCCCGTAGTCAGGCGATGACAGTTCTTATCTTTTGCCCTTGTGAATTTTGCTGTTTCAACTGTTTTGGGTCTAGTCTCCGAGTCGCATTTCGATTCAAGCTTAAATCGACCGTACAGTTTTTTTCTACCTGCATGGGCGGGAAATGATGGCCTTTTATGCTTCGGGTTGAAGTGACCTTATAGGTGGGTGTCCCGGAGGCTCACTCGGCTGGCGATAGTGGCATTTATGACGTGCCCTTAGGCGTATTGTAGTTAAACTATTTCGGGTCTAGTCTCCGAGTCGCGTTGCAACTCGAGCTTTAATTGACCCTTAAGAACTTCCGATTTGTAGACCGGCGATAGTGGCTCTTACGTTTTTTGGTCGTAGAGACCTTTTAATATGTGGCCCAGAGGCTTGTTTAGTTAACTATTTTGGATCCGGTCTCCTAATCGGGATACGATTCGAGCTCATTTTAATCCTTAAGTTATCAATTTTTTAGCTAGCAAAAATGGCTCTTACGCTGTTTGGTCATAGAGACCTTTTAATATGTGGCCCGGAGGCTTGCTTAGTTAACTATTTTTGATCCGGTCTCCGAATCGGGTTACGATTATAACTCATTTTAATCCTCAAGTTGTCATTTTTTTAGCTGGCGACAATGGCTCTTACGTTGTTTGGTCATAGAGACCTTTTAATATGTGGCCCGGAGGCTTGATTAGCTGGAGACAATGGCTCTTACGCTATTTTTGCCCGTGGGCTTTTTGTAGGCTTTGTTTTTCGCTTGTTAAAGTCTTTTGAAAGATTTTTGCCTGACCCATCGTTGATTCTGGAAGAACCTCGATTTCATGTCATTATCGGCGATGTTTCGAGCACCTCGGAAGGTTCATAGCTCGTAAGCTGAGTAGGTCGAAGCCTTGTGATTTGGAGCTGACATGGTCGAAGCTCGTTTTTGCCAGTTGAGGGAAGCCTGTTTTAACCGATTCTTTCTGAAGTATATTCGAAGTAGTGGCCTGCGATTTTTGTTTAGCGACGGTCGGGCATCTTCGAGTCGCGTTAGTTTAGCTGTATTAGCCGTTTTGACCATAGTCATATGTGTTTGGCCGGGGCCATTTTTGATCCCGAGTGATAGTTTAGGCGTCTACACCGAGGGTATGCCCTTTCGGGACTCTTACAAATGTGACGTATAGCCTAAACTTTGGGAGTTTCATGCTTGTTGAGGTCTTACAGTTTTTCATGCCTGTTGAGGTCTTACAATTTTTGTAATGTAGAATAGATCTGGTTATGCCGAGTCTGCCCGCTAGGGGTCTTACAGTTTTGGGTTTTCCAGCGTATGGCGATTGGCGACAGTATCTGAGTCATCGACTTTGTTTAAGCGTGAAGACCGCTTTTTGTGAAATCGGAGTTGCCTTGTAGGGGCTTTATGAGCCCGGAGTTCCGACCCTAAGGCCATGCGAGTGTTAAATTGCTGACGATAAGTCCCCGAGTGTCTCGGGATGCATTTTGAAATCCCCCTTTCTGGAGTATGAGATGTCGAAAGGTATTCTTTATTGCTTGGTATAGCTACATGCTGTAAATACATGGCTCTTTGTTGTTGTGAGCTCGGCCCGCGCGGGAGCGACTCCTTGGACCGTTTGGTCTGGTGCATTATTCCCTACTGGGGGCTTCGTTCGTCATTTTCCAGCGTAGGGCCAGTTGTAAAGAAAGTCCCGTAGGCTTGCTGAATCCTTCTTGGGAAGCACGTCGATGTTGTCTTGTTAAAAACCTTGCTGGCAAAAAACTTGCTTCAGGATAAAAAAATTCGGTCGAAGGAAATGAGTGCGGCGTTTGCTCGAGGATACTTGTGGGGTTCCACATCCGGCCACCCTAGCAGTAATACCTCTTAAGCATCGATACATTCCAGCTACTCGGAAGCTGCTCACCTTCCATGGTACCAAGCTTATAGGATCCTTTGCCAACGATCCCAAGGACACGGTAAGGTCCTTCCCAATTTTGGCCCAGCTTCCCTTCCTTAGGGTTTCTGGTGTTAAGGGTAAACTTCCTTAGGACCAAGTCTCCGATTCCAAAGTACCGGAGATTCTTTCTTCTGTTGTAGTATCTTTCGATTTTCTGCTTCTGGGCAGCCATTCGAACCAGCGAGGCTTCCCGTCTTTCGTCGAGCAGATCGAGGGCCATTGCAATGGCTTTGTTGTTTGATCCCTCGCCAGTGTGTCGGAATCTGGCGCTTGGTTCCCCGGCTTCCACCGGTATCTGTGCCTCAGCACCATACACTAGGGAGAAGGGTGTCTCCCCGGTGCTTGATTTTGAAGTTGTCCGATATGCCCACAGCACTTCGGGCAGCGTTTCTCTCCATTTTCCCTTGGCGCTTTCCAACTTCTTTTTCAAGTTTTGAATGATGGTTTTATTTGTAGATTCGGCTTGGCCGTTTCCACATGGGTGGTATGGCGTCGACAGGATTCTCTTGATTTTGTTGTCTTCAAGGAACTGTGTTACCTTGCTCCCAATGAATTGCCTCCCGTTGTCGCATGTTATTTCGGACGAGATTACGAACCGGCATATGATGTGCTCCCATATAAAATTGATGACTTCCTTCTCTCTTATTTTCTCGAAGGCCTGCGCTTCCAACCATTTTTAGAAATAGTCAGTCATAAATAAAATGAATTTGGCCTTACCTGGTGCCGTCGGCCCGTCGGCAAAGCGCCCACAATGTCCATCCTCCACCTCATGAATGGCCATGGTGATAAAACAGAATGCAGTTGTTCCCTGGGCTGGTGGATCATGGGAGCGAACCTCTGACACTTGTCGCATTTTCGGACGAATTCCCTAGCATCCTTTTCCATGTTGTCCCAATAGTAGCCTGCTCTGATCACTTTACGGACTAAGGAATCGGCCCTAGAGTGATTTTCGCAGGTGCCCTCGTGGATCTCTTGGAGCACGTAATCCGTGCTGCCCGGTCCCAAGTATATCACCAAGGGTCCATCAAACGTTCTCCTATAGAGAGCTCCATTTTTGTCGCGTGAGAACCGGGCTGCTTTGGTTCGCAGGGCCCTCGATTCTTTTGGCTCTGTGGGTAGCTTCCCGTCCTTCAGATAAACGATGTATTTGTTTCTCCAATCCCATGTCAGGTTGGTGGAGTTAATTTCTGCCTGACCTTTCTCGACCACGGATTTGAACAGTTGGACGACGGTTCTGGGGAGCAGGACTTCTTCTTCAGAAGAAGATCCTAGGTTCGCGAGGGCATCGGCCTCACAATTTTGCTCTCGAGGTACATGGACTAAGGTCCATTCTTTGAAGCGACGTAATGCGATTCGGATTTTGTCCAAATACCTTTGCATCCTGCCTTCTCGGGCTTCGTAGCTTCCGTTTACTTGGCTTACCACGAGGAGCGAATCGCATTTTGCCTCGACAGTCTCGGCTCCCAAACTTTTGACCAACTCTAAACCTAAAATCATAGCCTCATACTCGGCATCATTGTTAGTCAGTTTTGTGGTTTTTATGGATTGCCTGATTATGCCGTCGACGAGCGGGTTTAGGACTATGCTGAGTCCGGATCCTCTTACGTTTGTGGCACCATCTATGAATAGGGTCTATATCTGGGAGGATGTGCCTGATTTCAATAAAAGCTCCTTCTCTACCTCGGGTACAAGGGTTGGCGAGAAGTCGGCCATAAAATCCGCCAGGATTTGGGACTTGATGGTCATCCGATGTTGATACTCGATGTCATACCCTCCAAGTTCGATGGCCCACTTGGCCAACCGACCCAATCACTCAGGTTTATGTAGAGCACTCCAAAGGGGATAAGTTGACAGGACACAAATACGATGGCACTGAAAGTAGGGCTTCAGTTTCCGCGAGGCGCTTATTAGTGAGAGAGCCAATTTTTCCAGATGGGGGTAGCGGTTTTGGCATCCCCCAAGGTTTGGCTTACGTAATAAACAAGACATTACGTACCGTGCTCTTCTCGGACTAGTATGCCGCTTACCGCTACTTCGGATACGGCCAAGTATAGGTATAGCGTTTCATCTGCCTTGGGCATGTGCAGCAAAGGCGGGCTAGACAGGTACTGTTTCAGTTCTTCCAGGGCGTGCTGGTGTTGATACCCAATTTTTTCCTGTATATTTTTAATATGCAAAATACTCTCAAAATAGCATGTATGTGCATATATAAGTATGTCCCAAGGTTTTATTATTTTTCTCTTAATTTTTAAATCAATTTATAGCCCTATTTTTATCAAGAAAAACCTAGTAATTACCCCCAAAATTATCATTTTGGGTGATTCATTTATTGTATTCTCACATTTATATTAGCTAAATTGCATATAATTGCAATATTGGCCTCTTTCAAGATTTAATTGTAATTATATTTATAAAATCGACTCCAATATTTTTAATTTGATAATTATGTATTATTAATCATTTTAGTACCTTTAATTTAATTCAGAAATAATTTTAATATTTTTATAAAATAAATGAGGGAAAAATGGATATTTAAATGATAGCTCATGTTCATTTCAATTGTAGCTTGATTTGGCACCCCAATTGAACCCAATTTTAAAACCCAATCACCCTGACTCAATCCCTGTTCGAACTGACCCAAACCCAACCCTGTTAAACCGCCCCACCTACCCAATTAATCCAGGTCGTTGATCAAAATGATCAACGGCCACCAAACACCCTTTCCTTTTTTAATGCCGACCTACCCCCTAACCCTAACCATTTCACAACCCCAGCCACCTCTGAATCCCTTGCTCTCTCAATTCTCTCTCAACTCCCTCTCAAACCCTAGCCACCTCCCTTCGCCTCCACCCTAAAATCGTCGGATCCATGGTTTTCAAAGCCATTAAAGGCCTGTACCTGCCTCCTATGACTCCTACATGCTCGACTACTATGGTTGCAAGGTTAGACCTTAAAGAAGCTTGGCCTAGACTTGGTTTCATTCGAGTTCTATGGCTGTCTCCGACCTTGCTCCGGCCAGCCATGGCTATTCAAGCCTGATCTTGACTTCTCCTACTTAGATCAATGACTTTCCAAGCCTTTCTCACCATCTGGGTTCTTCCAAAACCTTAACCTTTAAGGTTCCTCTGGTTCTTTTAGATCCGTTGTAGATATGTGTTCTCTCTAAGCTTTTAAACTTTTTCTCAAAGTTTCTTTCAAATCTTTACCTTCTAAACCTTTACCGTTTCCGATTTAGGGTTCTGTGAAGTCATTTCAAAGCTTTTCTGATTTTTAACGTGTTCTGTTGTGTTTCTTATGTTGACCTTCTACTGTGTTTCTTATGTTGATTCTTCTACCGGGTTTCTTATGTTGTTCTTCTGCTGTGTTTCTTATGTTGATTCTTCTACCGTGTTTCTTATGTTGTTCTTCTACTGTGTTTCTTTATGTTAAAAGTCTTGGTTCTTTCTTAAGGTTTTTGATTTTATTTTTCTTTGTTGATATATTTTTTTTGCCTGATTCTCTTGTCTTTCGTCTCTATACTCGATTGATAGTGAAAACCCTAAAATGTGGGAGTTCATTCTAGTTTTGAGACTATTTGCTATGTGATTTGCTTGTTCCTCATCTCTGAACTTGTTTGGTTTCAAAACCTAATCTCTTTGGACCTATTCGAGTTTCTGAAATTGTTTTATCTACTGCTCGACTGAGTTTCAAAATCTTTGTTTCAACTTCTGTTGCTTCATGTGATTCTGATCTCCTGCTATCATTGAAACTCGACTGTATTTTCAGAAAGGTCTTTCTACTGGATCCTTTTGCATGTTTCTGATGCTCTCCATTTTCTCTATTAACCTATGTGACTGTCATGTGATTATTCTCTTTGTCATGAGTTCGGCCTCGCATGCCTAATGTTATACACTCTTTTATATGCTAAATTTCCCTCTCAAAATAGCCCTTTAATTGTGGACTGATTTCAAACATCTTTGTGTAATTCTGATTGCACTCTTGTAATTGATTCTTTCCTTGTTGTATTGATTTCCCTGTTTCTTGGACCTATTTGAATACTTTCCTTTGAACTTTTGACCCCTACCTTTTCTACTCTATTTGATTAATACCCTTACCTTGATTACATTGACATTGGATTCTTACAGATCTTTCCTTGATTAGAGTCTGATGAACCTAGCCTCCATTACCTACTGTGTACTTGAGATACTTCCTTAGTGGTCAATATTCAACCCTATGTGATTTCTTTCCTTATTTAGCACTTGCACGTTACCGTTTGATTTTAACTCCTTAATTAAAGGAAGTTCTTATACTGATTGATTTTAATTGGTACACAGTCCATAATTATTTTCTTGCATTATTTTTCTGCCTGTTTTCACACTATAAATACCTGGCATTTCATTAACACAACACACACAGACACTCTTAGTTTTCTGAACTCACACTTACCTTCAAAAAGCATTCTCTCTTGTTACTTGTATTGTGGCCTGCTTTCAAGTCCGGCTACTTTCTTTTATTGTACTTTGCCTATTTGAAACTGGTATGTTCTGATTAAGAGTTTCAGCAATCACAACAATATGTTTACTTAACACTTTACCTTTTTTTCTGTCTACAGCTTATGTATGGTTCAATACTTACTTGAGCACGGTGTAATTTCGTTTTTCCTGTCCTGTTATGAACCCTAAACCCCTGCCCCAATGTGTTTGATACTATGGTTTGCTAGAGGCATGACAGTACTGCATATTACTATCCATGACTCAAGCTTGATCCCCCTGGGATCCTAAACCCCATGATCCTTTGCTGTTGTATGTTCTGGTAGTCTTATAGGCACGCCAGCATCTCCATTGCTGTGCATGCCTGAAGCTTACCCTCGCCAAGCATGGGCTCTATGCAATCAGTTCTGAATCGTCGATCCCCTTTTGTGCAAAGTTATCAATTCTGTAGCTATTTCCCAGTACCCTTTTCCCTTTTCTTTAATTCCCTAGTTCTTAAAGTTCTGTTTCTACACTTGCACTCTCTCTTAGACTTTAGGTTCTGCCCCCCTCTTGTGAGCCTTGCCTTGGGACCCCTTGAGCTCCCTCTGAACTTGGACACTTGAGGGCTGGCCCTTCCACACTGCACTTGTTCCCATTCTAGTGATATAATTTGGGTGTGAGAACTGCCCAGAGTCCCATTGAGGCTCTTAGGGAACTCTAACACACTCAAATTGAAAAAAGGCTTTGGATCAATGGTCTTTGAGTTGGTCAATCTTGTAACTCAGAAAGGAAGTCAGAATCAAACTTCCTCTAGTTGTACTTTTATTTGTATTTTTGATGTAATTTTATGCATTCTGGCTTGTAATAAGTTGTAATAACATTTGAGGATGGCTAGTGAGAAGGGTGGGTAACTATGCATGCAAAGGGTAGAAATCATGCCTATAGGGTTATTCTGAATTCTTCATATTCAATCACATATAGAAACCATGCTTATAGGATCGTTCTGAATTCTGTATATTCAACTGCATTAGATACCATGTTTATAGGTTTTAAGTAGCTTATGCATTTTATACCATGTCTATAGGTTTCAAACAGTTCTGCACTTAGGTACCCCGTATATAAAGGTTTAAAATCAGTAACGCCTAGAAAGCATCCTATAGGAGTTTCTAAATGAATCTGATTCGCTTTACTCAATGTCAGATCTAACATTAGTAATAATGGCTATCATCATTTGCAGAACTTGTAATAAATTCGTCTAAATTCTGCTTCTCTTTAGTAATCTGAGTCCCTCACTTAACTAGTTTAACAAGTATGCATATAGGACTTTAAATAATTCATTCCAAGCTTTACTAGCTCGTCACCTTCTGAATTCAGTAGATATCATGCCTATATGACCCCTGTCCAAACACCTAGGCAAGCTTTAGAGTAATTAAACTGAATATGCTTCTGTTAATAATTACAAACATCAGGCAGGCCTGATTCGGACTTCTTATCTGAGTTACGTGATAAACTAAAACTGTCTCGACAATCTATTTTCACTCGTCTTTAATACCTTTTAAATCAGACCTAAACAGTATATGTAAGTCATGCTAATTGTATGCTTTCTTTGTTTAAGGAGGTATATCTGAGTCCCTGTTTGTTTATATGCTTTCCCCCAAAATGTGCAATATGTGCTTTGTATGTCGCCCTAGAGTTTTTACCTTTGAAACTACAAAATAAGCCTAATATTCCTCCCCTTTTTTAGGATTAGTAGTCCTAAGTGCCTCCAGGACTGATAGAATTGGGATAGGTAATACCATGCAATAATTAATCGAGACCAATCCGCGCTTTAAATACCTTAACAGGGTGGGAAGGGTAGATATGGATATGATGACCATGCGATAATGTCACGTGTAGCCCCTCATTGATGAGTGATTACAGAACATTGTGTGAGGTGATCCATATTTTTAATAAACCTAGGACCCCTCTCTTTATTTATTTTCTTTTAGCATTTCAACTCTTTCTTTTAAAATCAGCTTGTTCTTTCAAACTTTGTTCACTTTCAAACCATTATGTGAAATCCCCTCTTATCTGAGCCTTATTTGCTTATATGTTAATTACACCCAAGTTCACAATAGTCTGGGCGGGAACCACACTAGTGGATTCTGAGCGGTGCCTAACACCTTCCCCTTAGAATAATTTCAAGCCCCTACCCTATCTCTGGTTATTCAAATCAATCTCTTTTGATGTCCTAATACACCTTAAATCATTAGGTGGCGACTCTTCAAATGCAAACCCAATTCCCAAAAGGAATGAGTTGTCCCTCCAAATGCATAAACCCTATTTCGCTCTAGAAAAAGGGGGAGCGACAGCGTGGCGACTCTGCTGGGGATTTTTAGGCTTTTACCATTTCAGACTATTATTGTGAATTTATGCTTCTTTATGCGCAATTATCTGTTTATTTCTTTCAAGCATTCAATTTTCTTTTAGATTGCAAAATTGACTTGTCTTTTTGTTTCTTTCCTTTGCTGCTTTCCTTTACTACCGCTTTAGATTATGAAAAACTGTTGTATTTACTGCTTTCCTAACATGCAAATATGTGACAACCTGCTTTAATTGTTGCATAATCATGCTCAACATCATATTCCACTCATGCCAAACAAAATACCATAGCAACGCTTATAATGTGTGGTTGCGCTCTTCCGATATTATCACCCCCTAAATACAAAAAAGGCATATTTGCGGCAAAACCAGTCGATCAACGGTATAGTCGACGGTTCCATGCATTTCCCCCTTGAGTTGTCCGCTCAAGGGTACTAGTCTAAAACCCCATAGAAACCTTACTTTGTTTAACTATGCATGCATCATGGTCAAACCTAGACGAGTCAGTTATGTTGTCCGCATAATGACTCTTTAAGATAGCCTTGTCCAATGTCCACCAGGTTTCCCTAAACCCAAACGGGCATCACCACGTTCTGTGCATTTATTGGGAGAACTAAATGCTTCATGCTAATTGTTGATGTTAAATAGTCGAGTCTGGTAGGGGTAGGGTCTTAACCCTTTTGTTTTGCAGAAAATGAAAAATGAGGTCCCCAGTTTCGGGAAGATTAGTACGCCCCCACTCTTGCTAGACTGGTGGAGGAGTCTTCCATCAAATGACCAAATCAATGAGTGGAAAGAGAGGGCCGCCAAAGCTAGCGAAAAGTTGGAATATCTAGAATACAGTCTGCTGGAATTGGAAGGAAAAGTGAGGAAGAGAGTCGTCGACTGCCAGAACGCTGAGGAAAACAAAGGAGAACACCTGGCAAAGACATTTTTACTGGTGAACCTACGTGAGCTGGTTTGATCATCGAGAGCATCAACCTGAGGAAGGTCCTTCTGGGACCAAATAGATAGGAGTTTTCTTTTGCTTTATGAAATGTAATAAGGCCAACGGCCACAAGTGATATTTTATTTCCTATTATTTAGTGTCGATTTGGGATTCGTCTACTTTTTATCAATAAAATAAGGCATTTAGCATTCTAAGTTCTCCAAATTAATTTGTCTCTAGGCCTACCTCGAGCACAAAGAGGTTCCCAAATAGGACACGATTTACATTCTTGCACTATGTGTTTAAATATCGCAATATTTTCTTATAATCCTCACTAACTTGTTACCTTTTTGTTTATTTATTCCCCTCCCCAAAGGTTAGCTCGTGCACTCTGGCAACATCATCTTATTCCACGAGATCCAGGGGCCCTCCACCCACTCCTCCTCTTTGTCCTGTCAAAAACAAAAACAAAGGAAAGATGGAAGATGTGAACAACTCTAGAAAGGAGAACTCAACTGAACGGGTAGAGGTCGCTCATGGTCATGGTACTCTGGTTCCTAAGGAAAGTGCATCCCAACTTGAACAAAAGCTGCTGAAATTCCAAGAAGAACTTGATCCGGTTCGGAATTTGGCAAATCTGTCATTTTCCTTCACTATTCCCGATGTCAATTTCCCAAATACTCAAAACCCCACACCTCACAAAATATCCCTAAGCCATAAAACCATCCCGTTCCTCACCACCACTACAACACCTGCCAAACTTCCACCAATACTCTGTTGCTCGTCCCAGAACCCTTGAACTCCACGAATGACCACTTTCACACCCATCTCAACACCCCCATCTATGTGGAGACCATGCCACAGTCCACCCAACCCATCTCAATTACACCCGAGTCTGATGATAAAGACTCGCTCGTCAGGAACCTGTCTGAAAAACTTAAGAAAATTACTAGCCGAATCCAAGGCGTCGAAGGAAGCAAGAGAATTGAGGGTTTAAACTATGAAGATATCTGCATACAACCAGATGTTGAGCTACTGGAGGGGTACAAACCTCCGAAGTTTGAGATGTTTGACGGTACAGGTGATCCGAGGGTCCATTTGAGAATATATTGTGACAAGCTAGTCGGAGTAGGGAAAGACGAAAGGATCCGCATGAAGCTTTTCATGAGGAGTCTGAAAGGAGATGCTCTATCTTGGTACATTAGCCGAGACCCAAAGAAATGGCCAAACTGGGTGAGTATGGCGTCCGATTTCATGGACAGGTTCAGGTTCAACACAGAAAATGCGCCAGATGTGTTCTACATTCAGAACCTAAAGAAGAAACCCATAGAAACATTCCGTGAGTATGCTACTCGCTGGAGATCCGAAGCTGCTAAAGTCAGAACTAACTTAGAGGAAGAACAGATGAACACATTCTTCATCCGGGCTCAGGAACCGCAGTATTACGAGCGACTAATGTTGATTGAAAGCCATAAATTTTCTGACATCATCAAGCTGGGTGAGAGGATCGAAGAGGGCATCAAAAGCGGTATGGTCACGAACTTTGAGGCCTTGAAAGCTACAAACAAGGCCTTACAGTCTGGTGGTGCGTCCAAGAAAAGGGACGTAGGGGCCGTAATGGTTGCACATAGAACCAAATCTCCTATCAAATACCAAACCTATCCGATGCCTCCACTTACATATCAGCCTACACCAAATTACCAAGCACGCTCACCCTCTTACCAAACTCCACCACCCACATATCAGCCTACTTCACCCAGATACTCCCAACCAACACCTGTCTACCAAGCCTACAATGCTCAACCATCCCACTATCAATCACCCCCTACACGCCAAAACTTTCCTAGACCTCGACCAAATTTTGACCGTAGACCTCCTAAACAGTTTACAGCCATTGCCGAACCCATTGACCAGTTATACGAGAGACTTAATGCTGCTGGTTATGTCACCCCTATCCCTGCCATAATCCTTGAGAACCCTTCTCAATGGGTTAATCAAAACAAATCCTGTGCATACCATTCTGGCATGAAGGGACACACCATCGACGAATGTCGTTCTCTGAAAGACAAGATCCAGGTTCTGATTGACAACAAAATTATTGTAGCAAAGGGACCTGCTCCAAATGTCCGCAATAAACCTCTGCTAGACCATAAGGGTGGAGGCGTTCATATGATCGAAATAGAGGATGATTGGGATCCTGAGGGGGTTGATCGGATTGATCATAGAAGGTGATGATCTAAAGAAACTAATACTTACTCTTAATCCAATCATAGTCTAGATTCAGCCGTCTGGGGATGCTGAGGTAAACATGTCTATGCCACTTGAGTTCGAAGCAACTGCAAGGACACCAATACCAATTGAGGTCGAATTCGTGACTCCAGCAAATGCACCTCCACCATTTGAAGTTGCAGTTTTACCTCTCAAAGCACATGCTCCGTTCGGAGTGAAGATGTCCACACCGATTCCAGTGGAGATATCCACCATGACACCATTCCATACAAAGGATATACCATGGGACTATACAGCTGAGGCAAGAAGAAAAGGCAAGGGTAGGACTGAGAAAACTGTTGCCGCATAGGGTATGACAAGAACTAGTAGAGTTTATACCCCTGAACATCTAGCCAAGTCAAGCAAACAGGTCTCCAATCGACGGCCCATCATTGAAATTGGTCCAGATGATCTTTGGAGAAAGATACAGGCCAAGGAATACTCGGTCATCGACCAGTTGAACAAAACGCCAACACAAATCTCCATACTTGCTTTGCTACAAAACTCAGAGGAACACAAGAATGCTCTGTTGAAGGTGCTGAGTGAAGCCTATGTACCCAGCAACATTACTGGCGGAGAAATGGCTAACATGGTCGGACAAGTATTGGAGAGTCACAAAATTACTTTTCATGAGGATGAGCTACCGCCTGAAGGGTTGGGGCACAACAAAGCACTGCACATCACTATGCAATGCGAGGATTACTTTATCACCAGAATACTGATTGATGGGGGTTCTAGCCTTAACATTTGTTCGTTGGTAATGCTCAAAAAATTGGGTAAGGGACTACACGAGATAAAGGATGGAGCCATCAACATGAAGGACTTTTACAGTTCCCAAAGGTCCACTATTAGGGAAATTAGTCTGTGTTTTCAAATGGGGTCAACTTGGTTCGATGTCGATTTCCAAGTGATAGACGTGCCGACATCTTACAATCTACTGTTGGGACGGCCATGGATCCATGGCTGGGGTTATAGCATCAACATTGCATCAGGCAGTAAAGTTTAAATGGAACCACCAGGAAGTGATCATTCACGGCGACGGTAGCAACCCCATATACAGTCGCTAGACCATTCCGTCAATCGAGGGAAGAAAGAAGCTAGGTGGAGAGACTTACCATCACATTGAACGAGTGAATGCTGTTGATAAACAAAAATGGTGGGACAACAAGATCGAGAGTATACTGAATTGGTGTGGGTACGAACCTGGCAAGGGGCTTGGCAAGAACCTCCAAGGAATCACTAAGCCCATAAAACTCAAGAAACATGGCACCACTTTCGGTTTGGGATATGAGTACACCTAGGAAGAATTCAACAACTGGTCGCCACCATGGTGCGGTCCTTACTATCCGTTGGAGCAGCCAATACCACATTTGGAGCAGACTTTCCAACCGGCCGATGTTATCTATAGGCCAAAAGAAGAGGAAGCACTGGCAGCTGTGAAAAACTTGTTCTTAGAGGACAATGACATGGGTTGTTGTATTGTTCTCGAGGAGGAGGGGGAGGAAGGACCTTCCATACAGGCCGTAAGCAGAGGAGCACGCCTCAATAACTAGACCATCAGGACAACCAGGGTCCGACGAGCCTCGGGGTAGCATGGCTAAAACAAGCACTATTTTGATTTACTAAAAGATTTTTTATTTTTCGAGTGTTTTCAATTCTTCCAATAAGATCTCTAATGTTCAAAACAATTACTATGTAATTTATCAAAGCATTTTGAATTTCTTATAAATCAACACTTATTACTATTGTTTTCTCTCATTACTTTACTTGTACAACATTACTATTACTTATCTTGATGAACCAATGACAGTGACATGCAACGAGACAACACAACAAATGGACATATATTCAGAGGAAGATGACATACCAGAAGAGATTGTTAAGGAAGTTGAGAATTTTGAGAACATACCTAAGTCCAACCTGGATGAGACCGAAGTTGCCAACTTGGGAGATGCGGAGAATGTCAAGGAAACACAAATCATCATTCACCTGTCGCCATCAGAAAAGAAAGAATACACAGAATACACATATTCGCCTGGTCGTATGATGACATGACTAGGCTGAGTACATCTATTGTGCCTCACAAACTGCCAACCGATCCAACATGTCCACCGGTAAACCAAAAGCTCAGAAAGTTTAAGCCTGACATGAGTCTGAAAATCAAGGAAGAAGTCACTAAGCAAGTCAAAGCCAAGGTTCTTAGGGTAGTAGAATAGCCAACATGGTTAGAAACATTGTGCCAGTACCAAAGAAGGACGGAAATGTCAGAGTCTGTGTCGACTACCAGGATCTCAACCGGGCAAGTCTGAAAGGCGACTTCCCCTTGCCAAACATATACATCTTGATTGACAATTGCGTGAAGCATGAGTTGAAATCACTTGTAGATTGTTTCGCTGGGTATCATCAGATCTGGATGGATGAAGAAGATGCTGAGAAAACGGCTTTCATTACACCGTGGGGAATGTACTGTTACAAGATGATGCCGTTTGGGTTAAAGAATGCAGGGGCCACCTATATGAGGGCCATGACTACCATTTTCCACGATATGATACATAAGGAGATAGAGGTGTATGTAGATGATGTTATTATCAAGTCCAAGAATGCCATTGATCACATGGATGATTTGAGGAAGTTTTTCAATAGATTGCGAAGGTACAACCTGAAACTAAATCCCGCAAAATGTGCATTTGGGGTTCCTACTGGAAAACTACTTGGGTTTATTGTGAGTCGCCAAGGAATAGAACTAGATTCATCAAAGGTCAAAGCTATTCAAGAATTGTCACCGCCAAAGAACAAGAAGGACGTGATGAGTTTCTTAGGGAGACTTAACTACATCATCCAATCATAGCACAATCTACAGTTATCTGTGAGCCGATCTTTTAGATGTTGAAGAAGGACGCCGCTACCAAATGGACTAATTATTACCAAAAAGCTTTCGACAGAATCAAGGAATACCTGTCAACAACACCAGTCTTAGTTCCGCCTAAGCCAGGTAGACCCTTATTACTCTACCTTGTAGTATTGGACGGAGCTTTCAGTTGCGTTTTGGGGCAGCTTGATGAAACAGGGAGGAAGGAGCAGGCCATTTATTATCTCAGTAAGAAGTTTACCCCGTACGAGGCCCGGTATTCTCTATTAGAACGCACCTGCTGTGCTTTGACTTGGGTAGCTCAGAAGCTGAGGCACTACTTCTGTGCTTACACTACATATCTCATATCAAGGATGGATCCTTTGAAGTACATCTTTCAGAAGCCCATTTCCACTGGCAAGCTAGCCAAGTGGCAAATCCTATTGAGTGAATTTGACATTGTCTACGTGACTCAGAAGGAAATCAATGGACAGGAACTAGCAGATCACCTTGCTGAAAATCCCGTGGACGGAGAATATGAACCCTTGAAAACGTATTTTCCCAACGAAGAGGTATCGTTCATAGGAGAAGACATTGTAGAATCCTATGATGGTTGGAGAATGTTTTTCGATGGAGTAACAAATTTCAAAGGAGTTGGCATAGGAGCAGTCCGGGTATCCGAAACCGGCCAGCATTATCTGGTGTCTGCCAAACTCACGTTGCCGTGCACCAACAATATGACCAAGTACGAAGCTTGCATCTTAGGTCTCAAGATGGCCATCAACATGAACATTCAAGAATTGCTAGTGATTGGAGATTCAGACTTGCTTATACATTAGGTACGAGAAGAATAGGCAACCAAGAACTCCAAGATACTACCGTATCTACATTATGCACAGGAATTGAGAAAGAGGTTCATAAAGACAGAATTCCAACATGTTCCCAGGGTCTAGAATGAATGCGTTGATGCATTGGCTACCCTATCATCCATGATACAACATTCAAACAAGAACTTCATTGATCCCATTCCAGTGAAGATCCATGATCAACTAGCTTATTGTGCTCGTGTTGAGGAAGAAGCAGACGGAAAACCTTGGTTTCATGACTCAAGTAATATTTGACGAAAGGAGAATACCCAGAACTTGCAAATCCTTCTCAGAAACGCACCCTTCGGAGGTTGTCCAACAATTTCTTTCACAGCGGAGGGATCCTGTATAGGAGGACTCCTGATTTGGGGTTACTAAGGTATGTCGATGCAAAGGAAACATCCAGGCTACTAGAGGAAATTCAGGCGGGGACCTGCGGTCTGCATATGAATGGCTTCGTCTTAGCAAAGAAGATACTCTGAGCTGGTTACTTTTGGATGACTATGGAAATGGACTGCATCTAGTATGTCCGAAAATTCCACCACTACCAAATACATGTAGACATGATAAAGGTACCTCCGAATGAGCTTAATACAACAAGCTCTCCATGGTCATTCGCCACCTGGGGAATGGATGTTATTGGACCAATCGAGCCTGCCGCTTCCAACTGGCACAAGTTTATCCTAGTAGCAATCGACTATTTCACCAAATGAGTCGAAGCAGCATCTTACAGAGCAGTAACTAAGAAAGTCATGGCAGACTTTGTTCGCGACCGCATCGTCTGTCGATTCGGGATTCCGGAGTCAATCATCACTAATAATGGTTCCAACCTCAACAGTGACTTGATGAAAGCCATGTGTGAAACCTTCAAGATCAGACATAAGAATTCTACAGCCTACAGACCTCAGATGAACGGAGTAGTAGAAGCCACCAATAAGAATATCAAGAAGATATTGAGGAAAATGATAGAGAAGCATAAACAGTGTCACAAGAAGTTATCGTTTGCTTTACTGAGATATCACACCATAGTCCGCACATCAATCAGGGAAACCCCATATATGCTGGTTTATGGTACAAAGACAGTCATTCCTGTCAAAGTGGAAATTCCCTCCCTAAGGATCATACAAGAAGCTGAGCTCGACGATACAGAGTGGGTGAAGAGTCGTTACGAGCAGCTGGCTCTTATCGATGTAAAGAGAATGAATGCAGTTTGCCATGGTCAACTTTATCAAAACAGAATGTCCAGAGCCTTCAACAAAAGAGTCAAGATGAGAAAGTTCACACCAGGGCAACTAGTGTTAAAGAATTTTTTTTTGCATCAAGATGAAGCCAAGGGGAAATTCTCTCCCAACTGGCAGGGTCCATACATGGTTCACCGGGTTCTGACAGGAGGAGCCCTCATACTCACAGAAACGGATGGAGAAGTCTGACCGAAGCCGATCAATTCAGATGCAGTCAAGCGTTACTATGTGTAATCTTTATGCTTTCCTCATATGATGTAATTTGAACTATGCCTGACCTGATTCCCGTTTAAGAGGGGATACATAGGCAGCCTTATGGGTTCGGTCACAATGCAATAAAACTTTTATTTCCCCCCTGCAAATGGAAACTGGGGCAGAATTTTGAGAAGGACCCTCAAAATTCCGAAGTTAATTTCAGCCAAGCATCGCTAGCAGCAGTAGAAAGCATCAATCCATTAAACTGGGGCAGAATTTTGAGGAGGACCCTCAAAATTCCGTAACAAGAAAGGTTGCAATGTCTTGAACCACGTCGCAGTCGTTGGTTCATCTAAAAAAGCCTATTCTTAATTATGTATTTATGTATGCCTTTACTAAATCATGCATGTTTATTGCCAAAATTGCCTTGTTTAGCAATGCTACCCCAATGATACGTACAGTATCACCAGATCAAAGCCAAGCAGGTCAAGCAGAGCTAGCGGGGATACAAACTAACCTCCCCCCCTTAAAAAACTTATGATTTTTCTTCGGATGCAGGCACTTTAGTTGCAAAAACATCAAATATACTATACACTCACGAGACTCACATTGCTTAGAAATACAACTCTCAGAACCGTTGCACTTACTCACAGCTACTATCCGCACGTAGTGTCCCCAACAATCGCAATATCCCAATTCGCTATCAGCTAAGAAAATTATATTATCATTTGCCCTTTTAATTCTTGCATAAGGCTACCGTTTTGCCTTCCAATACTAAGCTCTGTATCTATCTGCATTCTTGCATTGCATAAGGCTACCATTCTGCCTTCCGAGACTAAGCTCTATCTCCATCTGCATTTCTATATTGCATAAGGATACCATTCTGCCTTCCGAGACTAAGCTCTATCTCCATCTGCATTTCTGCATTGCATAAGGCTACCATTCTGCCTTCCAAGGTTAAGCTCTACCTCCATCCGCATTGGCTGAAAGATCGCTACCTTATTTACATTTGCGTCAGCTGAAAGATCGCCACCTTATTTACATTTGCATCAGCTGAAAGATCACCACCTTATTTACATTTGCATCGGCTGAAAGATCACCACCTTATTTACATTCGCATCGGCTGGAAGATCGCCACCTTATTTACATTCGCATCGGCTGCAAGATCGCCACCTTATTTACATCTGCATGGCTGAAAGATCGCCACCTTATTAACATCTGCATGGTTGAAAGATCGCCACCTACTGCATTGCATAGGCTGAAATATTGCCAAACACTGCATCTCATGGACTGAAAGATCACCAAATTATCCGACGGCGTCATTTTTCGGAGGCACCATTCTCATAGCCCGAGAACACCATTTCATGGCCTGAGGACCCTTTTTATCTTTTGCATAACATTATTCAAAGGCATCATAGTTCAGAGACATCATTCTCATAGCCAGAGAGCATCATTTCATGGCTTGCGAATCCTTTATTATACGTTTCATGGCCCAGGACGTCATGGTCTAAGGACATCATCCTAACCGTCCAAAGACAACTTTCATGGTCCAACGGGAATTTGCATCATGTTTAAATTTACGCACAATATATTCTTGTATTGCTTACTTGCAGGTAAACCAGCAAGCAACGGCCACCTCGTCAGGAGCGATCCTGCTCCAGTTCCCGCAGCCCTATCAGATTCCAAACCATTCACCCCAACCTGAATATTGCGTCCGTTCTTGAAAAGTCTCCATCGGCATATTTCGCCGACGGATCGCGAACTACATACAACCTTATTCCTGTAAAACCAGGGATATGTAGGCAGATTAGAAACCAGATTACAACCTAAGTGTCCTCGAACCATTTCGTTCGATCAAAATTAGCCATCATATCTTTACCCGACAACTCTTTCATCCTTCCCGGGTAAAGAGGGGCAGTTGTTGATACCCAATTTTTCCCTGTATATTTTTAATGTGCAAAATACTCATAAAATAGCATGTATTTGCATATATAAGTATGTCCCAAAATTTTATTATTTTTCTCTTAATTTTTAAAGATTTTTAAATCAATTTATTGCCCTATTTTTATCAAGGAAAACCCAGTAATTACCCCCAAAATTATCATTTTGGGTGATTCATTTATTGTATTCTCACATTTATATTAAAATATAGCTAACATAAATTTTTCATATTTGTATAAATTTATTTAGTATTTTTGAAGCTAAATTGCATATAATTGCAATATTGGCCTCTTTAAGAATTTAATTGTAATTATATTTATAAAATCGACTCCAGTATTTTTAATTTGATAATTATGTATTATTAATCATTTTAGTACCTTTAATTTATTTTCAGAAATTATTTTAATATTTTTATAAAATAAATGAGGGAAAATGGCTATTTATATGATAGCCCATGTTCATTTCAATTGTAGCATGATTTGGCATCCCAATTGAACCCAATTTTTAAACCCAATCACCTTGACCCAATCCGTGTTTGAACCAACCCAAACCCAACCCTGTTAAACTGCCCTACCTACCCGATTAACCCAGGCCGTTGATTAAAATGATCAACGGCCACCAAACACCCTTTCCTTTTTTAATCCCGACCTACCCCCTAACCCTAACCATTTCAAAACCCCAGCCGCCTCTGAATCCCTTTCTCTCTGAATTCTCTCTCAACCCCCTCTCAAACCCTAGCCGCCTCCCTTCGCTTTCACCCTAAAATTATCGGAATCCATGGTTTCCAGAGCCATTAAAGACTTGTACCTGCTTCCTACGACTCTTACATGCTCGACTACTATGGTTTCAAGGTCAGACCTTGAAGAAGCTTGGCCCAGACTTGGTTTCATTCAAGTTCTATGGCTGTCTCCAACCTTGCTCCAGCCAACCATGGCTATTCAAGCCTGATCTTGACTTCTCATGCTTAGATCAATGACTTTCTAAGCCTTTCTCACCATCTGGGTTTTTCCAAAACCCTAACCTTCGAGGTTCTAATTCTTTTAGATTCGTTGTAGATCTGTGTTCTCTCTGAGCTTTTAAACATTTTCTCAAAGTTTCTTTTAAAACTTTACCTTCAAAACCTTTATCGTTTCCGATTTAGGGTTTTGTTAAGTCATTTCAAAGCTTTTTTGATTTTTAACGTGTTCTACTATGTTTCTTATGTTGACCTTCTACTATGTTTCTTTTTTTGATTCTTCTACCGGGTTTCTTATATTGTTCTTCTACTGTGTTTCTTATGTTGATTCTTCTACCGTGTTTCTTATGTTGTTCTTCTACTGTGTTTCTTTATGTTAAAAGTCTTGGTTCTTTCTTAAGGTTTTTGATTTTATTTTTCTTTGTTGATATATTTTTTTGCCTGATTCTCTTGTCTTTCATCTCTATACTCGATTGATAGTGAAAACCCTAAAATGTGGGGGTTCATTCGAGTTTTGAGACTATTTGCTATGTGATTTTCTTGTTCCTCATCTCTGAACTTGTTTGGTTTCAAAACCCTAATCTCTTTGAACCTATTCGAGTTTCTAAAGTTGTTTCATCTACTGCTCGACTGAGTTTCGAAATCTTTGTTTCAACTTCTATTGCTTCATGTGATTCTGATCTCCTGCTATCATTGAAACTCGACTGTATTGTCAGAAAGTTCTTTCTACTGGATCCTTTTGCATACTTCTGATACTTTCCCTTTTCTCTATTAATCTATGTGACTGTCATGTGATTATTCTCTTTGTCATGAGTTCGGCCTCGCATGCCTAATGTTATACACTCTTTTATATGCTAAATTTCCCTCTCAAATAACCCTTTAATTGTTGACTGATTTCAAACATCTTTGTGTAATTCTGATTGCACTTTTGTAATTGATTCTTTCCTTGTTGTATTGATTTCCCTATTTCTTGGACCTATTTAAATATTTTCCTTTGAACTTTCGACCCCTACCTTTTCTACTCCATTTGATTAATCCCCTTACCTTGATTACATTGGTATTGGATTCTTACAGACCTTTCCTTGATTAGAGTCTGATGAACCTAGTCTCTATTACCTACTGTGTACTTGAGATACTTCCTTAGTGGTCAATATTCAGCCCTATGTGATTTCTTTCTTTATTTAGCACTTGCACGTTACCGTTTGGTTTTAACTCCTTAATTAAAGGAAGTTCTTATACTGCTTGATTTTAATTGGTACACAGTTCCATAATTATTTTCTTGCCTTGTTTTTCTGCTTGTTTACACACTATAAATACCTGGCTTTTCATTAACACAACACACACAGACACTCTTAGTTTTCTGAACTCACACTCACCTTCAAAAAACATTCTCTCTTTTTACTTGTATTGTGGCCTGCTTTCAAGTCTGACTACTTGCTTTTATTATACTTTTCCTCTTTGAAACTGGTATGATCTGATTATGATTTTCAGCAATCACAACAATATGTTTACTTAACACTTTACCTTCTTGTCTGTCTACTGCTTATGTATGGTTCAATACTTACTTTAGCACGCTGTAATTTCCTTTTGCATGTCCTGTTATGAACCCAAACCCCTGCCCGAATGTGTTTGATACTATGGTTTGCTTGAGGCATGATAGTACTGAATATTACTATCCATGACTCAAGCTTGATCCCTCTGGGATCCTAACCTTTATGATTCTTTGTTGTTGTATGTTCTGGTAGTCTTATAGGCACGCCAGCATCTCCATTGTTGTGCATGCCCAAAGCTTACCCTCGCCAAGCATGGGCTCTCTGCAATCAGTTCCCAATCGCCGACCCCCTTTTGCGCAAAGTTATCAATTCTGTAGCTATTTCCCAGTACCTTTTTCCCTTTTCTTTACTTCCCTAGTTCTTAAAGTTCTGTTTCTGCACTTGCAGTCTCTCTTAGACTTTAGTTTCTGCCCCCCTCTTGTGAGCCTTGCCTTGAGACCCCTTGAGCTCCCTCTGAACTTGGACATTTGAGGGCTGGCCCATCCATAATGCACTTGTTCCCATTCTGGTGATACAATTTGGGTGTGAGCACTGCCCGGAGTCCCATTGAGGATCTTAGGGAACTCTGACACACTCAAATTGAAAAAGGGCTTTGGATCAATGGTCTTTGAGTTGGTCTATCTTGTAACTCAGAGAGGAAATCAGAATCAAGATTCATGTAGTTGTACTTTTATTTGTATTTTTGATGTAATTTTATGCATTCTGGCTTGTAATAAGTTGTAATAACATTTGGGGATGGCTAGTGAGAAGGGTGGGTAACTATGCATGCAAAGGGTATAAATCATGCCTATAGGGTTATTCTGAATTATTCATATTCAATCACATATAGAACCCATACTTATAGGATCGTTCTGAATTCTGTATATTCAACTGCATTAGATACCATGTTTATAGGTTTTAAGTAGCTTATGCATTTGATACCATGTCTATAGGTTTCAAACAGTTCTGCACTTAGGTACCCCGTATATAAAGGTTTAAAATCAGTAACGCCTAGAAAGCATCCTATAGGAGTTTCTAAATGAATCTGATTCGCTTTACTCAATGTCAGATCTAACATTAGTAATAATGGCTATCATCATTTGCAGAACTTGTAATAAATTCGTCTAAATTCTGCTTCTCTTTAGTAATCTGAGTCCCTCACTTAACTAGTTTAACAAGTATGCATATAGGACTTTAAATAATTCATTCCAAGCTTTACTAGCTCGTCACCTTCTGAATTCAGTAGATATCATGCCTATATGACCCCTGTCCAAACACCTAGGCAAGCTTTAGAGTAATTAAACTGAATATGCTTCTGTTAATAATTACAAACATCAGGCAGGCCTGATTCGGACTTCTTATCTGAGTTACGTGATAAACTGAAACTGTCTCAACAACCTTTTTCACTCGTCTTTAATACCTTTTAAATCAGACCTAAACAATATGTGTAAGTCATGTTAATTGTATGATTTCTTTGTTTAAGGAGGTATATCTGAGTCCCTGTTTGTTTATATGCTTTCCCCCAAAATGTGCAATATGTTTTTTGTATGTCGCCCTAGAGTTTTTACCTTTGAAACTACAAAATAATCCCAATATCCCTACCATTTTTAGGATTAGTAGTCGTAAGTGCCTCCGGGACTGATAGGATTAGGACGGGTAATAGCATGCAATAAGTAATCGAGACCAATCTGTGCTTTAAATACCTTAACGGGGTGGGAAGGGTAGATATGGATATTATGACCACGCGATAATGTCACATGTAGCCCCTCATTGAGGAGTGATTACTGGACATTGTGTGGGGTGATCCATATTTTTAATAAACCTAGGACCCCTCTCTTTATTCTTTATTTATTTTCTTTTAGCATTTCAACTCTTTCTTTTAAAATCAGCTTGTTCTTTCAAACTTTGTTCACTTTCAAACCATTATGTGAAATCCCCTCTTATCTGAGCCTTATTTGCTTATATGTTAATTGCACCCAAATTCACAATAATTGTCTGGCCAGGAACCACATTAGTGGATTTTGAGTAGTGCCTAACACCTTTCCCATAGAATAATTTCAAGCCCTTACCCTATCTCTGGTTATTCAAATCAATCTCTTTTGGTGTCCTAATGCACCTTAAATCATTAGGTGGCGACTCTTCAAATGCAAACCCAATTCCTAAAAGGAATGAGTTGTCCCTCCAAATGTGATAAACCCGATTTCACTCTAGAAAAAGGGGGCGCGATAGCTAGCATTCCGGAGTCCATGCGAAGTTGTTCTTTCTTCTGAGTAGGGCAAAAAAATGGTGGCTTTTGTCCGATGATCTCGGTATGAATCTACCAAGGGACGCAATCCGCCCTGTCAATCATTGAACGACTTTTACATTGTTCACCACCGTAATCTCTTCGATGGCCTTTATTTTGTCGGGGTTGATTTCGATCCCCCTATTTGAAACCATGAAGCCCAGGAATTTGCCCGAACCTACTTCGAAGGCGCATTTTTCAGGATTGAGCTTAATGTTGAAGCTTTTGAGGATGTCGAAGGTTTCCTGCAAATGGGTCAAATGGTCCTCTGCGCGTAGGGATTTTACTAGCATATTGTCAATATATACCTCAATTGATTTTCCTACGTGGTGCTCAAACATTTTATTAACTAACCATTGGTATGTCGCTCCCGCATTTTTTAGCCCGAAGGGCATTACGTTATAACAATATGTACCGTATTTCGTGATAAATGATGCCTTTTCCCTATCCTCGGGGTTCATCTGGATTTGATTGTACCCCGAGTAGGCATTGAGAAAAGTGAGGGTCTCGTGGCCGGCCGTATCATCGATCAAGCGATCGATATTAGGCAACGGGAAGGAATCTTTTGGGCACGCTTTGTTCAAGTCTTTATAGTCTACGCACATCCTTAGCTTATTCCCTTTTTTGGCACTACCACTACATTAGCTAGCCATTCGGGATACTTTACCTCCCTGATGGACCCGATTTTAAGGAGTTTCGCCACTTCCTCTTTGACGAAGGCATGCTTTACCTCGGACTGCAGTCTTCTTTTTTGCTTCACGGGTTTGAATTTGGGGTCAACGCTTAGTTTGTGGGAGGTTATTTCCGGTGGTATACCTATCATATCTAAGTGGGACCAAGCGAAACAGTCGATATTATTACTAAGGAATTGAATAAACCCTGCCCTGAGTTCAGGGGTCAGCCCTGTTCCCAAGTATACCTTGCGATCCACGAGGTGTTTGATCAAAACGGTCCGCCCCAGTTCCTCCACTATTTATTTGGTCGCGTCAGATTCCTCGGTGGTGACGAAGGTTCGTGGTGCGAAGAATTCCTCCTCGTAGTCTTCAAGGGTCCGCACGCTTTCCTCCTCGTCCGAGGCTGGGCATGTGGGGGTTGGCGTCTCATGGTGGACCGTGAACATTTCCCTCGCTGCCCGCTGTCCCCATATATGGTCATGATGCCATCCCTGGTGGGAAACCTTGTCACCTGATGCAAGGTCGAGGGCACTGCCCTTATGTTGTGTATCCAAGGCCTACCGAGTAGGGCGTTGTATCTCATATTGCCGTTGATGACTTGAAACTCAGTGTTTTGGGTTGTGCCAAACATGTTGATAGGGAGAACGATTTCTCCCTTCGTTTCTTCTCCGATCATTTTGAAACCATGGAGGACTCGAGGGGTGGGAATAACTTGACTGAGTAGCCCTAGCTGTTCTACTAATTTTGACTTGATTATGTTGACCGAGCTGCCTGGATCCACGAACACGCGCTTTATTCGGGTGTTGTTTAAGAGAAGAGAGATCACTAGCACGTCGTTGTGCGGTTCCATCATAGCTTCGAGATCCTCTTCGCTGAATATGAGGGTTTCTCTAGGTAAGCGTTCTCGGGCTGAACCCTTCTCTGTAGTGGACGTTCTCGCTCGTTTGGACACGGACCCTCGAGGAACGTTGGCTCCCCCAATAATCATGTGGACACTGGTCTCTAGGTCGGTCGTGCCATTTTCTCCGTCGCCTTTGAGGTTCCGGCTTCCCATTTCACTAGTCGAGCCAGCCGCTTCATCCTGAAAGAACAGATCTTTGAACAAGAAAAAGTGTGAAAGATAGCGTGTGTTTGTGCAATGGAACCAGCAAGAAAATAATCACTATTATTTTTAGCCCCACGGTGGGTGCCAAACTGTTTACCGTGAAAATGGTAACAATAATTAAATTTGTAAATGGGATTCTAAAAATACGTGATCAATTACCGAGCTAGTTGTTAGAGCAGTTGATGCTAATAGTATGAAGTTTAATAATGGAATGAGAGCTAAAACTAGATAGTAATCGAACCGTAGGGCCTGCTGTTTGGGTATAGGTCTGGCCGATGGGGGCCTCGGGGTCGACAACAGGGTCGAGCTCGAGCTATCGGGGACAATCGGAGATGGGATAGCAGTTGAAAATATAATTAAACGAGGCTATTCGTGGCCAATACTAAGACATATGATGAATACTAGTAAGAAATCTATGGAGATTAAGGCGACTTCAGGTCAGTGAGAACGAACAAGTTAGAAAGAAAAGAGAGAGAGATATTATTGCAATTGTGGAGAAATGGAGCAACATCAGTCGGTCCTACAAAGTATTGGGGATCCTTTTTATATAGGAGGGGAATCCACTATGGTACAGAACGTGTTAATCGTAAAGGTATGGAGATAGGATGGCTAGACATGACATCTTGAAAATAGGCCCCGGATAGACCAACCATGTCAGGTTAAGTCGCGCGCCTCGGGAACTTCCCTCTCACCTGTAGTACCTTGCTGTACTTGTCAGAATACGATATCCTTCGGATCGATGTATATCGAACCTCGAGGATAAGTCTCGACCTTAGCTTCGAGCTTCAAGGGGAATGACCGCGAGATAGTTTTATGACGGGGGAATCAGGCCTCCGGATTCGCCGTATACACACTTTGCAAATGTGAAGTCTGCAAATCTGCAACACAACAACTATTTTTCCTAAGTTCAAAACACTCTGCGGCCTATCAAAAATTCACCCGAGCCCTCGGGGTTCCAAACCAAACATGCACACAAGTCCAAAAATATCATACGGACTTGCTCGTGTGATCAAATCATCAAAATAACATCAAAAACTATGAATTTAGCCTCAAAATCAATGAAATTCTCAAGAACACCTAAAGTTGCTATTTTCACAACCGAGGGTTCGATATATATCAAATCAAGTCCGATTCCGACCAAATTTTGCAGATTAGCCTTAAACATTATTTTAAACCTGTACTAGGCTTTGGAACCAACATACGGGCCCGATACCATCACATTCAAGCATTATTCAATTTCCAAACTCCTTATATTTTTCAGTTAAAAAAGTTTCTTCAAAAATTCATTTCTCGGGATAGGGATCTCTGAATTCACTTCTGGGCATACGCCCAAGTCCCATATTTTTCTACAGACCCTCCGGGACCGTCAAATCATGGGTCCGGGTCCGTTTACCCAAAATGTAGACCGAAGTCAACTTAAATTCAAATTTAAAGTCAAAATTGGCAAGAATCTCAAATTTTCGCATAAGGGCTTTTCGGAAGCGTGTCCGGATTGTGCACGCAAATTGAGGAGAAGGAAAATGAGTTCTTAAAAGCCTCAAAACCCGTGATTGGGTTCTAAACACGAGATGACCTTTTGGGTCATCACATTAGTGCAGGCTGCTTAGCAGATATAAGTGTCGCCGCACACTTCCATGTGTGGACTGCACTTCTGACTAAGATACTACAATTTCAATTTTTTGCATTCACTGTTGCAAGAGCTTAAGTGCGGACCTCACTTATAGTTTTGCATACCGCACTTCCTCCTTTCTTAACTTCAATTGAATTGTCTAGATTCTTATATTTCAAGTCATTCTTCCTCCCATTCTCTGAATCCTTCACATCAAGCTTGAAATTAGACATTTTTTATTATAATCGGGCCTCTAATACTTACTTTTAGACTTAATACAGTAGCAAAAATACAATAATAAGTAGTTAAAATCCCCACTTATCCCCAAAATTTATGTTATTTCTTGTCCTAAAGCAACTAATTTATGCCCACTGTCATATCTCCCTTCCCCCAAACCAACCTTAGGCATAGATCATTGATGACTCAGTTGGTACTAATAGTTACCTACCACACATATGCATTTTTAACAAGGCTTACAAGTTCAAAAATATTTCTTCTCAATAGATGAATCCAAATGTAACATTTTGAGCCTCAAAGATTAGCTTCATTCATTATGATCCCTTGCTCATTCATGTATATCAAAGTAAGACTAAACACATCTCTATTTACCTTCCATTTGTATTACTCACTTCAAAGAATCACCCTTTCATATTAATTTATTGGCACTTATGATCACTTTTCTTGCATACAAAGATATGTAACGATCTGAGTGGTAGTTTTGGGAATTTACATTTCAATTGGTGGTTTGAGGTGTTGAGTAGCTTCATATGATATATTATAACTTGCGTACATGGTCGATTTTGGTTTTTGAGGGGTCCGGGATTGATTTAAAAGAATGATTCTCAATTTGAAAGCTTTAAGTTGAAAAAGCTAACCAAGTTTGACTTTTGTAAACTTGACTTATGATCAAAGTTTTGATGGTTCCGTTAGGTATGTATGATAATTTTGGACTTGGGCGTATGCCCGTACCTATATTTGAATGTTTCTAGAAGGTTTTTGGCTAAAATTGGTGAAAATTGGCAATTTGATAGTTTGAGACTTCATAGGTTTGACCGGGACTTGACTTTGATGTTATCGGGTTTGGATTATTGTTCTAGGAGTTAAAATAGGTTTAATATGTTATTTGGAGTTTGTGTGAAAATTTTTAGGTGATTCCGGTTATTTAGACGTGTTCGACGTGAGTTTGGAATTTGAAAATTTGAAATAGTTTATCAAGCTTAATTGAGGTAAGATTTATCATTTCGATATTATTATGTGTGATTTGAAGCCTCGAGTAGGTATGTATTATGTTTCATGACTTGTTGGTATGCTCGGGTGGGGCCCCGAGGAGCTCGGGTGAGTTTCGGACCACCAGGAAGGTGGTTGAGTTTGGCTGAAGGTTGGTAGGCCTAGTGTAATTGCACCTACAAATAGAGGTGCGCAGATGCGATGGCGCATATGTGGTAACTTGTGTGCAGAAGCAGAAGAGGTGGCTGAGTGCAGAGTCTACAAATACGGATATTAACCGCAGAAGAGGAAGAACAGATGCACTTGGGGGTCCGCATATGCGATGTTAGCAGAGGCTAGGTGTGTGCGCAGATGTGAAGGTATGTACGCATCTGCGGGCTTAAGTGATTCCCGCACTTGGGATGGTTTTTCACCAAATGTGGTACTGTAGAAGTGGGTTTGGGTTCACACATGCAAAAGTGTTGGGCAGAACATGTTATATTCGAGGGTTGAGTTATTTTATCACACTTTGAGTTTGGTAGCTCGAATTTGGGCGACTTTGGAGGGGATCTTCACGATTTGGATTGGGGTAAGTATTTTTTACACTGATTTAATTATTATTCATGATTCCATCTTTGATTTTAGAATTTGATTAATGAATCTAAAAGAGAAATTGGGAGTTTTTGGCTAAACGTTTCTAAAGTGAATAATTAGGTTTAGAACATCGATTCAAAGTCAGAATTGGATAAAACCAGTATGGTTGGACTCGTATTCGATTGGATTATCGAAATTTGTGAGTTTTGTTGCTTTTTAAGGTGCAGGAGCGGGTTGAACTTTTGTTTGAATTTGTGTATATGATTAGATTCGAACTGTTTGGGTTTGTTTCATTAGGCATTGTTAGATATTTTTGAGTTGCTTTTGGCTAGATTCGAGCCGTTCGGAGGTTGATTCGCGCAAGATGGCATTTCTAGAATATTGTTTTGGCCTGTTCGAGGTAAGTAACATATCTAAACTTTGTTTGAGGGTAATTATCCCTATGGACTATGATACTTGAGATGTGTTGGGGTTGATGCACGTGTTAGGTGACGGGCATGTGTGCGTACACCGGGCATTCATAATCTAAGTAGACCTTAGGTTACTTTGAGACTTGTCTTCTATCATGCCTCACTACTTTTGTATTTTCTCTATGTGTGAGACTATTTGATATATGATTCATATTAGAAATCATGTCTAAGCTACGTGATTATTTGTTTGAGACATGATTGGACTATCTTGCTATTTTGAGTTGTTTACCTTAATTGTAGACATAGTCTCAGTCATGATTATGTATCCATGTATGATATCTTTGTCTCAATTTATTCTTATTATGATTTCTCACATGTTGTTGATTCCTCATATGTGTAACACTGTTGGATGGAGTATTGCGAGATGTGGTTAATTTAAAGTTGAGTGGTAGTCATATTCATAGTCATAACTTTTCATCCACATGTTATACATCAATCTCTATGCATTATTTATATGTCATATCACATGTTATTGATGCCTTTTATGTGTGATACTGTTTGGGCTGAGTTATGTAAGACGTGTGCCATTAAGACTTGAGTGTTTGATGACTGATGTGAGCCATAGAGCCGTATTGTGATTGATATTTGGATTGGGTTGCACGCCGCAACAGATTGATATTTGGACTAGGGTTGCACGCTGCAACGGATTGATACTTGGATTAGGTTGCATGCTGCAACTGATTCATTATTGACTAGCACTTGGGCAATAATTCGCCCCTCTAGAGTTTGATATTACAGTGAGTGTGGGCAAAATGATATATATGTGCTTTTGTGAGGGGCATTTTTGCAAGACACTCGTACAATGGTGAGTGTGATTGTGTGTGATTTGATGAGGGGCATTTGTGCCAGGCACCCGTATAGTACTGAGTGTGATTATGTGTGTGATGGTGAGGGGCATTTGTGCCAGGCACCATGAGCGTGCTGAGTGTGAGTGAACTTGATGGTTTCATTGTAATGTTATTGACTTGACATGAATATTTGACATGTAGGCATAGAGATGTATTTTTTCCTCATGCTAGATAGTGAGAAAATTTCTTATCTGTTGTTGAAGTTTGGAAAATCACAATTCCTTGTTAAACTAATACTTTAGTGACTTCGGAGAAAGACTTGGGATTTGACTGTTATACTTGGGAAAACATGCCTAATTTTCTGTATTTGTGAACGAGATGAACATGATATCTCTTGAATTGTTTCGTTCTACTATCAACATTATATCATGTGTTGTTATTTATCATTGGTGTTGGACACTGACCTTTTTCCGAGCTCATCACTGTTGTTAGTCCGAGTTTAGGTTGCTACACTTCTATACTTGCGTGTAGATCTTCGAGCTGGTGCTGCTATGTACGCTAGGAGCTGACATTGAGGATGTACTTGCTTTTCCGAATATATTTACCACTAAAGTCGAACCAAACCAAAAACTGAACTAAACCGACCGAAAAATCGATACTTTTTAGGTTTTGTTTGGTTTTGGTTTTGAATTTAAAAACTGATCAAAGATAGTTTAGTTTTGGTTTTAATAAAAAATAACCAAATAAAATCGAACCAAACCAACTATAGAAGTAGCTATTAAATTTATTATTACACATATATATATGTGTGTCTATTTTTATATAAAGTTTCTAAAATTTTATAGTATATATTAGTCGTTTGTATCTTTTGTCTAGTTCATTGCTATTATAATAATCTAACTCTTTCCTTTTACATTCTAGTATGATTGATATTTTTCTTTTGGTACATACAAGAATTTATTTCATGTTAAAAATAATTGATTTTTCATTGAGTAATTAAATTATTCATTACTATTTGATTCAATTATCATCAATATATCTTGGTAAATAATAGATTTTTCAAAGAGCAATTAGTTTGATAGTGTTACGTTGAAACTGTAGTCGCCATAATATGTGTCTAGTAGTATATGTCTCATATTTAAGAAAAAAAAAGATAAATAACCGAAAAAACCGAAAAACTGGAAAAAACCGAATCGATAAAAAACCGACTTAATTGGTTTGGCTTGGTTCCAATATCTGAAGTACCGACTTACTTGGTTTGGTTTATTTTTAGGGGAAAACTGATCCAAACCGAACCATAAACCCCCCAGCTACCACTTGTCCTTGGTAGTTTTAGATTCTTATTCTTGTATACGGTAAAATCAGAGGGTCCAATTTCTCATCATAGAGGCACCTCAGAAGACCATCTCGAAGTCTCGAGACCACAAGGCTATGGTCGATTTTCCTCCCTCGAGGTTCATTGACGCCCGACCTTGGGACAATGTTGACCGCGGCTACGGTAGAAATGGAGAGTTCCCAATGCACATGGCTAGGACTTACAGAGCCTAGTGGACTACCCTAACCCTTAATCAGGGTGTCATCTAGCTATCCCATCTCTGCTTATTTGTCATTAATGTATTTTGTACTATGTTGGGATTCCCCTCCAATATAAAGGTGATCCTTGTCATTTTATAAACCATTGTTGCTTCAGTTGCTCCTCACAAAATATATAAGAACATTCTCTTTGCTCTCTAATATATTCTCTTGATATTATTGCTTCAATCTATTATCTTCATTATTGTTCATCATTTATTGCTTATCATTGGCCATAAAGAGCCTTCGTTGATTTTATTATAACTGTTAGCCATACTTTGACCGCCTTCGATAGCTCCCAACCGAGCTCCGGAATCGACCTTGAGACCCCCAAATCGACGAGCTCGAGGCCCCGGTTGTTAACCTATCAGTTTGATTATTACCTTATTCCTAACTCTTATCTCGCTTTTAAGTCTCACACATAGCATTATCTGCTTAACAACTAACATAAAAATAGATCACTTATTTTTAGAGTCCCTTAATCAAATTTAATTATTATTACCATTTTCACGGTAAGCAGTTTGGTGCCCACCGTGGGGATCAAAATAATAGTGATTGTTTTCTTGCTGGTTTTACTATATAACGCAAGTTATCTTTCACGCTTTTTCTTGTCCAAGATCTCCGATTTCAGGTCGAAATGTCTTACTCAGTGAATGGAGGTAAAAACAACAATCTTGAGGACCACGGAGAAAACGGTGTGGGTGTTTTGGGTGTTGGTATGCCACCACGAAACCATGGGAATGCACCAGAACCAATCCTCGTCGACGCAGTCTCGCACGACGCCTAACAGGTCGATATCATCTCACACACCAACAGGAGTGTGCACCAAGGAGATCAACAAGAACCTCAGAAAACCTCAACTAGGGAAGAACGGAAGGTTAGCCTTCATGTTGTTTTTGAAATGTTGCAGGAAAAACAGATGGTTATTGCTCAACTGCAAAGTCACCAGAAAACTCCTAGCACGGTAGCCTCGGGGACAGCTCCCCCGGCCGAACAGGTACCGGAGAGATCGAGCAATAACGGGTCTATAGCCGATCCTGTCATCATAAAGATGCTCGAGGACCTCACCAGAAGGATCGAATCGCGCGAGAAATTGATAGAAGCCAACAATAAGAAGGTCAAGACTTACAACTCCAGGGTCGACCAAATTCCGGGCGCACCCCCGATCCTAAAAGGGGTAGATTCAAAGAAGTTCATACAAAGGCTATTACCAAAGGAAGCGGCCCTGAAATCCATTCCAAAGAAGTTCAGAATGCCAGACCTTCAAAAATATAACAGTACCTAAGACCCTAATGAGCATGTTACCACTTACACCTGTGCAGTTAAGAGAAACGACCTGAAAAATGACGAGATCGAGTCTGTCCTACTGAAAAAATTAGGAGAAACACTTTCTAAAGGGGCGATGATGTGGTATCATAACTTGGCCCCAAAATCCAAAGACTTATTTGCCATGCTGGCAGATTCCTTCATAAAGGCACATGCTGGGGCCATCAAGGTGGCCACAAGGAAACCCGACGTCTTTAAAATCAAGCAAAGGGAGAACGAAATGCTGTGAGAATTTGTATCTCGCTTTCAAATGGAAAAAATGGAACTACCACCGGTCTCTGACAACTGGGCGGTGCAGGCCTTCACTCAAGGTCTAAATGAGCGAAGCTCGGTGGCTTCGAAACAGCTAAAAGAGAATCTGGTTTAATATCCCGCTGTGACCTGGTCGGACGTCCACAACCGATACCAGTCGAAGATCAGGGTAGAAGACGACCAGATAGAAGTCCCCTCGGGCTTAGTATACCCAAGCAGGCTTCTGGCGAAAGAGCCAAAGTCGAACAAAGAAAGATATCAATCGTGCACCGAAGACAGAAGGAACGCCCCGAGGCGCAACCCACCTCGCAATGATCAAAGGATAGACCGAGGATAGAACCCTCGGGGACTCATCCACAGAGCTGGATTCGATAGAAATGCGGGGCCAGCAGAAGCACCTCGCTTGTCAGGATACAACTTCAACGTCGACGTATCAGACATCATGTTCGCCATCAGCAAAATCAGAGACGCCAGATAGCCAGATGGCTTAGGCATGTACAATCAGATCCTTCACAAAGGAATCATAACTTAGTGTGTGAATTTCACAACACGCACGACCACAGGATAAAGGATTGCCACCAGCTCTGAGAAGAGGTAGCCCAACTACTTAACAAAGGCCACCTCCGGGAATTCCTCATCACCCGAGCCAAAAATTAGTTTTGAGAAAGAGAGGTGACCAAGAAGAACAAAACAAACGAGCCACAACATGTCATCCACATGATCTTGGGAGGCATCGATGTCCCACAGGATCCCGTGATGAGAAGGACAAAAATATCCATCACTAGAGAAAAGCAAACCTGGGGGTATATACCCGAGGATGCCCTCACATTCAGTGAAGAGGACACTGAGACCTAGTCTCAACCCCACAACAACGCACTAGTAATCTCTTTCTTTGTAGATATATTTCAAATAAAACGTGTACTCGTAGATCCAGGTAGCTCGGCCAACATTATCAGGTCGAGGGTAACAAAGCAGCTTGGACTGCTTGACCAAATTGTGCCCGCCACTCGAGTCCTCAACGGATTCAACATGGCGAGTGAAACAACGAAAGGAGAAATCACCCACCCAGTCATCGTGGTCGGCATAACCCAGAATGTCAAATTCCATGTCATCGAAGGAGACATAAGGTACAACGCCTTGTTCATAAGGCCGTGGATACACTACATGAGAGCAGTACCATCCACCCTCTACCAAATGATGAAATTCCCGACAAAGGATGGAATTAAAACCGTCTACGGGGAACAACATGCGGCGAGGGAAATGTTAGCGGTGCACGATGTGGCACCAGCACCAATACCTCCACTCGCAAAAAAGCCAAAGTGTAATCAAACTACATCTTTGATTAAGCCCGGTTAAACAAAACAAAGGACCGTACCGCGTCCTCATCATAAGTGACTGGACATATCAGACCTCAAAACATCGCCGGCACATCCCACACTAAGGTATAACCATCTCCCTTTTCATTTTATATTTCATGATAACCTTAGTGCAGTCGCCTGACCGAAGCAGTCAAAACGCTAACCCAGCTCGAAGACCTTAAGGTTTTAAAGCATCTGTTGCACTCTTTTCCTTTGACTGAGTTTTTATCTTGAAAAGGGTTTTACCGGCAAGGTTTTTAACGAGGCAACATCTACATGCTACCTAAGAAAGACTTAACAAGTATTCGAGGCTTCTTTTGAAATCAACCTCGAATACTGGGGGGCATCCCCCCGGAAGGCCACCCACTCGGAAAAGCCAAGAAATGCCAAATGGGGTCCTAATAGGAAAATGATGTACCGGACTAAACGGTCGAACGAACCGTGTCCATATAGACAGACACCGATGGCGGAAACATGTATACTTGTACCAAGTAATCAAAGAATACCTTTGTTCAAAGCATCTCACACTTCAAAAGAAACTCTGCATTTTCACAAAAACGATTCCTCTGTCGAAAATGTCCCGAACACTTGAGGACTGGCGTCAACAATTCAACACTTGAATGACCTTCGGGTCGGCACTCCAAACTCGTAAGCCCTCAACAAGGCAACATGAAAACCACGAAATGTCTCCAAGGCCGAAAGTGCCCCAAACACTCGGGGACTGGCGTTGAAATCTCAAAAATCGCACGATCTCAGGGTTGGATTCTCCAAAATCATAAGCCCTCAATGAGGCAACACCAAGTTTACAAGTAACGCCTCCCGAGCCAAGATACCCTCGATGATTCGGGGACTGTCGCTAGTCACCGTTCATTTAAAAAACCCGAGGCCATAAGACCCCGAGCTGGCAGACTCAGTCTTGTAAGACTTACATAAGGCAGCAACAGTATCTGTAAGACCTCAAGCAAGGCATGAACCATATTTCTACCAAGTATCTAAAAACTGTAAGACCTCAAAGGCATGAATATTTTGTAAGACCTTACTAAAGGCATAAACCCGATCTCAAAGTTAAGGCTATAGATTGAACTTGTAAGACCCCCAAAAGGCATATCCTTGATATAGACGGCTAAACTACTTCACTCGGGATCAAAAATGGCTCCGGCCAAGCACGAATGACTACGGTCATTAGGATGTACCAGCCAAACTAACGCGACTCGGGGATGCCCGAACAACGCTACAAAATCACAGGCCTTCAATTACTTCGAATCTACTTCGAAAAAAACCGGTGAAATAGGCTACCCTCAATACAGGCAAAAGATTTTCGACCATATCAGCTCCTAAACATTGGCTTTGAGATACTCAGCCTCCAAGTTAAATCTCCCGAGGTGCTCAATCATCGCCATATAACGACTCACAATAGAGGCTTTTTATTAAGCCATCGAAGAGTCGGGAAAATACTATTTCAAAAAATCCTTATCGGGGCAAAATAAAGCCTACATAAAAGGTCGCTTCGACCCAAGGCGTAAGTGCCATTGCCGCTAGCCCACATAAAAAGTCGCTTAGACCCAAGGCATAAGAGCCATTGTCGCCAGCTCGCGCAAATCCAAAACTTGAGGGTCGAATGAGCTCGAATTGAAACCCGACTCAGAGAATGAACTCAAAATAGTTAACTAAATATGCCTAAGAGAAAAGCGTAAGAGCCATTGTTGCCAGCCTAATGAGCCTCAGGGCCACACACATAAAAGGTCACTTTGACACAAGGCGTAGAAGCCATTGTCGTCAGCCCCCACAAATACAAAACTTGAGGGTCAAACGAGCTCGAGTCGAAACCCGATTCGGAGACTGAACCCAAAAATAGTTAACTAAATATTCCTAAGAGCAAGGCATAAGAGCTATTGTCCCTAGCCCACATAAAAGGTCACATCGACCAAGCATGTAAGAGCCTACAGACCAGCCTAATGAGCCCTAGGGCCATATCATGAACCTAAGGATTCCTACCAACTCAAAGACAAGTTCATCAGGCTAAAATCGAGACAAAAAGAGATACAAAAGAAGTAAATCCACGAGGTTTTCTTTTATACACATATACAAAAAAATGCAATCTCCCTCTACAAACACGCTTTGAAAATGCTACATACAGATGGCAGAATCTACGCCCCCCTGGGGGCTACGGCCTAGAGGCCTCATCTTTGCTTTTTTCGGGATCGAATAGAAGTAACTGAACATCACGCTCATCTACCCTCGCTCGCGCCAACTCTTCCGAGAGAACAAAACCCTTGGCACGGATCTCCTCGAGAGTCTTTCTTCGAGACTTGCAACGATCATATTCTTTGATCCTCCCTTCGCGGTCGAGGATCCTTCTCAGCTCAGCTTGAGCATCGATAGTGTCCTTTAAATAGATCGCCATCCTCTAGTCAGCCTTAGTTCGGCTCATTACGACTTCACCCCGAGAATCAACGATCTCAGCCCTGACCTTCCAAAGCTCGGATTCGATCTTTGTAATCATATCTGTTTGAACCAAAGCTTTATCACGAGCTAAGCAAAGTCAAGCCTCTAAACCAGGAACTTTAGCCAAAGCACTCTTCCCTTCTAAAGCCTGAACCTCCGCCCGAGCTTTTACCTCATCATGCTCACGCCTGGCTCAGCCAGCTTCATCCCGAAGCTTCTCCAGGGCCTCCGTCTTTTCTGCAACTGAAATAAATGAAGTGTTAGCCTCAGAGGTTAGAAGGCGGAATACACGCTCACCCGGGATAGAAAATTACCTGCTCCTTCAAGTAGTTTTCATAATTCAAGCTCCGGCTCACCTCATACCGCAAGTGTACCAACTCAACTTCCTTTTCATCGCAAAGGAGCCTAAGGGATCTCTCCTCATCCAGAGCTTTTCGCAGCCTGGCTTCACAATGAAGAAGCCCGAACTTAAGCTTGTCAAAGGCGTGTAAAAGAAAACCCAATAAGGAAGGGAAGGTGCGAAGCTCGAAAGGCCTGTGCCGAAACTCACCACGAAGTGAAGCTGTTGGGCTTCCTCAAAGGCCAAGCACACATCTGCCAACCTATTTCCTTCATCTCTGAAGGGGTCGACTCCGATCGAGGTACGGTCGCTCGGCGTATGCAACCCCGGGTTTCTAGTATCCCTCGAAGTACTGTCGATGAAAAAAGAAGGCGATAGCAATGGGGAAACCATCTTTCCAGAACCTGGAGCCACGGACGCGGCAGGGTCGGACGATGTTTCTTCTCTGAAGCCCCAGTCCCATTTTGCCTTGCTTTGAGCGTCATCGCCCTGTTAAAGAATCTCTCGCTTATTGTTATTGTTCTTTAGCCCAGAAGCTAGCAGCCCTTCCCCCTCTCCAAAAGAGCATGGCCTTACCTCGGAAGACTCTCCGATGCCTACAACAGCAAGATTAATACGCATAAAGGGAAAATATCTATCCAAATAAAGGAAGGGAAAGGAAAAAATAGCATAACACGCACCATGATATTTTGCTTCCCATCTGCCCCGGGACAAAGCTCGCCACTTGAGCTCATCACATGTCGAGTGGGTCACCAACTCCCGAACCCAATCCAAAAAATTGGGAATGTTGCCCGGCGCCCATGAAACTGCTGTAGAAAATGAAAAGAACGCATAGTTACGAAACCAGTTTTTGCCATTGACAATACTGAGAAGGTATATAATGCACCACTTACGTGTATAGTTCCATTCCTTAGGGAACTACATAAGCTCCATGGGGATAATATCAGCTGTCCGCACTTGGACGAAGCAACTCATCCACTTCTGGTCTCTATCTTCCTCATCATCAACAACGAAGGGCGTGGTCGATCGGCATCGCAAGGTTAGCAGACCTCAATGGTGAAAGGGCCGGTATAGCCTAATAAGATGACTGAGTGTAAGTTCAACCCCTGCCTTCTCCACGAACAATCTCATCATCAACACTATTCGCCAAAATGACGGGTGGATCTGTGCCAAGGTAACCCGATACTTTGAACAAAATTTGAGCACAAACCTGTCAAGGGGGCCCAGTGTGAAAGGATACTTATACACATTCAAAAATCCGTCGGCACGATCCGTAATGCCCTCGTCCAGGGAAAATGTCTGTAACACCACTTTCTCCACCCATCCGCATTATTTTCTCACTAAATCAAGGTGCTCTTCTCCTATCAAAGAAGTAATATTCAAGGTATACTATCGTTGGTCCTGAATGCCCGAGGCGGAACTTTCCCCTCTCTGCCGAACAAACCCCGATGTAGCAGTCATGGCTATGGCAAAATTAGAGAACTAAAGAAGGAATCTATACAGGTACGTTAGTGCTGAAGTAATGAAAGACATAATGCAGAAAAAGAATGGTAGATACTTAAAATGGTAGAATCTCCCAAGGAGCAGAAATGACCGTATATATGGAAAAAACGGCAACGATCCTCCTGCCTAAAAGGCCAATGGTATCACCGCAAGTCCTGAGGTGGTACCTAACCTCGAGGACCCCTGCCAAAAATAATTTAGGCTCTAAGAAGCCGATGATATCACCGCAAGTCCCGAGGTGGTACCCGACCTCGAGGACCTCCGCCAAAGAAAGGTTAAGCTCTAGGAAGCCAACGACATCACCGCAAGTCCCGAGGTGGTACCCGACCTCGAGGACCTCCATCAGAAAAATATTAAGCTTCAAGAAGCCAATAACATCATTACAAGTCTCGAGGTGGTACCCGACCTCGGGGGCTCTTATCAAAGAGGAGTTAGGCTCTAGGGAAATAAGCATTTAAGCTCCACCCACATGGGCTTGATCACGGGGTACCATCTGAATTCTAGAAAACCCTCGTTCGGGATCTATCTAACATGCCTTAGAGCTATCTACGCTGAGTCCAAAGTAGGTTTCCAGGTGGCTCGTGTTTGAACGAACCCCCACTCGGGGATTGCTATCGAAAGCTTAAATGCGGTCCCTATCCTCGAACCTCCGAGCAAATTTCTCCTCAAAGATTACCGCGAGGTCTAATTTATAAGTCACGATCTCAAGGATCAAAACATTACTTTCCTTCAACTCAAAGTAAGGGTCTCGACGACCCGAGTTTATCGGCCAAATCCAGGCTCGATCCAAGGGACCGCAAAGGGTTCTGCAGGAAGCTATATTAATCAACCAAAGGTCGGAAAAAACACTCGCATCTGGATTCGATATTGGAAGTAGCCGATAGAATCATGCGTTCAGAGTCTCCACAAATGCAAATAAAAGGAAATATATCAAACATCAAAGACAAAACTGAAAAAATATCTTCACGTTCATAAACATTTGATTACAAAAGTCCACGAGGGGTCCTTACATATGATTACAAAAGCCCACAATGGGTCCTTACACAGAAACAAAGAAGAAAAAAGTACACATGTAGCAAAAGACGAGGGCCTAATCTATTCTCAAAGGTTCTTCCTCAGTAGCAGCATCTTCGAGCATCATCTCCTCGGGCATGCATCCTCAGCGGCAATATCTTCGACCGCCACCTCCTCTGGGGTTTCATCTCGGACCTCTAGGATAATATCTCTGAGGGAGAAGATGAAGAAGAGGAAAATGATGTAGAAGAAGTAGAAAAAATAGACATAGCCTATCGAAGCCAAAGGTTGAAGATTCGGCGGGCATCAACCCTACTTGCACAGCCGATCCGAGTCTGCCTTCTGGACATTGTGCCATGCAAATTTAACGGTCGGCTGTGCCATTTATCCCTTGGAAAACCCATGGGATGAAGTGCCACACCAGGCTAGGGTAGGAGAGTGAGCAGCGGTGTATAGTCCGAATGCTCTCCCGAGCAGTGGTGTAGAGTCCAAACGTCCTCCTAAGTCGGAAGAGGCCGACCCACTTATCTCGTCACCTCGAACCAATGACAATAGTGGTGATAACTGTAATAACAACAACAACAACAACAACAACAACGAGACAGTATAATCTTGCTCGGCAAAGGAAAGCCTAGGAAAAAGGTCGTGGTGTGGCTGATAAGAACGCCGCCATAATACCTCAAAGCCATAGACCCCAAACATGGCGGGTAACAATGGAGGAGGATAATGAGAAGAAAGGAATGGAAAGATGTTGAAAGGCACTTAGATAAAAAGATAGTACCAAAAGGCCCCCATTTATTGGGGGTGATAGTATGGCCAACAACGCCATTAGTTCCTTTGACAGACGGATCAGCAGGTGTACAATGCGTTATTGGAAACTGGATCGACGCGATACTATCGCTTTGAAGAATGGGAATCGACAGCGCATTGAATGGCACGGAAAAGACAAGTCCATGGGATGTCTCGGTTATCGTAAAAGCTTACATCATAAGTATGATATCATCGGTATGACATCATCACAGGAAGTCTGAAGAGTCGGATGTCAAAACCATTTTTATCGCTCCTCTCTAAGAAATGCGGGGACTATCTGTATACAGTGAAATCAGAGGGTCCAATTTCTCATCATCGAGGCACCTCAGAAGACCATCTCAAAGTCTCGAGACTTCAAGGCTATGGTCCAGTTTGCTCCCTCAAGGTTTGTTGACGCCCGACCTTGGGACAATGTTGACCGTGGCTATGGTAGAAATGGGGAGTTCCCAAGGCACATGGCTAGGACTGATAGAGCCTAGTGGACTACCCTAACCCTTAATCAGGGTGTCATCTAGTTGTTCCATCTCCGCTTCTTTGTCATTAATGTATTTTGTACTATGTTGGGATTTCCCTCATATATAAAGGGGATCCTTGTCATTTTGTAAACCTCTATTGCTTTAGTTGCTCCTCACGAAATATACAAGAACATTCTCTTTTCTCTCTAATATATTCTCTTGATATTATTGCTTTCATTTATTACCTTCATTATTATTCATCATTTATTGCTTATCATTGGCCATAAAGATCCTTCATTGATTTTATTATAACTATTAGCCACATTTCGAACTCCTTCGATAGCTCCCAGCGGAGCTCCAGAATCGACCTCGAGGCCCTCGAATCGACGAGGTCGAGGCCCCGATTGTTAACCTATCGGTTTGATTATCACCGTATTCCTAACTCTTATCTCGTGTTTGAGTCTCACACATAGCATCATCTGCTTAACAACTAGCATAAAAATAGATCATGTATTTTTAGAGTCCCATAATCAAATTTAATTGTTATTACCATTTTCACAGTAAACAATTTTGTTTATGTATATTCCAAACAAATGTTGTATTTACTTTCATACCAGCTTTGTAAATTTAAGTCTTAGTGGCTCATGACTTATACTACTAATCCTTGGGTTAATGCATAAAAATATCAATTATTTCACTTGTTGATTTCTTCTTCTTCTAATTATTATTATTATTATTATTATTATTATTATTATTATTATCATCATCATCATCATTAGAGTTGTGTTGACTTTTGTTTGGCTTACCTAGCGGGTTGAGTTAGGTGCCATCATGATTAGGTAGATTTTTGGTCGTGACAAGATATCACTTTCTCTCATAAGAAATGTTCACAACTTAGGTTTCAAGTACCATAGGCTTGCCCCTCATGTACAACTCCACTAATGTAAGCATGCTTGGTTCAAAATCGATTAGGACTTGCATGGGTTGTAATGGAGGCTTTTGGTTAGGAATATGACACAATTATGAATTAAAGTGACTAAAACCTTATCTAATCACTTCGCACAATTAATTCAATGACACTAATCAAGTTCTTCCTTTCTTTTCTTCTCTTTCACAAGACAAAGTACAATGATCAAGGGATCTCTTAGAGTTCATATTGCTTGGAGTTAGACCCCCCTTTGACATCAGTTTCATTCAAACTCCTTGAACCAAGGCTTATAACATTAGCTTCTTCAATTCTTTGAGGGTTCTTTTTCACCATGTCTTATTTTGGTCGTTTTCAAACCACTAATTTTCTCTTTTCATCACACTTGTGACTTCAAGTGCTTAAGAAGGTTGGGCTTCAAAATGAGGATGTGACCAAAAAGGAAAAAAACTTGTAATATGGTTGCCAATGAACGATGCTAAAATATTAAGGTGGGTTATCTAGGGAGAATGTACAAGAGGGTGACAAGTTGAAGGCTCAAATAGTCCAAAGAATAGCCTAAAGTGATGTTCCAAACCAAGCTTAGCCTAGAATTGCGCTTTGAAGTACATTTAGGGCAAGTTCTAGACTATCAAATCATACAAGTGAGCCTTTTAAACAAGAGTGTTCCTCACCTAACATGCAAATGAACCGTAAAAGAAGATGGAGTTTTAGACCCACAATGAACACAATCATTTCACAAGATCTCTATGGCCTCTACCAACCAATGACCCAAGAAGTCAACCAAAGAACCTAAAAGTTATCACTAGAATCACATTCTCAAAACAATTCAAGCACTTGTTTCAAATTATATGCATGTAGTTAAATGTGTTGGTACCACATGAGCACAAATAGACATAACACGGAAAGACTACCATTAGAGCTTTTATTCATTACTAGCTACTAGTACTCTACCAAAGCATGTAAAAGACTAATTCCCTTAAGAAAGTGTTCATACTATCCATCATCGGAAAAGTCACCTGGTTCAGCAAGAAAACTACCTTTGGAAATAACTATGACATTAAGAAAACCAAAGGCTTATTCGTCATACTTAAAGCAAAAATAACTACTAAAATACGAAACTACTGAAAAGTATCAAAGGTCATCATCAAGTTATTATAAACCATCAATCCAAATTCCCTACCCCAAAAAAAAACTAAGCATTGTCCCCAATGCATCAATAAAAAGAAAGAGTAAATGAGGGGTGAAGGAACTCCCTAAGCATCTCTAATAGGTGTTGAGCCATCTTCATTCTCTTGATTACATTATATATATATATATATATAGTGTAATCATCAAGACTGGTGGTAGGAGCAGTACACATCTCTCTAAGTGGTGCAGCCGTGCTAGAAGCCATCTCTTTCTTCTCCTGAGTTACTCTCTTTCTCTCCGTCCTCAACATGAGTAACATCTTATGGCTCTATCTGAGTAACTGGGAATAAAGCCGAGAGGTCGGAGTTGGAGATAATGATCATGTCAAATGGGAGGTCACAAGTTGCAATCTTCTCCACATCCTCCCTCAGTGCATCTATCGAAGCCGTTGTTGCCTAATCTTGCTTCATGTCCTTTACTTCTTTCAACAACTCATCTATCATCGATCTATGTTGTACCAATGTATCCATAATGACCTTCTAGTCATCAAGTAATGTCTGGATCTGATCAGCAGTGATGGGAGGAGACTGTGAGGTAGACTTCCTAGTCATTGTAGTCATCAACTCATTCAACTTTGTATTTCCACTTTGCATCCAATTGTTAATGCTTACAGAGTCCTGGTGATATGCAAAGCAGACAATGAACTTGTAGGCATAAGCACTAGGGAGTGAATAAAAGTTGCAAATGTTAGGGCTGGAGGCATAGTACTTTCTTTATGTAACACTGTATATATATATATATATATATATATATATATATATATATATATATATATATAGTGTAATCATCAAGCCTGGTAGTAGGAGCAGTACACATCTCTCTAAGTGGTGCAGCCATGCTAGAAGCCATCTCTTTCTTCTCCTAAGTTACTCTCGTTCTCTCCGTCCTCAACACGGGTAACATCGTATGGCTCTATCTGAGTAACTAGGAATAAAGTCGAGAGGTCAGAGCTGAAGAGAATGAGCATGTCAAATGGGAGGTCACAAGCTGCAATCTTCTCCACATCCTCCCTCAGTGCATCTATCGGAGCCCGTTGTTGCCTAATCCTGCTTCATGTCCTTTACTTCTTTCACCAACTCATCTATCATAGATCCATGTTGTACCAATGTATCCATAATGACCTTATGGTCATCAAGTAATGTCTGGATCTGATTAGCAGTGATGGGAGGAGACTGTGAGGTAGACTGCCTAGTCATTGTAGTCATCAACTCATTCAACTTTGTATTTGCACTTTGCATCCAATTGTTAATGCTCACCAGAGTCTTGGTGATATACAAAGCAGACAATGAACGTGTGGGTATAGGCACTGGGGAGTGAATAGAAGCTGCAACTGCTAGGGCTGGAGGCATAGTACTGTCTGTATGTAACACTATAGGCTCAGAAGAAGGTGCGATTGAAGAAGATGGGACATTTGATCCACCCAAAGTAGACATATGAGGCTCTTCAGACTAGCCAGTCGCCACAATCATTGTGGATTTAGAATCTAATCACATATTTGGACTTGTGGAGTAATGGGTAATGGGATTTAGTCCTAGACCCGAGTTTTGACCATGTGGGCCCAAGTTAACTTTTGTTAACTTTTTGGAAATTGATTAAAGATTAAAGCTTTATTGTTTGGAATTGGTAACTATCACTTTATTTCACCTTATTAGAGCAGGTTGGAGATGAATTCCAAAGGAAATCCGGTATTGGATTGTTGAGCTTATTTCGAGAAGAGGTAAGTATCTTGGTTAACCTTTACTTGAGGGAATTATGTTGTATATTCTCTTATGTTCTATGTGCTCAGTGTGTTGGGGCTGATGTATATACATATGCCAAGGTTATAACATGTTAGGGTAGAGTAAGTCTTAATCATGCTTTTATTTTTTTCATGTATTATTCGCTTATGCTATAATAAACTATGACACTACTGAATTATGCACATGGCAGTGATCATGTTTAGGCCTTATTGTGAAATACCTTCAAGATGGCTTTTGAAATGTTGATTTCCTATTGCTCCTTGTCATGCTTATCTATTTTTGTATGTTTAATCATCTTTCCATATCTATATCCATGCACTCTACTTGCTTGTTGTTGATACACATGTCCTTGGTGTGAATGGATTGGGTTGCACATCACAAAGGTAAGGCCATTGTATCGGGATACATGCCGTAAGTTATTAATATGAGATCGGGTTACACGCTGCAATTATGTTATGATTGGACCGGGTTTCTCGCTTCAAGGAGATGATACTTTGTGCTTATTTCTTATATATTGGTTCTCTCTTATGGCATTGGTTCATAATGTTATGCTTACAATATCATATCCATGAAAAATGTTTATTAGTTCTCTTGTTTGACCTCTTTCATTATTATTCGTCTTTTCTTGTTTTGCTTTCTTTTTATTACTTGCATAGGTTTGTAAAGTGAGTGTCTTATCTTATCCTTATTACTAATTCGTTGAGTTTAGGCTTGATACTTGTTGAGCATATTGATTCGGTTATACTTATACTACACTTCTGCACTTCCTGTGTAGATTCAAGTATTGGTACTAACGGAGTTCGAGAGGTGGTTAGCTATGGACAGTAGAGACTCGAGGTAGTGCTACATATCTATTTGTAAGCCCTAGAGTAACCTTCTTTATCTTTATTAATGTTATTTGATTCAGAAAGTATCGCATTTACTTCAGGTCTTTGTATTTACCACTCATTAGAGCTTATGTACTCAGTGATACCAGTTCTGAGAGTTGTGTGTTGTCCTGCATGCCATGCCCTAACGTTGGGGAGCGTGACCGATGCTCAATAGGGTTGCCCCGGTCGAGCAAGCTTGCACAATACCATCTACCCAACTCACCCATGAATAAAGAGAAGAATACATTTCATTAATTAGATAGTAAGAGTTCATCTGAATAACATTAGTTCATTTCTATTAGTTACAACATTAACAAGTCTCCAAAACAGTACACTATACATCCATAGATAAAGTGGAACAGGTGATACAATTACAACAAGTTTAGTTTGACCTTCCCAAAACAATATACAACCCTCACCATGTCTATTGAGCCTCTAACAGAACCAAAAGAGTGTCAAGACAGTGCCGGCAACAAGGCCCCGACTACAATTACACAAGAGATACAGGACTCCGAAGTGAAGTGGGGCTCACCAAGTCAGCTGAAAAGAGGTTGTGCTGCTGTCACGGATCAACACCACCTGTTATGGAACCACCTGCATCCACAAAAGATGTAGCGCCCTCAGCAAAAAGGGCGTTGGTACATATGTAATAGTAGTAGTATGTAAAACTAAACACCCTCTTAATAGAACGAATAATAATAAAGGGAGATAGAGAAACATGAAATCAATAAGAGATTCGAATGGTTTCATGTTGTCGAATTAAGGGAAAAATAATTTCAAGTAAGTTTCAATTATTTTAAGTTGGGAGATCTTTAGCACCGATACACCATCGTGTTTCTAGCACGGAGTCCGATCTCAACCCGATCAACTAAGCCATCTCACCTCGAGACATCCACTCAAAATACAAGCATGTTCACGGCATGCCGTCCGATCTCAGTCTAATCATCTAAGCCGTCTCACCACAATGTCGTGTGGGTAGACATCACATCACATCATGCTAGCAATAATCTCATCCCATTCAAGGAGCATCTCAACACATCAATATCATCCCATATAAGGGGAAACAACCTCTTTACATCAAACGGGGATTTACCCCTCAATCACTCCTACACCGGCACGTGTAGTTTCGGGGTTAGGTTATTTTGACCTACCCTACCTTGGTTACTAAACAATTCTCCCAAATCATTTATTATTAAAAGGATTTTACCACATATTTGATATTCTCTTACATGTCGTTCATTCCAATAGCACCACTGGCCATAATGCAATATCATTAATGGCATGTGGTCGCACATCATATATCATACTCTCTTCTTCCACTTTCAAATATCATCATGGACAATCAACAACAAGGACTTTCAAATTAAGAATATAAACACACATTTGAGCAATTTAGGGTCTTAGGCACATGTGATTCTTATATAATTTGACATGATAGCATTCATTATAACCACGTTTTTAAATCATAACATATTAACACACATCCCATACTTAAATCACATTCTCAAACAGTAACTTAACACAACAAGAACCTTTGGAACACATATTGAATGCATATTTATTTTGACAAATGACTTATTCAGATTAAATCAATTTATAATGAGCAATATGGGACTTACAAGGTCATTGTGGGGTTCAATTCTAAAAGAGGAGTTTAGCCAACATACCTCGCTTTGAGATTACCTTAATTCACCATACAATTCCAGAATCCTAGCAACTTTGATCTATGTAGAGACATAGCAACGTTGAACACAGATTAGGAAGGAGTTAATGATTTTAGCTCATTTGAGTATTTTATCAAACACTAGGTGACCATTAATCTCAAGGTCCTCCTATGGTGGATTCCTCTATTTTATTACCCAAAATCTACCCAATTGTGCTCAACAATATTCCCACAACACTAGATAGTACATGCATGCATAATGAACAACTCCCACACCTAAGAATTGCTTGGTTTATTACCTATTATAAGTTAAATCTCGAAATTGAAGGTTGGGGAGTAGAATCTTACCTTTTGGTTGAAGACCTTGTGAGTTACCCTCGAGAAATCTTCAAGGTTTGAGCAAATATTGATGAACAATGACTTAGAATTTTCTTTTCTCACTCTAGACCACATTCCTCTCTTTAAAATATAAGTTTGAACCTTCTAAATTGATCCCTAAGATTGTTTTGTGAAAATGGGTCGAATTTATAAAATCAGATAAATGAATCCCCGATGCAGATCTGCGGTCGCATATGCGATAGCATAATAATTCTGCGATCTGCAAAATGGGATGCGTAATGGCCCTCCAAAACTGGCATTTCTACCTCACTCTATGACTTGTCTGCGGTCCGCAGACCAATTCTATGATCACATAATGCGCTGAATAACATCCCTTCAGAAATTTTTATGTTGGATCTGCGATGGATTGTGCGGCCCATGAAATGATTATGCGATTGCATAATGGACCGCATATTGGTCCTAAAATTTATCTCAGGTTTCTGATTTTGCCCCGCGGCAGATCTACTATTCGCAGATCAGTTATGTGATTGCAAAAGGGGCCGCACAAATGCCATGCATTTCCAAAAATTTTCTTCAACTCCCCAACACACTGTTCAACCTAAAAGTCTGCATCGTGAAGAATCTCTACAATCATTAACACATAAGTCCACCTCGGCACCGCGGAATCCTGGGTTTTCAGTAAAATTATTCGGGGCCTTACACTGTACTTCTATTTGAGTTTCAAATTTATTATCTATGACATATATCTATATTAGAATATTGTGGTAGTTTTTTCTATTATAATTGGATGTTTGGTAGTTGTATCTGTTGATTCAGTTAGCCAACATGTTAGGTGCCATCACAATCTCTGGTTTTATTTTGAGTCATAACAAGTTTGTATCAGAGCCTAGGTTGCACAAGTCTCACGAGTCATGATCATGTCTAGTAAAGTCTTGTGGATTGTTATGGGGAAGTCTATACATATATTCGAGAGTATTTGGGACATTTAGGAAACTTTCTTTCCTTTTTATCCCTTTATGGTGAGTTTGATTTGTCCGAAATTTGAGCTTCCCTTTCCTATTCTATCACAGATGGTAAGGACATGTTCACTTGTGGCAGTGGAGGATGAAGAGCTTGTGCCTTCTGCTAGATCCAAGAGAGGTAGGGCCTAGGGTATGACTAGCTAGCTGGAGGCTGCATCGTTCCACCTAGAGGTGGCACCCACCAAAGCTCGTGGGCATTGGAGAGTGGTGTTAAGGAACGCACATGCAAACCGAGAGATGGATCCGATTGTTGAGTAGGTGGAATTACTAGTAGTGGATCAGATTCTAGATGGATTGTTGTTCGCTAGCTTTTAGGAGGCCATAACCAAGATGGTGACTTTTATTGACAACATGTTTCAAGGTGGAGTGTTCTCAGTGCCCCCAGCTCCTTCTCCGACATGAGGCAGTGGGGAGAGTCTAGACCCCAGTAACATTATTGGATGTAGATTAGCTTATGGTTAGGCCCGTGATGTCTACTGATGAGCTAAAGTTCATCCCAACCTCGACAGGTGCGACTGGCACACAACACCTGAAGGCCCGTGTGAACCAACATCCATATTTAAATTTGTCATCATGAATCTGGGCCGACCATACCCCCCAAATTCATTATTGATTGTGGAAGAAACCTTAACATCTTATATATGTACATAACTGTTGTCAGCAGAGTCATAACCAATATTTACATACACACTGGACACTAATCTACAAGCCTCTAAGAGTACTATAATATACAACTTGGTCAGGATAGGGCCCTACCATACCTAAAATGAAAGAGGCATGTACTCTAGTACTTAAAAACTTCTGTACCGCTACTCCCGAGAAGTGGAGTGCAATGACCAACCACTGAAATGTACACCCTTATGGGGGAGGGATGTCACAAAGTCTATCTTTACCTTTGGGCAAGAACTCAATGCCCAAAAAGAAAGGGTGTTAGTACGAATGATGTATTGAGTATGTAAAGCTGGTAACATATGTAAACCAAGAACATAACATAAAAGGCATGAATATACCGTTTCAACCTGAACACCGAAGACAAGCCACTAGGGACATGCACTATAGTGATTATGAATCATGAATGTAAACAAGTTTTGTAAAATTTTATGCCGCTTATTGGGGCTATGCATTAAATATAATATAATATTATTCAGCCACTCTTTGGGTCATATCATTTCATATCGTACCCGGCCTCATAGAGGATTCGATAAAGTCTTATGTTTTCATCACATCGTACCCGGCCTCAGGAGGTCCCGGTTGTTCCCGGTCTCCACAGGACTCTACGTACCCTATCTCAAGAGGTATCGATAATTTTCCACATTACATGATTTTCACACCAAGTGTCGTAGAGAGCTTGGTCATGCTCGGCCTCATAAGGGCTCGGTAAATACCTCACATCGTGTCTCATCATACCCAACTAATCAGTGGTTGTGATCGCTACCTACTCCGCACTACTAAAAAGTAGGAAGAGAGGGTCGCAATAGCTTTTACCCAATTTGTGGGTCAGAATCGATTTTTATAGGGAGCTAGGAATGGAGTCGAGTATCTATTTAGATTGGGATTGTGTAATTGTTCCAAATGTCACTTCCAAACATCTTTTGATTTTTCTTTAACAAACTAATATTATCAATTACTAATTAGAACTAAATTATTCTAATGAGAAAATTGCTAGAGTTGTATCTAATGGGTAGAAAGGCACTAGGGTAGTGACTTTCACCTAGATGGCTAATTGACGGGTAAATGCTTCTAAGGCTCGATTGACATGATTGAGGAAATATGCTATAACTATTGCACAATTTTACCCACTCTCACACCTCTCGGTAGAGAGAGTGATTTTGCCCAATTGACTCTCTCGAGACCAAATGGGTAGGCAAATTAGCTCAAGCAACTAGGGTTCAAGTCGGGTAATTACTCTCTCGAGATTTAACCCTTTAATTGGGACTATCAATTCTCTTGAATCCATCCCAATTCCTTGTTGGGTTAATTTTGGAGACTTAGGCACTCTTTCTCAAGAAGAGCCAAGTCAACTTAGCACAAACCAGCGTTTGCAACCACCAATTCATAGATTAAACAATAAAATTGACCCAAATAACAAACACTCATAGTCAATCTAACCTTAAATCACAACACCCATCAATTACCCACACTAGGGTTGAGCCACAACCCTAGCTAATGGGTTTAGCTACTCATGCTTGAAGAAGAAAATAGAGAAATAGATGAAGAACAAGACATATTAATTAAAAGCTAGTGTAAATACAGAGAATCTATCGTTAAATCGAAGTTAATATGTCAAAAATGGCTACACAATAGCTTCTCACGAGCACAGCTTCGTTCTAGAAATAATTGATACCCTAAAAATGGAAAAATATTCTATTTATACTAAGCTGGAAAAACTGGACAAAAATGCCCCTGCGAGGTCAGTGCGGGCCGCACAAAATGGATTGTAGCCGCACTAGGCTCTTGGACTTGAAGTCTTGGCTCTCTGAACTCAGGCTCCGTGGACCACGCATAATGGACCACAGCCATGGAGGTCTCTAATGCGGTCCACACAAAAATGATCGCGGACAGCGCTGGGTTGATCCTTATCAAATTACATCTCTCTGATCTTCTCTTCCGCAGACCGCAGATAATGGAAATGCGGCCACGGAACCTTCAGTACGGACCGCGCAAGATTGAATGTGGTCTCACTACCTTGAAGCTCGATTTGCCAGCTCTCTGAATCCCCTAGTGCGGACCGCACAAAGTGTAGTGCGGCCGCACTAGGTCTTTTTGTCCTGCGTTTGTCTTGTCTTTGGTACTTGAGCAGGTTTTAGTCCTTTTGAGTCGATCTTTGACATTTTGTCACTTTGTCGATCAAACCTGCAATCAAGCACAACTTATGAGCCTCTTGGGACTATTTTTTAAGAACTTATAATCAAAGCGTAAGCAGGAAGGAGCATAAAACACGTCAAAATTCCTAGTTATCAACTCCCCCAAACTTAAGCTTTTGCTTGTCCTTAAGCAAAAAAAATAAGACCCACCCCTTAAGGGAAAATCCAAGTATTTTCAGCTATCCTAAAGTAACCTCAACAAGCATCAATTGGGACTAACAATTGCCCTCAATGCGAATGAATCATTAATAACATTTAACCTTTGATAAACCATGGATCAAGTGTGACACAAGAACATCAAGAGTTGACTCATTACATCAAAGAATTATCTCAATTACTTCGGTTATTATGGAACCCAAACTCACATATCCTCAACTCTCCCTAAGCAAACCTCACCTTTTAGAGTATTAGCACACAAATCGAGGTCAATGAAAATTCACTGATCTCTCTCAAGGAAAGGTCACAAGTCCGGCTCTAAGTACCATATGCTTGCCCCTCATGTAAGTATCCACTAATGCAAGCTTCATTCAACTCAATATCATATAGGGCTTTTGTGGAGTCATTGTGAAGGCTTTTGGTTCAGGGTAGGACATGTTTAGATCTAAATGGATTTCGTCTTCCCTTAAGCACTTCTTTTGATTAATTTGGCACAATTCTCTTGACTCTTTGAGTCATCTTACTTCTTTCTAAAGGGTTAGAGAGACACACTGTCACTCTTTCTCATACAATTCAAAATGTTTCTCCTTTTTTAACTTTCCACACCTTTTTCTCTTTTGCTTTTCTTGAATCCCTTTTTATTGTTTTTCACATTGGGCTTTCTTTTTGTCTTTTTCTTTTCTTTCTTTTTCATTGCCTTTCCTTTTTTTCGCTTTTGTACCTTTTACCAATTTGTTACCTTCCTCGTCTCTCCCCCCAAACTTATACTTTTGCCATGTGCTCAAGGAAAGATCTGGTACCAAGAGAGGGTATCTTTTAGAACGGGTATAGGCTTGTATCATGGTTTTTGAAAGAAAAAGGTTTAAGGCTCAAAAGGGTTTACTAGGGATCATATCATTGGTAGGCTATGGAACTGTTCAACTATCATTTGTATCAAGGAGAGCCTATAATCACTTCTCAAGTCAAATTTTACCTAAGATTTCACCTCAACAAACATTCAGGGCAAGTTCTAGACAAATGGCTCGGGACTTAGACTCGCAATTCGATTTCTCACCACACGAGCTAAAGGATTGCTAAAGACATATAGTCGGGGGCCCACAAAAACCTTAGATACTATTTGAGCGCACAATGGTCCCGAAAGACCACTTGATGATTGTTGGTCAACACAAGAGTCTCAAGGTCACGACTTTCACCATCCTAAACACAACATTTTGTCTTTGACCATGGGATCAAAGGAAAATGTGCTAGACCCAAGTGAAGTTTTTCTTGAGGTACCCTTAACTATAAACTACCAAAAACAAAAACAAAAACAGACTCAAACCCTTAAGAAGGTTGTCACGCCATCTATCATCGGGAAGAGTCACCCGGTTCACATAATACTCTACCTTTGGAAAGAACCGTGGCATTAAGAAAACCAAAGGTTTGTTGAAAGTAACAAAAACGAAACAAAATGAAAATTTTTGCAAAAATAGAAACAATATATAAAATAGGGGATTTGAATATACAACAGGGAATGAATATATACAGTGATGTAACTTTATATACAGACCAAATGAAATATAAAAAGTGCGATAAAAGTAACTAAGTGTAGGATTATATACAGACCAAATGAAAATCAAGAAAGCATAAACTAAATCAGTATATATACAGTCATCCAAAGATAAAGGGCACACCCCCTCAAATAAAAGATGGCATTGTCCACAATGCCAACTAAATCAAATAAACACCAAAAATAAAATAGAGTAAGGATATGAAGACTCCCTAAGCCGTGTCCGTCTGCATCAGATCATGGGCAGTCCCTGGGTCCTGTGTATGCTCGGTAACCTCAGACTGGTTCCTGGTATCCTGCTGCTGAGCTGCTAGGACCTGGGCCTGGACCTAGACAGGCTGTGTATTAGATACATCCTGTGGCTGATTGGAGGAAGCCTCTGGTGGGTCCACCAACTGGATGACATCATCATCTGCACTCGGGATCATCCTCCTCCTCTTCGAAGGTCGTTGTGACTGCTCCTGATGTGGCTCTGCAGCTGGCACTACTGTTGGAGCTGGGTCCTTAAACAATAAGTCTAAAGGCAGCTGGTCTGCCTTCAGTCTATCCACATCCACCCGTAGCTTCTTCACGAACTCCTTGGAAGCCCGTGTCTTGCGCATCTTCTTGTGCTCCTTGGCAAGATCCTTCAAAGCCCTGCCATGTGAATCCACTACCTTTTCCAAATCAGCCTGGGTACTGAGGATCTTCTCCTAGTTTTCAATTATCTTCTTCAATGCATCCTCTATAGACTGTGGGACTTATGCTAGTTGAGGGGCCTATTGAGCTGTAATGGTGGAGGTCAAGGTAGACAACTTGGATGACGTAGTATACATCCAGTTGTTTAAACTCTAAAGCGTATGGCTTAGCTGGTAGGCAGTGATAGGATAGGCCCGGGTAGATGGAATCTCTGGGCTTGCTGATGTGGAGGGGCCTGGAGGAATATTTGAAGTGGAGGGTCCGGGAGGCATCTCAGTAGAGGTAGAGGCAGGCTCAATGGGGGCCTCTACCACAACTGGCTCTTCAGACTGGCCAGTTGGGGCGCAAGCGGGTGCCTTGTAGCTCTTGTCCTCGGGGTTGTCTGGTCCCCTCAAGCTATACCATGAGATGGAGTTGTATCCTTGACCTTGATGTCAAACCGCCTCTTTTCTACCTTCAAATCTCTGAAGTACATGGTCAGGGTGTTGGGGAAAGGGTAGTTCCTATCAGTCTCAGTACCCACAATCGAGATGATGCGGGACATCACATTCCCCACATTGATGGGATACCCTGCCATGATGGAAGCAACTAGGACAGCCCGGTGGAGAGGTAGAGTCTGATCATGGGAAGTGGGGTCGAATCGGCTGCACACAAACGTCTCCCAACCCCTAGCCTCAAATTTTAGGGTCCTCCATAATATTTTGACCCTAACAGTCAACCACTTCGGAACGGTACCTGGGATTGCCAAGTACTGAGCTAACCATGTACGGACCTCCTCGCCCATCTCCAGTTTTGCCATATAAAGAGACTCATCTTCCTCATTGAAGCCCAAATATTCATTCAAAGACTTCCCGTCAAATAACACCTTTTTGTTTCGAACCTTAGTCACTTTGGAGCCCTTGATGATGTGGGCCACATTACAGTAAAACTCATTAACCAAGTGTTCATTTGCCTCCCCGCAGTCATCTATAAAGTGCTCCCACCCCACTCTTGTTCTAAACTGTCTATGCACATCGGGGTTTAGGGGTAGAAGATCTCTATTTGCGAAACTTCTCCCCAAAATCGGTTTTCCCACCGGCCACCACTCCTTGAATTTGTGGTATGCTACTTGGCTTAAAAACCTGTCTTTCCATACTTCGGGTTTCCTAGTACGGGCAATCCCCCCAACTTGAGGCTCACCCCCCTCAGGTACCTCCTCATCTCCCTCATTACCTCCGCCTGCACTCTCCCCGAATAATGAAGCTGTGGGGGAGGTGGAGTACTCGCCACTGCCGGCTGTTGAGCCCTCAAACGACTTAGTGGAGACATGATCTGCTGCTTGGGCAGTAGGTGTAGGTGGAGGAGTATCATCAGTCAATCTCATTCTCCCGGGCTAGTCAGGGACATATTCGGGCATAGAATCAAAGAAAATATCCTGGGAAGGAATGTACTTACTCCCCGACTGTTCACAAGCTCTATCAGCAGCTTTAATTGCTTTCCGCATCTTTTTAATACTTTCTCTCACTTGGGGAGTGTATCGGATCATCTTCTTGCCCTTGCCTCTCCGAGAGGATTCACCTCTCCTGGGTTGTTTTGAGCCATTTCCTCTTTAAGTAACCATTGTCTTCAAGCACAAGCATCTAACTTTGTTAGTATCAGCAGAGACAGTGAGACATTAGTGCAATAAGAATTGCAGAACAGAATAACACAATTGTAGAAACAGTTGCAGAACAAGGCCTGTGCGGACCGCACAAAAAGGAGTGTGGTCGCACTAAGACCACCGCAGACCGCATAGAAACAACTGCGGTCCACACAGGGGTGGGACTCAGAATACCCCCCTCTGAATCTGACCACTGCGGACCGCACAAAGTAGTACCGCGGCCACGGTGGGCCAGTGTGGACCGCACAAAATGCAGTGCGGCCGCACTGGGCTTAAGGTCACCTTGCATAAGTTTATCACTGCGGTCCACACAAAGTGGTAATGCGTACCGCACTAGGGCACCGTGGACCTCACAAACTTGACCGCGGTCCGCGAATGGTGCCCAGTTCTAGCACTGAGTTAGGGTTCGAGATATAGCTACTTAGTTCAAATTTACACATAGTTAGGATCCCTACTCAATTTACCCACTACATTATACTCAAAAAGTCCACTAGAATCATCATTTGAATTGAACTAACCTATAACTGAAGAAATACGGGAGGAGAAACTACCAGCTAATAGAAATAAAGCTAAAATGAAATTAAACAATTAAACTAAAAAGAGTTGGGTGAAATGTTACCAGGTATTGAAATGGTATGAATCAAGGCAATGCAAATACGCAGGTATAATCAAGGGAAGAAAGATGAACAGTGCTTTAGGTCTCTGAGAGTTAAAAATGCGAAAAGTGTAAAAGGGGGTACCTGGGTTCTATTTATAAAATGACCGCCGGGACCCATTCTCAACTACCACTGCGGCCGCACAAAATGGACTGCGGTCCACACTGGGTTTTTTCTGAAGAAGTTTGAGAAGGCAACCTCTGCGGTCTGCACAAAATAGACTGCGGCCGCAGAGGTCCACCGCGGTCCGCACAAAATAGACCGCGGCCGCAGAGGTCCACCGCGGTCCGCACGAAATGTAATGCAGCCACGGTGGCAAACTTCAGAGAGTCCTCACATTGGCTCACACCTGTGCGGTCCGCACAAAGTGTAGTGCGGCCGCACTGGTAACTTCAGAGACTTGTTCAATTTTTCCATCATGTCTAACACTGCATCAACATAACCCTGCAACATCTCACAACCAATTAGCACAAAAATCAATCCTACACTACAAAGAAAATCAAAGAAAACAAGAAGAAAAAGACATGGGTTGCCTCCCAAGAAGCACCTGATTTAACGTCACGGCACGACGCATGTTACCATCACATCATTTGAAATAAAGGAGCGCCACCACGTGGCTGTCATCAAACTTTCCAAGATAATGCTTGAACCGGTGCCCATTAACTCTGAAGACTTCACCATTTTTGTTTCTCAAATCAAGAGCACCAAAAGGGGTCACAAACACAACTTCAAGCGGTCCACTCCATTTGGATTTGATCTTTCCCGGAAACAGACGTAACCGGGAGTTGAACAAGAGAACCAAATCACCTACATTGAACTCCTTTCCACGAGCATATTTGTCATGAAGGTACTTCATCTTGTCCTTATACAAGGATGAACTGGAGTAGGCATGGAATCTAAATTCATCGAGTTCATTGAGTTGTTCAACACGAAGATTTGCTGCAACATCCCCTTCAAGGTTCAACTTCCTCAAAGTCCACATGGCCTTGTGCTCTAACTCAACCGGAAGATGGCATGCTTTCCCAAACACCAACTGATACGGAGACATCACAATCAGAGTTTTGTAAGCCATCCGATAAGCCCATAGAGGGTCATCCAACTTCTTCAACCAATCAATCCTATTTGCATTGACCATCTTTGACAAGATACTTTTTATTTCTCTGTTGGAGACTCCCACTTGACCACTAGCTTGAGGATGATAAGGGGTCTAAACCTTATGATTGACACCGTACTTGGAAAGCAGCGTGTCAAAAGCTTTATTGCAAAAGTGAGACCCCCCATCGCTAATAATCGCACAAAGAGTGCCAAACCGTGTGAAGATGCTCTTTTTAAGAAATGCAACAATACTCCCGACTTCATTGTTAGGCAAAGCCACAGCTTCAACCCATTTTAAGACATAGTCAACCGCCACTAGAATGTAAGTATTCCCACAAGAGCTAACAAATGGACCCATGAAATCGATGCCCCAAAGATCAAAGATATCCACTTCAAGAATGGTATTGAGAGGCATCTCATCCCTTTTTGAAATTTTGCTTGCTCTTTCGCAATCGTACACCTCTTCATAAAATTACCCGCATCTTTGAACAAGGTGGGCCAATAGAATCCACAACTAAGAACTTTTGAGGCGGTCCTCACCCCACCATGATAGCCACCATAGGGTGAAGAATGGCAAGCCTCTAAGATACTCAATTGTTTTTCCTCCGGGACACATCCACGAATCACACCATCTGTGCAAATCTTGAACAAGTATGGCTCATCCCAATAGAAATCCAAACTATCCCACTTGAGCTTCTTCCTTTGGTTAGAAGAGAGCTCACACAGGATTACTCCAGTCACAAGGTAATTGGCAACATCATAAACTATGGCATATCATTCATTGACACCGCAAGGAGTTGTTTGTCGAGAAATGAATCATTGATCTCAAGGCCATCACAAGGCCTCCCCTCCTCCTCCAAACAGGACAAGTGGTCCGCCACTTGATTCTCACTACCTTTCTGGTCCACAATTTCTAGATCAAACTCTTGAAGTAGTAACACCCATCTCATTAATCTTGCCTTGGAGTCTTTCTTTGTCATAAAATACCTAAGGGCGGCATGATCGGTGTGCACTATAACTTTGGCCCCCATAAGATACGGCCGAAACTTTTCCATTGCAAATACTATAGACAACAACTCTTTCTCGGTGAATGTATAGTTCCTTTGAGCCTCATTCATGGTCTTGCTTGCATAGTACATCGGATGAAACATCTTGTTAACCCTTTGACCCAAAATAGCCCCAACCGCAACGTCACTTGCGTCACACATGAGCTCGAAAAGCAAGCTCCAATTTGGTGTGGTAATGATCAGGGTAGTGGTCAACTTAAGCTTGAGAAGCTTGAATGCTTGCATACATACCTTATCGAACACAAACTTTGCATCATTTTCTAGTAACTTGCATAAGGGGTGTACCACTTTTGAAAAATCTTTTATAAACCTTCGGTAAAAATCCGCGTGCCCAAGAAAACTCCTCACCCCTTTGACAGAAATGGGGGGAGGAAGCCTTGAAATCACCTCTATATTGTCTTTATCAACTTCAATCCCTCATTTTGAAATTTTGTGACCCAACACTATACCCTCTTCAACCATAAAATGACACTTTTCCCAATTGAGTACGAGGTTTGTGTCTTCACACCGGGCCAACACTCTATCCAAATTACCCAAACACTCTTCAAAGTAATCACCAACCATACTGAAATCATCCATGAAGACCTCTAATATATTTTCCACCATGTCGGTGAAAATAGCCATCATGCATCTTTGGAATGTCGCCGGAGCATTACACAATCCGAACGACATCCGAGAGAAAGCAAAGGTTCCATACGGACAAGTAAAGGTGGTCTTCTCTTGGTCCTCCAGGGCAATTAAGATTTTATTATACCCCGAGTAACAATCCAAAAGGCAATAAAAAGCACGCCCCGCAAGACGATCAAGCATTTGGTCAAGGAATGGAAATGGGAAATGGTCTTTTCGGGTCACCTTGTTTAGCTTCCGGTAGTCCATGCAAACCCTCCAACTTGTGACTGTCCGAGTAGGAATAATTTCATTGTTGTCATTGGTCACCACAGTCATACCACCCTTCTTCGGTACACATTGCACTGGAGAAGTCCACAAGCTATCAGAAATGGGGTACACAACCCCGGCATCCAACCATTTGATCACCTCTTTCTTCACCACTTCTTGCATAGCCTCATTCAATTATCTTTGATTCTCCAAGGAAGGCTTTGCATCATCCTCCAAGATAATTTTGTGCATACAAAATACGGGGCTTATTCCCTGAATGTTAGCTAGAGTCCATCTAATTGCCCTTTTCCGCTTTTGAAGAACCGCCAAAGTGGCCTCAACCTGCATGTTAGTAAGGAAAGAAGAAAGAATAAATCGTAAAGTAGAATTTGAGCCCAAGAAATCATACCTGAGGTGTGGAGGAAGTGGTTTCAACTCCAACACCGGTGGCTCCTCAATTGATGGCTTTGTTGGTGGAGTTTTCCGATTTTCAATATCCAAAGACAATTTTCTAGGCTCATAAGAATAAGAGCCCATCCCATGTAATGTATTCACGCACTCCACTCTACTTGCATCCTCATTGACATCAAGATTTAATAGCACGGCCTCAAGAGGATCCTCCAAGTTGATCATAGCACTGGTATCTTCCACAATTACAGTTGTGACAAGGTCTACAAATGAGCACACCTTGGTGCTATTGGGTTGCTTCATAGATTTGCAAACATGGAAAACGACCTTTTCATCTCCCACTCGGAAAGTGAGCTCACCCGCTTCAACATCAACCAATGACTTCCCCGTTGCAAGGAAAGGTCTGCCCAAGATAATAGGAACCTCATAGTCCACTTCATAATCCAAAATGACAAAGTCGGCCGGCAAAATGAATTTGTCCACCCGGACAAGCATATCATCAATAATTCCCAAAGGTCGCTTCATCGATCGATTCGCCATTAGAAGTCTCATTGAAGTTGGCCTAGGTTGCCCGATACCCAAAGTTTTAAAAACTGAGAAGGGCATTAAATTGATGCTAGCTCCCAAGTCACATAGAGCATTGGTAAAATCCGCACTCCCAATGGTGCAAGGTATGGTGAAAGCACCAGGATCTTCAAGCTTCGGGCCATTGAATGCACTATAGCACTAACTTGGTGAGTCATCTTTATAGTTTCACAATCCATAGAACGCTTCTTTGTAACCAAGTCTTTCATGAATTTTGCATAACCCAACATTTGTTCAAGTGCCTCCACCAAAGGAACATTAATAGATAAGCTCTTCATCATGTCAATGAACGTTTTAAACTGATTATCATTCTTCTTCTTCGCGAGCCTTTGAGGATAAGGTGGAGGTGGCCTTGGCAAAGGAGCCCTGGCTTTTGGCACAACTGGCTCCAGCATGTCAATTATGTGTTCCCTAGACGGGTTCACATCATTTTGGGTTTCCATCTCGACTTATTGAATATCAATCCTCACTTCATTGTTCATATTTTCATCAACCACATCTTCAACTACCAAAGGGACTTCGTCATCTTGCAACTCAACATCATCATCCACGACATGTTTTTGCTTAGAGTCATTCGCATCACCGCCTCCCCCACTTCTTGTTGTGACTGCTATAACATGATTGTTCCCACCCTTTGGGTTCACTACCGTATCACTTGGTAGAGCACCCTTCGGGCAAGTATTCAAAGACTGAGAGATTTGGCCTAATTGCACCTCCAAGTTTCGTATAGAGGTGTTGTGAGAATCTAACTATGCATCCGAATCCGCATTCCTCTTCATCATCTGCTCAAACATCATTTCAATTCTGCTCATATCATTACCAGAAGAACTAGGACCTTGAGAAGGAAAGGGGGTGGATTGTTCGGTTGTTGGTACATTGGGGGCCTTTGAAAGCCTTGCCCCCGGTTGCCTTGGTTTCCATTGTTGTTCTACCTGCCTTGATTATTCTTGTTGCCCAATTGTTGTTATTTTCATTCCAATTGCCTTGGTTGCTGTTTTGATTACCCCAATTGTTGTTTTGGTTGTTGTTGTTCCAATTGCCACCACTTTGTTGTTGATTGCCCCAATTTCCTTGGGGTCGCCATTTTTGGTTTGAAGAGTTGACTCTATTGCCTTGATAGTTGTTGACATATTGTACCTCTTCACTTTGGTCATCATAACCATCATTTTGACACCCATCATATTCATCAACAAATTGCTCAGAATTTCCTTGATTTTGTTGCCTCATTTGCCTTCTCTTGCTGACAAGCATATTAACACCCTCTATGGCATTCACTTGGCGAGGATTCTGAACTTGTTGCAATTGTGCCTTAGCCACTTGATTCATCGTAGTAGTAAGCTCAGCTATCGCTTTCCCATGATCATGTAATTCCTTGTGCAAATGGATAACCGTAGGGTCACCTTGAGGCACATTTGCTCTACTCTGCCATGCTGAAGAAGTGTCCGCCATTTCATCAAGTACATCACATGCCTCATCATAAGAAAGCTTCATAAAATTGCCCCCGGCCAATTGGTTCACAATGCATTGATTTGTAGTATTTATGCCCTGGTAGAAGGTTTGATGGATCATGGCCTCGGTCATATCATTATTTGGGCATTCCTTCACCATCATCCTATACCGCTCCCAAATCTCATGCAAAGGTTCTGTTGGCTCTTGCTTGAAGGCTAATATTTCATCTCAAAGTGCCGCCATATGACTAGGAGAGAAGAATTTGGCAATAAACTTATCCACCAACTCATCTCAAGTTGTGATGGAATGGTTGGGGAGTCTCTCGAGCCAATCCAATGCCTTTCCCCAAAGTGAGAACGGAAAAAGTCTCAATCTTAATGCATCCTCGGACACATTCATCTGCTTGCTCCCCGAACATGTATCTACGAACCCCTTGAGATGTTTGTAGGCATTTTGATTTGCAGCGCCCGTGAAGTACCCACGCTGCTCAAGTAAGGTCAACATCACATTGGTTATCTGAAAGTTGCCCGCTCAGATTCGAGGTGGGACAATAGCACTTGCGTAGCCCTGGTTCGGTAATACTCTGGGAGCCACTCTTGGAGGAACGGGGAAGGGTCTGGAATATTGTCATTTGGATTATCGTTGGCATTCCGGCCTCTCCGTTGACCTTGAGGTGCAATAGGCACCTTATCTTGCTCAAGATCATCTACCTCTTCCCCCGCTATCACGTTTCCAAGAGGATCATTAGCGTTGTTTAAAGCCATGTTGGTACCTGAGTAATGACACAAACAAGTAAGTAACAAAGAAAGAAGGAAGAACAATACACAAAACTACCTAAATAGAAAGCCAAAACTGTTAGCTCCCTGGCAACGGTACCAAAAAGTTGATCGCTACCTACGTCACACTACTAAAAAGTAGGAAGAGAGGGTCGCAATAGTTTTTACCCGATTTGTGGGTCGGGATCGATTTCCACATGGAGCTAGGAATGGAGTCGAGTATCTATTTAGATTGGGATTGTGTAATTGTTACAAATTTCACTTCCAAACATCTTTTGATTTTTATTTAACATAACTAATATTATCAATTACTAATTAGAACTAAATTATGCTAATGAGAAAATTGCTAGAGTTGTATCTAATGGGTAGAAAGGCACTAGGATAGTGACTTTCACCTAGGTGGCTAATTGACGGGTAAATGCTTCTAAGGCTCGATTGACATGATTGAGGAAATATGCTATAACCATTGCACAATATTACCCACTCTCACACCTCTCAGTAGAGAGAGTGATTTTGCCCAATTGACTCTCTCGAGACCAAATGGGTAGGCAAATTAGCTCAAGCAACTAGGGTTCAAGTCGGGTAATTACTCTCTCGAGGTTTAACCCTTTAATTGGGACTATCAATTCTCTTGAGTCCATCCCAATTCCTTGTTGGGTCAATTTTAGAGACTTAGGCTCTCTTTCTTAAGAAGAACCAAGTCAACTTAGCATAAACCAATGTTTGCAACCACCAATTCATAGATTAAACAATAGAATTGACCCAAATAACAAACACCCATAGTCGACCTAACCTTAAATCACAACACCCATCAATTACCCACACTAGGGTTGAGCCACAACCCTAGCTAATAGGTTTAGCTACTCATGCTTGAAGAAGAAAAAAGAGAAATAGATGAAGAACAAGACATATTAATTAAAAACTAATGCCACAATAGCTTCTCACGAGCGTAGCTTCGTTCTGGAAATAACTGATACCCTAAAAATGGAAAAATATTCTATTTATACTAAGCTGGAAAAATTGGACAAAAATGCCCCTGTGGGGTCAGTACGGGCCGCACAAAATGGATTACGACCGCACTTGGCTCTTGGACATGAAGTCTTGGCTCTCTGAACTCAGGCTCCGCGGACTGCGCAAAATGGACCGCGGCCGCGGAGGTCTCCAATGCCGCCCGCACAAAAATGACCGTGAACTGCACTGGCTTGATCCTTGTCAAATTACATCTCTCTGATCTTCTCTTCCGCGGACCGCACATAATGGAAATGTTGTCGCGGAACCTTTAGTGCGGACCGCGCAAGATCGAATACAACCGCACTGCCTTGAAGATCGATTTGCTAGCTCTCTGAATCCCCTAGTGCGGACCGCACAAAGTGTAGTGCGGCCACACTAGGCCTTTTTGTCCTGAGTTTGCCTTGTCTTTGGAACTTGAGCAGGTTTCACTCCTTTTGAGCCGATCTTTGACATTTCGACACTTTGTCGATCAAACCTGCAATCAAGCACAACTTATGAGCCTTTTGGGACTATTTTGTAAGAAATTATAATCAAAGCGTACGCAGGAAGGAGCATAAAACATGATAAAAATTCCTAGTTATTAAGTTTCACAATAGGTACCACACCCGGTCGACTATCGCACGGCTTGAAAAGTAAAATAATTACACACATATACGAGCAATGCAAAATCAATCTCAAGAGATATAAAGACTAGAAGTAGAATGACTTACATTTCCCAACCTCAAGACATCATCTGAAGACATTTCAGACTGGAAAGAAAATGCCATCGACAAAGAATATACCAAAACATGAACAACATTATCAAGAGAGGCTTAGAAAAATTCAACCTCGCCACATATGGATTATTCAGAAGAAGCGCTTACACATAGACATGCCAAGAAAATAACTGCCTTACATATTCTTACACTTCTATGGTGACTATCTCCGCCTCCAAGGAATCTCCAAAACTAATATAATAAGAATATAAGTAATAGAGTGATGATCTCAAGACTCTTTATGCTAAATCTGGGGTTTAAGAGCGTTTTTAGGTGAGCTAAAACAGGTGACATCCTCTAGAATGAAAGACAAGGAAGCTATATTGCCTTTTTATACTAAGTCTTGAAATTCCACTGCCTCATGTGCCAAATAAGTTGCGCCTCCTCGGCCACTGTACCTGGTGGGACGACTAGCATAAATCTGGTGAAATATAATCACAATTTTTGTCTGTTAGCATGTCACTGGCTGATTGATACGCTAACAACTGAACTTGTCAATTTTTCAACTTCATGGGTGGACAAGGGTGCGGGGTGTAACATAAAGAGGATGGACAAGTTTCAGAAACTGCTCCCTCCTTATTTTAGCAGCATGTCCTCAAAGGATGTTCAGGACTTCTTAGACCAATGTGATGAAATTTTATACAACTTGGGGCTGGTAAAGTCTAATGGGGTTGGCTTTACTGTCTTTTAGATGTAGGGATCAGCTAAGAAGTAGCGGCAGACCTATGAGTAGGGCAGAACAGCAGGGTTAACTCCTCTTACTTTGGCTTGGTCTTCATATATTTTCTTGGAGAAGTTAGTTCCACTCACTTAGAGAGATGACCTATGCAGTCAGTTTGAACATCTACAGTAGGGCGGTATGACATTCACCTAGTATAAGATGAGGTTATTTTATTTTTATCACCAAGTAGCTATCATTATCCCTACTAATAAGGAGAAGGTACGAAAGTTCATCTAGGGGCTTACTTATGGCATAAGAATTCAGATGGCTAGAGAGGCCGAGATTGAGACTATATTCACTCAGGTGGTGGGAATTTCTAAGAGGATTTATTCGTGGCCAAGGTAGAGTGGTGATGAGTGACAAGAGGCCTTATAATTTTGGTGGGTTTAGCAGGTGCCTCATCTAGAGGTAGTGGTCATTTCAGTAGAGATCATAGTATCAGGAATTTCAATCAGCACTTCAAGTTTCTAGTGGTACATCGGGACGCCATGGTACTTAATGGTTCTCGCTCATGGTAGTCATTACATAATATGTCTCCAACTTATGGTCCTATTAGTTCACCCCTAGTGCAGAGTTCCTTTGGTGGCTATTTAGGTCATGAGGGGAAGCTTCAGGTTCATTAGCCCCGTCAGCCAAAGGTTTCTTTGAGTGCGGAGATGTAGGTCATATTAGGAGATATTGTCCTTGATTGTAGAGTGTGTACATCAAAACAGGGTACCCAGGCTATGACTCCAGCACTAGTTGCCACACTACCCGCCCATCCAACTTGGGGTGAGGGTCAGTTAGCTAGAGGTAGAGGTCAACAAGTTAAGGGTCATCCTAGTGGAGGAGGACAAATTGGTGGAGGTCAGGTTCGTTGTTATATATTTCCTGGTAGGCCTAAGGTAGAGTTGTCATATGCAGTTTGTACAGGTATTATCTCAATCTGTCATACAGATGCTTCATTGTTTGATCTGATTTTTACTTAATCGTATGTGTCATAATATTTTACATCACACTTGAGTATGCCTCGCGATTCTCTTGGCCTCCCTATTTCTATATCAACACTGGTAGAGGATTCTATTGAAGTTGATCAGGTTTGCCGTTCTTGTATAGTTACCAATAATGATTTTGATACCGTGGTCGATCTTTTATTGCTATATTTGGTAGAATTTAAGGTGATTCTAGGTATGGATTAATTGTCCCCATATCATGATATCTTGGATTGTCATGCCAAGACCGTGAATTTAGCTACGCCAGGGTTGCCTAGACAAGAGTGGAGAGGAAACTTGGCCTACCGAAGGATCAGCGCATGGTTAACAAGGGGTGTTTAGCATATTTGGCTTACATTCGAGATTCTAGTACGGTAGTTCCTTCCATGGATTTGGTACTATTTGTGAGAGAGTTTCGAGAGGTTTTTCTTGGAGATCTACTAGCCATGCCACCTTATAGGGATATTGATTTCTGTATTGACTTGGTTCCAGGTGCTCAGCCCATATCTATTCCACCATACTATATGGCTCCAACTAAGCAGAAGAGCAGTTGTAGGATTTGCTTGACAAGGGGTTTATTTGACCGAATGTTTTTCCTTAGGGTTCATCAATCTTATTTGTGAATAAGAAGAAGGTTGGATCAATGAGGATGTGCATTGATTATTGGCAATCGAACAAGGTTACTATCAATAACAAGTATTCATTGCCTCGTATTGATGATTTGCTAGATCAGCTTCAGGGTGCAATGTTTTCTCCGCGATTGATTATGATTGGCATATCATCAAGGGAAGATTAGGGCTTTGGCTGCACCTAAGACAACTTTTAGGAACCGTTATGGTCAATATAAGTTCTTGGTGATTTTATTTGGGTTGACTAATACTCTAGCGACTTTCATGAATTTGATGAACTGGGTGTTCAAGCCCTATTTGGATTCTTTCGCGATTGTGTCCATTGATGACATATTGGTTTACTCTCGTAGTAGGGAGGAGCATGAGCATCACTTGAGAGTAGTACTTCAGACTTTGAAGGATTGGGAGCTTTATGCTAAGTTTTCTAAATGTGATTTCTAGTTGGATTCAGTTGTATTATTGGGTCATGTTGTGTCTAGTGATGGTATTAAAGTTGATCTTAAGAAGATTGAGGTAGTTTATAATTGTCCTAGACCCACTTTTGCTATGGAGATTCAGAGTTTCTTGGGTTTGGCAGGCTACTATCATCTTTTTGTGGAGGGATTCTCATAGATTATAGCTCCATTGACTAAGTTAGCTCAGAAAGACATTCCTTTTAGATGGTCTGGTGAATGTGAGAGCTGTCAAAAGATCAAGGTTGTTGTAATGACCCGACCGGTCGTTTTGAGTATTTAAGGTCCATTTTCTTTTTGATGTTTCACACATATATATTATGGTTTTATAACTTATGGGGTTTGTTAGTTTCGTGCTAGGAAGGTTTTGGGTTGATTTGGCCCTTTGGTTTGTGGTTTAGAAGCTTAAGTTGAAAATGTTGACTAAAGTTTGACTTTTTGTGAAACGACCCCAAAATGGTATTGTGATGGCTCCAATAGATTCGTATCGTAATTTTTGACTTGGGCGTATGCTTGGAATTGAATTCATAGGTTCCTAGGTTGAATTGACTTGTTTTGCCGAGAGTTGACAATTTGTGGTTTAGAAGGTTTTCAAGTTTGACTGTAGGTTGAATTTTTGGCTATTAGGTTCAAACTTTGGTTTTGGGACTTGGAATAGGCCCATTTTTCTATTTGGAACTTGTCTGCAAAATTTGGTGTCATTTGGAGTTGGTTTGATAAGATTCGGACGCTTGGTTGCAATTCTAGAGGTTCTTGAGTTTCCTTTAGAAATTCATGTGTTTTGATGTCTGATTTGTGGTTCTATATGTTATTTCGGTTTTTTGATCATGCGAGCGAGTTCATATGATGTTATTAGACTTTTGTAAATGCTTGGTTTGGAGCCCCGAGGACTCGGGTGAGTTTCAGACGTGTTTCAAAGTAGTTTTGAATTGAATCAGGTTGCTGCTATGCTAGTGTCTCTGATGTTTCAATTGAGAATACTAGCATCGCAATTGCGATCATAGTAGAGGGACCTCTGGTATCTCATTTTTGATGCCTTGATCGCAGTTGCAAAAAATAGGCTAGACTGGGTAGAATTGTATTTGTGATAATTTTGTTACATTTGTGATGAGGACAAGCTTAGCAAATGCGAAGCCAATGTCGCATTTGCGACTTCCCCCTTAGGTTGTAAATAGCCGCAATTGCGATACCTTCTTCTATTAGTAGAGGCAATTGCGATACTTTCTTCACAATTGCGAGGGTTTGTAATTGCAAACCCAGTGTTGCAATTGCGACATCTGCAACTAACCAAATGGTTGGAAAGTTGGGATTTCATCTTATTTCTCTCATTTTAGAACCCTAGACTCGGTAGGAGGGGATTTTCATCTACAATCATTGGGTAAGTAGTTTTAATCAATTTCCAACTATATTCCATGATTATATATGAGATTTAAAATCAAATTTATAAGAATCAAAGAGGAATTTTGGGGATTTTTGTCTAGGATTTGAAAAAATGAAAATTTGGGTATTGAGAGTTGAATTGGACTCGGATTTGAAAACAAAACACATATATGGTTCGTGGGATAATGGGTAGTTGATAAGTTGATATTTTACCAACTTATCTTGTCTTTAAACCTATATGTTTGCTATGTTTGAGTGGTAAAATTGTGTGTTTAATGTCATTTACTTCTACTTTACAGGTTATATGTGATTTAGAAGTAACGGTGAAGAAACCAAGTGAAAACAAGTCAAAAAGGAGCTAAAATGGACAATGAGAACCTGCCCAGTGATTTACTCTTCGCGAACGCGAAGGTCTATCGAGAACGCGAAGAAGGAGGAAGCCAGGCCTTCGCGAACGCGAAGGACCAAACGCGAAGGCGAAGAATCATTACTCAAACCTTCGTGAACGCAAAGGAGTGAACGCGAACGCGAAGCTCAAGAAACACAAACCTTCGCAGACGCGAAGGTACACTCACCAACGCGGAGAAGAAAATGGGCAAAAAATCTGAGCAATTCTGGAATTTTACATTTTTGACCCAAAACCCTTTAATACCCAAACTAGCTCATTTGTAAAAAACTATTTGGCTTATTTTCAGTTCTTAGGGCTAGAGAGAACAAGTTTTGGAAGCGAGGGTTTGCACACACATTTGGATTTTGAAGATTTCAAGCTTGTGGTTAAGGATTTCATACCCATTTATGGTTATTTCTTTAGTTCCTTGCTTTGTATTGAATATTTAAGTGTGTAGTATTTATTTCAAACACTTGAATCTTGTTTATGGAAATATTCATAGTTAAAGTGTGGATTAAATACCTTGTTGTTCTTATGTATTGAATGATTTTATTCTTTTATGAAGTGAGTTATTGTTTCTTTAATTATTCTTGTTCTTTAATGTTTCCAAAGGGATTAGCTAACCCTAGGACTCGCCCATTAACTCCGAACTAATTTTGGAAAAGATAATTTGGGGTTGGAAAAGATTAATTAACAAGAACTTGATGTTTTAACCCTCATTTTATAGATTCTACCTAGGGATAGGATTGAACTACTCGTAGCCATTCCGGGTTTGCTTAATCTCTTAATTGGGTTAGGAATAATTCAATTAGGAAGTCTTGTTAGTCTTCAGAAGAAGCTAATTAAGAATTATTATTCGTGGCTAATTAACATAAACTCACTCATATTTGTAAACTCGTGAAATACATTGGATCGTTACTTGAGTGTAATTCCCGATGCATTCATACTTGTAGCCATTGATCATTTTACTTGCTTTCTAGGTTAGTTTACATTTTCGCATTTAGATAAAACATTTTCTAAACCAATTCTAAGTGTTTGGCATTATGCGATAAGTGATAATTCTCTTACATTCCTCATCGCCTACATATTGTTCTCTGTGGGATTCGACCCCGACTCATAGTTGGGTAAATTATATTGCATGCGACCGTGTCCATTTACTTTTTAGTAGTGGATTTGGACATCACCAAAATTGGTGCCGTTGCCGGGGAACAATTTTGTGTAATTTAGGTTGTTTGAGAAATAAGCGTAAATGCTTTGGTCCAAACTTATGAATATTTGTGTAATTAATTTTTCTTACCTTTGTCTATTTTTCTTGTTTGTTTCGTGTTTATTTTCTTATTTTTGAAAAATGTCATTATTTAATGAAAATTTGTCGGATGGTAGTTGTGCATACTTTGATGACCCTTGTCCTTATTGTGGAGGACCACACTCGTGGAAAAATTATTTAAATTCTCCCGGGGGAGGATTGTGCGCAAAATCTCAAACTCATGAGTGGAATATTTATGATAAGTGTGGTTGCCCAAATGGTCATTGCGAGTATTGTGCTTATTTTTCCTTCCCTTCCCCAAGCCCCCACTATGATGATTCTACTTTTTGTGATGAAAATGAGAGGGCTATGGAAATGGAAGAAGTTGAGTATGGTCAAAGTGGAGAGTTCAAGCTCATGTTAGAATGCCTAATTGAACGAGGAAACAAAGAACAAAGTGCCTTGGAGGAGCTTTTGGAAAATAGTCTCCAAAACAACTTGGCACTTGAAAGGTTGAACTTGCAAATGGAGGAAATGCTTGAAGCCTTAGAGATCCAAAAAGCCTCGGAAGCTAATGAGAGCCAAGAATTTTCCTTAGATGTGGAAGCCGTAAATCCTCCCGTGGCACTTGATCAAAACCAAGAAGAACTCTCAAATGCTCAAAATGAGAAGATGATGCTCATGTTGGAGACCATTCTTGAAAATGAGGAGAAGCACAACTTTGCACTCGAGGACTTGAAACAACGCTTGACTTACAATGATGAACATATCCGCACTTTGGAAGATCAAATGAAAATATTAGTTGAGGCTCACGATGCCCACCAACTTGAGAGTGTGGAAGGAAGCCAAGAAGAGTCCAATTTCGAGGAAGAAAGTGATCTTTACTTTGAGGATTCAAGAATTGAACATCCGCCAACCGACTCCATGAGTGTTAATGATGCCGAAAAAAATATGGAATTAGAGTCATCCGGTGTAGATAAAAAACTAGTTGAAATTGACTCTAGTTTGGGGGGAAAAGAGGATGTCAAAATCTGGGAAAAATTGCAAGTTGGAGGTTTGAAGTCACATTCCAAGCATTTTTCAACATTGGAATTGTATGGCGATATGGAAGTTGAAATACACGAATCAATGGAGGATTGTGAGGAGGAAAACTCATAGCATACATTTTACAATTTGAGGGAACGACAAGGCAAAATGACATTCCTCATATGAAAGCCAAGAAATGCAAAATGAAGAAATTGATATTTGGCTTGATCATCAACTTACCACCCCCCACCGCTCGTGGTCACAAGCTTGATTCCAAGTTAGGTGCCCAATTAATATCGTCCAAGTGGCGAGAAAAGTGGTAAAGTTGTTTTGCGTTGTGCCACAATGTTAAATGCGGCGCTTGGTGGGAGGCAACCCATCGTTTTTCGAAATTTTTACTCATTTTTGAAATTTTCTTTTTTGGGATAGCTTAGAATATTATTTGTAACTAATCTGCCAAGTTTTAGATTTTTGGAAGTTGATTTAAGTAGGTCAGAGTGTTCTGGAGAGCCAAAACCAGTAGCTGCCAGAACTGTTGAAGTGCAGAAAAAAGTAACTCTTTGCATTCGCGAGCACCCCTCGTGTTCGCGTAGGTTTATAAAACTTTAACCCTTCGCGTTCGCGTGAAGCGCACTCGCGTTCACGGCCTTCAGCAGTGTTTATCCTTCGCGTACGTGGACAACCCTCGTGAACGTGTAGGGTCGAGTAAGTTTAAAACACAAAAGCCTACTGGTACGAAAATCCACCCCCCGTTTTGATCAAACAACAGTTCCCCCTACCCCAAAAATCAAATCATCTAAAATCTTCAAGACTTTTGCAATTTTCCATCTCCATTCTCAAGGTATGTGATTTCTTCGCTTCCTTATTAAATCTTTCTTCTCTTTCTTGGTGTGAAACTGGAAGAACAAACATGGTGATTGGTGCTTAGGGTTCAAAAAAATTTGTGATCTTAAGTGTCAAATTTGTGTGTGAAATTTGTTGTGCTTGCTAGGTGAGGTTGGTTGAGTGAAAGTGTTTGTTTTTCAAAAAAAAAAATCTAGGCAAGATCTGTTCCGAAATTGTTTGTAATTGAACAAAGAAAAGATGTCACCCCAACTGTTTGAAGAAATGCCTGAAAGAAAACATAATCTGGGCGGGGAAGATGACCTTCGCAAATGCGAGGGTCTTCTCGCGAACGCGAAGGCAAAATAGTGGGCCAGAAAATTTTTTACCTTCGCGAACGCGATGGTCTGATCGCGAACGCGAAGGTATATTTCTGGGCAAATTTTTTTTGCTTTTTACGAATGCAGTGGTCTGCTCGTGAACGCGAAGAGCAATCACTGGCAGTCCCAAAACTGGCGAAAAACAGTAGCTTCGCACAGCTCTGCCCGGGACCTTTTTCGCCCATTTCTTCGGCCTAAATACTTCATAATACATTGTTTTAAGTGCCTGTATGAGCTTTTAACATCGTTGGTCTATTTTGTAGGTACTTTGGGCATAAAATTGATCCGGAACACCATGAATTTGAGCACGAACATGTCTTTGCACCTGAATAAGAGGAACCCTTTGATCATGACGGTTTTTATCTGCAGCATGTAAGCGAAAATATGATGAACTCCTGTCCAAGACCATCGTCCGGGAAAGAGGCATAAACTTAGAAAAAGTCGAAGCTAAAATGCTGAGCTTCTACACGCGCTTGGTAGAAAGCAGGTGGATTTGTTTTGCCGAGCAACCAAATAATGCCAATCACACAATAGTTCTGGAATTCTATGCAAACGCCTTGAGGACCGACTTCCAAGGTGCCTTTGTTACTACTGTGCGGGGCGTTCAAGTTCACTTCATCCCTGAGATAATCAATGATATATATGGCCTTCCTAATATTGATAACGAGGTCTATAGAGACAGAGCCAAACTAGGAGGAAACTAGTGGCTAGTGGATAAGTTACATGATGGGGTTACCCCAAAGTGGCTGACAATGCACAAGGGATTTTATTCTCATGATTTCACGGCTAAGGCAAATATATGGCTATCCATTATCTGTTCAAGAGTGTCGCCCTCTACAAATGACATTGATGTGACACCAAACAGGGCACTGATAATTGCTGCTATCATAGATGGACTACCTGTGAACGTGGGGGAACACATTGTCCGAGAAATTGAGGAAGCCACTCATGGGAGGTCTAAGAGACTTTCTTCCCATCCTTGATCACTAGACTTTGCTATAATGTTGGGGTGCCTAAACTCCCCAATGATGTTGAGAAAGGTCCAGGAAAGCTGATGACCCATCCCTTGCTGAAAAGGGGACCTAGTGACAAATAGGAAAAAGGAGAATTGATGTTGCTTCCTCTTCATTTGGGCAGTTCTCTAAGGCCACCACTGATCCCGCTGGATCCTTTGCACCTTCATCAGTGTCCTTTGACCCTATGGGACCACTCCAACATAGTCCTCACACTATGCGCCACTTATCCAGTCAGATATATGGAGTAGATGTGCATGTTATGCAGCTTATAGCTGGCCTTCCTACTAGCCTACCTGGGGCTGGCACATCTATTGGGACGGGCACATATACTAAGGTTGCTGCCCTACCATCCATGGAGGATATGGTCAAAGAGCAAAAAACAATCACGGGCAAGATGGAGGCCATTAACACCAGGTTGGAGAATATGAGTCGTTGGCAAGGGAAGATTGAGAAGAGGCAGAGAAAGTTCAAGGAGCATGAGAAGAAGAAGAGCAAACTTCTGTCCAAGATGATGCAAAAGCTGAGTACATTTTGTGGTTTACATGAGTCGGATGATGATGATGATGCGGACGTGGAGCTAAAATTTCCCACCACCTCCAGCTCCGACTGATGCAGTATTCAGGGAGCACTTTCCATCATTTTACTCTATCATGTTTAGTTGCATTGGGGACATTGCAACATCTTTGGTTGGGGGTGGCTTCTTGTATAACTGTGGTGCTTGTATAATTTTTGATAAATGTGGGTATGGCAGATTGGTGTTGTGGTTATTTTAATTTTGTTGTTATTGTATTTTCATGTGATGCGTGATATTATTATGTTTATTAGCTTCTTAACTTCTTGTTTTTATATATATTATGTTTTAGTTACTTGATGTTAATTAGCTTCTTAATTTTGGTTATTAGATTCTTAAATTTTTGTATAAATAGTATGCTTTATATGGTGGCAATATCCTTGGTTTTCTTTGTACCACGATTCTTTTTCCGAGGATGCCAATTTTCTTTTTGAACCGGGTAATTGTAGAAATTTTTTGTCAACTTTTCCCGATGATGGATAGATAGAAAAATTTCTTAAGGGAATTAGTCTTGTAGTTTAGATATAGCTATGTTAATATTAGGAAGAATAAATGGTTTGGGTTGGAGTTTATGCCTATTGACCAAGTTGTGGCTTGTTTGGTACCAACATGATTTAAACCTCGGCATATGAATTTTTGGTTGTTGAAAAAAATAATAATAATAATAATTGAAGTAAAGATGTCATAACTTTTAGACTCAACTTTTGGCTCTTTGATTCACTGAATAGCTTCATATGCTATATGTAACCTCTTTGAGTCATTGGTTTCAATTGGATTTTGGATTTGTATTCCACTTGAGTGTCCATGTGCCATGTGTAGTGAGATTTATTGTGAGTTCTTTTGTGTTACTTATAGTCTAGAACTTGCTCGGAATGTGCTTCAAAGCGAAATCATAGACTAACTTGGTTTGAAAAATAATATTAGGCCTTCCTTGGACCGCCATTGTACCTTAAATTTCCTACCCTTGAATATTTTCCCTAGTCAACCCATTTTGAGCCTTTAACCTTGTTCTTTGGCAACCATGTTACAAGCTTTATTCCTTTGTTCTTTATTGATCTAGCTTTTGGCATCCTACCTCCCTAAGTACTCATAGGATAAAAGCCTAAGTTTGGGGGTGAAGGTTGGAAAAGTTGGGGTATGAAAGTTGTTTAAAAGGTGGAAGGTAGAAACTTTTTTTGATATAAAGTGAAACCTTCCTTGATTTTGAAAAGGAAGGAAGAAAAAAATAAAAATGATAATAAGAAGTTGTGAATAAAGGGAAGATTAGGTGTGGAATGAAAAGTGAAGAAAGGATGGAACATGTTCTTGAAGGAAGTAGATTTTAATTGTAAATGTTGTAGTGCTTGGGGAGGTTTTGAGTTAGTCTAACCAAAATTGTGCCTTACCTTAACCAAAAGTCTAAACTACAACCCTTTAAGTCCTAATTGATTTTGAATCAATTTATCTACATTAGTGGAGAAATACATGAAGGGCAAGCCTATGGTACTACTTGTATGCATTTGAACATCTTTGAGAGAGTGAGAGTTAATTCTTTTCATTTAATATTCCATGTGTTTTTCAATTGCAATTTAAAAGTTGGGATACTCTCTTAAATGTGGCACATGAAATTTAAGTTGTGAATTTAATCCCATTTTCAATTGGAAGAAATGACCAAAGAAAGATAATTGTGATAGAGAGGTAAATTTTGAAGCTTTAGTGATTTTGCTACTTTGATTTGCATAGCGCTTGAGCATTTGAAATGTAATGAAGTTCATGTGATAGAGAGGTAAATTCATATGCTTTGGAGTAATTGTTGGTACCAATCGAAGTCATGTATTTGTGTTTATAGTAGATCTTTTTGGCTTGGCATGATATGGATGCAATGTTGAGTTAAATACTTGGGAAGAGATTTTGTCGCTTTCATTGCTTGAGGACAAGCAATAGTTTAAGTTTGAGGGTTTGATAAGTTGATATTTTACCAACTTATCTTGTCTTTAAACCTATACGTTTGCTATGTTTGAGTGGTAAAATCGTGTGCCTAATGTCATTTACTTCTACTTTACAGGTTGTATGTGATTTAGAAGTAATGGTGAAGAAACCAAGTGAAAACAAGTCAAAAAGGAGTTAAAATGGACAATAAGAACCTGCCCAGTGATTTACTCTTCGCAAACGTGAAGGTCTATCGAGAATGCAAAGAAGGAGGAAGCCAGGCCTTCGTGAACGCGAAGGCGAAGAATCAGTACACAAACCTTTGCGAACGTGTGCTAAGCTGAATAAACACAAACCTTCGCGAACGCGAAGGTACACTCGCGAATGCGGAGAAGAAAATGGGCGAAAAATCTGGGCAGTTCTAGAATTTCACATTTTTGACCCCAAACCCTATAATACCCAAACCAACTCATTTGTAAAAAAATCTTTGGCCTATTTTCAGTTCTTAGGGCTAGAGAGAACAAGTTTTGGAAGCTAGGGCTTATACACACACTTGGGTTTTGAAGATTTCAAGCTTGTGGTTAAGGATTTCTTACCCATTTATGTTTATTTCTTCATTTCCTTGCTTTGTATTGAATATTTAAGTGTGTAGTAGTTATTTCCAACACTTGAATCTTGTTTATGTAAATATTCATATTTAAAGTGTGGATTAAATACCTTGTTGTGCTTATGTATTGAATGATTTTTATTCTTTTATGAAGTGAGTTATTGTTTCTTTAATTATTCTTGTTCTTTAATGTTTCCAAAAGGATTAGCTAACCCTAGGACTCGCCCATTAACTCCGAACTAATTTTGGAAAAGATAATTTGGGGTTGGGAAAGATTAATTAACAAGAACTTGATGCTTTAACCCTCATTTTATAGATTCTACCTAGGGATAGGATTGAACTACTTGTAGCCATTCCGAGTGTGCTTAATCTCTTAATTGGGTTAGAAATAATTCAATTAGGAAGTCTTGTTAGTCTTCGGAAGAAGATAATTAAGAATTATTATCCGTGGCTAATTAACATAAACTCGCTCATATTTGTAAAATTGTGAAATACATTGGATTGTTACTTGAGTGTAATTCCCGATGCATTCATACTTGTAGCCATTGATCATTTTACTTGCTTTCTAGGTTAGTTTACACTTCCTCATTTAGATATAAAATATTTTCTAAACCAATTCTAACTGTTTGGCATTGTGTGATAAGTGATAATTCTCTTACATTGCTAATCGCCTACATATTGTTCTCTATGGGATTCGACCCCGACTCATAGTTGGGTAAATTATATTGCATACGATGGTGTCCATTTAATTTTTAGTAGTGAATTTGGACGTCACCAGTAGTCGAAATTTACCCTGAACCTGCGTTTTGACCGGGGGAGCCCAAGGTTGACTTTTGGTGAATTGTGTAAAAATCATAGTTTTACCTATCGAAAGGTTTCTATTGCATAGCTTTACCTATTGAAATTTGTTTCTCTTGTATTTTTGATGTTGTTAAGTCATTTTTGGTTTGATTTTAGTCGTGCAGAAGCAAAATATTGGGGAAAAGCTATTTTTGAGGGTTGATTTGTTCTAGTTGCGGTAAATTATAGCTTTACCTTTCGAAAGATTTCTATTGCATAGCTTTACCTTTTGAAATTCGTTTTTCTTGTATTGTTTGATGTTGTTAAGTTGTTTTCGGTTAGATTTTAGCCGTGAAGAGGTGAAATTTTGGGGAAAAGCTATTTTTGAGGGTTGATTTGTCTTAGTTGAGGTAAGTGTCTTACCTAACTTTGTGTGAGGGAATTATCCCTTAGGATTTGGGTTAATTGTGTTATTTGGATTACGTGGAAGACGTGTGCACGAGGTGACGAGTGTGTACACGGGCTTATATATGGTATTTTGTTCGGTTAAGACATTTGGGCTTCTTCCATGCATTTAATTGAAATCGTCATAACATGTTATATCTTCCATTGTTGGATTTGCTATCACATGCTCTACTTGACGTTGTTAGAATATGTTCTACCTTCTATTGTTAAGTTTGCTCTTATATGCTTTAGTTAAAGTTGTTACCTCTCTAATTGTCTTGTCACCTCCTTTATTATTGAATTATTCTTGTTTAAAGCTGTTTATTATTAATATATCTTTCCTCGTCGAATATTCCTCATTCATTTCATTACTATTGAGATTCTTGTTCACATTGTTGGTTGAGACATGGGCTATATTTTGTGGTAACATCGGTATTGTTGATTTTTAGAAAGTTTTGTTATTCTGTTGTGATAATGATACACATGTGATGGTATAAGAATAGAGACTGATACGTATGGGGTGTTATAAGGATAGGGGTTGATACGCATGCGGTGAGATAAGATGGGTTTATACACGTGTTGCTAGTAAGGGAATTACTTGAAGCCACGCGGTGAGATAAGCTGGCTAAAACGCATGTAGCTATTTTGAGAAAATAGTTTCAAAATAAATGCAAGGCTCACACAGTAATATAAGGAAAATTGTGATTGTGACTTATGCGATGAGATTATGAGGTGTGGTACCTCGGTTGTGATTCTTGTTGTACATTCTGTGTTAAAAAGGCTTGTTGGTTGAAATATTTTGTTAATTCTTCATTTGTCCTACTTGTACTTATCTGTATTTGATTACTTGTTGTTCTTATCAATTGTTCACTCCTTGTTTATTTTATTTCTTTGAATTCCGTTGTTAGTCTACATTATTGTACTGCCTTGTTGTCATTCATTTCCTCGCTTTCCGTCATTAGACTATATGATACTCTATTTAGTTTTTTTTGTCCGAATAGGTGTCTTGACCTGGACTCGTCACTACTCTACTAAGATTAGGCTTGATACTTACTGGGTACCGTTGTGGTGTACTCATGCTATGATTTTGCATATTTTTGTGCACATCCAGGTACATCAACTCATGTCGGATGCCAGCGATTGATAAGTTATTCTCGTAGACTTCAAGGTATGCATGCTCGACGTTCATAGGCCTCGAAGTCACCTTCTACTCCTAATTGTATTACTATTTATTTCTTGTTCAAAACAACATTGTATTTTGAGATTTTTAGTGCACTCTCTATAGAACTTAGGACTCGGTTCCACCAGGTATTGGGAGTTGTTGACAGTTATATTGTTTGTTTTTAGTATGATAGATTAAGTTGTTGATAGTTATATTGTTTGTTTTTAGTATGATAGACTACCAGTTTAAGTTGATATTTAAATTGTTATATTTGGTAAATCTTGATGTATGTTAGGTTGACCTAGTCTTAGAGACTAGGTGCCATCACAAAACCCTAAGGTGGGTATTTGGGGTCTTGAGAGTTGCTTTTACTACGGCCCTAATGTTGATGTTGCACATAGGTTTAGGGTGCTACCCAGTGTTTTGTAATGCTTCAGCATTGGCCTAGGTGCGTTGTTGATGTAGGAAGGTAGGGTGATTATTTATGCGTCTCGGCAGTTGACGACCAGTGAGAAAAATTATCAGTTCATGATTTGGAGTTGGTAGATATTGCGCTTATTCTCAATATATGGAGGCATTACTTGTATGGTGTATCCTGTGAGATTTATACTAATCATCTTAGCCTTCAAGACTTGTTCAAACAGAATGATTTAATTTGAGGCAACGAAAGTGGCTTGAGTTGCTTGAGGCAGTGGAAGTGTCTATATCATTCGGGTAAGGCAAATGTGGTAGCAGATGCCTTGAGTAGAAAGGCAGAGTATGGGGAGTTTGGTATTTATTCCAACTTAGAAGAGGCATTTGGCTATGGAGATACATGCCCTTCCTAACAAATTTGTGAGATTGGCTATTTCTGAGTCTAGTATAGTTCTTGCTTGTTTTATTGCGCAATCATCCTTATTTGAACGCATTAAAGCTCGCTAGTATGATGATCCACATTTGTTGGTGCTTAAGGATGGTGCAACGAGGTTTTGCCAAGAAGATGGTTATTAGAGATGATATTTTATTGTGACTTTAGGTTCAGATTTGTGTTCCCAATGTTGATGGTTTATAGGAGCTGTTTCTTGAGGAGGCTTACAATTCGAGGTATTCTATTCATCCAGATGTCACCAAAGATGTATCATGACTTAAAGCAACATTACCGGTGGCTAAAGATAAAGAATGACATTGTTGGGCATGTTTTATGGTATTTGAATTACCAGCAAGTAAAGTACAAATATCAAAAACCAAGTGGTTTAACTCAAAGGTTAGTTATACCGAAGTGGAAATGGGAGCGTATTACTATATACTTTATGGTAGGCTTGCCACAGACTTTGGAGAAATTTTATGTCATTTGGATCATTATTGATAGACTGACCAAATCCGCACATTTCATAATGGTGTTGACTATATATACTTCAGAGATGTTGGCACAGATATACATCAAGGAGATTGTTCGTTTGCATGGTGTACCTATTTCTATCATTTTGGAACGGGGTACCCACTTCACATATCTATTCTGGAGAGTTGTTCAGTGTGAGTTGGGAAGCAAGGCAAGTTGAGTTTGAGGTTTATTGGCCCGTTTTGTTGGAGAGAGTTGGTAAGGTTTCTTATTGTAATGACCCAATCTATCATTTTGAGTATTAGAACCCTTTTCCCCTATTTGATGCTTTCCATATATTTGTTTTACGTTTTATGACTTGTGGGAATGGGTGGTTTGATTTTCATGGGGCTCGGGAGTGTTTCGGAACACTTAGTTTCATTTTAGAAGCCTTAAGTTGAAAGAGTTGACTATGATTTGGCTTTTGTGAAAATGACCTCAGATTGGTGATTTGAGGATTCCAATGGATTCGTATGGTAATTTTGGCCTAAGGAATTTGTTCGGATTTGGTTTTGGATGCTCCTAGAAGATTTTTATTCTATTTGCCAAAAGTTGGCAGTTTGAAGAATTTGAGAGTTCATAAGTTTGACCAATAGTTGACCTTGATGTTATCGGACTCTGATTGTTGTTCCGGGATTGTGGATAGGTTCATTTTCTTGGTTGTGATATGAAGTGTTTAGGCATGAATCTAATGCTTGGTTGGAAGTTTAGAAGTTTACGAACTTAAGAGAGTTCAACATGTGCTTTGGCCTTTGATTCTTAGATATGATTATTAAATATGTGTTTGGAGGCCTTAGATAGGCCCGGGTAGTGTTTATGGACTTGTTGGTAGGATTGGACGGGATCACGGGTGAGTTTCGGCCCACTCGGAGCATGTATGTGATCGGTGATTTTTGCTGGCGTCTGTTGTCCAATTGCGAACGCGATGGAAGAATCGCATTTGCGAAGGAGTAATTTGGCCTAAAAGTTTTGGCCTTTGCATTCGCGAAGGTAAAGTCGTATTCGTAAAGTGGCTGATTCAGTGGCCTCCGCGTTCGTGAAAGTGTTTGTGACGAGGTGGTGCAGTTGGCCTTTGCATTCGCAAATGAGGATTTTGGGCAGATGTAGACTTGTGATTTATGAACGCGAAGCCTGGGCAGCGTTCGCGAAGGGTATCCCTGGGCAGTGCATTTAAGTGGAGATTTCAGGATTTTTGCCCATTCTCTCATATTTTGAACCTTAGACTTGGAGAGTGGCTATTTTTCAAGGACATTTTCGTACAAGGCTAGAGGGTAAGTAATTTTTACTCGTTTTTTATTATATTTCAAGAATCTACATGGATTTTCTACACCTAAAACATGGGATTTTGAAGTAAAAAATGAGGTTATTTCCTACAACTTAAAAGAGTATAAACTTAAGTTTTGAGCAATGATTTGGCCTCGTACGTGAAAACTAAATACATATTTGGACTTGTGAGGTTATTTGTAAACGGGATCTACCTTAGACTCAGGTTTTGACCACATGGGCCAGGGTTGACTTTTGTTAACTTTTAGAAAATTGATCAAAGATTGAAGCTTTACTGTTTGGAATTGATTCCTATGATGTTTCTTTTGACATTATTAAGTATTGTTTGGATAGATTCGAGCTGGTTGGAGGTAATTGCTAAAAAAGGCAGTTTTGGAGGGTTTATTTAGCTTACTAAGGTAAGTATCTTTCCTAATCTTGGATTGAGGGAATAAGCCTTAGGATATAACAATGTTTTTGTAATTGAAATGTGTGGGTAGTGACATATATGCAAGGTGACGAGCGTATATACAGATGTTATGCATGATCCATGACTAGATTAGACTTTTGGCTTTTATTATGCTTTGTTTGGTTTTTGCCTTCCATGATTTATGTTTTAATCAATTGTATGACTACATGAGCTTATCCTTTCATACTGACATCCATGTTTAGGATTACTACTTAGTAATTGGCCAAGATTGCCTATTCGCTAAATTGATGATATACTTGATTTAGTCATAGTCATGCTTCACATCTTGAGCACACATACGCATTTTTATTTATTATGTCCTTGTGCACCTTATTGATTATTTGTGAGCATATACCTCTTGAAAGATGAAACTTTATTTCGGTCTAAGATTATGGGATATTTGGACATGTTAAGCGGATTGATTTGGATATGGCACAAGGTTTCTACCGTGCAACTATTGTGATATTGTTATTGTTGTCGCACGAGGTTACTGCTGTGCAATTGGTGATATTGTTACTGTTATGGCACGAGGTCTTTGACGTGTAGCGTGTGGATATGAATCTATACCAATAGGATCACTCTCTAATGTTTCTTCTTTGATAGGCACACAGACTATGATAAATTGGTAGATGTTTGGTTGATACTAATATAGAATCCGGTGTGAAGAGTTTTGAGCATAAAGGTTGAAGCTTTGACCCTCTAATATACTAATATGTTGAATTCTAATATACTACTTAATGCCTCTGTTTTATGCTTTAGAGTTGTTCATCGAGATTAAATTGTCCATATTGAGTTGATTTCTCTTGATATAATCTTGACAGTATAATATCTCTTTTCATACTCTTAATTTGTATAACATGAATTGTACAAGTTTATTTGATTAGTAGGTATCACATGACTTAAACGTTGTCACTACTTCACCGAGGTTAGTCTTGATTTTTATTGAGTATACATTGTCCCATACTCATAATATACTTCTGCATATTTTTTTTGCAGATCCAGGGATTGGCAATAGCAGACCTCAGGAGGTTTGTGGTAGGTGACATAGGAGACTTGAGGTCGTGTGGCATGATTGCTCACAGGCCCTTGTAGTCCCCTTCCTCCTATTTTCATACTGTATTTATATGATGGTATTTGTGTTATTGAGTGATTCCATTGTATCTAATTTTAGAGCTCATGACTCTATACTACCAGGTTTTGAGGGATTGTTGTTATAGTGTCTTTATACTTTCCATTGTTGAAAAACTTATTCCGTTATTTATACTATTTCAATGTTATTATATCTTGATTATGGCGGGTTTTCTCTATGTTGGATGTTGGCTTACCTAGTCATAGGGATTCAATGTAATCATGACTATTGGTGGAATTTTGTGTCATGACAAAGTTGGTATTAGAGCTCTAGATTCATGGGTTATACGGGTCATGAGCATGTCTAGTGGAGTCTTGTTGATTAGTATGGAGACGTATGTACTTATCTTCGATAGGATATGGGATAGTTATGATACTTCACTTCCTTCCTTTCTCTGTTGTGCGACTTTATTTTATCCAAAAATATGAATCTTTACACTTCTATTCTCTCACAGATAGTGATGATGCATTCTTCCATAGCTTCTGAGCAGAAGCTAGTACCCCAAGTCAGATCCACGAGAGGCAGAGGCCATGGCAGGGCTAGAGTTCAGGACAGAGCACGTATAACCGCACCTATGAGAGGTAGAGCACATGCAGTCCCTTGTGCTTGTGCTAGATCTGTTTCTAAGGAGCCACCTGTAGCTCCAATGGTGAAGCAGGTTCCAGCTCACATGGTTCCACCCGGTCCAACTCAGGTTCTCGAGGGCGTTGCTTCTACTCCAGTGTTTCTGGATGCTTGGTCCGGATCTTGAGTTATTTTGATGTGTTGGCACATGCCGGTATGATTCCTTTGATTCCATATACTTCTCAGTCTCGATAGGGAGCATAAGTTATTCACACTCTGAAGAAGGCCACTACTATATTTTAGACTCCATGAGTTCCGATTGTTCCACCTGTTAGGACGATTTTGAGTGTTTCTAAATTCAGGCCTAAGATTAGACTTGCTATGACTGTGGAGAAGCGGAATTAGATGGATCAATTTTAGAAGTTAGATCCTCCATGTTATAGTGGTGATCCCACAACTGAAGCTCATAAGTTCTTTTTATAGGTTTTCATGAGTTTCTATTCAATTTGGGACGTCAGTCCAATGTAGTTAATTTCACTATATTTCAGTTGAGATGGTCAACCAAGAGGTGGGGGTAGACTTATGAGCATGGCAAGTCATCAGGGTCACTTCCTCTCATATAGGATCAATTTTTGACTCTCTTCTTAGAGAAGTTCATTCCTCTCACCAAGAGAAATGAATTGCACAACCAGTTTGAGCACTTGTAGCAATATGGTATGACCATTACCCAATATGAGATGAATTTCACAGAGTTGTCATGCTATGTAACTTTCCTAATTCTTATTCAGAAGGAAACGGTACGGAGGTTCATTAAGGGTCTCAGTTACAGACTTAGGTTTGGGATTGCACGGGAGGTTGAGACTGAGACTACCTTTCACTAGGTTGTAGAGATTGCTAGGAGATTAGAACGTACTCACTGGCAGGAGGACTTGTTGGTTCCTACTCTAGGGTAAGAGTCACCACATTAGAGGCTATTCTAGTAAGCCAGTTCAGTCAGCACTTCAGAATTCATGTGGTGCTCTAGCTATCCACGGATTTCATGCTACTCGTCTAGGGCAGTCATCATTCAGTGAACCTCCCGCACGTGGTTCCTATAGTGAATCTTCAGGTCAGGGTTCTTATATTAGTTATTCCAGTCGTTCGGGGGAGGCTCAGTCCTAGTAGCCATGTTAGTTGAGATCTTGATTTGAGCATGGGGACTCGAGGCATATGAGGAGGGATTATACCAAGCTTCGGATGGGTGTATCTCAGTGGGGCACCCAAACCATGATTCCTATACAAAATGCTACACCCCCTGCACAACTAGCTAGATGTGGTAGTTTGGTAGTTAGAGGTCTTTCGAGAGGTGGATGCGAAACTCGTTGTTATGTTTTCCCTGGTAGGACTGAGACGGTTGCATCTGATGTAGTCATCACAAGTATCGCTTCAGTCTATGATAAAGTTGCTTCAGTATTGTTTGATATGGGTTCTACTTATTTGTATGTGTCATCCTACTTTGCATTACATTTGGATATGCCTTGTAATTCTTTGGATATTCCTGTTATGTGTCTACACCTCTTGGAGATTCTATCATTGTGGATTATGTCTATAATTGTTGTATGGTTTCTATCAATGGGTATGATACTATGGCTGATCTCTTATTATTAGACAAGTTTGATTTGAGGTGATCCTTGGCATGGATTGGTTATCCCCGTATCATGCTATCTTAGAATGTCAAGCATGACTTTGGCTATGCCAAGACTGCCTAGATTGGAGTGTCAAGGGTCACTAGTTCATTCTAAGGGTAAGGTTATTTCATTCTTGAAGGCTCAACATACGGTTAAGAAGGGATGTCTAGCATATTTTGCTTCTGTTCGGGATTCTAGTGTAGAAATTCCTTCCATGGATTCGGTACTGGTGGTAAAAGATCTTTCGGAGATGTTTCCTTCGAATGTGTTGGGTATGACACCGGATTAGAATATTGATTTTGATATTGAATTGGTTATGGGAATTTAACTCATATCTATTCCACCATATTGGTTGATTCTAGTAGAGCTGAAGGAATTGAAGGAACAGTTGCAGGATTTGCTTGATGAGGGATTCATTAGACCGAGTGTTTCTCCTTGGGGCACACCAATGTTTTTTGTGAAGAAGAGATATGGTACGATGAGGATATGCATTGATTAAAAATAGTTGAACAAAATTACTATCAAGAAAAAGTATCATTTCCTCATATTGATGGTTTGTTCGATCAGCTTTAGGGTGCTAAAGTGTTTTCTAAGATTGACTTGAGATCAGTTTCCTATCAATTGAAGATTAGGTCTTTGGATATCCCTAAGATGACATTTAGGATTCGATAAGGTCATTTTGACTTCTTGGTGATGTCATTTAGTTTGACAAATGCTCTAACAGCTTTTAGGGATTTGATGAATCGAGTGTTCAAGCCTTATATAGATTCCTTTGTGATTGTATTCATTGATGATATCTTGGTATACTCTCTTAGTAGATAGGAGCATGAACATCATTTGTGGATTGTACTTTTGACATTGAAAGATCGGTAGTTTTACGCTAAGTTTCTTAAATGTGAGTTTTGTTAGTTGGATTCCTATGTTATATTGTGTCTAGTGATGGTATATGGTTGATCCGATGAAGATTGAGGTGGTTCATAGTTGGACTAGACCTACTACAGAAACAGAGATCAGGAGCTTCTTGGGTTTGACAAGCTACTATCATCAATTTGTTGAGGGGTTTTCGTTCATTGCAGCCTCATTGACTAAGTTGAATCATAAGGGAGCTCAATTTTGGTGATTTGAGGAGTGTGAAGAGAGATATAAAAAGATCAAGACTGCTTTGACTACAGCTTCAGTGTGTTGCCCACGGATTTTGGGCCATACACTGTGTATAATGATGCTTCACGTGTTGGTCTTGGTGCGGTGTTGAAGTAGGATGACAAAGTGATTGCTTATGCATCACGATAGTTGAAGACTCATAAGAATAAGTATCCAGTTCATGACTTGGAGATGGCAGCGATAGTGCATGCGCTCAAGATTTGGAGGCATTACTTATATGTTGTACATGTGAAGTTAACACTGATCATTAGAATCTTTAACACTTGTTCAAGCAAAAGGATTTGAATTTGAGGCAACGAAAGTGTCTTAATTTGCTTAAGGACTATTATATCACTATCTTGTATCATCCAGGTAAGTTAAATATGGTAGCAAATGCCTTGAGTAGAAAGGTAAAGAGCATGGGAAGTTTGGAATATATTCTAGCTAAGGAGAGGCCTTTGGCTATGGATGTTCAAGCCTTGGTGAAATTTGTGAGATTAGATATTTTTAGGCCTAGTAGAGTTCTTTCTTATTTTGCGGTGAAGTCCTCCGCATTTGAGCGTATTAAGACTCGCTAGTTTGATGATCCACACTTGTTGTTGCTTAAAGACACGGAGCAACGAGGTGGTTCTAAGAAGGGGGTTATAGGGGATGGTAGTGTTATGCGACTTCAAGGTCATATTTATGTGCCTAATGTTGATAGTTTTAGATAGTTGATTCATGAGGAGGCTCACATTTTGTGGTATTCTATTCATCTAGGTGATACGAAGATGCATCCTAATTTGAAGCAGCATTACTGGTGGTAGAGGATAAAGAAGGACATTATGGGGCATGTTTTCTGGTGTTTGAATTTTCAATATATCAAGTATGAGCATCAGAAAGTGTGTGGTTTTCTTTAGAAGATAGATATACAATAGTGAAAGTGGGAACGCATTACTATGTACTTTATGGTAGGTTTGCCACACACTTTGGGTCATTATTGATAGATTGACCAAGTCAGCTCATTTCATTCTGGCAATAACTTCTTACACTTCAGAGAAGTTGGCTTAAATCTACAGCAGAGATATTTTTTGCTTTCATGGTGTGTCTTCTCTATCACTTAAGACTGCGACATTCGGTTTACATCGCACTTTAAGAGGGTCATTCAGCATGAGATGGGCACACAGGTGGAGCTCAGAACTACATTTCACCCGCAGATGGATGGATAGTCAGAGCAAACTATTTAGGTCCTTGAGGTTATGTTGACACCATGTGTTATAGATTTCGTAGGCTATTGGGATTAGCTCCTACCATTGGCAGAGTTTGCTTACAGCAACAACTACCAATCTGGTATTTAGATGGCTCCATGTGAGGTTTTATATGGTAGATGATGTTGCTCCCTATGTGGTTGGTTCGAGCCTGGTGAGGCTAGGTTGTTAGGTACAGACTTGGTGCATGATGCTCTGGAGAAGGCGAAGTTGATTCAAGGAGAGGCTTCGCACAGTTCCGTCCAGGCAGAAGAGTTATGCTGATAGGAAGGTTCACGATATGGTTTTTATGGAGAAAGAGAAGGTGCTTCTAAGGGCCTCACCTATGAAGGGCGTGATGAGGTTTGAAAAGAAAGACAAGTTGAGCCTGAGGTTTATTGGCCCATTTGATATGTTGGAGAGAGTTGGTGAGGTCAATTATATGCTTGCTTTGGCGCCTAGTGTTTCGGGAGTTCATATGTTATTTCATGTTTCTGTACCCCGGATGTATCATGAAGATAAGTCGCTTGTTTTGGACTTTAGCATAGTGTTGTTAGATTAGAATCTGGCTTATGAAGAAGAACCAAGGGCCATTTTGGATAGGCAGGTTCAGAATAAGATCAGGTCAAAAGAGATCGTGTAGGTAAAGGTGACTTGGATAGGCCAACCAAGCAAGGAGGATATTTGGGAGGCCGAGTCAGATAATCAAAGATATATTTGCATCTTTTCAACAGTTTAGGTACATTTTTAAACTTGTTCAAGGATGAACGTTAGTTTAAGAGGTGGAGAATGTAATGACTCGATCGATAATTTTGAGTATTAGGACCTCTTTATACGATTTGATGTTTTCGGTATGTTTTTTTATGTTTTTGACTTGTGGGGTTGGGTGGTTTGGTTTTCTTGGGGATCGGGAGTGATTTGGAACACTTGTTTTATTTTGGAAGCCTTAAGTTAGAAGAGCCGACCAATGTTTGACTTTTGTATAAACGACCTTAGATTGGTGATTTGAGGATTCCAATAGGTTCTTATGGTCATTTTGGACTTAGGTGTATGTTCGTATTTGGTTTTGGATACTCCTAGAAGATTTTGACTCAATTTACCAAAAGTTGGCAATTTGAAGAATTGGAGAGTTTGTAAGTTTGACTGATAGTTGACTTTGATGTTAACAAAGTCTGATTTTTTTTTTAGGATTGTGGATATGTTCATTTTGTTGAGTGGAACTTGTGTGCAAAGTTTGGTTGTGATCTGAAGTGCTTTGGCATGAATTAGACCCTTGGTTGGATGTTTAGAAGTTTATGAACTTTAGAGAGTTCAACATGTGGTTTGGCCTTTGATTCTTAGATGTGATGATTTCATATGTGTTTGGAGACCTTGATAAGTCCATGTAGTGCTTATGGACTTGTTGGTATGATTGGACGTAGTCACGGGGGTTGGGTGAGTTTCAGACCACCCAGAGCATGTTTGTGATAGCTAATTTTTGTTAGTATCTAGTGTGCATCGCAAATGTAGGGGAAAGTTTGCGATCACGAAGAAGGATTTTTGCCTTGAGTTTTGGCCTTCATGCTCGCGAAGTTGAAGTCACATTCGAGAAGGAGTTGAGTCACTGGCCTTTGTGTTCGCAAAGGAGCTGGTCGCATTCACAAAGAGGTTAGGCAGATGGCCTTCACATTCGCAAAGGAGGATGTTGGGAAGAGGCAGACTTGTGCTTCACAAACGAGAGGCTTGGTCTGCATTGGCAAATGGTATCCCTGCATAGTGCATTTAAGTGGGGATTTCAGGATTTTTGCCCATTCTCTCTTATTTTGAACCCTAGACTAAGAGAGGCATGATTATTCAAGGAGATTTTCATACAAGGCAAGAGGTTAAGTAATTTCTACTCATTGTTCGATGCTGGCTTACCTAGTCATATGGATTCGATGTCATCGTGACTGGTGGTAAGATTTTGGGTCATGACAAAATTAGTTTCAGAGCTCTAGGTTCATGGGTTATATGGGTTATCAGCATGTCTATTTGAGTCTTGCGGATCGGTATGGAGATGTTTGTACTTATCTTCGAGAGGATATGGGACAGCTAGTATACATCACTTCTTTCCTTTCTCTATTGTGCGACTTTATTTCTTCCTAAAGTTTGAATCTTTACACTTCTATTCTCTCTCAGATAGTGAGAATGTGTTCTTCCATAGCTGTTGAGCAGGAGCTAATACCACAGGCCAGGGTCGGGAGAGGTAGAGGTCGGGGCATGGCTAGAGTTCAGGACAGAACACGTACGACCGCACCTATGAGAGGTAGAGCACCTGCAGTCACGTATGCCCATGCTAGATCAGTTTCTACGAGCCACCTGTAGCTCTAATGGTGAAGCAAGTTTCAGCTCATATGGTTCCATCGGGTCCAAATCAGGTTCTCGAGGGCTTTGTTTCTACTCTAGTGCTTTAGGATGCTTGGTCCGGATCTTGAGTTATTTTGATAGGTTGGCATAGGCCTGTGTGATTCCTTTGATTCCATCTATTACTTAATCTCGATAGGGAGCACATACCCCAACTATTCACACTCTGGAGTTGGCCACTACTATATTTTAGACTCAATGAGTTTCAATTGTTCCACTTATTAGGACGATTAAGATTGTTGATGCAGTCAGGCATGAGATTAGACCTGCTATGATTGTGGAGGAGCAAAAGAAGATGGATCGCTTTTAGAAGTTAGATCCTCCATGTTATGATGGTGATCCCACAGCTGAAGCTCAGGATTTCTATGATAGATTTCATGAGATTCTATGCATTTGGGACTTGTGGAGTCCAATAAAGTTGATTTCACTATATTTCAGTTGAGATGGCCAACCAAGAGGTTGTGGCAGACTTATGAGCATGGCCGGCCAGCAGGGTTACTTCCTCTGACATGGGTTGAGTTTTCGACTCTCTTTTTAGAGAAGTTCATTCCACTCACTAGGAGAGATGATTTGCACATCTAGTTTGAGCACTTGTAGCAGGATGGTGTGACCGTTACCCAATATGAGATGAGTTTCACAAAGTTGTCATGCTATGCAAATTTCATGATTCCTATTGAGAACGAAGGGGTACGAAGGTTCATTGAGGGTCTCAACTACAGTCTTATGTTCTGGAAGGAATAGGAGGTTGAGATTGAGGCTACCTTTATGTAGAGATTACTAGGAGATTGGAGCATATTCACTGGCATGAGAGGGAGATACAGAGGCTAAGAAGCCTCGTGGTATTGGAGGATTTAGTGGTGCCTACTCTGGGGGCAAGGGTCACCACAGTAGAGGTTATTCTAGTAGGCCAATTTAGTCAACACATCAGACTTCACGTGGTTCTCTAGCTAGACATGGATTTTATGCTACTCGTCTAGGGCACTCATCATTCACTAAACCTCCCGCACGTGGTTCCCATAGTGCATCTTCAGATTAGGGTTCTTATAGTGGTTATTCCAATCGTTTGGGGAAGGCTCGGGCATAGAATCTATTTCTGTTGAGAGCTTGCTTTGAGTGTGGGGACTCAAGACACATGAGGAGGGATTATTGCAGGCTTTGGATAGGTGTATCTCAACAGGGCACCCAAACCATGATTCTCGCACCAGCTACTCCACCATTTGCACAACCAGCTAAAGGTGGAGGTTAGGCAGGTAGAGGTCTTCATAGAGGTGGATGTGAAGCTCGTTATTATGCTTTCCCTAGCAGGCCTGAGGAAGTAGCATCGGATGCAGTTATCATAAGTATTGCCTTAGTCTTTCATAGAGTTGTTTCAGTATTATTTGATCTAGGTTCTACTTATTCGTATGTGTAATCCTATTTTGCATTATATTTGGATATGCCTCGTAATTCTTTGGATATTTGTTTTTATGTGTCTACACATGTTGGAGATTCTATCACGGTGGATCGTATTTATCGTACTTGTGTGGTTACTATCAACAGGTATGATACTTTGGTTGATCTATTATTATTAGACATGTTTGAATTTGTGGTGATCCTTGGCATGGATTAGTTATCCATGTATCATGCTATCTTAGATTGTCATGCCAAGACCGTGACTATGGCTTTGCCAAGACTGCATAGATTGGTCACTAGTTCATTCTATAAGGTGATTTCATTCTGAAGGCTCAACATATGGTTTAGAAGGGATGTCTAGCATATTTGGCTTTTGTTCGGGATTCTAGCGTAGAGGTCGCTTCCATGGATTCGGTACTGATGGTAAAAGAGTTTTCGGAGAAGTTTCCTTTGGATTTGTCGGGTATGCCACTAGATCGGAATATTGATTTTGGTATTGAATTGGTTCTGGGCATTCAACCCTTATCTATTCCACCATATTGCATGACTCCAGTAGAGTTGAAGGAATTGAAGGAACAATCGTAGGATTTACTTGATGAGGGATTCATTAGACCAAGTGTTTCTCATTGGGCTGCGCCAATGTTGTTTGTGAAGAAGAAATATGGTACTATGAGGATGTGCATTGATTACAGACTTTTGAACAAAGTTACTATCAAGAAAATGTATCATTTCCTCATATTGATGATTGTTTAATCAGATTCAGGGTGATAAGGTGTTTTCTAAGATTGAATTGAGATTGGGTTACTATCAATTGAAGATTAGGGCTTTGGATATCCCTAAGATGGCTTTTAGGACTCGCTATGATCATTTTGACTTCTTGGTGATGTCATTTGGTTTGACTAATGCTCCCCGGACTTTTAGGGATTTAATGAACAGAGTGCTCAAGCCTTATATAGATTCCTTTATGATTATATTCATTGATGATATCTATGTATAATCTTATAGTAGAGAGGAGCATAAGCAGCACTCGTGCATTGTACTTTCGTCCTTGAAGGATCGGAAGCTTTACACTCAATTTTCGAAATGTGAGTTTTATCAGTTGCATTCTTGGGTTATGGTGTGCCGAGTGATGGTATATGGTTGATCTAATGAAGATTAAGGTGGTTCAGAGTTGGCCTAGACCTACTACAGAAATAGAGATCAGAAGTTTCTTAGGTTTGGCAAGCTACTATCGTTGCTTTCTGGAGGGGTTTTCATTCATTGAAGCCTCATTGACTAAGTTGACTGAAAAGGGAGATCACGTGGGTGTGAAAATAGCTAGCCAAAACTTAAGACTTCTTTAACTATAGCCCCAGTGTGTTTCCCACGGATTCTAGGCCATACATTGTGTATTGTGATGCTTCATGTATTGGTCTTGGTGCGGTGTTGATATAGGATGGCAGGGTGAATTCTTATGCATCGTAATAGTTGAAGACTCATGAGAATAATTATCCAATTAATGACTTAGAGTTGGCAGCGATAGTGCATGCGCTCAAGATTTGGAGGCATTACTTAAATGGTATATCATGTGAGGTTAACACTGATCATCAGATTCTACGACACTTGTTCAAAACAAAGGATTTGAATTTGAGGCATCGGAGGTGGCTTAAGTTGCTTAAGGACTATTATATCACTATCTTGCATCATTTAGGTAATTCAAATGAGTAGCGGATGCCTTGAGTAGAAAGGTAAAGAGCATGGAGAGTTTGGCATTTATTCCAGTTAAGGAGATGTATTTGGCTATGGATGTTCAGGCCTCGGCCAATATATTTTTTAATGTAGATATTTCTGAGCCTACTAGAGTTTTTTCTTGTTTTGATGTGCATTCCTCCGCGTTTGAGCGTATTAAGACACGCCAGAATGATGATCCATATTTGTCAGTACTTAAAGACACAAGGCAATGAGGTGGTTCTAAGAAGGTGGTTAATGGGCATGATGGTGTTATACGACTTCAGGGTCATATTTGTGTGCCTAATGTTGATGATTTGAGATAGTTGATTCTTCCAGGTGATACGAAGATGCATACTAATTTGAAGCAGCATTACTGGTGGCAGATGATGAAAAAGGATCTAATGTTGCAGATGCATACTAATTTGAAGCAGCATAATGTTGATGTTTTGCGGTGTTTGAATTGTCAACAGGTCAGATATGAGCTTAAAAATTTGGGTGGTTTGATTTAGAAGATAGATATACAATAGTGAATGTGTGAGCCATTACTATAAATTTTGTGGTAGGTTTGCCACAAACTTTGAGGAAGTGTGATGCCATTTGGGTCATTGTTGATAGATTGACCAATTTAGCTCATTTCATTCTGGCTATGACTTCTTACACTTCAGAGAAGTTGGCTCAGATCTACAGTAGATATATTGTTCACTTGCATGGTATGTCATCTCTATCATTTCAGAACACGACGCTTAGTTTACATCTCACTTTTAGAGGGTCATTCAGCATGATTTTGGCACACGGGTGGACCTCAGAATTATATTTCACCCGCAGATGGATGGACAGTCTGACCGGACTATTTAGGTTCTTGAGGATATGTTTACAACATGCATTTAGATTTTGTAGGATATTGGGATCAATTCCTACTATTGGTGGAGTTTGATTACAGAAACAACCACCATCCCAGTATTTAGATGGCTCTATGTAAGGCCTTATATGGTATACCATGTTGCTCCCCAATTGGTTAGTTCGAGCCTGGTGAGGCTAGGTTGTTGGGCACAGATTTGGTGTGTGATTCTTTGGAGAAGGTGAAGTTGATCCAGGAGAGGGCTCAGTCCAGGCAAATGAGTTATGCTGATAGGAAGGTTCACGATATGGTTTTTATGGAGAAAGAGAAGGTGCTTCTAAGGGTATTGCCTATGAAGGGAATGATAAAGTTTGAAAATAAAGGCAAGTTGATCTCGAGGTTTATTGGCCCATTTGATATGTGGGAGAGAGTTGGTGAGTGATAACTAGGAATTATAAAGCATTTTACACTCCTTCATGCTCAAGTTTTGATTAGAAATGTGTACAAAATAGTCCCAAAGGCTCACAAGTTGTGCTTGATTGCAGGTTTAATCAACAAGGTGACAAGGTGTCAAAAACCAGCTCAAAAGGGAGTGAAACTTGCACAAGTACCAAAACAAGGCAAAGCTCAGTCAAACAGGTCCGCACACCATTCAGTGTGGTCCGCACAAGTGAATTTCAGAGAGTGTACATCTCAGGCCAAAAGGCAATGCGGCCGCAAAGGATTTTCTGCGGTCTGCACTGGATTCACTATGGCCGCACTCGATTTAGTGCGGTCCGCAGAGCCAAGGAACAGAGAGTTGCCAGTTTGAATATTGAAGCCCAATGCGGTACGCGCTCCATTTCATGCGGACCGCACTAGAAGCCACCGCGGTCGCACTCAATTTTGTGCGGTCCACATTGCCCAAGTTTAGAAAGCTGGATATTCAAGTCAAGAGCCTTAGTGCGGCTGCACTTGATTTTGTGCGGTCCCCACTAGCCTCGCATGGGTGTTTTTGTCTAGAATTGTCAGCTTAGTATAAATAGCTTCTTTTCCCATTTTTAGGTCATCGGATAGTTTTTGGACAGAGCTGCGCTCGTGACTTCACTTCTTTTATTTGTTTTGAGTAATTTATCTTCATTTCAACATTGAATCTTCAAGTTTAATTTAGCAATTAATTAATATGAGTTTTTCTTCATCTATTTCTTTGTTTTCTTCTCTAATTATGAGTAGCTAGACCCATAAGCTAGGGTTGTGGCTCAACCCTAATGTGGGTAATTGATGGGTCATGTGTTTTTATGCTTAATTGTCTATGGGTGTTTGATATTTGGACTAATTTCATGTTTAATTGCTGAATTAGTGGTTGCAAACACTAGTTTGTGTTTAGTTGACTTCGGCTCTTCTTGAGAAAGAGAGGCTAAGTCTCTGAAATTGGTCTGACAAGGAATTGAGGCGTACTCAAGAGATTGATAGCCCCAATTAAAGGGTTAAACCTAAAGATAGTAATACCCGACTTGAACCTTGATTGCTTGTGCAAATTTGCATACCCAATTGGTCTTGAGAAAGTTAATTCGGGCAAAATCACTCGAACTGCCGAGAGGTATAGAGTGAGTAGAATCGTGCAATGGTTATATCATACTCCCCAAATGTGACAATCTAGCTTTAGACTCAAGAATCCGTCAATTGACCACCTAGGCAAAAGTCACTATCCTAGTGCCTTTTTAATCATTTGAACAACTCGCAATAGTTTAACCTTAGCTTATTTTAGTTTAATTGAGCATTGTAGTTTTATAAAATTAGAATCATAATCAAAACCAAAAATGTGTAGAATTGCAATTTGGAGCAAATACACAACTCCACTTTAGATAGACACCCGACTCCAATATCTAGCTCCTTGTGGAAATCGATCCCGACCTTAATTGGGTAAAAGCTGCTTCGACCTCTCTCGCTACTCAATAGTAGTGCAGGGTTGGCCTCGATCACTTTTTGGCGCCGTTGCTGGGGAGCCAAAGGTTTTGGCTATCTATCTAAATAGTTTTGTGTATTGTTCTTCTTTCCTTTTGTGTTACTAATTTGTTTGTGTCACAACTTCAGGTACAAAATGGCAGCAAACTTAAACAACGCACCTCTTGGAGATCTTCTGCCGAGGGAGGAAGTAGATGAAAATGTTGAAAATGAGGTCCCTATTGTGCCTCAAGGACAAAGGAGAGGCCGCCAGGCCAATGATAATATTCCAGACCTTCCCCTGCCATCTCCAAGAGTGGCTCCTAGAGTGATTCCAAACCAAGGCTATGCAAGTGCAATTGTCCCATCCCGGATCGGGGCGGGAAATTTTCAAATAACCAATGTGATGCTGACTTTGCTAGAGAAGCGTGGGTATTTCACGAGCGCTGCAAATTAAAATGCTTACAAACATCTCAAGGGGTTCGTGGATACCTGTTGGGGGAGCAGGCAAACTAATGTGTCCGAGGATGTTCTCCGATTGAGACTCTTCCCATTTTCACTTAGAGGGAAGGCATTGGATTGGCCTGAGCAACTTCCCAACTATTCTATCACTACTTGGGATGACTTGCCAGATAAGTTCATTGCAAAATTTTCTCACCAGGCATATGGTTGCATTGAGAGATAAGATCTTGCCATTCAAGCAAGAGCCCACTGAACCTTTGCATGAGATTTGAGAGCGTTATAGAACAATGGTGAAAGAATGCCCCAACAATGATCGGCCGAGGCGATGATCCAACAAACCTTTTACCGGGGCATTAACACAACAAACCAATGCATAGTGAACAAACTTGCTGGGGACAACTTTATGAAGCTGTCTTATGATGAGGCTTGTGACATACTTGACGAGATGGCTGACACTTCTTCTACGTGGCAAAGTAGAGCCAACGTGCCCCAGGGTGATCCCATAGTCACTCATTTGCACAAGGAGTTACATGATCATGGGCAAGCTATAGCTGAGTTGACAACTACTATGAACCAACTAGCAAAGGCACAGTTGCAACAGTTCCTCGCCAAGTGAATGCCATGGAGGGTGTTAACATGCTTGTCAACAAAACAAGACAAAGAGGTCAACAGAACCAAGAGAATTCGGAGCAATTTGACAATGATTATGGTGGATTTCAAGATGATGGTTTTGATGGACAGAGTGAAGAGGTGCAGTACGTGAATAATTATCAAGGCCAAAGGGGCAATTCTTCTAACCAACAACAATGGAGACCCCAAGGCAACTAGGGTAATCAATAACAACAAGGCAATGGTAATTTGGGGAACAACAACCACAACAACAACTGGGGCAATCAGGGCAACAATCAAAACAATCAAGGAAATTGGAATGGTAATAACAATTGGGGTGGTAACAACAATCAAGGTGGATGGAATAATGGAAACCAAGGAAACCGGGGGCACGGCTTTCAAAGGCTCCTAATGTACCAACAACCGAATAATCCACCCCCATTTCCATCTCAAGGTCCCAGTTATTCTAGCAATTATATGGGGAGAATTGAAATGATGTTCGAACAGATAATGAAAATGAGTGCGGATTCTGATGCTCAGTTGTCTTCCCACAATACTTTGATTTGGAATTTGGAGGTTCAGTTGGGCCAAATCTCACAGTCCTTGAATACTCGCCTAAGGGTGCTCTACCAAGTGATACGACAGTGAACCCTAAGGGTGGGAACAATTATGTTATGGCGGTGACTACAAGGAGTGGACGAGGCAGTGATGTGAATGCCTCCAAACAAAAGCAAATTTTGAGTGATGATGTTGAGTTGCAAGAAGATGAAGTTCCTTTGGTGGTTGAAAATGTGATTGATGATAGTGTGATTGAAGAAGTGAGGATTGATATTCAAGAAGTCGAGGTGGAAACTCAAGATGATGTGAACCCATCTAGGGAACACATAATAGACTTGCTGGAGCCGGTTGTGCCTAAAGCCAAGGCTCCTTTTCCAAGGCCACCTCCATTGTATCCTCAAAGACTCGTGAAGCAGAAAAATGAGAATCACTTTAAAAGTTCATTGACATGATAAAGAGCTTATCCATTAATGTGCCTTTTGTGGAGGCTCTTGAACAAATGTCGGGCTATGCTAAATTCATGAAGGACTTGGTGACAAAGAAGCGGTCTATGGAATGTGAAACTATAAAGATGACTCACCAAGTTAGTGCAATAGCGCATTTAATGGCCCCAAAGCTTGAAGATCTTGGTGCTTTCACCATTCCTTGAACCATTGGGAGTGCGGATTTTGCTAAGGCTCTATGTTTTGGGGGCTAGTATCAATTTATGCCCTACTTAGTTTTTAATACTTTGGGTATTGGGCAACCGAACCGACTTCCATGAGATTACAAATGGCGGATAGAATGATGAAGAGACCATTGGGTATTATTGATGATGTGCTTGTCCGGGTAGACAAATTTATCTTGCTAGCTGACTTTGTGATCTTGGACTGCGAGGTGGATTATGAAGTTCCTATCATATTGAGGAGACCTTTCCCTGCTAAGGGGAAGACCTTAGTTAATGTGGAAGTAGAGGAACTCACCTTCCGGGTGAGTGATGAAAAAGTGGTCTTTCATTTGTGCAAGTCAATGAAGCATCCCAACAACACCGAGGTGTGCTCTTTTGTGGACCTTGTCCAGTAGTGATAGTTGATGACACCAGTGCAATGATCAATGTGGAGGACCCTTTAGAGGCTATATTGTTGAATCTTGATGTCAATGATGATGAGAGCTGAGTGGGGTGTGTGAATGCTTTACATGGAATGGGCTCATACTCTTATGAGCCTAGAAAACTCTCTTTGGATCTCAAGAATAGGAAGACTCCACCAACAAAACCTTCAATTGAGGAGCCTCAGGTGTTGGAGTTGAAACCACTGCCTCCACACCTCAGGTATGAGTTATTAGGCCCTAGTTCTACTTTGCTAGTTATTCTTTCCTCTTGTTTTACTAACATGCAGGTTGATGCTACATTGGCGGTGCTTCAAAAGCGAAAAAAGGCAATTGGATAGACTTTAGTTGATATTTGGGGGATAAGCCCCGCATTCTGTATGCACAAGATTATTTTGGGAGATGATGCAAAGCCCTCCTTGGAGCATCAAAGGAGGTTGAATGAGGCAATGAAAGAAGTTGTGAAAAAGGAGGTGATCAAGTGGTTGGATGCCGGGGTTGTGTACCCCATCTTTGATAGCTCTTGGACTTCACCGGTGCAATGTGTACCGAAGAAGGGTGGCATGACCGTGGTTGCAAATTCACAAAATGAGTTGATTCCTACCAGAACCATCACCGGTTGGAGGGTATGCATGGACTACCGCAAGTTGAATAAAGTGACCTGCAAGGATCGTTTTCCTTTTCCTTTCCTTGATCAGATGTTAGACCGACTTGCTGGGCGTGCCTTCTACTGTTTCTTGGATGGGTATTCTAGGTACAACCAAATCTTGATTGCACTGGAAGATCAGAAGAAGACTACATTACTTGTCCATATGGCACTTTTGCTTTTTCTAGGATGCCTTTTGTGTTGTGTAATGCACCGGCTACATTTCAGCGGTGTATGATGGCCATTTTCACCGATATGGTGGAAGACATTTTGGAGGTTTTTATAGAAGACTTTAGTGTTGTGGGAGATTCATTTGATTAGTGCTTGAAAAATCTTGATAGAGTCCTGGCCCATTGTGAAGAAACCAATCTTGTTCTCAATTAGGAGAAATGCCACTTCATGGTGGAAGAGGGCATAGTTCTTGGGCATAAAATTTCAAAACATGGTATTGAGGTAGACAAAGCAAAAATTGATGTGATTTCAAGGCTCCCTCCCCCTACATCCGTCAAGGGAGTTCGAAGTTTTCTTGGGCATGCAGGGTTTTACCGGAGATTTATCAAAGACTTTTCGAAGGTAGTGAATCCTTTGTGCAAGTTTTTGGAAAAAGATGCCAAATTCGTGTTTGATGAAAATGTATGCAAGCCTTTGAACTTCTCAAGTATAAGTTGACCACCACTCCTATCATTATCGCGCCTAATTGGAGCTTACCCTTTGAGCTCATATGTGATGCGAGCGATGTTGCAGTTGGGGCGATTTTGGGTCAAAGAGTGAACAAAATGTTTCATCCGGTGTACTATGCGAGCAAGACAATGAATGATGATCAAGTGAACTACCCGATGATCGAGAAAGAACTTTTGGCTATTGTGTTCGCAATGGAAAAATTTCGGCCATATCTCATGGGTGCCAAGGTCATAATCCATACCGACAATGTTGCACTCCAGTACTTGATGACAAAGAAGGATTTCAAATCTAGACTGATGCGATGGGTCTTGTTACTTCAAGAATTTGATTTAGAGATTGTGGACCAGAAGGGTAGTGAAAACCAAGTGGCGGACCACTTGTCTCGCTTGGAGGAGGAGGGGAGGCCTCGTGATGGCCTAGAGATCAATGATTCATTTCCTGACGAACAACTCCTTTCGGTGTCGATGAATGGTATGCCATGGTTTGCGGATGTTGCTAATTTCCTTGTGACTGGTATAATTCCGTGTGAGCTCTCTTCTAACCAAAGGAAGAAGCTCAAGCGGGATAGTTTGGATTTCTATTGGGATGAGCCGTACTTGTTCAAGATTTGCACGGATGGTGTGATCTGAAGGTGTGTCCCGGAGGAAGAGCAATTGAGTATGGAGGCTTATCATTCCTCTCCTTATGGTGGCCATCATGGCGGGGCGAGGACGGCTTCCAAAGTTCTTAGTTGTGGGTTTTATTGGCCAACTTTTTACAAAGATGCAAGTTAACTTGTGAAGAGGTGTGACGAATGTCAAAGAGCGGGTAGAATTTCAAAGAAAGATGAGAGGCCTCTCAATACCATCCTCGAGGTTGATATTTTTGATGTATGGGGCATTGATTTTATGGGCCCATTTGTTAGCTCGTGTGGGAACACATACATTCTTGTGGCGGTGGACTATGTTTCAAAGTGGGTTGAAGCCATGGCTTTGCCCAACAATGAGGCCCAGAGTGTTGTTGCATTTCTCAAGAAGATAATTTTTACAAGGTTTGGTACTCCTCGTGCAATGATAAGTGATGAGGGGTCTCATTTTTGCAATAGAGCTTTTGACACTTTGCTTGCAAAGTATGGTGTCAATCACAAAGTTTCTACTCCCTATCATCCTCAAGCGAGTGGCCAAGTTGAAGTCTCCAATAGGGAAATCAAGAGCATATTGTCAAAGATGGTCAATGCAAATAGGACCGATTGGTCAAAAAAGTTGGATGATGCTCTATGGGCTTATAGGACTGCTTACAAGACTCCGATTGGTATGTCTTCGTATCGGTTGGTGTTTGGGAAAGCTTGCCATCTACCGGTTAAGTTAGAGCACAAGGCCATGTGGGCTTTGAGGAAGTTAAATCTTGAGTGGGATGTTGCAGCAAATCTTCGTGTGGAGCAACTCAATGAACTTGATAAATTCTGATTCTATGCCTACTCCAGTTCCTCCTTATACAAGGACAAGGTGAAGTACCTTCATGATAAATATGCTCGTAGTAAGGAGTTCAAAGTGGGTGATTTGGTTCTCTTGTTCAACTCTCGGTTACGTCTGTTTCCGGAAAAGCTTAAGTCAAAATGGAGTACCCTTTGAAGTGGTGTGTGTGACCCCGTTTGGTGCACTTGATTTAAAGAACAAAAATGGGGAAGTTTTCAGAGTGAATGGGCATAGGGTCAAGTACTACTTGGTAAAAATTGATGATAGCCACGTGGTGGCACTTCTTCATCTCAAATGATTTGATGGTAACCTGTGTCGTGCCGCGTCGTTAAATCAGGCGCTTCTTGGGAGGCAACCCATGTGTTCTTCTTCTTATTTTTCTTTGATTTTCATTATAGTATAGGATTTATTTTTGGATTGAATGGTTGTGAGATGTTACAGGTTTGTGTTGATGCAGTGCAGGACAAAGTGAAAAAAATTGGTAAGTCTCTAAAGTTTGCAATGCGGACCGCACTACATTTTGTGCGGCCGCAAGGAACTTAGTGCGGGGGCACAAAATCAGTATGGACTGCACTGATGAGGGATGAAACAACTAGCTCTCTGAAGTTTGCCACCGCTGGCTGCATTACATTTTGTGCGGTCCGCGTAATGGTATTTTGTGCGGACCGCAATGGTTGCCTTTTTCAAACTTGTACAATGCTGTGTAGTGTGGACCGCACTGCATTTTGTGTGGTCCGCGATGGGTAGGTAAGATGGGCCCCAGGACTTTTTCTATAAATAGTACCTGTCCCACTATTTGAACTTTTTGATCCTTTTGCTTTAAAGCCCTAAAAATCACTGTTCATCACTAAAATTGCACGAATTCATCTACATAGTCTCGATTAATCATTAGTATTTCTCACATCTGGTAACTTTTACTTCTTTTTAATTGTTTGATATTGTTATTGTCGTTTAATTTTTGTTTTCTTAGCTTTTCTTTTGTTCTTCCCGTATTTCTTTCCTTTTGTTAGAGTAGGTTAGTTACCTTCTGGTTTAAAGTGAGATTAGGTAGTTACATGTCTGAACCACACTTAGGGACCCTTTAATAGGTGAAAAGTTTTACTTAAAATGAACATTTGATAAACCCTAATTTGGTTCTATGTTTTGGTATTCTGTGCGGACCACGGTGGAAATTATGCGGTCTGTGGTGCCCTTGTGCGGTCCGCAATGGCATTTTGTGCGGACCGCATTGCTCAAAGTCCTGAAACCTGATCATTGAGGATTGAGGCCGCATTGCATTTTGCGCGGTCCGCAGTGCCTCAATGCGGACCGCATTGCCATTTTGTGTGGTCCGCGATGCATTTATTCAGAGAGTGGGTAGTATGAACCCCACCTCTGTGCGGACCGCGGGACCATTTTGTGCGGTCCGCATTGGCCTCTGTGCAGCCGCACTGCATTTTATGCGGTCCGCACTCTGCAATATATGATAATGTCTGCAACATTTTGTTTCCTACAACTTTGAACTTCATTGCTTCTACTGATACTAACAAAGCATGATTGAATTTGTTTACAGACAATGGTGAAACAAAGAGGCAGGGGTGGTAAACAACTAGGCAGGGCAGAGTCCTCCCGGGGTGGTAAAGGCAAAAACATGATAAGACTAACCCCATAGGTCCGTCAAAACATAAATAAAACAAGGAAAATCATCAGAGCGACAGATAAGCCCATTGACCAGTAGGGGATTGAGTATAAGCCCTCCCAGGATATATCTTTAGACTCCGTGCCAGAGTATGTTGAAGACTGGCCGGAGAGAAATAGATTGAGAGATACACCTTCACCTCCAGCTTCTCCCACTGCCCAAGCTTCAGTGCGAGTTTCTTCTGAGTCATCTGAGGGCTCAGCTGCCAGTAGTGTAAATGCGTACTCCACCTCTCCCTCAGCTTCATTATCTGGAGAGGGTGTAGTACCAGATGACGGGGAAGAAGTGGAAGGGGGTGAGCCTCAAATTGGCAAGGTAGAACGAACTAGAAACCCGGAGGTGTGGCAAGACTGATTTGTGAGTGAGGTGGCCTATCATAAGTTTTGAAATGGTGGTCTGTGAGGAAATTGATTCCGGAGCGGAGTTTTGTGGATAGAGACCTCTTGCCTCACAAACCCAATGTGAGAAGGCAGTTTAGAGAGAGAGTGGGCTGGGAGTACTTCTTAAACACCTGTGAGGATGCAAATGAGCACCTGGTCAAGGAATTCTACACCAATGTTGCCCACATCAAAAAGGGCACCAAAGTGACCAAGGTGCGGAATTTGAAAGTACTATTTGATGGGAAAGCAATAAATGACTACTTGGGCTTCGATGAAGAGGATGAAACATTGTATCTGGCAAAGATGGAATTAGATGAGGAGGTTCGTCCTTGGTTGGCACAGTATCTGGCAATCCCAGGTAGCACCCCCGATTGGTTGAATGCGGGAGCGAAGATCTTAAGGAGAAGTTTGAATTTCGAGGCTAAGGGGTAGGAAACATTCGTGTGTAGCAGACTGGGCCCCACTACCCATGACAACTCATTCCCTCTTCACCGGGCAATACTGGTAGCATCAATTATGGCGTGGTACCCAATTAATGTCGGGAATGTGATGTCTCAGGTGATTACGCAGGTAGTTAGTGAAGGTGACAGAAACTACCCCTTCCCCAGCTTCTTAACCATGTACTTCAAGGACCTAAAGGTAGAAAAGCAGCCATTTGTTATCAAAGTGAAAGCAAAGGCCCTGTTCTCATGGTACAGCATGTAGGGTGATGACAACCCTAAAAGCAAGAACTACAAGGGAACAACCACTGCTGCAACTGGCCAGTCTGAAGAGCCAGTAGTGGTAGTGGCTCCTACTCAGCCTTCGTCCACCCTAGCGGACATGCCCCCTGGTCCATCCACTTTAGTAGTTCCAGACATACCCTCCACCCCGGCCTACACAGTGACGGCCCACCGTATGAGCCAGGCCATTCTCAGCATCAACAATTGGATGCAGACAGCTTCCTCTAAGTTGTCTGTCGTTACTTCTACAGTGGCAGCTCAGTCAGTACCTCCACCTCCACAGGTCCCGCAGTCTAATGAGGACACCCTCAAGGATATTCTGGACAATCAGAAGAAAATCCTTGACACTCAGAAAGTTCTTTCGAATGCTGTGGATTCTTATGGGAAAGCTCTCAAGGAGCTTGCTAGGGAGGCCAAGAAGATGAGGAAGACGCGGGCTTCCAAGGAGTCCGTGAAGGAGTAGAGGGTTGAGGTTGATAGGTTGAAGGCAGATCACCTGCCTTTGGATTTATTTTTAGATGACCCGATGCCAGCAGCCCATCCCCAGCCAGTGCAGTCGGAGAGGGCTCCTAAGAAAAAGAGGATAATTTCCCGTGCAGATGACGCAGTCATACAGTTGAAGGACCCGCAGGGAGAGTCCTCCAGCCAGCCCTAGGAGTTAGCCCAGGCCTCGGTCCAAGTCCCAACAGTAGAGCAGCAAGTCATATGGAGCCAGTCTCAGGTTCCCGAGCTTACAGAGGACCCAGGGACCACTCAGGATCCCATGCAGATAGACGAGCCATAGGGAGTTTCTGTATCCTCTTCCCTTTTATTTTTGGTGCTTATTTTGCTTAGTTGACATTGAGGACAATGGCAGCTTTCATTTGAGGGGGTAGGCCCTACTTTGATTTGATTGGATGAATGTATATATTTGACAGATTTTATGCTTTCTTTATTTTTCATCTTTGGTATGTATATAATTTTAGCACTTCATTACATTTTTCGCACTTTTTATTTTGGGTATGTATATAAAAGTAGGTTCCATTGTATATATTCATCTTCGTTATTGTATATTCGATTAACCCCCCCCCCCCTTGTAAATATTCATTTTACTTTTCGCAATTTTTTCTTTCTTAGATTCTCATTTGTGTTCGTAGCTTCTTGCTTTGGATTTTTACAATAAGCCTTTTGTTTTCTTAATGCCACGGTTCTTTCCAAAGGTGGAATTTGTGTGAACCAGGTGGCTCTTCCCAATGATGGATGGCATGACTACCTTCACTTGGGCCTAGCACATTTGCATTTGATCTCAAGGTCAAAAACAAATTGTTGTGTTTAGGGTGATGAAAGTCGTGACCTTGAGACTCTTGTGTTGACCGATAATTATCAAGTGGTTTTTCGGGACCATTGTATGCTCAAATCTTATCTAGGTTTGTTGTGGGCCCCCGACTCTGTGTCTTTAGCGATCCCATAGCTTGTCTGGTGAGAAATTTGCATTGAAAGTCCAAGTCCCGAGCCATTGGTCTAGAACTTGCCTTGAATGTTTGTTGGGGCAAAATCCTAAGTGAATTTTGACTTGAGACATGATTATATGCTCTCCTTGATCCAAAAGATAGCTTGAACACTTCCACATCCCATCAATGATAAAAATCCCTAGTCAACCCTTTTGAGCCTTAGACCTTTTTCCTTCAAGAACCATAATATAAGTCTTTACCCGTTCTAAAAAATACCCTCTCATGGCACCCGATCTTTCCTTAGCACATGGCAAAAGTATAAGTTTGGGGGGAGAGACGAGGATGGAAAAAAAATGGAAAAAAGTTACAAAATAAAGAAAAGGAAGGGCAACGAAAAAGAAATAAAAGCAAAAGGACAAAAAGAATGTTCAATGCAGAAATAAATAAAAGGGATTCAAGAAAAGCAAAGAATGAACGGTGTGGAAAATTGAGAAAGGAGAAAAGATTTGAAATGAACAAGAAAGAGTCACAGTGTGTCTCTCTAACCCCTTAGAAAGAAGTGAAATGATTTAAAAAGTCAAGCGAATTTGTGCCAAAATGAAACAAAATAAGTGCTTAAGGGAAGATGGAACCTACTTAGACCAAACATTTCCTACCTTGAACCAAAAGCCTTCATTGTGTCTCCACAAAAGCCCTATATGATCTTGAGTTGAATGAAGCTTACATTAGTGGTGACTCACATAAGGGGCAAGCATATGATACTTAGAGCCGGACTTGTGACTTTTCCTTGAGAGAGATTAGTGTGTTTCCATTAACCTCGTTCTGAGTGCCACTATCCTAAAGGTGAGGTTTGCTTAGGAAAAGTTGAGAATGTGTGAGTTTGGGTTCCACAATGACTAAAGTAATAGAAAGAGTTCTTTTATGTGTAGAGTCAACTCTTGATGCTCTTGTGTCGCACTTAATCCATGGTATTTAAAAGAGTAAATGTTGTTAATGATTCATTTGTATTGAGGGCAATTGTTAGTCCTAATTGATGCTAGATGAGCTCACTTTAGGACAGCTGAATTTTCTTGAATTTTCTCTTAAGGGGTGGGTCTTATTTTGATCGCTTGAGGACAAGCAAAAGCTTAAGTTTGGGGAGTTGATAGCTAGGAATTATATTGCATATTACACTCCTTCATGCTCAAGTTTTGATTAGAAATATGTACAAAATAGTCCCAAAGGCTCACAAGTTGTGCTTGATTGCAGGTTTGATCAACAAAGTGAGAAGGTGTCAAAAACCAGCTCAAAAGGGAGTGAAACTTGCACAAGTACCAAAACAAGGCAAAGCTCAGTCAAACAAGGCCAGTGCGGTCCGCACAAGTGAAGTTCAGAGAGTGTGCATCTTAGGCCAAAAGGCAATGCGGCCACAGAGGGTTTTCTGCGATCCGCATTGGATTCACTACGGCCGCACTCGATTTAGTACGGTCCGCAGAGCCAAGGTTCAGAGAGTTGCCAGTTTGAAGACTGAAGCCCAATACGGTCCGCGCTCCATTTCATGCGGACCGCACTAGAAGCCACCGCGACCGCACTCGATTTTGTGCGGTCCGCATTGCCCAAGTTCAGAAAGCTGGATATTCAAGTCAAGAGCCTTAGTGCGGCCGCACTTGATTTGTGCAGTCCGCAATAGCCTCGCAGGGGTATTTTTGTCCTGAATTGTCAGCTTAGTATAAACAACTTCTTTTCCCATTTTTAGGTCATCAGATAGTTTTTGGACAGAGTTGCACTCGTGACTTCACTTCTTTTATCTGTTTTGAGTAATTTTAGCTTCATTTTACCATTGAATCTTCAAGTTTAATTTAGCAATTAATTAATATGAGTTTTTCTTCATCTATTTCTTTGTTTTCTTCTCTAATTATGAGTAGCTAGACCCATAAACTAGGGTTGTGGCTCAACTCTAGTGTGAGTAATTGATGGGTCTTGTGTTTTGATGCTTAATTGTCTATGGGTGTTTGATATTTGGACTAATTTCATGTTTAATTGCTGAATTAGTGGTTGCAAACACTAGTTTGTGTTTAGTTGACTTTGGCTCTTCTTGAGAAAGAGAGCCTAAGTCTCTGAAATTGGTCCAACAAGGAATTGGGGCGTACTCAAGAGATTGATAGCCCCAATTAAAGGGTTAAACCTAGAGTAGTAATGCTCGACTTGAACTTTGATTGCTTGTTCAAATTTGCATACCCAATTGGTCTTGAGAAAGTCCATTCGGGCAAAATCACTCAAACTACCGAGAGGTATAGAGTGAGTAGAATCATGCAATGGTTATATCATACTCCCCAAATGTGACAATCTAGCTTTGGACTCAAGAATCCGTCAATTGACCACCTAGGCAAAAGTCACTACCCTAGTGCCTTTTTAATCATTTGAACAACTCGCAATAGTTTAACCTTAGCTTATTTTAGTTTAATTGAGTATTGTAGTTTTATAAAATTAGAATCATAATCAAAACCAAAAATGTGTAGAAGTGCAATTTGGAGCAAATACACAACTCCACTTTAGATAGACACCCGACTCTAATATCTAGCTCCCTCCCAACCTTAATCGGGTAAAAGCTGCTTCGACCTCTCTCGTTACTCAATAGTAGTGCAGGGTTGTCCTCAATCAGTGAGGTCACTTATAGGCTTGTTTTGGCTCGTAGTCTTTCGGGAGTTCATATGGTATTTCATGTTTCTGTTCTCCACAAGTATCATAAAGATAAGTCACATGTTTTGGACTTCAGCATAGTGTAATTAGATTAGAATCTGGCTTATGAAAAAGAACGACCATTTTGGATAGGCAGGTTAAGAAAAAAAGATTAGGTCAAAGGAGATCGCGTCGTTGAAGATGCTTTAGATAGGCCAATTGAGCGAGAAGGCTACTTGGGAGGCCAAGTCAGATATGCAGAGAGATATCTGCATCTTTTCAGTAGTTTAGGTATATTTCTAAACTCGTTTGAGGATGATGATTAATTAAAGATATGGAGAATGTAATGACTCGACCGCTCGTTTTGAGAATTAGAACCTCGTTCCCCTATTTAATGCTTTCCGTATGTTTATTTGATTTTTTTATCAGTTCTGGGAATGGCTGGTTTGGTTTTCATGGGTTCCGGGAGTGATTTGGAACACTTAGTTTTATTTTGGAAGCTTTAAGTTAGAAGAGTTGATCAATGTTTGACTTTTGTGTAAACGACTTCAGTTTGGTGATTTGAGGTTTCCAATAGGTTCGTACGGTCATTTTGGACTTAGGCGTATATTCGGATTTGGTTTGGATACTCCTAGAAGATTTTGACTCGATTTATCGAAAGTTAAAAATTTGAAGAATTGGAGAGTTTGTAAGTTTGACTGATAGTTGACTTTGATGTTAGCTGTAAGGCCCCGTAAAATTTCACCTAAAACTTGAGGTTCTGTGGTGCTGAGGTAGGCTAATATGTTTGGTGATGGTAGAACAGTGCGCTGGGAGTTAAAGGGAAATGTTTGACAGAAAAATACATTTCTACAACCCACTATGCAGCCGCAAAATCACTCTGTGGACCATAGAATAGCCATAGAGTGAACCAGAAAACTGGGTAAGTTTGGAGGACATTTTGCGGTTGATTATGCGACCGTAGAATCGTTTCGCGGGCCGCATACCAACCGCAGAACCAAGATGAAAATTTTTTGAGGGGGGAGTTTTGTGGTGTATTAGACGACCGTAGAACATATATGCGATGCATTATGCGACTGTAGAATAAGTTTGCGGGCCGCAGAACTGCCGCAGACCTAATCCGAATGTCCCAGCTTTGGAGCACCAATTGTGCAATCAATTTACGGATGCAGAAATGTTTTGCGGTCACATCTGCATTGGGGCTTCATTTTTCTAATTTTATAATCGATTCCATTTCGTTTTATTTAGCCCTAGGGGTCATTCTTGATGGATTATCTGATATTTTAGAGAGAGGGGAGAGTTATTCTAGAGTGAGAAAGTGGAGGTTCGAGGATTTCACTATACTACCTTGAATCAAACTTTAGGATTTCATCAAAGGAACTTACTAGGGATTCAAAGAGGTAAAAATATCTTTCCTCAATTCCTCAATTTTGGGTTTGGGGTTGATTATGGGTGATTAGGGTAGATTTATCAAATGCATGAGCTAATAAAGACTATGGGAAAATTGTTGAACCATCTTGGGTAATTTTGCTCTTGAAATAGTTGAGGGAAAGGTTGGGTCATAGTTGTAACAACCCTTGCCATGGAATTTCTTTGATCGTGCTTGTAATTCTCTCCTCCTTTATAGATTGGCATCATTAGGAGTGTTGGGGACATATCATTGCACTGCGAAAATCTCTTTCGAGGTGTGAAGGCTAAACTCTTATTCTGGTGTTGGAATGCTTGTACTCTTATAATATTCCATCGTGGGATGTTCGAACTTGAAATACTATTGGTGTGAAATGTTCAAGCTAGTAAATTGATTCCCGATTGGCATAGCGTGTTAGAACCCTCATATGTTAACAATTCTCTATTGTTGATTTAATTATGTTATATCCCGTTTGGGGAGAGAGATTATTATGAAATCAGTATGATTAAATTCTTGTTCCCATATGAAAAGATCTTATGAACTTATATTCTTGTTAAGGCCAAAGGTGCCAAAGGGAATAAACTGAAAGGGGACCTTTTATACGAACTATTATCATTTGAAAATACAAATCATGATTTTGTGGTTACACCTCCACCCACATATACTGGGGTGAGGTGGCAGGGCCACTTTGTGTATAATTGTGGCATTGTTGTTACACCTTCACCCGCACACATTGGGGTGAGGCAGCAGGACCGCTTGTGTTGAGTTGTGGTATTGGGATTACACCTCCACCACATATATTGGGGTGAGGCGGTAGGACCGTTTTGTGTTAAGTTTCGGTATTGTGGATACACCTCCACCCGCATACATTAGGGTGAGACGGTAGGGCCTCTTGTGTAAGATTTTTGGTATTGTGATTACACCTCCACCCATATACAATGGGGTGAGGTGGCGGGGCCGCTTTATGTCAAGGTGGTTATAAAGGATCCTCATCTTAAAATTTATTAATGTTGTTGGAAACTCTTAATGAGTTCGCTATGGATTTACCAGTCATCTAAGCCTTTTTATTGTTTCCATGATTCATCATATTCATGTTGTATTTCCAAGTCCTTGAATAGGTTTTTGGTTTTCATACTAGTACTATTCGACATGTACTAGTATCCTTTTTGCCAGGGGAGCTGTATCTTTAATGGATGGAGGTGGTTCTACAGCGAAAGGCATTGACCAGTGATAGCGGTTCACATTCTCCCAGCTGATTCAGTGAGCCCCACTTCATTCCGGGGCCGTGTATCTCTTGTTCCAAATATATTATTATGTTTTGAGGTATAATCGGAGCCTTGTTGCCAGCACTATCATTGTACTCTTTTGTATCCATTAGAGGCTCCATATACATAGTGTTGGTTGTGTATGGGTATTGGGCAAGTTAAACTAAAGGTGTCGTAATTGTATCATATGCTTACACTGTTAAACTATGGTTGTAAAATGTATTACTTGGAGATTTGTAAATGATGCATCTAATGGTACTGAATTGGAGAGGTACACTTGACTATATCATTTTCTAATTAATGAAATGTATATATTCTTTATTTATGGGTGAGTTGGTTTAAAAGAAATCTAACAGGCTTGTTCGGCCAGGTTATCTCGGTTGAGCATCGGTCGCGCTCCTCGAAGTTAGGGCGTGACATTAGAGGACGCTGATTGTTATTCCGGGACTATGGATGGGTTCATTTTGTTGAGTGGAATTTGTGTGCAAAATTTGGTTGTAACCCAAAGTTTTTAGGCATGAATCAGACGCTTGGTTGGAAGTATAGAAGTTTATGAACTTAAGAGAGTTCAACATGTGGTTTGGCCTTTGATTCTTAGATGCAATGACCTGGTATGTGTTTGCAAGCCTTGATAGGTTCAAGTAATGTTTATTGACTTGTTGGTATGATTGGACGGGGTCACGAGGGGCTCGGGTGAGTTTCAGACGACTCGAAGCATGCTTGTGATAGCTGAATTTTGTTGGTATCTAGTGTGTATCACAAATTCGGGGGAAGGGTCGCGGTCGTGAAGAAAGAAATTCGCCTTGAGGTTTTGGCCTTCATGTTTGTGAAGGTAAGTCGCATTTGCGAAGGGGCTAAGTCACTGGCCTTCGCATTCACAATGGAGCTGGTCGCATTCATGAAGAGGTAAGGCAGATGGCCTTCACATTCGGGAGACTCATGTCGCATTTGCGCAGGAGGATTTTGGACAGAGGCAGACTTGTGCTTCGCAAATGTGAGGCTTGGGTTGTGTTAATTAAGGGTATCCCTGCGCAGTACATTGGGGATTTCGGGATTTTTGCCCATTTTCTCATATTTTGAACCCTAGACTAGGAGATGGGTGATTATTCAAGGAGATTTTCATAAATGGCAAGAGGTTAAGTGATTTTTACTAATTTGTGGTTATATTTCAAGAATCTATATGTATTTTCTACACCTATAACATGGGATTTTAAAGTTAAAAGTTCACTATTCTTATGATAAGAAGTTATGTCTCATTCATGTGATGAGAAAGCTGATAATGAAAATTAGCGAATTTCACATCTATGACAGATTTTGTGCCCTAAATCATTTAGACTTGGGTGTTTTTCCTACAACTTAAGAGAGTGCAAATTGAGCTTATGAGTAATAATTTTGTCTAGGATTTTAAAACTAAATACATATTGGACTCGTGAGGTTATGGATAAATGAGATATACCCATAAACGCGGGTTTGACCATGTGAGTCCGGATTGACTTTTGTTGACTTTTTAGAAATTGATTAAAGATTGAAGCTTTATTTGTTTGGAATTGAATCCTATGATGTTATTTGAAATTATTAAGTATTGTTTTGTTAGATTTGAGATGGTGGAAGGTCATTTCTAAAGGAAAGATAGTTTTGAAGAGTTGATTTGGCTTGCTAAGTTAAAATATTTTTCCAAATATTGATTTAAGGGAATAACCCTTAGGATATGACCGTGTTTGCTTAATTGAAATATGTCGGAAGCGACATATATGCGAGGCGATGAGCATATATATGGGTGATGTGTATAATTCCTAACCGGATTAGACGTTAGGCTTTTATTATGCTTTGTTTCCTTTCGTATCGTCCATGATTTATGTTTTAATCAATTTTATAACCATATGAGCTTATCCCTCCATACTAGTATCCATGTTTAGGATTACTACTTTGTAATTGGCCAAGATGGGATACTCATGAAACTGTTGTTATACTTGATTTAGCCATAGTCATAATTCACATCTTGAGCACACATCCACACTTTTATTTATTGTGTCCTTGTGCACCTCATTGACTATTTGCGAGCATATACCTCTTTAAAGGTGAAATTTTATTTCAATCTAAGATTATGGGACATTTGGACATGTTGAGCAGATTAAATTGGATATGCCACAATGTTTCTACTATGCGGCTATTGTGATATTATTAATGTTGTGGCATGAGATTTTTGCCGTATAGTTGTGGTGATATTATTACTGTTATGCCATGAAGTCTTTGCCATACAGCATGTAGATATGGATCCACCCCCTTAGGCTTGCCCTCTCATGTTTCTCTCTTGATGGCATACACGCAGATTGTGATAAATTGATAGATATTTAGTTGATTTTGATATAGAATCTGATGTGGTGAGTTTTGAGCATAAAGGTGGATGTTTTGACCATCCAAGTGAATCCTTTATACCATATCATGCATTGTATATGATATGTATGTTGAATGCTAACATGCTACTTGATGCCTTTGTTATAAGCCTTATAATTGTCCATGTTGAGTTGATATCTCTTGATATAATCTTTGGTGATATTGAATCTCATTTCATAATATTGTTTTGTATAATATGAATTTTACATATTTATTTGATTAATAGGTATCACATGATTTGAACCTTGTCACTACTTCACCGAGGTTAATATTGCTACTTACTAAGCTCATGTTGTCCTGTACTTATAATATATTTTTGCACATTTTTGTGCAGATCTGGGCATTGGTAGTAGCAATCTTCAAGAGGGTATCTAGTAGTTGACAAAGAAGACTTGAGGTAATACTACATGATCACTCGTACACCCTTGGAGTCCTCTTTCTCTTATTTTTATACTGTTATTCAGATTTCAAATAGTTTTGTATTATTGAGAAAATTTTGTATCTTATTTTAGGGCTCATGACTCCGTACTACCTTGTTTTGGAGGATTGTTGTTGTAGTGTCTTTATAATTTCCGTTGTTGAATGATTTATTCCGCTATTTATACTATTTCAGTGATACTACATCTTAATTATATTGGGTTTGTTCTATGTTGGATGTTGTCTTATCTAGTCATAGGGGTTAGGTGTCATCGTGACTGTTGGTGGGATTTCGGTTCGTGACACTTATGGGCTTGCTTTGACTCCTAGCGTTTCGGGAGTTCATCAAATATTTCATGTAATCTATGTTTTGGAAGTATCATGAAGATAAGTCGGACGTTCTGGACTTCAACACAATGCAATTAGATGAGAATTTGGTTTATGAAGAAGAGCTAGTGGTCATTTTGGACAGGTAGGTTCAAAAGCTCAGGTCAAAGGAGGTCGTGTTGGTGAAGGTGATTTAGAGAGGTCAACTGAGCGAGGAGACTAATTGGGAGACCAAGTCTAATATGTGGAGAAAATACCCATATCTTTTTGGCAATTTAGGGACATTTCTAAACTTGTTAATGGAAAAATATTTGTTTTAGAGGTGCAGAATGTAATGACTCGATTGGTTGTTTTGAGTTTTAGAATCTCGTTCTCCTATTTGTAGGTTCATTTGATGTTATATGACTTGCGAGGATGGGTGATTTTTGGTTTTCGTGGGGTTCGAGGGTGAGTTGGAACACTTAGTTCTATTTTGGAAGCCTTAAGCTTTATGAGTTAATTAAGGTTTAATTTTTTATTAAAAATAACCATAGAATCAAGATTTGAAGTTCAATAGGTTCGTATGATGATATTGGACTTGGGAATGTGTTCGAATTTGGTTTTGGAGGTTCCTAGGAGAATTCAACACCATTTATCGAAAGTTGGCATTTTGAAGAAATTTTGAGTTCATAAGTTTGACCAATAGTTAACTTTGATGGTATCAAACTCCAATTTGAAGTTCTCCTATTCTAGGACTATGGATATATTTGTGTGGTTGGATGAAACTTGTATGCAAAGTTTGGTTGAAGTTCGAGGTGCCTAGGTATGAATCATATGCTTGGTTGGATGTTTATGAACTTAAGAGAGTCAAAGAAGTGGTTTGGCCTTTAATTCTTAGATGTGATGAACTCTGTATGTGTTTTGAGGCCTTGGATAGACCCGGTTAGTATTTATGAACTTGTTGAGATTGGACGGGGTCTTAGGGGTTAGGGTGAGTTTTGGACCACCTTGAGCATATTTGAGATTGCTGGTTTTTGCTAGTGTGCTTCGCGATCGTGGAGCTTGTCAAGCTATCACGTAAGAGTTTTGTGGCAGGGGATGGTTTACTCATCGCCATCACATAGTTGGGGATACAATCGCATAGTGGAGCAAGAGGGGGCTGAGATTTTTGGCCTTTGCGGTCGCATGGTTTCATTTTGCGATCGCTTAGCTTTGGGCAGGTGAAGTATTGTGATCACGTGGTTGTGGTTGCGACTGTATAGTAGGATTGGCTAGGGATGGATGGTGTTTTGCGATTGCATTGGCACTTTTGAAATTACATAGGAGTGAGTCTGCAGTGCAACGCGATTGTAGGAATAGTTTCGCGATCGCAAAGAGTATTTTGGCCCCACTAGTATTTTAAGTCCAAAAATTCGGGATTTTGCCCATTTTTCACATTTTTGAGTTTTGAAGAACGAGAGAAGGAGATTTTAAGAGGTTTTCACTACTAACTTGGGGGTAAATATTTCTATTTGATCTTGATCATATATCTTGGTTCCCTAGGATTTCGACACCCAAAACATGGAATTTTAAAAAAAATGGGATTTTTATTTACAACTTAAGAGAGTATATTTTGAGGTTTTGAGTACCGATTTGGACTAAAATTTGGAATCTAATCACATATTTGTACTTGTAAGGTTGTGGGTTAAAGTGATCTAGTCCTAAACTCAGGTTTTGACCATGTGTGCCCTGGTTCACTTTTGTTGACATTTGAGAATTGATTATAGATTGAAGCTTTATTGTTTGGAATTAGTTTTTATGACTTTATTTGATCTTATTAAGTATTATTTTAGCTAGATTTAAGGCAATTGGAGACGAATTCTAAAAGGAAAAGCAGTATTGGATTGTTGAGCTTGTTCCAGAAAGAGATAAGTATCTTGATTAACCTTAACTTGAGGGAATTAGGTTGGATATGGTCTTATGTGCTATGTTCTTAGTGTGTTGGGAACGATGCATATTCGTGGTTACGGGAGTATATACGTATCCAAGGTTATAGCATGTTGGGGTAGAGTTAGTCTTATGCATGTTTTTGTTTGTTTATGTATTATCAACTTATGTATAATGGACTCTGAGACTACTCAATTATGCGCATGTTAGTGATCATATTTAGGCCTTGTTGAGAAATACCTTCGAGATAGCTTTTGAGATGTTTGTTTCCTATTGCACCTTGTCATGCTTATCTATTTTCGTATGTTAATAATTTTTCCGTATCTATACCCATGCACTCTACTATGCTTGTCATTGGTACACATGTGCTTGGTGTGAACCCAATATTGACTTATTATATACAAGTTTTGGCTTTCCCATGATCGCTAGACATAAGTTTCCCGCCTTCCAGAACAGTTAGTCAAGTGGATCGGGTTGCACGATGCAATGATATTAATATGAGATCGGGTTGTATGCTGCAACAGTAGTATGATTGGACCGAATTGCTCACTGCAATGGAGATGATACATTATGCTTATTTCTTCTCTCTTGTGTAATTCGTTTATAAGGTTATGATTATGTTGTCATATCCCCGAAACTTTTTGATTAGTTCTCTTATTTGACCTTTTTCATTATTACTCGTCTTTTCTCTTGTTTTGCTTTTTTATTTTATTACTTGCACGTGTTTATAAAGTGAGTGTATTGTCTTAGCCTCGTCACTACTTCATTGAGGCTATGCTCGATACATACTAAATACGTTGAATCAGTTGTACTCATACTACACTTATGCACTTGTGCAGATTCAAGTGTTGGTACCACATGGGTTTCCAAAGGTACTTAGCTGTAGACAATAGAGACTCGAGGTAGTACTGCATATCCGTTTGCATGCCCTAGAGTCACCTTATTTATCGTTATTACTGTTACCTGATTATGATGATATTGCATTTACTTTGGATCTTTGTAATTAGCACTTGGTACAAGCTCTGGGGGTTGTATGTTGTCTCGTACTTCTACTTCAGTTTTAGATTTATTATCTATGACATTGATCGATTTTAGAATATTGGGGTAGTTCTTTCTACCTTAATTGAATGTTTGGTAGTTGTATCTGTTGGTTCGCCTAATTGGCATGTTAGGTGCCATCACGATCTTTGGTGGGATTTTGGGTTGTGACAATAATCTTGGCGCCCGCATATTGTCACCATGCTTATAGATCACCTTATGCTAGCTCTATTCTTCAAAATCCCCTTTTGAGATCCAACGCCATCCAACGAGCCCAATCTTTCCCAAACAATACTCAACAAAGTGAAATAAAGCTATAAAAACCAACTCCAAACAATAAAAATTCAAACTTTCATCAAATCCCAAAAGTCAATAAAAAGTCAACACATGCTACATGATCAATACTCTAGTATAAGGTTGGATCTCGTTGACTCATGACTATAAAAGTCCAAATATGTGATTTTTTTCCAAATCCAAGTCCAAATCGACATTCAAAACCTTAAAATACACTTTTCTAACTTTTGGATAAAACCCTATCTTTTGTTATTTCATCTTATGTTTTGATGTTAAATCTAGTGATAGATTCATGTATAAATCATAGATTTTGATTATAATCACTTACCCCAAGCATATAGATAAAAATATAGGTCAAAACCTCCCAAAATCGAGCTTTCAATCCTCCAAAGTAGTGGAGATCTGGGCGCTGGCCCTTTTTGCCTTTTTGGTTGCAGCACCACATGCACTGCAATGTGGAGTCTTGGGCGCTGACACTAGACTCTACCAAAAGTTGCAACTCCATCCTTTATTAAAATAGTCATAGCTTTTTGCCAAAAATGTAGAAATGACAAACAATTTGAATTTCTGAATAACTAAATGCAAAGGGCTATAGCTTTTGTTCTTGGTTTATCTCCAAATTCCTTATATATTGGGAGAAATTCTCTCGTAAAGTTAGGCTAGCTACAGAAAAGCCCTGTTTCAGCAACTCAATTCTTCTAAACTTGCTCCAAATAAGCTGAAACTCAACCGAGCCCCTAGGGTCCCATGCAAACCATCCCAAGCGAAATGCAATAACACATGTCAATCGCAACTCAAACTTATGAACTCTAAAGTTCTTCAAACTGCCAACTTTCAATAAAAACTGTTGAATCCTTCCAGGGCCACCCAAGGCCCGATCCAAATATATATATAAATAAAAATCAATATTCAAACTTGATGAAACATGACATTCATTGTTGTATGGTGTAACCGCCTAATTTGAGTTGTAATCGTACACTTCGCACATGCATAAACCTTAGTGTGGATAAGGATTCATCCCCTTAGGTTCGTCCTCTCATGTTTCTCTATTGATGAAATACACACGGATTATGGAAATTAATCAGTGTTTGATTTTTGTGTATCTTCTCTATATGCAAATACCTTTGGTGTATACATGATTTTTATCGTGTATGTCCTCTATATGCTAGCTGAGGAATGTATACATGCCTCTTTATGCATATCTTCTCTAGATGTTGCTTTTATTGAAGAATTGATTCACAGTACATATTCTCTCTCTATATGTTCACCTATGCAGCTTGCTTGCTTATTCAAGCATATCTTTTCTATATGAAACTTGTAAGGATTTATTGATGTTAGACGCAATTCTTCTCTATATGAAACTTGTGAGGACTTATTGATGTTAGACGCATATCTTCTCTATATGCCGAGTTGCTAAACTGTTACTAGACTTGTGCACATCTTCTCTATATGCACTGTTTGGTTGTACCTTTACTTCATGCTTAGATTTTGGTATCATTGTTGTACACTTGCATATTTATGAATTGAACAGGTTGTTAAGTGAGTATATTGGCAATTCTGGCCACTACCTTGCCGAAGCTAGTCATAGTACTTACTAAGCACACGAGGTCAATTGTACTCATACTAAACTCTACACTTAATCTCAAGATTTTTATTCTTCACACTTCCTTGAGCTTTTCCATTTTAATTTTTTGTTTTAAATAAAAGGTGGTGGTTTGGATTTTGCTAGCGGTCGACAGCATGAGGATAATTTGCTAGAGAAAAGAAGATGATTAAGCAATATAGTTGTAATTTTAAGGTCTGCGTGTACATTGCCCTTCTTATACCTCATATTGTGGGAATACTATATTGTTGTTGTTGTTGTTGTTGTTGTTGTTGTTATTGTTGTGTCAGGACTTTATTGGTGCGTGACATTACACACGTTTTGAAAAATTGGTCAATAAAAAGTGATATATCTTAGTTCACATTAAAAAGTTGATTGTGTGAAGTGACTTTGATGGTCAAAAAATGTATCATCGGAATTTGATATAAGTTCCGGGTTAACTTATGTATTCTACAATTTCTCTTTAGAAAGTATAACACAAATTGCAAATACATATTTCTTTCACTGCAAATGCAAATACGTTACTCTCTCCATTCCAATTTATGTGAACATGTTTGACTGGACATAGAGTTTAAGAAAAAATGAAGAATTTTTGAATTTGTGATCCTAAACAAGTTAAAAAAGGGCCCAGAGTATTTGCGTGGTTATAAAAGATTCTCATTAATGATAGAATTGTAAGTTTAAGCTAAATTATTATTAATTTTTTTTTTTTTAAAACGGACAGAAAATAGATTTACATAAACTCAACAAAGAAGTACTTAATAGTTAATACGTCTCCTAGATTTGTGTCACGCGGTCGCGTCAGAGTACTAGGGAAACAAGATTGTGTTAGCGAAAGAGAGAATTTAGTTGACGATTATGGTTCGGTACAACATAAGTTTCTCCAATTAGGTCCAATTGATTACTTGGCTCTTCACAAAACCATAAGTGAAATGATCAATACAACGAATATGCCATCTGTTATAGTGACACATATTTTAACCAACACGTGGCAGAGGCATCATCCGCGAAAACCACAGAGATCTCACCTGAATCTTTGAAAAAGCATCTACTTTTTCCACACAAAAAAAAAACATCAGTTAATTATAATTAACAAACTCAAAAAATAGATAACTGTCTCTGAATTATACATTTTTTTTATTTCACCATCTTAAATCAGACGTGATTATTCATTTTTATTACGACTATTCCAAAATGAAGAAAAAAGAATAACAGTTGCAGTGTCGTCATCTTCTTTTTCTTTAAAAGAAAACAGAATGAAAGAGAAGCTGGTGAAGCAATCACACCAGGCGTATATTACTAGCAACCATAGATCACTCATCCTCCTCCTTTCTAGAATTGCATCTACAGATACAGTTAAGGCGGTTCCAGAAGTTTCGTCTGTTCCAGCAGAGTCGTGTGAGACGAGGACTCTTCTAGCCAGCGTTGCGGTTGCTTTTGCTTCTATTGGATTTCTTTTTTTCTCTCAAACCGTTTGATGATCGGATCGTAAGAGAAAGGTAGATGAAGTTATAAATCGTTAATATTTATGTAGAATGTTCGCGAATTCCTTAGAATTTTCTTTTGATGTTTATAGTTTTTTCTGTTTGTGTAAGTTGATTATGATTATAGTGTGTTCTCATGTTCGAGTACTAGGAATGGAAGCATGCTTGAGCCTTTGTGATCTCTATGATAATGTTTACCTACAGTAGTGTTCTGTATAGCAATAGTTGTTGTTTTAGGTTTCTATAGAATTTTATGCTTGTTTTGCTGTAACATCTAGAACAGTTTTCTTAATAAAGGTAGCAAGCCCTAACAAATGATTTGGATTACTATTATGTGACACTGAGTGATGTCGATTCTCTTTAAGAGCGCAGTTGTGGTATGTGGGGACACTTGCGTGCTTCATCCTCAATGAATAAGCGCGTGACATCCAAGGATTCCATGAATGCTGATGTCGAAGCCAATTCTGGTGAGTCAGCTCTCTTGTTGCGAACACTGCATTTTATCTTGTGCATTAATTTTAGAAATCTAGTAGAAGAGGATTATTCATGAAGGTTACACTCAATTGTTTTGGTCCGGGGGGTGCAATTATCTAGAATTGTCAGATACTGTAGAAATTTAATAGTATATGTCCTTATTCTGACTGCATTTCCTTTGCACGACAAATTAAAATGGAAAAAGAAGGCAGAGCTAAAAGAATGTTTTTTGTTTTTCCTGTCATACTCGTTATGATGCTTTGTTTGATATTCTTTTGAATTCTTGAATTTCAACTTAGATCTCCTTGAGAATGGCGAGCAAGAGATGACAAATCCCTCTTGGAGGTATTCGTGCCCGCATGTACTTGTGGCAACAATAGTTGCATTTCTATTTGGCTATCATCTTGGGTTAGTTCTGGATCATACTCCTTCCTCTACACTGTCTTTTTATAATCTTGAGTATCGTCTTGGGTTAATTCTGGAAATTGTTCTCAGAGATTTTCTCCATGATTAAAAGAAATATTGTCCTGTTCCCTGTCTCATCTGCAGGGTAGTGAATGAACCACTTGAAAGCATTTCAATTGATCTTGGCTTCAGTGGGGATACATTGGCTGAAGGTAACTGATATTCTATTCTTTTGGAATACCCGTCATTTCTTTTTGGAATTTCAAGTTCAATATTTTTCCATGAATGAAGGTTTGGTGGTGAGTACTTGTCTAGCTGGTGCCTTTGCTGGATCCCTGATTAGTGGTTGGATTGCTGATGGAGTTGGCCGTCGTCGAGCCTTTCAGTTGTGCTCATTGCCTATGATTATGGGTGCTTCTCTATGGTAAAGTCCAAATTTCCTCCAATGCTCATCTATATCCAATGGTTTGGGTGGTAGACTAAAGGTTCTTCCTCTTATTACTGAACTTGTTGTGCTTTCAATATGATCTCTTTGTGTTCTACTTAAAGTATAGAAGATCGCTGAATTGCTTGTTAGGTTTGAGAGAAATAGCCATGCTCCTTTTGGCGTTAAGCGGTTCTTAGGGTCTTACATGCTTCTTCTAGGGAAGGCTCTTTCCGGTAATGTTTCCAGTAAGGACTTATAGGAAGGCAGTGCACTGAGAAGTTTATGAAAGAAAAAGGTCCATGATTTAGGGAAGGCCTGTTGTAAAAGTTTTACTTGGATATCTTCACGGGAAGGATTTTGCAGGAGCCAAAGTTCTGAGAGATTTTTATCTGAAAGAACTATGCCAAAAGTAAAAAAGGAAAAAAAAAAAAATAGATACAAGAATGACTTTTCAATAATGTGCTGCTGGGAAGAAACTACTATCTCCATTTATTAAATATTAAAATATAAAAAAGATATCCTAAATAGACTGACGGATATTGGGTCTATGGAAGCAGTGCAATATCTGGCCCATTTTTCTTTTGTTTATCAAGTCTCATAAGTAATTCTCGTAATATCAATCTGGATCAATTTGGATTAGACCTGTAACTAAGGATATGACAGATGTCTAGGTCTTCTAACCTTGTAAACTGCGAAGCCCGTATAGCTTGCATATGGTAGACACTAAGGCATATGGCTTAAGAAACATGTACATTAGCCCATTGAGTATAATACTGGGAAAAGGGTTTATTCCTCTTACATTAAGCTAGAAGTTTTGCTTTGTAGTTTGTTCAGTTATGTGCTTTTACATTGGGGTGTCTTAGTGTACATTTGTGGATTAGATGGTATTTTACGCTTGTTAGTGATCATTATGAACGTTACTCTGTAGAAGCATTTGTAGTTCACTTGAAAAAAGCTATTGGATGTGTTGGTTGAATGTGTGAATTTAGTTCTGGGGAATTTGAATAACTGAATGTTGCTTTTGGATCTCTCAAGTGCATTCACGTTGTTTCCCCCTCCCATCATCTTCTTGCTCTCCTCTGTGAAGTTTCATTCTCCTTCGCAACTCATTGTATGATCTTTCAGTTAGTTAAGAATTACGATGTTTAGTGCTATGTGCATAGCTTAAGTGTTTGTTTGAGTATGTGGAAGACTTGTTCTCGACAGGATAACATGAGATTTGAACTTCTAACAGTTGTTCTGGAAGACTGGAATCACTTAAAATTACTCCTGCGCCCTTTGCATAGGAGTTGACTTTTCTTATCTTTTCTCATTTTCCTTCTGTTTAACAATGCTTTTTGTGGAAATTTCTGAGTTCTGTTGATCTTGTCTGAGCCTTTCGAAAAGATGCTTTGCTAGTCCCACTAGAAGTAACAGAATTTATGTTTTCTGTCTCATGGTTCTGGTATCAGAATTCCTATTATCTCTTTTGTTCTTAAAGTCATTTGGACTGGTAGTGACACATGTATTTTCCAGTGCAACAGCGAAAACTCTGGCAGGCATGCTTGCAGGAAGGTTTTTAGTGGGATTAGGATTGGGCGTGGGTCCTCCTGTTGCTTCTCTTTACGTAACAGAGGTAAAGCTACTATCAGCTTTAGGGTATGATGCTTTTAATTATTTCTAACCTTCTTAGGTTCTGTTTAAACTCTTGATATTGATGCAGGTTTCTCCTGCTCATGTGAGGGGTACTTATGGGAGTTCGATCCAAATAGCAACATGTCTTGGGCTGATGGCAGCTCTTGTCATAGGGATCCCTGTCAAGAACATAGTGGGTTGGTACGATAAATAGTATTTACTGGGAAAACTTCTGTAGATGACTTGCTTTGTGTAGCAATGAAGTTGTATCTGAGCTCATTATGTGTACAGGTGGCGTGTATGCTTTTGGGTATCTACTATTCCAGCTGCAATACTTGCACTTGCTATGATGTTCTGTGCTGAGTCCCCTCATTGGCTATATAAGGTATTTTAATGTATGGGCCTCTTGCTCCTTTGATGATTATTCTCAATGTTCATCCTCTGACTGAGTTCTTGAGTTGCTATAGTTCCTAGGGTCTCTAAGCTAATACATATTTAGATGTATACCAAGTGAATTCCTTTGGTGCTGACAATTTTACTGGCTGAGTGTCCAATCTCTTCTCAAGCATCGTTTTCTTTTACTTTCTTATAATTATGTTCCCTTGCTCATAAAGGGTTGCATCACCACTATCTTTTTACATTTTGTTCCTCCCTATTGCACTTTTCATAAGGTTGAAGCTAATATATAGTCTAGAGCTATTTGGCATAAATAAAAGGGGTAAAGTCTTTGGAGCACTAATTGGTATGTTTATCACATTAGTCAAAACTTATTTGTTTTTGTTCATTCCTGTGGCAACAAGATGGACTTTAGTGAGGTTGTTGAGAATGGACCAACTATTAAATCTTGGGTGGAAATTTCTTTACCTATTTCTATAGGTAATCTTTTATTGACAATCTCGTCCCAACTTCTTGGATTGTAAAAGACTACAATAATCTAGATGCAGATTTGTCTCAAACAAGAGAAAGATAATGGAAGAATAAAACTTCTCCCGTAGAGGGAGCTCAGAATTTCTCAAAATGAAAACATTATTGGTTTTGGAGTATTGTTTTTGAATCCTAAGACACAAGGCTACATAACTTATGATATGCAAGTTGTGCAAGTATAAATTTCTACTCGATAGATCAATGAATACAGTGAGATGGTTTTGGAATTTTTTTTTGGTCTGTTATTATGGGATTTCTACTCCATTTTTGTCCTACAAACTGGCTTATTTACTAATATACTATAAGCAAAGGAATGATATCACTAAGGACAAGGCTCAATTGGCTTTCACATGCTAGTCAATTAAGAGGGTGTTTGGATTGGCTCAAAAACTGGTCAAATTGGCTCAAAAACTGGTCAAATTGGCTTAACAACACCTTTTAGCTTGTTTCATTGTTTGGCAAACACCAAAGCAGCTTTTAAGCCAAAATAAGCTAAAAGCAACAAGTTGGGCAACCCCAACTTATGACTTTTTGGCTTAAAATCTAGTTGGGTTTTGACCAGTAGTTTACCATATTACCCATTATATACTTTTATAACCTCAAAATACCACCTATTACACCAAAAATCAGAGCTCCTTTTCGTTTTTTTAATTTTGTTGAGTCACTTGCCTTTCCATCTCTACAACTAAATGATTGCCTTATACCGTTGCAGTTTTCCAGCCATTTTTGTAGGTCACTAGAAAAGTTTCCTAATATTTTCTACTATTATTGTATTGCATATACTCATTGCAAATAATATCCGTGCACACATGCTTCATAAGCTCTCCAAGAATACACAAGCTGCACAGTTTTGCGAAATATTTTAAGGGGAACCTATCAATATACCATAGTAAACCAAGTAACAACATATTAAAAAGTCACTTGGCAATTTTAGGACAAAATGAGTTAGGTTAGGTAATAATTAGTTTCTTTTTGAATTTAAAATTTCTTAAAAATTAAATTATGCATTATGTGTTGTTAATAATTAGTTACTCTTTTTGAATTTGAATTTAAATATAGAAGAAAAGTCTAGTTTGAATTTGAAACAAATACAAGTAACATAGTAAAAAATATAAAAATCAAATTTTATATTGAAAATAAAATAGAAAAAAAGTCTAATTGCTTATTCCATAGAATATAGAAAATATATTCTAAAAATATTGATACATTTTATACAAAATAAATAAAAGACATAAATTTTTGACGAAGTAAAAAATGTAAAAATCAAAACTTTATATTGAAAATAAATTAGAAGAAAAATGTAATTGCTTATTTCATATAATGTAGAAAGAAAATAATCAAAATATTGATACATTTATACAAAATAATATAAATAACATATATTTTTGATGAAGTAAGAAATCTATATTATCTATGTTATATTAAAGGAGGTATCTATGTATTATATATTATCTATATATAAATATAATAAAAAAGGGAGGCAAAGACACCATATTAAGCCAAGTAGCAACATAATAAAAAGTCACTTGGTAGTTTTAGGAAAAAGAATTGTTATTCATAAGATTAAGCGAAGTGTCAAGATAATACAAAGCCACTTGATAAATTATACATTATTTTTAAAAAAAATTTAAACACAAAAAAATAAAATAACCAAGATAAAATTATAGTAAATAATATACATAAGTATTATTTATAAATTTAGAAAAATTGAAGAATGTGAATAATAGAAGGCTTCTCTCTTTAGACATTTGAACAAAATAATTAAAGTCTCTTTATAATTTTAATGAATTCAAAATTACAATTTAATAAAAAAAATAAGGTATTTTAGTTATAAGTTAAATACTAAATAGAAAAACTAATTAAATATAGAAGTGGAAAAAGATATACAAAAAGAGGAAATAAATATAATCTTAGGATATTTATAATTTGAATTGATTACAAAAAATAATTTAAATTCTCCAGTATTTTTTTGTGCTGCAGTTTGTAATTTATTTATATACTTAATATTTCTGTTACACAGAAACAAGAAATAAGGATGAAAAAACAATTCACCCGAAAGTTCTTCCGAAACGTGAGCTTGGAACAACAATTCTAAACTAGCTTCATAATTGATTCTTATTCACATTCTCCTCTGCAAATAATTATTAATGTGGTTTCTTCTTTCAAGTATCCACATTAAGCGAAGTGACAACCTAATAATAAGTCACTTCGCATTTCTCAAGACAACTGGCAATATTAGGATAAGATAAGTAAATAATGTAATAATATTAGTTAGTTTAGAATTAGTGTGCTTAATTTTGCTAATATGATTGTGAAATGCGGCATTTCTAATTACATTAGACATTGATTTTTTTAAAAACTTTTTACTGTTAAGTTATGTGGAAGTTGGATGTAATTTTTGTAACTATCAATATGAAAATCTGCAAAATTATCCAAGCGGCAGAACGCCTAAAAAATTAATTTAACATTTAAATTTCAAGAGATAAGTAATTAACTTTATTCCTAGATAACACCTAGCCCCAAAATACACGTCTTTAAAAAATAAAAATAAAACTACTGCCCTTAACTCTATAACCAACATTGTCTTAATTAAAAACCTATTATTCTCAAAATTTCTATTTGATCCAACTATGCTAGCAGATATCAGCATTCTCACAAACACAAACGATGACAATTGTTACGAACAATATACAAATGGAATTATGCACCATAGCAAGGTTTCTTGGTTGGCCAAAATATTCCCCAAGGAATATATATTTATCAAATCAGGCAACTTTTCAAACTATTAGTTATATTATTACTGATCTCTTTTCATATTGTTGCACCAATATTTATCAGTTGGCAGGTTTATATAATAATATTATCTACTATTTCATGAAGAAAATAAAAAGATGATAAATATTTTTAAATATTTAAATGCAAACTTTATTCTAAAATTTTTTCTATTTCTTCAAGTACTTAAATAATAAAATTGTAATTCAAGAAAAAATAGTAGAATTTGGATAGACCCCAGCTTGTTTGGATGGTTGTTACGCATCGTTTCATAATGTGTATCGTATCGTATTGTATTGTATTGTATTGTACTGTATCGTTTGATAAATACAATGTTTGGATAGATTGTGTCGAGTGTCATCGTTTCATGATATCATGCACCAGCAATATGAAGAATAAACTTGCAATATTATAAAGAAAAATTATGATACAACGTAAAATTACTATATAAAAAGGTAGGATAAATGATAAAATAAAATAATTTAATAATAATAGAGGGTGAGATTGAGAGAAAAAGACAAGATAACGATGCGACCACACCAAATCGGTCGTTACATAAAGTGGCACATTTCGTCGTTATGTAACGACGGATTTAACGATACGATACAATAAAATTTAAGTAACAATCAAAACAAACATTGTATTTAAAGAAACAATACGATACGATACAATGGGTAACAGCCATCCAAACAAGCTATGTATGAATATCCAGTGTATTTATATGTTCATAAAAATAATATCATTTACATACTTCTTTGTATGTGTCGTATTTTTCAAGTAATATTTTTTTATGAAAAATTATATTTTATATTCTTCACGCAACGCCCGGGTATGAATACTAGTTAATGATAATATGACATTTAAATAAATATTTGAAGTTACCTTGTTAAAAACTTAAAATTAAGTATTATACATTAAATAAATGAATAATCAATACTTATTTAAAAAATTATATATAGTCAATTTTAGAATTAAATTTGAATTGTGATATAAATTAATTTGCATTTGATCAATTTAGAACTTTTTTTTTAAAAATAATGAGCTCATTTTTAGTGTTAACAGCTTTACGGCCATTTTAGTCACTTTAATTAAAAGAATATGCTTACCCGCACTTTTTCACCAAACACATCAACTGCTTATTCATAAATTGAGCTTCAACACTTCAGAAGTGCTTTTAAGACCAAGTGCTTAAAAGCTACTTTTTTCTAGCTAATCTAAACGGGCTCTAAGTTAGTTGCTTAATTTTCTGTTGTCTGCAGCAAGGAAGATCTGCTGAGGCTGAAGTCGAGTTTCAGAGGCTTCTGGGAAGTGCACTTGTTAAGAGTGCAATGCTGGAGCTTTCAAAGTCGGATAGAGGGGATGAGACTGAAAGTGTTAAGATCTCTGAATTGCTTTATGGTCGGCATTCTAGAGGTAAAGAAAATAAATGTCTGTTTTAGTTCAACGATTTGCCTTACAATCTAAAGTTAGTAGTTAACTAGTTATTCTTATAATAATGAAGTTTTGGCATCTAACTCTGCCATGCAGAATCTTCTTCATTTATTCTCTTAATCCATTTTTAATTTGCCAAGTTCATTGTCATTTACCTACTCCTTTTGCAGTTGTTTTTATTGGGTCAACCCTATTTGCTTTACAACAGCTATCTGGAATAAATGCTGTGTTTTATTTCTCTTCAACTGTATTTAGACGTGCGGGAGTATCCTCGAACCTGGCAAATGTTTTTGTTGGGATTGCAAACTTAACAGGTACAGACTAGAGAACGTCCTCGAGTTGTGGTCCCTCTCTTCTATCTTCCCCTGTATAGTTACATTTCTCTAATTTGGTCCAATGGTATTATTTCCTAAGTCCATAGCTAACCTTCTCCTTCTCTGCACTTTCCAAGGGTCAATTGTTGCGTTGGTTCTGATGGACAACTTAGGAAGGAAAGTCCTCCTTCATTGGAGCTTCTTTGGAATGGTAATGTACCTTTTATATTGTATACCTGCTTGACTGGATTCATTAATACTTGGAAAGCAACTTCAGACCTAAAAATGTATTGAGCTCAAGGCACAAAAATGCATTAAGATGAGTCTTTCACTTCATGGATTCTCGACAGAAGTGCCATTACCTGTTTGTTGGAAGGAAATAAAGAGGGTGAAACTGAGCTAATGTGATGGAATCCGAAAATCCTGATTAGCGGCTAGTTATTGTATTTTCTAATTATAGGAAACTCATGGCGCTATATGTGTTGATAACATTCAACTATTACTTCATCGGGGATAATAAAAGAACTAATGTGGCATAACATATGAATTCATTTTTTGGACCATATGTGGGCACTGCTTGAATTATTATTATTATTCTATTTCATTCTATCTTTTTTCCCTTATTCACGGAAACCTTGAATTGGCAATTTTGGTTAACAAACACTTCTATTTTTTTCTTTACCCTATTTGAGGTATTTGGCCATCTCTAATATCTGAAATTTGACATGTCTGGGGCGTTGAATTTATTCAGGCTTTAGCCATGGCCGTTCAAGTGTTTGCATCAAGTGGGGTTGCTTCAAATTATGGAGCTTTTTACTTCTCTGTTGGTGGCATGCTGCTGTAAGTAGTCCCGTAACTTAAAATTCTTGCAGATGATTTGATTTGTATAGGTTGATGTCCAGTGCTGGAATACGGAACAATCTATGGTGAACTTGATACTTTTTTACTCCTTCCATTCCAGTTTATGTGAACCTATTTTCTTTTTGGTTCATTCCAAAAAGAATGACCCCTTTGTGGATTTGGAAATAATTTAACTTCAACTTCTTATTCTGTCCCAGTAAGAAGCTTTTATAGCCACATAAATACTCTGGCATTTTTAACACCACAAATTTCCAAAGAATTATTGCGACACAAATGAGCTAGTAAGTTATCACGTCTCTCAATTAACACGATCATTAGAAACATACTTAAAACAGACTTAGCAATTTGAATATATCCACAGCCTACACTTTGTTTGCTACCAGAGAGCCATGCTTTGTGCTTTGAAATACCTGTCACACTATTTACCATCGATACCTTTAAAATGATTAAAGCATGGAGTCGTTACTATTCCTTGATACCAAAGAAAAGAGCAAGAATGAGCTAGTAAGTTGTCAAGTCTCTCTCTCTCATTTTGCATGTAAGCCTTCCTCTTCAATTCATTAATGACATCATCTACTAATATTGAACAAGATGTATCTGTTTGAGACTTTATGCAGGTTTGTCTTGACATTTGCTGTTGGAGCTGGTCCAGTTCCTGGTCTCCTCCTCCCAGAAATATTTCCCAGTCGGATTAGGGCTAAAGCTATGGCATTTTGTATGTCAGTTCACTGGGTAATTAGACTCGTCAAATTCTCCAGTTTTTTATTTACAACCGGCATCAGACCTTTGTTCAGCTGATAGACTATACCATTGTTCAATTCATATTACTGAGTTGGGGGGGAAATGGATTGGATGAAAGATGAGAGCGCAGAAATCTTTGTAACTGATTTTCTTAATTGTCTGTGGTGCTTGTTTAGGTGGTAAACTTTTTTGTTGGACTGATGTTCTTGCGTTTACTCGAGCAACTTGGGCCGCACTTTTTGTACTCCATATTTGGCACCTTCTGCGTGATGGCCGTGGTTTTTGTAAAGAGGAATGTGATGGAAACAAAGGGAAAGTCACTTCAAGAAATTGAGATAGCCCTTCTTCCGCAAGAATAAAGTAAGTTTTTGGGAACTAATGGGCTTATAGATGCTGTCAGAGCATACTGCAGACAACTGATCAGTACCAGATAGTTCTTTATGCATTCTTCTTGAAAAAAAAGATGAAGATGTTTATTCCCCTTAATTGTTGCCAGTTTTCAGAAATTGTTCTTCGGAAGTGCGGGGAAAGAATAAACCATTATCAAATCATGGGCTCTTTTCAGGCTCTTCTCTGCTTTATACATTGAATGTGGTGAAACTCAGTGTCATTGGCCCTGTATATAAGCTGCAGTTTTAGCTTCTCCCTGGTCTTTTGCCCATCAGATATTCTCCATTTTCCCAGTATTTTTTGTTTACATACTTGTTTAGACCACCTACCAGGGACACAAATACACAACTCACCAAGTTGTCCCAAGACTAAACAAGTTTCTCAGTTGAAAAAGAATTCTTGAATTGAAACCATTATGTCTGCTTCAAAAAAGAAATAGCAAATGGTTCTTTTTGTTGTTAAAGCTTTTGAACTGATAAGTGATAAGAGCCTACAGAGAGACTCATTTTTTAATCCTGTTCTTTTTGCATTGCAGATATCGTGTTAATCTAGAGATCAAGCTCCTTTAAGAGGAAAAGATAACGAGCACCATCCGTTGTAATTGATTGACAGTCTTCATTAACTGTTTTTGGCACTAGCAGCTTTTCCCCAGCAGCCAGGATTTCTGCTACTAGAGTTAAATAGGATCTGAGCAGGGCTGTCAGCTATTAGCAGCCTCCTAGTATTGGGGGCAGAAATGAGATGGTGTTGCGACGCCTATAAGATTAACAATAACGCTGTTAGGCCTGTTACAGTATGGACTTGGTGTGAATTTTCGGAAACCACTATTTTTAGTGATTATTAGCTTGCTATATCTACCATTTACTAAATTACTTCCTATAGCTATGTTTTCAGTTGTTATAGATTGTATTCGATGTATTTTTGCTACTGTATGAATATAGTAACAAAACTCGGCGGAAAACAGAGGAGTCCAGCTAAGCAAAGAATGTATTAGATTGTATTCGCGAGTTGTATTCGTGAATACAATAACGGAATTTGTGGGGAAAAAAGGGTCTTTTATCTGTTTAAAAACGGAAAGTGAATCAATTAACGCGATAGACTCTTAATATAACTCAACAAACTTAGGGATTCAATCCATATTTTCTTTTTTTAGTGGTATCTTTAATAGGATATTTTTAGTGGTATTTTTACAAATAGATTTATATATTGAAATTATATAATTACATTGAATGTAGTTAAATGCATAAAAATACATTGAGTACATGAAGTATAGCAGGTCATCTATAGTGCAAATACATATGAATACATACTGCAGATACATTTGAATACATATATACATCTGAATACATAAATTACTGCTAGACAAAACGTGAAACAAAGTGAAGCTTTGAAATTATATAATTACATTGAATACAGTTAAATATAGTGAATATATTGAAAAAGTAAAAAAACTAAAGATAGTGAATACAATGGAATACATGGAATATAGTGAGATACATTGAAATACAATGAAAAAAAGGTAACAAACTCTTCAAGTTCCTTAGCCCCAAACTCCATCCCCAATCCACCGATATCCAGGCTACCGCCATGTGGGGCGTCGCCGCCGGTTAAATGAAGACAATTGTTGAAGAAGCGCCAATTTAAAGGATCAAACGGAAACTAGAGAGAGAACTTCTTCAGATATCACAAGGCAAACATGAACAATCAATGCAAAATCTAAGAAAAATTTATATTGTGTAACACAACTGTATGAAAGAAATCGCCGCCCGGAGAAGGGGTTAGGGGTGACACAACAAGTAAGGGGAAGTGGCCGTCGGCCGGATCTGTTGTTGGCGGAACACAGGCCCTGCTAGGGTTTCTAAAAGTAGGGGAGTAAAATACCGAGGGAAAAAGAGAAGAAAAAGGAAAGAGAAAGGAGGAGAGAGGGAAGAGAGAAAAATAATATACGGAGAATTTAATGGCTTAAATGTAGGAAGTGACTATAAATAGATATTTTGCTATAAAAATTAAAAGGTAGTTATAGGAGATAATTTTTTAAAAGGATATTTATTTATAATAAATAAGGTATCAACCTTTTCTATAGGAGGTAAAATTTTCTATATGAAATGAGAATTTTTTTTTTCTTCAGAAAATGACGCTCTATGCCCCCCCCCCCCTAAATTTTTTATTAGCCCATATTTTTTCTATTGATCCGAAATGGCCTTTAGCCCCAATTTATTGACAAGTTATAGCCACTATTTTCAATGCATAGATTTTCCTCCTGTTGGCCTGCCAATAGCTCATCAAATTGAACTTACCCCAATTTTTGAAGTAATTTATTCTTTCTTGGTTGTTAAATTACATATCAACACTCTATTGATTAACATCTCCACAAGAAACGGATAGAATTCTCTCTCTTCTCTCTCCTTTCAATCACCCAAATTACAGCTAGTGAACTCATGCGCCATCTGATTCCCATACCGGCCTGCCTCCGACCAGCGCGTATGGAGCACAAAAATGATCCACTAGCTGTGACGACCAGTTCCATACCAACAATTCATGCATCAACATCTCTCAGCACCATCCCCAAAAACTCAGAACAACCCCAAAATTCACAAACAATCCCTAACTCTAAGCCATCCTTCGTGGAAAAACTCAAAGGGTAAATCATCTCAAAAATCTGAAGCCTGCAATTGAAGTGAAACATGAGACTCGTATGGGAAAACCTGTTGTATTCTTCACTGCATAAGACAATTTCGTTAATTTAGCAGAGGCTTGCAAACTTACACTAGTTGGGAGGTTTTTTGATACCAAATTGTAGGTATCGATCAATGCAACAGTGATGAAATGAATAGAAAGAGATAATAAAAGAGAAGGAGAGGAGAGGACATCTGAGATTGAAAGATTTCAGAATTTTCTTAGTATTAAATAATGTATTTTTCCTCTTACATTTCTCCTATTTATATAGCTAATACAAGGGATTCAATACATGTAAAAGAAGAGCAAACTAGCTGAAATTGACATTAACTAACTTTCTCGCCATTCCCTCTTTTTGAATTTTTGGCACAACTATTACATGTTAACTAACTGCTCATCCACATGGCATCCTAGTTGGCATCTGAGTTGCCATTGGGTCCCTTGCTAGCTGAATTATGTGTATCAATACCTCCTCGATGAACAACACCCTTGTCCTCAAGGGTGAAGTGGGGATATCTGGTGCACAAGTCTGAAGCCAGCTCCCAAGCAGCTTGAGCTGCATCCAAATCAGTCCATTTAATCAAGCATTAAGCAACAGCCTTATTCCCTTTTTTGATGAGTCTCCGAGCCAATAATGTTTCAGGAGAGGGGTATAAAGGACTAGCTAACTCCAATACAGGAGGATGAACAATAGTGGAGGGTAGGGAGTAACAGAATTTAAGTTGAGAGCTATGAAATGTAGGATGAAGTTGAACATCAGGAGGAAAGATGAGCTTGTAGGCAACTGCTCCTACTTTTTAAACAATAGGATATTGACGAAAATACTTGGAACTCAACTTATGATAGGGAGAGAGAGAGAGAGAGAGAGAGAGAGAGAAAGAATGGACTGTCTATAAGGTTGGAGTTTAACAAACACCCAATCACCCACCTTAAAGGAACGATCAGACCGGTGACTATTAGCCTGTGCTTGCATTTGTTGATGTGCTCTGCCCAAATGGAATTTAGCTAACTGAAGTTTTAATTCCCTAACTAAAAGAGTGTCTTCAACAACATCAATGGAGGAATCACCAGGAAGGTAAGGAAGGTGTATAGGAGGAGGATAGCCATAAAGAAGTTCAAAAGGAGTGGTTTTAATAGCAGAATGAGGGCTGGAATTGTACCACCATTCAGCTATAGATAAGAAAGAACACCAATTAGCAGGAGAATCAGTGCAAAAACACCTCAGATAGGTTTCCAAACACCAATTGAGCACTTCACTCTAGCCATCAGTTTGTGGATGATAGGCTGTTGAAGTTTGGATGGTAACACCTTGAACTGATAAGAACTCCTTCCAAAAGGAACTGATGAATATAGGATCTCTATCACTTGTGACAGAGGCTGGGAAACCATGAAGTTTAAAGATGGAATCCATGAACACAGTAGCAAGGGATTGGGCAGTGTAAGGATGAGCAAGAGTAACAAAGTGTCCATACTTAGTGAGCCTGTCAATGATTACCCAAATGACAGTCTTACCTCTAGATTTAGGCAAGCCTTCTATGAAGTCCATGTTAATGTCTGTCCAAGGGGTAGCAGGTATAGGTAGATATTGTTAGATCCCAGGGTAAGCAGAGGTGTCATACTTGTCCCTCTAGCAAATATCACATCTATGAATGAAATCCAGGATGTCCTTCCTTATTCCATTCCAATAGAAGTAAGTTAGCACCTTCCTATTAGTAGCATCAATGCCAGAGTGACCCCTAGTAGGAGTAGAATGCCATAATGTTAAGATCTGCATCCTCAGAATAGCATCATTTCCCACTACAAGTTTCCCTTTCCTCCTTAACTGCTCATTGATCCAAGTAAAATGCTTTTGTGGATGTTGAACTAAAGAAGCAATAAGAGCTTTAAGCTCAGGATCATTGTGCCAACTATCTGAAATAGCTTGCCATAAATTAGTCTGCACAAAAGAGACCATCAAGGACATCAACTCAACACCATCTACCCTGGAGAGTGAATCTGCAACAGTATTCTCCTTTCCTTTTTTGTGTTGAATTTCAAAATCAAAAGGAAGCAACTTAGATAACCATCTAAGCTGTGAATCAGTGTGTAAATTTTTCTCTAATAAGTACTTCAAGGCCTTTTGGTCAGTCTTCACTATAAAGTGCTGGCCAAGCAAATAGTGAGACCATTTAGTGACAGCAAAGACAAGGGTAAGCAATTCCCTTTCATAGACAGACAAGGCAACATGTCTGGGAGCTAATCCCTTGCTAATAAAGGCTATAGGATGACCAAGCTGCATCAGAACAACACCAATTCCAGTGCCACTGTCATCAGTCTCCACCACAAAAGGGATGGAGTAGTCAGGTAAGGCTAATATAGGTGCAGAAGTGAGTGCCAACTTCATAGCATCAAAGGCTTAGGTAGCATCTATAAACCACTTAAAGCTATCCTTATTCAAAAGCACAGTCAATGGTCGACGAATAAGACCATACCCCTTAATGAATTTCCTGTAATATCCTGCAAGCCCAAGGAAACCTCTTAGCTTTTTCATTATAGTGGGGGTGGGCCAATGTTGGACAACACTGATCTTCTTAGGATATGTAGAAACACCTTTACTAGAAATGAAATGACCCAAGTATTCCACCTTAGAAACTCCAAAAACACACTTAGAATGTTTGGCTAGAAGACTGTTAGAAACCATGACATCAAAGACCTACTGTAGATGAGAAGCATGTTCTGGTAAGGTCTTACTATATATTAAGATGTCATCAAAGAACACTAGGACAAATTTCCTCAAAAATGGTTGAAATAAGTGGTTCATAAGACGCTGAAAGGTAGAAGGGGCATTGGTTAAGCCAAAGGGTATAACCAAGTACTCATAATGACCAAGATGAGTTTTGAAGGCTGTCTTAGGTATGTCAGTTGGGACCATTCTTATCTGATGATAACGTGATCGAATATCAATTTTAGGGAATATCACTGATCCTGCTAACTCATCCAGTAGATCATATATAATAGGAATAAGGAACTTATCCTTGACAGTACATTGATTCAGTTCCCTATAATCCACTCATAACCTCCATGTTCCATCTTTCTTTCCCACTAATACCGCTGGAGATGCAAAAGGACTGTTTTTATATTGGATCACACCCTACTGTAACATGTTTTTAATTAGTTTCTCAATAATATACTTCTTTAGAAAAGAGTACCTGTAAGGCCTAATATTGATAGGCTTAGTCCCAGGTTGTAAGGGAATGCCGTGATCAAATGTACCTCTTTGTGGAGGCAAAGATGTTGGATCTGCAAACACCTGTTTATACTGATTGAGAAGGTTCTCAATAATAGCAGGAATATGAATTTCTTTGGATAAATGCAATGCATTAAACTTATTTACTGAAGGCGGCTCAGATTCAGCAACTAAAACCTGTAGCATAAAGAGCTGCATCTGGTCCCATTCATTTTGTTGATAGCCTTGGTGCTGGACAACTTGCATTCTTCAGAGGCACCCTTCAACAAATGTAACTTTCCTTGATAAGTAAAGGACATGGTTAAGTCAGTGTAGTCCATAGTGAATGGTCCGAATGTTTTCATCCACAAAGCTCCCAAAACCAAATCATATCTCCCAACTGGAAAGACTATCAAGTCTGAAGTATAAGAAGTGCCCTGTAGCATCCATTGGAAATCCCTCACTACTCCAGATGTAGCCTCCATAGAATTATTACTAAGTCTAACATAACCAACCTTAGTAGAAGAGATGGTACAACCAAGTCTTTTTACAGATTCACAATCTATAAAATTGTGAGTACTACCCTCATCCAATAGAATTTGTAGTGGCCTTTTGTTACTGTACCCAGTCACATGTATTGTTTGAGCACCTTGTATTCCACTCAATGCACATAAGGAAATCATACGAGGATCACCTTCACTAACAGACAAATCTTCAGTAGTGACCTCACCTTCTATCTTAAGGTTTGATTCCTCTAAACATTCATCATCTCCATATTCTAAACCCAATACAAAAAATTGCTTTGGAAGTGTGCATTTATGTCCTGGTGAATACTTCTCATCACAGAAATAACATAAGCCTTGAGCCCTCTTAGCTTGCATCTCAGTAGGAGAAATTGTCCTCCTATTCTTAGGAACAACTGGAGCTCTAGGTGCAGGAAAAGCTAGCTTAGTGTTTGGAGTAGAATTAGGAATATGTGCTCAGGTTGGTGATGAGTCATAAACATGTCTTCCCAAAGCAAGGGAATTTTTTTTTACCAGAATTAGACCTATGTGCTATACCATTAGCAGCCAAGGTAGACTCTGCCAACCTAGCTAACCTATGTGTTTTAGAGAGAGTCTGAGGTTCATGCATCTTCACGGGATTCACTAATTCCTCCTTAAGTCCTCCCAGGAAAGAAGAGATAGCTTGACTGATAGACAAATCACATTGAGCTAGAAGTCGAGCAAAAGCAAACTGAAATTCTCTCATTCTAACATAGGATCAGAGAACTCTTCACTAAATGTCTCAACCAAGGCAGCTAAGTAGTCATCTCAGTCAGGCACTTCAAGTGATTCACGACATTTCATATAGGACTGATGCCATTCTAAGGCCTCATCATCCAAATTCATTACAACTAGACTCACTCTTTGATTAATAGGAGTTTTATCAACAAAGAAATATTGCTCGATCATTTACAACCACCTCTTCAAATTTCCCCATTGAAACGATGGAAAAGTAAGTTATGTCTTCGATTTGTATTAGCACAATAAAGATTCAGACCTAAGATCCCTTGCCCGGATTGGAGAACTTTATCCTTAGCATTCGAGTTGATGCATTGTCCTTCGATTGTTGATTCAATTTCCAATCTTTGAATGAACTTTTGAGAAAACTTATCATATGAAGCAAATCAGCGTGTCGCTTATCAATGTCATCTCGCAGTTCCTGCTGCTTCTAAGCTAGCTCTTCCCTGAGATCTAACTACTGTGTAGGTTGAGCTACTATCACCACATCAACAGCTCTATGCGGTCCCATTGTCTACGAGCTATGATACAATTGATACCAAATTGTAGGTATCGATCAGTGCAACACTGATGAAATGAAGAGAAAGAGATAAGAAGAAAGAAGGAGAAGAGAGGAGATCAGAGATTAAGAGATTTCAGAATTTTTTTAGTATTCAATAATGTGTTTTCCCTCTTATATTTCTCCTACTTATATATCTAATACAAGGAATTCAAATACATGTAAAAGAAGAGCAAACTAGCTGAAATTGACTTTAACTAACTTTCCCACCATTCCCTCTTTTTGAATTGTCGGCACAACTGTTACATGTTAACTAACTGCTCATCCACATGGCATCCTAGCTGGCATCTGAGTTGGCATTGGGTACCTTGCTAGCTGAATTATGTGTATCATTCTTGAATGGTAGACTTGCAATGGAAGATATTAGAAGAAGTTTTATCAGCCAATTCCCCATGAAAGGTACCATCAAAATTGCATATTTTGATCCTAAACATATGTACCTAGATTTCACTGCCCTCACAGACTATAATTTCATATATTTCAAAAGATTCATCAATTTAGCTGGATGCACAATGAAATTAGGTCCTTTGACACCAGACTCTATCCCAGAAATTGAAACCCCATTAGCCCCAGTTTGCATATTACTACATCAGTAACAATGACACCTATACAAATGGGACATTTTGACGAAAATGCTTTCTTCTGTTGGTCAAGCTCTAGCTTTGGACCAAGCTACTTACTCTAAATATAGGGGCAATATAGCCAAGATAAGAATTGAGGTTGATATATCTAAGTGCAAAGATGATGAAATATGGGTGGGCTATAGCAGATTGGAAGACAATAGTGAAGATGGATTTTGGTTGAAAGTGGAATATGAACATATTCCAAAATATTATCAGTATTGCTGCCTTCAAGGACACTCTGAGAATGAGTGCTATTCAAAAAACAATGATCAGGAAAGGAAAGAAAACTTGGAGAAAGACAGAGAGAAAGAAATTATCAAAGATGTGGAACAACCAAAAGAACAAAACAACAATGAGGAGGCTCCATTTCAACAAGTCAGGAGAAGAAACAAAAGACGAACTAACCAAAGATACGAGAGGGTTGATAAACAACCTCAGAAGGAGCACAATCAAGGCCAACCTGAAAACCAACAATAGACTCAGCAGGTGTTGAAGCAAAATACTCAAGAGACTACTACCAGTCATTGGGACAACACTTAATCCAATTTACAGGACCATCAATCAAATTTTGAGACATCTCAAAAGAACATTGCCGACACTGAGAATACTAGGTCACATGCAGAGCAAGATGCTCACAAGCACAACCAGAGTAATATCCAACTAGAGCCTGTACTAACCAATACATCCATTCCTTCACCACAATCCAACAAGCACCAGGAAGATACCACCAACACTGATAAGAATACTATCCCCCCTTTAGCTATAAATCTGACAAAACAAACAACCCAGAAGCATACCCACATTTCACCCCAAATGAAGAACACCCCTACAACTCAAGCCAATAATCACCAAAAAGAGACTGTCAATATTGAAAAGAATACTACATCTCCACAACAAACTCCCCTGCAAAGAAAATGGACAAGACACCAATTCAAACACTCCTAATACCAAGAATAACACCAATTTAGATTCACTATTCTATGTCACGGAATCACCGGAGGATGATAATATTTAGGAGATTTCCTCAAAGAACAAACTCACTCCTACCCTTGCAAATGATCAGCTTCATATGGTACAACCAAACCTGCAAGTTATGCCTCTTCAAATTGCTATACCTCCCAAAGAAAACTATCATCCTTTTCATATTAATGATATCACATCAGATGGGGAAGATGAATATGAGAGCAATAATGGAAACACATTAAGTGAAGAAGAAGAACGTGAAATAGGAAGTGCAGAGAAAGACAATGTTGAAGACCAAACTATTGACAAATGCAGTCCTCAAGCTCTCTCTAACCCTGATGTTAGTAGAGAATTTGAAGAGATTACAGATACCCATAACTTGTCTCCTAGAGGAGAAGGATTATACAAAATAGGTAAAAGTAGAGGGGGTGGTATTGCCCCTCTCACAAGGTCCAGAGCTAAGCTGGCATCCCCTACCCAAACTTTTCATGATTAATACAATCATATGGAACATTAGAGGCATTAAGAATGCCTTTGAAAGACTCAAATTTCTCAAACTTAGCAACAATCACACTTTCATAGCTATCCTTCAGCCCCTTGCCAGTATTGATAAGATTCAAAGATACAAGAGAGCACTAGGTTTCTCTCAAGCTTTCTCCAACATCAATAGTAAAATTTGGATTTTTGCTCAAGATGATATGAATTGCTCCATTGTAGATGACCAAGAACATGTTCTTACATGTACATTGCATCTGAACAATGATGAAGATGTTATGCTCTCTATTGTGTATGCCAAGATTAAATCTAATTTAAGAACTCCCTTTGGGATGACTTAAATAGATTATTTGGCACTTCTTTACCTTGGTGTGTTGCAGGAGACTTTAACTGCCTTAATGAAGAATAAGAAAAAGAAGTGGGTGCTCCTCATAAATATCAAAAAGCCCCCCTCCTCAATTGCATTCTGGATTGTAACTTATTATATTTATGATTTTCGGGGCACAAATTCACATGGTGTAATGATTGGGCACCAGATAGAAGAATATGGAAAAGACTAGATAGAGCTATAGTTGTGTACCGTGAAAATGGTAATAACAATTAAATTTGATTATGAGGTTCTAAAAATACATGATATATTTTTATGCTAGTTGTTAAGCAATGGATGCTGGGTAAAAGGTTAGAAATCAAGATTACAGCTTAGGAACGATATGACAATCGAACCGAATAGTTGGAGACCGGGGCCTTGAGCCGTCGATTATAATGCCTCGAGGTAGAGTTGGGTAATCAGCTTAGAGCGATCGAGGGAGGACTAACACTTTATGAGAGCTACGGTGATGTCTCTTTATGATAAATGATAGGCAATAAATGATGAACTATAAATAGAACACAATGGATATGAATAACAAATGCAAATAATGAGATCAAGAGAATATGTTAGAAAGTAGAGAGAATGTTCTAGTGTATTTAGTATTGAACAACAGATGTCTACAAAATGACAAGGATCTCCTTTATATATGAGGGGGAATCCTAACATAGTACAAATGCATTAATTACAAAGATATGGAGATGGTACAGCTAGTTAATGTCTTGATTCATTTCTGGACTAGTCTACTAGACTTTGTCAGCCCTATTTATGCGCCTTGGGAACTCCCCATTTTCTCTCCGTAATCGTCAGTCTATACTACCCCGAGGTTGAGCATCGATGTCCCTCGAGGGATTAAACTCGGCCATAGCCTCGAGCCTTCGAGACGTGCTTACGAGGAATCGTAACGATGGAAAATTGGACCCTCCGATTTTACCGTATACAGATAGTCCCCGCGTTTCTTAGAGTAGAACGATAAGAAACGACTTTGATACACATCTCTTCGAACTTTCCATGATGATGTTATATTGATAATGTCATACTTATGACGTGAGCCCTTATGACAACTGAGGCATCCCGTCGATCCATCTTCCCAAGATTATTCAATGCATGGACGACTCTTATTCTTTAAAGCGATAATATCGTCGTCGGTCCAGCTCCCAAAAACGCATTGATTGCGCCTGCCGATACGTCTTTCAAAGACATTGATTGCGCCGTCGGTTACGTTGCTGCCCTTTCTATAAATGGGAACCTCCTGGAACCAATTCTTCATTCAAAATGTTCTTCAGCAGCCTTTCACCCCTTCTCTCCATCCTCATTCATTGTTATTTCCCATGTTTGAGGAACATGGCCCTAAGGTTACATGGCGGCGTTCTCATCAGTTATGACATGGCCTTTTTACAGGGCTTTTCCTTACCGAGTGAGATTGTATTGATTTGTTGTTGTTGTTGACCCGAGGTGATGAGAGAGAAATCTCAAATTATCCTCGCATTAGAGGATATAAGGACTATGAACTTCTACTCATCTCTCCTGAATACCCGGCGCGGCGCCTCACTCCTTTTGCTTTCTGTGGAGTGAGGTGGTACTATCTACTAACTGTTTCATCCCGCACCGGTGTAACGTCTCAAGAAGTGGCTTCATAATAGTAGTGCTAGCGAAATCCATACTAGCCAGATTTTTCACTCAGTCACTTCTTCATCCTTTTATGCTTCTTCTGCGTCACTTTCCTCTTCTCCATTTTCTCACTTTCCTCTTCTTCATCTTCTCCCTTGGAGATATCATTTTGGAAGACCGATATGAGACCCTCGAGGAGATGGCGCTCGAAGATACTACCGCCGTGGATGCATCCCCGAGAATAGATTAGGCTCTTGGCTCTACTATATGTGTATTTTTTTGCTTCTTTGTATCTGTGTAAGGACACTTCGTGGGCTTTTGTAATCATATGCTTATGAATACAAAGATGTTTCTTCAATTTACCTCTGATTTATGCTATATTGCTTTTTATCTGTGTTTGTGGAGAATCTGAATGCACAACTCCACTGATTGGTGCGAGTATTGAGCCCGGGTGCAAGTATTTCTTGTAGCCCTTGATTGATCAAAAAGACTCCCCATAGAACCCTTTTCTGTTCCTTGGATCGAGCCCGGATCGGTTTGATAAAATTGGGTCATCGAGATCCCCGACTCTGAGTTGAATGAGAGTAGGGCTTCAAACTTTTAGTACGAGACTTAGCCTTTTAGACCCTGCGATAGTCCTTGATGGGAGGATTTGCTCGGATGCTTGAGAATAAAGATAGACTTTGGGCTTTTGGGAGAAGTCCCAGAGTGGGGGTTTGTTCAAGCTCAGGCTACCTAGAGACTTGCTTTGAACTTAGTGTAGATAGCCTTAAGGCGTTGTAGATAGATCCCGGATAAGGGCTTACCCGGGTTTGGATGGTACCTCGAGGCCAAGCCCGTATGAGTATGTTCTTAGAGATTATCTTCTTCTTGGTGGAGGACCTCGAGATCAGGTACCATCTCGAGGCCTGTAATGATACTAATGGCTTCCTGGAGTCGCTCTTCTTCTTGGTGAAGGTCCTCGAGATCGGGTACCATCTCGAGGCCTGAAATGATGCCAATGGCTTTCTAGAGCCTATCTTCTTTTTGGTGAAGGTCCTCGAGATCGGGTACCATCTCGAGGCCTGTAATGATGCCAATGGCTTTCTGGAGCCTATCTTCTTTTTGGTGAAGGTCCTCGAGATCGGGTACTATCTCGAGGCCTGTAATGATGCCAATGGCGTTTTGGATCCTATCTTCTTTTTGGTGAAGGTCCTCAAGATCGGGTACCATCTCGAGGCTTGGTTGATGTAGGGTCTCCAAACCCGAAACGTAGTATGGCAGCGTCAAGTGTATGACACGGTTATAAAGTGACTAAGTCGATTCCGCTGTCATATCTTTCCAAAGCGATAAAAGCTTTAGCCAGTATTTTTAATCGGCCTTTGAGGCAGGCGGGTGGTCGCCGCTTTTTCCATATATAGGTTGTCTTCGCCCTTTTGGAGATTCTGCTATTCTAAGTAGTTATCCTCTTTTATAGAGTTTTCCTTTCCTGCGTTAGGTCCTTCCTCATTTCAATTTTGATGCCCTTGCTCATGTTCCCGCTCCAATTCTCTAATTTTACCATAGTCACGGCTGCTACATAAGGGTTCACTCGGTAAAGAAAAAGGAGCTCCGCCTTTGGGCACTTTATTTCGGGAGGGAATCTCCCTTCACAAAAGACTCCCAACGTTCGAGGTTATTAGGAGTATGCCTCGAAATTCATTTCTTTAATAAGAGAGGAGCACCTTGAGTTTGTGAGAAAGGATTGTGGATGGGGAGAAAAGGTAGCATTGCGAGTACCTTACCCGGAGGAGAGCATCATGGACCATGCCGAGAGATTTTTGAACGTGTACACGTACCCCTTTACACTGGGCCCCCTTGATGGGGTTGTGCTCGACTTCTATCGAAAGTACCAGGTACCTTGGCGCAGATTCACCCATCATTTTGGCGGATAGTATTGATGATGAGGTTCTTTGTGGAAGAAAAAGGTCTTGAATTCACTCTTAGTCATCTCATCAGGCTGTATTGGCCCTTTCACCATCGAGGCCTGCTGACCCTGTAATGCCGATCCACCATACCTTTTGTTGTTGACGATAAAGAAGATGGAGATCGGGGATGGATGGGCCGATTCGTCCGGGTACGGACTGTCGATATTATTCCAGTGGAGTTTCTGCCATTTCCTGAGGAATGGAATTTTACACGTAAGTGGTACACTCATGCCTTCGTAGTTTTGTTTATGGCAAAGGCGGGCTTCATAAATGCGCCTTATTTTCCTTTTCTATAGCGATTTCGTAGATGCCGGGCAAGGTTCCTGATCTGCCGGATTGGGTTTGGAAGTTGGCGACCCACTCGACTTACAATGAGCGTAAGTGGCGAGCTTTATGATGTTTAGCTTAAAGCACAATATTTCTATGTATATCGCCTCATATTTTACTTTTGTTTCATGAATTTGGGATGTTAAATGCTATGATTTATATTAATTTGAAGTGTTTTTATGTGTAGGAATGATTCGGGAGCAATTGGGGACAAAACGCGCAAGATTTGAACCAAAACGAGCAAAACCGGACGAATTGAGCATTTGGGTGCCACCTGTCTCGCTAGAGGCAGAATAGAAGTTTGAGGTAGTGCCCTGGTGGGAGCTTGGCGCCAGTGACATGATTTTGTCCTATTTTTCCCGGGACACAGTTTATTCGGCCCTAGACCTACCCAACACGTATAAAAGAAAGACTAAGCCTATTTTTGAGGGGAGAGACGCCACTTTGGAGGAAAGATACACACAAAATATCCGGGAGCAAGAACATCTCAGATTTCTTCATCCATTCTTGTATTTTCAATTATCCAAAATTTATGCAATTGTTTGCTAGTATCATGAGTGGATAAAACTCCATTGTTCTAGGGTTGCGATTTAGCCATGAATATTGTTGTTTAACTTTGACTTAACCTCGATTATAATCACTAATATATGGTTGTTTCTTCCATTCTGTGATTAATTGCTTAATTTTCTGGCCAGCAGTTAGGTTCTATTTACTATCTATGTTATGCTTGGGAAAGCTGTGTTTAGATTAGAGAAGAATTGAAGAGATCATGATCTTAGTCCTTAGGGGGGCGGATATGTGGTTAGGATAGGAATATACCTAGTCACTGTGCTTAATTAAATATTGTAATCTTAATGCATTCTTAATAGATTGATTCCACAGGAATATAGGCGTTAATCTATTTTGAATAGGCGAGTAGTACTTCGGGAGAAGGCTATGAAAGCAATTATCGATTAATTACCAACCATGAGTGAATTGTACGAGAGGGAGAGTTAACTAGAACACAATAAGATTGGTGAATCGATCACAACCCTGGAATATTTGTCTCTATTGAATACATAACAATCACTCTATTGCTTGATAATTTAGTTATTACTTAGAATTATAGTTTAGTATAATTAAACTCTTGAACACAAATTTAGCTTTATTGTATAACAATATTGGTGAGTTAGTGAGTAGTTGATATAAGTCTCTATGGGTTCGACACTCGACTTATTATTTTATTACTTGTACGACCACGTATACTTGCATTTGCATTTGGGAGCAACAAGTTTTTGGCGCAGTTGCCGGGGACTTGACTATTAACTACTTTCTGGTTTTTGTTTTAATTGTTTATTTCGTCAAGTCTAACATTACTTGATTGTTGCTCGGATCTTAGGTACTTTGATTGAATGCGAAGGGTCAGAAGTCAAGACCGACTTCAAGGCTTTGACCCTGAACCTGAGAGAATATTTCACAGGAGGTTGAGGGAAGCAAGGGACACAAATAATATTCAGACACTTGTTCAATTTCCTGGGAACATGGCAGAGGAGCAACACATGGCTGTTCAGGAGGTGGCAATGCCAGTATTTCCAATGTCACCTCTAGCATTGTGAATCCCAGAATCACTGGGCACTTTGAGCTGAAACAAAGCATGATTCAGATACTTCATGCGAATGGGCAGTTTATGGGTCTTCCACACGAGGATCCACAACAGCATATCCTGAACTTCTTGGAGATTAGTGACATTTATATCACTAACGGAGTCACTCCAAACTATGTGAGGCTCACACTTTTTCCATTCTCGCTGTTAGATGAACCAAAGCGATGGCTGAAGGCAGAACCAGCTAATTCTATTACCTCATGGAATGATTTGGCAAGGAAATTTCTGGCTAGGTTCTTCCCTTCAGGCAAAACTGCAAAGATCATAAGTGTGATAGTTGCCTTCAAACAGAAAATGGGAGTCTTTATACTCTGCTTGGGAGAGATTCAAGGGGCTAATCAGAGACTGTCGTCATCACAATCAGACAAGAGAAGTATTGGCTCACACTTTCATAGAAGGTCTACATCCTGAAACAAAGTTTGTAGTAGATAATGTAGCTGGAGGTCAAGTGTTAGAGAAAAGCTTTGACGAGATATATGCATTATTGAACAAATTCTCCAAAACCAATCTGGATTGGCAAGGAGAGATGGGTAGACACACAGTGCAAAAGTCTGGAGGAGTTCTTAAGTTAGACGTCGTCTCAGCATTATCAACGCAGATTTCTACACTAACCAACCAAGTTAATCAGATGACCTTGATTATCAATAAGCAACAAGCACAACCGGTACAACAGGTTCAAGTGTTTTGTGAAATATGTGGAGAGGGTCACACGAGAAACATATGCCCCGCTAATCCAGAGTCTGTCTGCTTTGTGGGTAATTCAAATAGGGGCCAAACAAATCAATAAGGAAACACTTACAATCCCAACTGGAGGAACCACCCAAACTTCTCTTGGGGTGGAAACCAAGGTACTTAGAATCAATACAGGCCTCAAGCACCTCAACAACATATATAGACCACCTCAGGTTGAACAACAAGCGAGTCCAACAAGTCACCTTGAAGACATGTTGAAAAAAGTGATGGCTGAACAGCAAGCCCTTGCTCATAAATTTATGGCTGAGCAGCAAGCCCAAGCCGCAACAATGAGAAATTTGGAGCTCCAAATGGGATAGCTTGCCAGTGCTCAAAACACTAGACCAGCTGGAGCTCTTCTAAGTGACACTGAAGCTAATCCTAAGGCATCCTTAATGTTGTGTCATTGAGGAATGGGAGGCAATTAGAAGAAGTTCAGTCAAAAAGAGGAAACAAGTGACTTTTAATAAGAGGCCTACCACTATAGAATCAACATTAGAAAAATCTAAGGAGTCAGAGAAGCCAGCTGGAGAGGCGATGGTTGAGCAACCCCCACCATTGGTTGCAAGGCAACCACCTCCGTTCCCTCAAAGATTGCAGAAAGTAAGGGATAATACCGCATATAAAAAGTTTCTTGATATTTTGAAGAAGGTGCTAATTAATAATCCATTGGTTGACATCTTACAAGAAGTACCCAAATATGCAAAGTACATCAAGGATATAGTGGAAAATAAAAGGAGGCTGACCGAGTTCGAAACTATGGCACTCACTAAGGAGTGCAGTTCAAGAATTTAGGGTAAGTTACCTCAGAAATTGAAGGATCCAGGTAGTTTCACTATCCAAATCTCGATTGGTAAATATGTTGTTTGTCAAGCTTTATGTGATCTTGGAGCAAGCATCAATTTGATGCCGCTATCTATTTTCAGACAGTTGGGGTTGGGTGAGCCAAGCCCAACAACAGTTATCTTACAGTTGGCAGCGTTGATCATTCCCTTGCTCATCCTGAGGGAGTGATTGAAGATGTGTTAGTTCAAGTGGGTTCTTTCATATTCCTGGTTGATTTCATTATCTTGGATTACGAGCCTAATCAGGAAGTCCCATTTATTTTGGGGCGTCTATTCTTAGCCACGGGCCGAGCTATAAACGACGTCTGCGAATGAAGGATGACAATGAGAGTGGGCGATCGAGTGGAGGTATTCAATGTTTATAAAGTACTCAAGTTACCAACCCACTATAAAGAGCTATCCATGATCTCTATGGTGGAAAGTGATTCTACATCATTAGTGGCTTACATGAGCCCTAAAGATCCTCTTGAACAAGCTTTGATTGGGGATGAAGAAGATAGTAAAGATGAAATGAAGGGAGAAAATGAGCAGGTACTTGATATGTCCTGTAATTATGTCCATGGGTTTGGAAAATTTGAGGAGTTGGACAGACCTGTCACTCTGACCCCTCCGAAGCCATCTATTGAAGAAGCCCCAAAGCTAGAAATCAAGCCTTACCAGCGCACCTGCATTATGCTTATTTAGGGAACTTTGAGACATTGTGTGTGATTATATCCTCCAACTTGACTAACACTCAAGAAGAAAAATTGCTCAGAGTACTCCAAGAGCATAAAAAGGCTATTGGGTGGACTATAACTGACATCAAGGGAATTAGTTCATCATTTTGCATGCAAAAAATCTTCTTGAAGGATGGACACGACCCCAGTGTGGAGTAGCAGATGAGGTTAAATCCCATTATGAAAGAGGTGGTGAAAAAGGAAGTAATCAAGTTGCTCGATGCAGGTATCATTTTTCCTATTTCTGACAGCAACTGGGTAAGCCCAGTTCAATATATGCCTAAAAAGGGAGGAATGATTGTGATTGAGAATGAGAAGAATGAGCTAATTCCTACTTACACTGTGATGGGGTGGAGAGTCTGCATTGATTATAGACGGCTGAACAAAGCAACCCACAAGAACCATTTCCCACTTCCATTCATTGACCAAATGCTAGACAGATTAGCTGGGCATGAATATTATTGCTTCCTTGATAGTTATTTGGGATACAATCAGATTGTCATATGCCCAGAGGATCAGGAAAAGACCACTTTTACTTGTCCTTATGGTACTTTTGCCTTCAAGCGAATGTCGTTCGGTGTTTGTAATGCACCAGCCACTTTCCAGAGGTGCATGATGGCTATTTTCACCAACATGGTGGAAAGATTCGTGGAAGTGCTTATGGATGATTTTTCAGTGTTTGGGTCTTCTTATGATGATTGTTTGAGGAATTTAAGCAAGGTGTTGGCCCATTATGAAGAAACAAATCTGGTACTGAATTGGGAAAAGTGCCATTTTATGGTACAAGAAGCATCGTGTTGGGTCACAGAGTATCTAGGAGCACCATTGACGTTGATAAGGTGAAGGTGGAGGCGGTTGAAAAACTACCTCCACCTATTTCGGTGAAGGGTGTCCGGAGTTTCTTGGGACACACGGGATTCTTCGGCGCTTTATTAAAGATTTTTCAAAAATTGCTACTCCTTTGTGTAGGCTGCTTGAAACAGATGTAACTTTCAACTTTGATGATGCTTGCCTCAAGGCATTTGAAGAACTCCAAAAGAAGTTGGTGTATGCTCCCATTATTGTGGCACCTGATTGGTCCTTACCGTTTGAACTTATGTGTGATGCGAGTGACCATGCTATTGGGCAGTGCTAGGCTAGAGGAAGGACAGGGTGTTTTATTCCATCTACTATGCGAGTAAGACTCTTGATGATGCACAACTAAATTACACAACCACTGAGAAGGAGTTGTTAGTTGTTGTGTGAGCCTTTAAGGGCATACTTGGTGGGAACGAAAGTCATAGTCTATACCAATCATGTAGCAATCAGGTATTTGTTTACAAAAAAAGAATCTAAGTCTAGATTGATGCATTGGGTTCTGTTGCTGCAAGAATTTGATGTAGAAATACGAGATCGAAGGGGGATAGAGAACCAAGTAGCTGACCATCTATCAAGGCTGGAAAATCACGATCACGTGGAGGAGGGTGGCCAAATTAAAGAAGTATTTCCAGATGAGCAACTTTTTGCTATAACCCAAGACCCGACCCCATGGTACGCGGACTATGTGAATTATCTTGTGAGTGGGGTACTTCCTCCTGAAATCTAATCTGAAGCTAGAAAGAGGTTTTTACATGATGTGAACTTCTACTACTAGGATAAGCCATATTTGTACAAGCAATGTGCTGATCAGTTGATGAGGAGATGTATTCCAGAAAAGAAGAAAGAATTAGTGTTGTATGATTGTCATACATCACCTTATGGGGGCCATCATGGAGGAGATAGAATAACTTCAAAGGTACTACAATCCGGTCTCTTTGGCCAACTTTATTCAAGGATGCCCATGCATTCGTTAAGAAGTGTGACCAATGTCAAAGAACAAGAACAATCACAAGGAGGCATGAGATGCCTTTGAATAACATCCTAGAAGTTGAGCTTTTTGATGTGTGGGGGATAGATTTTATGGGACCATTTGCACCGTCCAGAGGAAACAAATACATTTTGCTAGTAGTTGAATATGTGTCAAAATGGGTGGAGGCAATTTCTTTGCTAACAAATGATGCCATGGTGGTAGCTGCTTTTGTGAAAAAGAACATATTTTCGAGATTTGGGACTCCACGTGCCTTAATTAGTGATGAGGAGACTCATTTTTGCAATCGGTTGTTGAATAACCTTCTAGCTAAATATGGAGTTCGTCACAGAGTTGCTAGAGCATATCATCCTCAAACAAGTGGACAAGCTGAGGTGTCAAACAGAGAAATAAAGCAAATATTAGAGAAGATGGTGAGTGTGAATAGGAAGGATTGGGCTGCAAAGTTAGATGATGCCTTATGGGCATATAGAACTGCATATAAAATGCCAATTGAGGCATCCCCTTACAAGCTTGTTTATGAGAAGGCATGTTACTTGCCCGTTGAACTGGAACACAAGGCATATTGGGCCATTAAGAAGCTGAACATAAACCTTGAAGCCGCGGGAGAGAAAAGACTTTTGCAGTTAAATGAGTTAGATGAATTCAGGCTGCACTCTTATGAAAATGCTAAGCTCTATAAAGAAAAGACAAAAAAATGGCATGACAAGCATATCAAGATGCGTCACTTCAAGCCAGGCCAACTGGTATTATTATTCAATTCTAGGCTAAAGTTGTTTCCTCGAAAGCTAAAATCGAGATGGTCAGGCCCGTTTAAGGTGGTGAGAGTCACTCCTTATGGTGCAATTAAGTTGCGAGCATTAAATGGTGAAAGGAAATTTTTGGTGAATTGACATAGAGTCAAGCACTATTGGGGATGAGTAATTAGTCGTGAGAAGACCAATGTTGTACTCGCTGATGAGTAAGCGAGACTCTGCGTCGTGCCGCGATGTTAAATCAGGCGCTTGTTGGGAGGCAACCCAATTTTTATTACTTTCCTAGTTTAACTTCTTAATTTGTATTTTCTTTGTAGGAGTAGAAATGATAAGTATAGTGGTGTAGGACATGTAAATTGGGTATATAAAAGGCTTGGGGTATAGGGATTTCTTTTTTAAAAAATCGAAAAAATAGCCCAGGCCAGCGCCCAGCGCTGCCTGGGGTACTGGAAACAGTATCTGCAAAAACCCCAACGCCAGGCAGGGTGCAAGGTGTCGGGCTGCGAGTGATACAGGTAACTCTATTTTTTTTAATTTTTATTTTCTAACCCATACCCATTTACACTAATACTATACCCCATCCTAATACCCATATCCATTCCCAACCCAACATAACCATAACCCAAACCCACCCAAACACAAAACAAAACAACGAAAAGGGGAAGGGAACGCACAGAACAAATCTAGTGCTTCTGCCCGATTTCTCTCCTCTTCCTCACAAAAGTTTCTCCAAGTTTTTCTCTTGCCCTTCTTCTACACTCTCTAGGTAAGTTATTCTCTCTTCTTCTTCCTCTTCTTCTTCTTCTTCTTCTTCTTCTTCTTCTTCTTCTTCTTCTTCTTCTTCTTTTCTTGTGTGTTTTTTGAATTATTAGATATCCCATTCCCAAGAGCCCCAACTCCCCCAAATATTTTCCTTATGTAGTTTTTATGAAATTTTATGGTGGATGGCTTGTGCTGGTCGAATTTATGTGGTTATTGTGTATACGGAGTAGTAAACTAGAATTCCTTCTACTTCATTGAAAATTGGGAGGGCCACCATATTCCGCCATTGTTGAATAAGAAGCACACACTTTATGCCGCAAGGTGTTTGTTAAAATGCTTTAATGAGGATTTTGGTATACCGGTAAAGTCTGAGTAACCGAGTATATTTGTGCATGAATTTGGGCTAAGTGTGGGGTGTAGGGATGCTTTTACATGCTAGGGGGTGTGGCTTTGATGCAATACAAGTTCCTACACCATCTATTTTATATAATGTATGTTGTACAATCTTATAAATTTGACTAATTTAGTATAGTCTAGTAGTTGTGAAAGGTGCGTACCATATGCCTCTTGCTTACCTTAATGTGAATTTGCGTAGCCATGACCAATCACTATTGTGTGGCATGGGGAGTTCTTGAGTACCCATAGCTTTAGGGTGCAACACTTGTACATGTTGGATCCAAAATTGTGACATAGTGTACATTGTGCCTTCGGTTTTAAGTGTGGGGTCATTTCATGACTTGCACAACAACCGTAGGCATATTTCTTGCAGTGTTCTCACAATCGTGCTTATTTGTGTTGTATGATATTATGGATCGTGATGGTTCTAGCAAAGGTAAAGTCATTGGAAAGTCCTCCACACTTCTCCCGCGCCCAAAAAAGTGAAAGCAGGGAGAAAGCTCTTCACGGTAGTCCAAAGGAAAATAGGTCGCCTAGGGATCTCAGCAGGTGCCATTAAGGCCGAGGCCTTGTTTGAATTTTGTCAATTTTGCAGCTATTGCATGGCACATGGACTTCGTTCCATCTGGACAGTACATTACTAAGATGGGGATTAATACGACGGCCTTAGAAAGAAACTTCCCGGAGGTACTTGGCAGGCTACAAGCTCTAAATATTCATAAGTTCTTGGAATGCCCAGGGCATGCAAACCTGAGCATGGTTCGAGAGCTGTATGCTAACTGGGATTACCAATTGGACACTTCACGTGTAAGAGGGAAGGATGTACCAATGGATAGAGAGTCTTTATATGACTATTTGGGGGTTGAGAATGCTAACCCAAGGAGACTCCAACGATTTATCAGAAGCCCAAAATATGAGTTGATATGTCACACACTTTATGTCATGGATTCCAATGCTAAGTGGATAAGGAAGCAAAGCAACATTCACCTTTCTATGGTTCGCTCCGACTTCAATAAGCTGCCAAAGTGTGGCAGAATTTTGTGCAAGCGAGACTCATGCTGCCGGAGCACAACAGCGACTGCACTCGAGCTAGAGTGTGTGTCATCTTTTTCTTGATGACCGGCCGACCCATTAATGTGGCTGCAATTATGATCAGTGAGATGACCCGCACGAGATTTGGGCGCCATATTAGGCGGTTCTTCTTCAGCAATTTACTCACTCAGTATATGCTATTTCGAGGAGTGACGGAGTACCACGGATATGATAAGGTGGTGGAGACTCTGTCCGGGCTTATGGACATCACATCTCTTTTGGAGACGTCGTCAAAACTCACTCTTGCAGCACGGATTGAATGAGACGAGAACTTCAACAGGTAACATTATAACTCGTTGAACTTACTCATGAGCAGGGTAGGTATTTCAGACGAGGAGCGTATGCATTTATGCAATGACTTGTCCAACACATACAAGGAGATGTTGGGGATTGTACCTGGCATCCTCGTTCACTCGTCGGAGCCCGCCAACTCTATCAAGGGCTCAGACACTGAGGACGAGGATGGGGGGTGGTGCTACGGGGCCCATGGCTTTGGTTCCTCTAGGACAGGATGATAATGAGCCCAGAGCTGCTAGTGGAGGGCATGCTGCGGAGGTGGACTCCACCTGACAGGGAGTTTTCTTTTCACCCTACTCTGTGTTACATTTTTTTACTTGCATGGAGGGCTATGCATAGTTTAAGTGCAGGGTGGGAGGAATATTACCTGTGTTGTAGCTATATATCTTGTATCAACTTGTTATAATTTGTTTCTTTTAGTAGTTCTAGTGTAGTTAGTGTAGTGTAGTTTAGTTGCTTTAAATACAAAAGAAAGGAAAAAAAGTTTTGAAAAATCTTGGACTTTTCCCGACGATGGATCTTTTGGACAATTTTCTTGAGGGATAAAAGTCCGATTTAAAAATACCAAAAAGATTTATTTATTTTTAGAATAGCTAGGTAGTGCTCCTTAGTTTCTTTGGGCACCGGTTCTTTTCCAAGGATGTAGCTCGAACCAGATACTTTATTTTTTTAGGAGTAGTTTAGGAATAAACTGAGTCTCTTTGAAATACTCATTGACATGGTTGATGCTGGCACATTAGGCTAGGACATACATTCTATCTTTCCGTGCATTTGGGTTGAATTGTGAAGCCTAAGTAAAGTAAATAGTCTGTTTTGTGACGTTCTCTCTCAGTTGTTTGACTTGTATACCACATAGTACAATGTTGCTTAAATTCCCCAATTATGTATGCTTGCTTGACTTGAGAGTTGAACAGAACCGTTTTGATTGAGTCATGTGCAACGTATGTGTGATGATTTGTGATTTTCTGTGATATCCTGTGTAGTCTAGAACTTGCCCTGTGTGTTAATTGAAGCGATGTAAGTTGTGCTAATCTAGAAGATGACGTAGGCATTTTCTTGCTTGATCATGGATGTGCTTGTCACATAAAAATAAAATTTTCCGTTGATAGCCCCTTTGAGCCTATAGACCTTTCTTTTGGCACCCATATTACAAGCCATATCCTTATTTTGTTCTTAATTGGATATTGATTGAACCTTTATCTCCTAAGGCACTTAGTCGCTAAAAGAAGTAAGGTTAGAGGTTGGGGAGTAGCTTTTGAGTGGAACCATGGAAGGTCCCATTGGATCATTAAAGTTGAAATCAAAAGTCACTAGCCAATGAACCTTAATGTATGGAGTGTGTGAAAAAAAAGAGAAAGAAAAATTTCAAGAGTAAAAAAATGATAGTGAAAGTATGTAGAAAAAATACACACCTCCAATTCGTAATGATTTGTGCTAGTGGAATTATAGAAGTGCTTAATTGAAAAGAGGGCTATGATGTATATGGCAAGTGAATTGGTTGAAAAGAATATGTGTCTGAATTGGGAATGTAGTGTATTAAAGTGCTTAGGAGGGTTAGTCACTATTTCTAAATGTACCATACTTGTCCCTTAGCCTACATTACAACCTTAAAGTCCTAATTGATCCTAGATTTGGCTAGCTTAAATTAGTAGAGATATACACTACGGGCAAGCTTATGGTACGACCACGGGATGCATATGAACTCTTTGTGAGAGTGAGCGAATTTTGTTCAATTGTGTGATGTCCTTAATCTATATTCAAAAGTATATTTGAATGTGTGGACTATCTATATTCACTCTTTTGTTTGTTGGTAAGAGCACATGATCTCATGAATGATTGGTGATGTTGTAAACTTTCTTGTTGGGTAAGTTCATGAGTTGAGGGGGCTTAGTGGTTGCAAGTCGGCTTTTTAGGTTGGGTGGTGACAAATAGGTTGTTGAAATTGATTGAATTGAAGGGTTATACTTGGGCATGCTTAAACGGGAAGAATGTGAAATTTTGTGTGTTCATGCTTGTATGCCGGTATTGATCATAGTCAAGGGTATAGTATGTGATTAAAAGTTAAGGTGATCCTCTATAATTGAGACTTGTACGTAGTTGGGGGTTTATTGGATAGTCCCATTGCTCGAGGGCGAGCAAGAGTCTAAGTGTGGGTTGTTGATGTTTAGCTTAAAGCATATATATTTCTATGTATATCTCCTCATATTTTACTTTTGTTTCATGAAGTTGGGATGTTAAATTCTATGATTTATATTAATTTGAAGTGTTTTTATGTGTAGGAATGATTCGGAAGCAATTGGGGGCGAAACGCGCAAGATTTGAGCCAAAACAGGATGAATTGATCATTTGGGCACCACAGGCAGCGCTTGGCGCCACCTGTGGCATTGGAGGCAGAATAGAAGTTTGAGGCAGCGCCCTAGTGGGCGCCTGGCACTACCCAAGGTGTCGATGACATGATTTTGTCCTATTTTGCCCGAGACACGGTTTATTTGGCCCTAGACCTACCCAACACGTATAAAAGAAAGACTAAGCCTATTTTTGAGGGGAGAGACGCCACTTTGGAGGAAAGATACACAAAAGAAACACCCGGGAGCAAGAACATCTCAGATTTCTTCATCTTTTCTAGTATTTTCAATTATCCAAAACTTATGCAATTGTTTTCTAGTATCATGAGTGGCTAAAAACCCATTGTTCTGGGGTTGTAATTTAGCCATGAATATTGTTGTTTAATGGTAACTTAACCTTGATTATAATTCACTAATATATGGTTGTTTCTTCAATTCTGTGATTAATGTATTAATTGTCTGGCCAGCGGTTAGGTTCTACTTACTATCTATGTTATGCTTGGTAAAGCCGTGTTTAGATTAGAGAAGAATTGAAGAGAGCATGATCTTAACCCTTAGGGGCGGATTTGTGGTTAGGACAAGAATATATCTAGTCATCGTGTTTAATTAAATATCATAATCTTAATGCATTCTTAATAGATTGACTCCTTAGGAATATAGGCATTAATCTATTTTGAATAGGCGAGTAGTACTTTGGGAGAAGTCTATGAGAGCAATTATCGATTAATTAGCAACCATGAGTGAATTGTATGAGAGGGAGAGTTAACTAGAACAAAATAGAATTGGTGAATCGATCACAACCCTGGAATATTTGTCTCTATTGAATACAAAACAATCACTCTACTGCTTGATAATTCAGTTATTACTTAGGATTGTAGTTTAGTATAATTAAACTCTTGAAATCGAATTTAGCTTGACTGAATAATAATATTTGTGAGTTAGTGAGTAGTTGATACAAGTTTCTGTGGGTTCGACACTTGGCTTATCATTTTATTACTTGTACGACCATGTATACTTGCGTGTGCATTTGGGAGCAACACTTTATCTAAGGATAGGTGGGAGGCAAAACACCACGGTACATGTTATGTGATTCTCTCCCCTCCCCACCCCCTTCTCTCGGAAGGGTGCTTTTTCTTTCTGCGTACTAACTCTGCCATCATAGACATTGGGGAGTCCCTTAAAGCGAGGTCGTGCCCTTTAGGAGAGGGAGAAAGACCGCCATCTTCAGGACTGAGGGATGATAATAATAATAACAATAAGCAGGAGAGGCCTTTGCAGGACGATAATGATTGTAGCAAGACAACCCGAAGGCTTAGAGAGGGCGTATCAGCTAAACCTACAGCACCTGAGGTCTTTGGCTCCAGAGAAACGGTCCCTTCTCCTCTGCCATCTTTCTTTATCGTCAAAGGTGCTTCAAGGAGCGAGGGTTCTCTGCCGTTGGCTTCTTCTCCTATTGAAGTCACTTCAAGGGATGTTCGATGCCAGGGGGCGCGTATATCAAGCGATCGTGTCCCAAACTGGGGCGGTTCTACTGGGGTAGATGGAGCCAGGCCAGTAGATGTATGCTCAACTCTTGAGGAAGCTTAGCGGCTTTGCTCAGAGGTAGGTTCAGGCCATTCGTACTGGTTTTATAGTTTTGTAATTTTTACTTTCTTACCATGTTTCTCTTCCACGGGCTTTTAATAAGCTCAAATCTAAGCTGCTTCGCCGTGAGGCCAGATTGCGAAAAACCATTGATGGGGAGAAATCCCTTAGGCTTCTTCGCAATAAAAGGGAAGATGAGTTTGCACGTTTAAGGTATGAGGCGAGTCAAAGCTCGAATTATGAGAGCTACCTGAAGAAGCAAGTAGTTTTGTTCTGAGGGAGTGTGTGTTCCTTCTTCTAGCTCCTGAGGCTAATGTTTTGTTTATTTTAGTTGTAGAAAAAGACGGAGGACCTGGAACATCTTTAGAATGAAGTTGGTTGAGCCAAGCACGAGTACGATGAGTTAAAGGCTCAGACGGACGTTCAGGTTTCAGCGGGGAAGGGTACTCTGGCTAAAGCCTCTGCCTTTGAGGTTCAACTTCGCTTAGCTTGTGATAATAGCTTGGTTCGAACAGATATGATTACAAAGCTCAGTTCTGAGCTTTTGAAGATAAAGGTTAAGGTTGTGGATGCCCGGGCTAAAGCTGTGATGAGCCGAACTAAGGCTGACAAGAAAGTGGCGGCCTATTTGAAAAATGCTTCCGATCCTCAAGCTGAGCTGAGAAGGACTTTGACCGCAAGGGCAAGAGCAAGGAATACGCTCGGTGTAAATATCAAACGGAAACCCTCAAGGAGATCCATGCTAGGGGTTTTAACCTCTCGAAAGAGGTGAAGAGGGCGAAGGCGAACGAACATGGCGCTAATTCACTTCTGTCTGACGCTGAGGATAGCAAGGATGAGGCCGACGGGCCATAGTCCCCAAGGGGGACGTAGATTTCCTTTTCTACTTATGTACATAGTACTTTCAAAGTACGTTATAAATGGAGCTTGTATTTTCTCGCATATATGTATAAAAGGAAAACCTCGCGGTTTCATTTCTCCTGCATTTCGTTTTGCATTGATTTTAGCTAGATGAACTGGTCTTTGAGTTAAAAGGAATACTTAGTTTCATGGTATGACCCTGAGGCTCATTAGGCTGGTCTGTAGGCTCTTACACGCTTGGTCGATATGACCTATTAGTATAAGCCGGCGTTCGAGCTCTTATGCTTATACTCTTAGGCATGTTTGGTCAACTTTTTTGAGTTCAGTCTCCGAGTCGGGTATCGACTCGAGCTCATTCGACCCTCAAGTTTTTGAATTTCAAGCTGGCCCTTAGGCTCTTACGCGTTTGGTCGGTACGACCTTTTGTGTGGGCTGGCGACAGCGGCTCTTACGCTTTGGGTCGATGCAACCTTTTATGTGGGCTGGTGATAGTGGCTCTTACGCTTTGGGTCGATGTGACCTTTTATATGAGCTGGCGTTAGTGGCTCTTATGCTTTGGGTCGATGCAACCTATAATATACGCTTTATTTTTCCCTCGATAAGGATTTTTTGAAATAATGTTTGCCTGACTCTTCGACGGTTTGATAAAAACCTTGATTATGAGTCGTTATATGGCGATGATCGAGCACCTCGAGAGGTTTAGCTCAGTGACTGAGTATCTTGAAGCTTGTATTTAGGAGCTGACATAGTCGAAGCTCTTTTGCCTATGTCTAGGGTAGCCTATTTAATCGGTTCTTTTCGAAGTATATTCGAAGTAATTGAAGGCATTGATTTTATAGTGATGGTTGGGCATCCCTGAGTCATGTTAGTTTGGCTGGTACAGCCTTGTGACCGTAGTCATTTGTGTTTGGCTGGAGCCTTTCAGTCCTGAGTGAAGTATTTTTAGCATCTATATCGAGGGTATGCCTTTTTAAGGGTCTTACAAGTTTGATATATAACCTTAACTTTGATATCGGGTTTATGCCTTTAGTAAGGTCTTACAAGTTTTACATGCCTTTGAGGTCTTACAGTTTTGGATACTTGGTACAAGTATGGTTCATGCCTTTATTGAGGTCTTACAGATATTGTCACTTGGTACAAGTGTGGTTCATGTCTTGCTTGAGGTCTTACAGATATTGTTGTTGCCTTATATAGGTCTTACGAGACTGAGGCTGCCCGCATGTGGTCTTATGGCCTCGGGTTTTGATAAGTCGATGGGGGTGGCAATTGGCGGCAGTCATCGAGGGTTTAATGGCTCAGGAGCCATTACTTGTAAACTTGGTATTGCCTCATTGAGGGCTTGCGATTTTGGAGTTTTCGACCCGGAGGTCAAGTGGCCTTGAGTTTTCAACGCCAGTCCCCGAGTGTTTGGGACATTTTTGGCTCTGGAGTTGTTTTGTGTTCTTGATGTTACCTCATTGAGGGCTTACGAGTTAAGAGCTCCGACCCGGGGGTCACATTGTTTTGAGTTTTTGACGCCAGTCCTCAAGTGTTCGGGATGCTTTTGACAAAGGAGCCATTTTTGCAAAAATACCGAGTTTCTTTGATTACTTGGTACAAGTATACATGTTTTTGCTGTTACGAGCTAGGTTGTTCTATGCAGACACGGTTCCTTCGACCGTTTGGCCCAGTACATTACTTTCCTATCGAGACCCAACTTAGCGCATCTTGGCTTCTCCGAGTAGGTGACCTTCCAGGTTATACCCCCAGTATTTGAGGTTGATTGCAAAAGAAGCCTTAAATACTTGTTGGGTCTTCCTTAGGTAGCATATAGATGTTGCCTCATTAAAAACCTTGCTGGTAAAACCCTTCTTGGGATAAAAACTTGGTCGAAGGAAAAGAGGGCAACGCATGCTTTTAAAACCTAAGGCCTTCAAGTTGGGAAGCGCTTCGGCCGTTTTGATTGGGTACCTACATTTAGGTCAGTATAAAATGTAACTGAAAAAAGGGGTATGGCCATACCTTACTGCTGACGACGCTTTGGATCTCGATGTGATTCAATCTCTTATTACGAGGACTCGGTACGGTCCTTTGTTTTGCTTAGTTGGGCTTAGCTGAAGACGTAGTTTACTCTCGCTATTTTACTGTTTGATTACCCTTTGGCTCCTTCGATGGTGAAGGTACTGGTGTCAGTGTCACATCGTGTACCGCAAACATTTCTCTTGCCGCATGTTGTTCCTCGTAGATGGTTTTAATCCCCTTCTTTGTTAGATATTTCATCATTTGATGGAGGGTGGATGGTACTGCTCTCATGCAGTGTATCTATGGCCTTCCGAGCAAGGCGTTGTACCTCATGTCTCCTTCGATGACATGGAATTTGGCATTTTAGGTTGTGCCGGCCACGTTGACTGGGAGGGTGATTTCCCCTTTCGTTGATTTGCTCGCCATATTGAATCCGTTGAGTACTCGAGAGATGGGAACGATTTGGTCAAGCAATCCAAGTTGCTTTACCACCCTCGACCTGATAATGTTAGCCGAGCTACCTAGATCCACAAGTACACGTTTAATTATGTATTTACAAAGAAAGAGATTACCAGTGCGTCGTTGTGAGGCTGAGACAAGGTCTCGATGTCCTCATCGCTGAATGTGAGAGCATCCTTGGGTATGTAACCCCGAGTTTGCTTTTCTCTGGTGATGGATATTTTTGTTCTTCTCATCATGGGCTCTTGTGGGGCATCTATGCCTCCCAAGATCATGTAGATGACATGTTGTGGTTCATTTGTTTCGTTCTTCTTAGTTGCCTCTCTTTCCCGAAACTGATTTTTGGCCTGGTCGCTGAGGAATTCTCGGAGGTGACCTTATTGAGTAGTCGGGATACTTCTTCTCAGAGCTGGTGGCAATCCTCGGTCCTGTGGCCTGCATGTTATGAAATTCACACACTAAGTTATGATTTCTTTACAAAGGATCTGATTGCACAGGCCTGGGCCACCTGGCGTCTTTGATTTTACTGATGGTGAACACGAGGTCTGATACGTCGACATTGAAGTCGTATTCCGACAAGCGAGGTGCCTCCGTTAGCCCTGTGTACCTATTGGATTCATCTCTGTTGACGGGTCCTCGAGGATTCTGGCTTCGGCCCATCCTTTGATCATTACGGGGTATGTTGCGCCTCGGGCGTTTCTCCTGTCTTCGATGTATGGCCGGTACCTTTCCTTGTTTGGCTTTAGATCCTTCGCCAAAAGCCTGCTTGGGTATAATGAGCCCGAGGGGGCTCCTAGTTGGTCGTCCTCGACTCTGATTTTCGATTGATATCGGTTGTGAACGTCCGACCAGGTCACGGCGGGATATTCAACCAGATTCTGTTTCAGCTGCTTCGAAGCCATTAAGCTTCGTTCATTTCGACCTTGAGTGAAGGCCTGCACTGCCCAGTCGTCGGAGACTGGTGGTAGTTCCATTCGTTCCATTTTAAAGCGAGATACGAACTCACGCAGCATCTCATTATCCCTCTGCTTGATCTTGAAGACATCGGATTTCCTTGTTGCTACTTTTATGGCCCCGGCTGTGCCTTTATGAAAGAATCTGCCAGCATGGCAAATGAGTTTATAAAGTTAGGAGCTAGGTTGTGATACCACATCATGGGCCCTTTTGAGAGTGTTTCCCCGAACTTCTTTAGCAAGACAGACTCGATCTCGTCGTCCTTTAGGTCGTTGCCCTTCACTGTGCAAGTGTAGGTAGTGACGTGCTCGTTGGGGTTCAAGGTTCCATTGTACTTTGGAAGCTCGGGCATTCTGAACTTCTTTGGAATAGGTTTTGGGGCTGCTTCCTGCGGGAACAGCTTTTGCACTAACCTCTTCCAGTCTACCCCTTTTAAAATCGGTGGTGCTCTCGGAATTTGATCGACCCTGGAATTGTAGGTCTCTACCTTCTTGTCGTTAGCTTCTATCTTCTTCTCGCCTGATTCGATCCTCTTTATGAGGTCCTCGAGCATCTTTACGATGGCGGGGTCGGCTGCCGATCCGTTGTTGCTTGATCTCTTCGGTACCTACTCGACTGGGGCAACTGTCCTCAGTGCTATCGTGTTGGGAGTTTATTGGTGACTTTGCAGCTGAGTAATCGCTAGCTGTTGTGCCTGTAACTTTTCAAAAATAATGTGAAGGCTAACCTCCCGTTCTTCTCTAGTTGGGGTTTTCTAAGCTTCTTGTTGGTCTCCTTGGTGCACGTTCCTATTAGTATGGAGCTTATATCGACGTGTTGGGCATCGCGTGAGACCGTGTCCATGGGAATTGGTTCTGGTGCGTTCTCAGGGTTTCGTGGTGGTACACTAGCACCTGGAACATCCACACCATTCTCTCCATGGTTCTCAAGATTGTTGTTCACTGAGTCAGACATTTTGACCTAAAATCAATGATCTTGGGCAAGAAAAAGTGTGAAAGATAACTTGCGTTATGTAGTAAAACCAGCAAGAAAATAATCACTATTATTTTTAGCCCCACGGTAGATGCCAAACTGTTTACCGTGAAAATGGTAATAACAATTAAATTTGATTATGAGGTTCTAAAAATACGTGATCTATTTTTATGCTAGTTGTTAAGCAATTGATGTTTGGTAAAAGGTTAGAAATTAAGATTATAGCTTAGAAATGGTATGACAATCGAACCGAATAGTTGGAGATCAGGGCCTCGAGCTATCGATTATAATACCTCGAGGTCAAGTTGGGTAACCAGCTTAGAGCGATTGAGGGAGGACTAACACTTTATGAGAGCTATGGTGAAGGCTCTTAATGATCAATGATAGGCAATAAATGATGAACAATAAATAGAACACAATGGATATGAATAATAAATGCAAGTAATGAGATCAAGAGAATATGTTAGAGAGTAGAGAGAATGTTCTAGTGTATTTAGTATTGAGCAACAGATGTCTACAAAATGACAAGGATCCCCTTTATATATGAGAGGGAATCCTAACATAGTACAAATGCATTAATTACAAAGATATGGAGATGGTACAACTAGCTAATGCCTTGATTCATTTCTGGACTAGTCTACTAGACTTTGTCAGCCCTATTTATGCACCTTGGGAACTCCCTATTTTCTCTCAGTAATCGTCGGTCTGTACTGCCTTAAGGTCGAGCGTCGATGGCCCTCGAGGGATGAAACTCGACCGTAGCCTCGAGCCTTCGAGACGTGCTTACGAGGCATCGTAACGACGGAAAATTGGACCCTCCGATTTTACCATATACAATAGTGAATCACATTTGGGTTAATAAACTCTCCAAATCATCAATCATTCACTTATCGAGGATTAACTCTGACCATGCTTCTTTACCTCTTAAAGTTGCAGCCCATAAGACACCCCCGCTAAAATACTTTAAGTTTCGGAATATATGGACTAAGAAAGATAGTTTTCTGAGAACTTATAAAAGAAGCTTGCAATACTCATATTGAGGGTAATCCCTATTGGAAATTCCATTATAAAACTAAGATTTCAAGTTCTAAACTATCTTCTTGGTCTAGGAAAGTGCTAGGGGATATATTCGCAGATACTAAAGATATTGAGAAGAAAATTGACAACTTAGAAGAATAGCCCATAGTGAAAAACTCTGAGCAATACTAAAGACATTCAATGGACACTTGAAAATTCACTAGCTTGTGCTAGAATAATATCTTAAAGTTGGAGAGGAAAAATAATGCCATCATAGAGGGATCAGCGTGTAAACTTGAAGGGCTAGGGAACTCATTTAGCTCAATAATGAAAGTTAGGGTCGATCGGAGGAGGCCTTACCTCTTAGATGACCCAAGTAAGTCATTAAGCTATTGGATGGATCCTTCTAACTGTAGTTACTTAAGGTCGAGTAGTAGACGGGTGAGGCCCACAATTCTAATAGGTTTTCACTTGAGCTTTCCGCAGCAAAGCAAGTCTACAAGCCACTGTAGTAAGGTTATAGGTCTGATTTCTTTCTCGTATTGAGATCTTAGAATGCTATACGCAGCCCCCCTACAAGGTTACTTTAGATAACGGTATTTTCTATATAAGATTGGCATCCCCATTCTAAGGTTACTTAGTACTTAGGTTGTGAGTTCCGCTCTTAGTAGCCTTTATTCCCATCCCGCGTAAGAACATAGGTTTTTTCCCTCAGTTTCTACTCTCCTTGTTTTAACTAAAGAACTACCTTTCACTTTAAGGAGAACTCTAAGAGCTCTACCTTAGAATGAATTAGATTTTCTGTGTTAACAAGAAGGAATAGCGGGACGCTAAAGAGAGGGCTATGAGACTAGTGCAATCAGGTAATCGACCAAGTAATCCACATACATGATAAATGAGCATTCCAGCTCTAATGTACTTATCCACTAGCATTGAAGGAGAATAATGACAAGGTCTGCTTCCACAGTAAGGATTGCTGCTTAGTCCAATCCAAGACCAAACAAGGGATGCCTCATTAAGCAAGAACCCGAGCTAAGAGCGGGGCAGTTCAATTAAGGCATAGAGAAAGCTCCAAGAAGCTACCGTTGATCAACCTTATTCAGGCACATCAATCAAAGATCTTGCTTACCGGATAACTTTCCTAGTGAAGAAAAGAAAACTTGATAAGCTAAGAAACTCTCGTTGAAAATAGGAACTCAGACTGTGACGACTACTTTCACTAGTTTCAAAGGCTTGATTGACCCTTGGGATTGAATCTGTCTAGGGGTACCCTCGTAAAAACTAAAACTTTGTTACGACCGATAAAGAAAGGCTCTACGTTTGAATATTGGTTGATCTTAGCTTAGCGTGCTAGTCGCTGCTTCATTTAGTATAGTGATAACACTTTCTCTTTCTTAGCGCTCTGCCCCTTGTATAGTAAGTGCTACTTTGGTTGCGCGGTTTTCTCTTATAGGGTGACTTGACTCAGTTTGACCTACTTGACTTAGCGATTAGAGTATCGCTTTCATACAGAGAGAGTCATTGGTTCAAATCCAATAGTAGGTAAAACCGACTGAAACCCCTGATTTTGCCAGCATGACAGCAAGCACGGACTGGCAGCAAGGAGTCAATCGAATGATCAAAGCATCCGTTGTTTCTACCTATGGCTTTCTTCGACCGCCTTGACACCTTAATATCAAGGAACCCCCCTATTCCACAAGTAGGTGGAGACCTAGAGGGTCGAAAACCCCAACGGGAAACCTTTCAATGTGCCACACGATTATTTCGCGAAGCGCTCTTTCCACTCCTGCCCCCGCAAGCAAAGAGGTTTCAAGATAGCAGGAGGCCAAGTGAAAAAATAAGCTTCGAGCAAATCTTCTAGAGAGTGTACCCTTAGTTTCGACTCTTTCTCTATTCTAAAAGTAGAAAAAAAAGGCAATTTTTATTCTATGGACCCCTTCCACCAGATTTACTTTACTGACTGTAATTTATTCAAAAAGAGTAAAGGAACTGGTTTAACAAAAAGGCTCTCAAAAGTGAACTGATACCTTCTTCCCTTGGTCTGGGAGGTAGGTTATGCAAGCGACAACTGTTCATAGGTTGCTCGATCAGGCCAAATAACCGATTTTGAGTAGGGCTGAGATTGTCATAGACCTTCTCCCTCTTGGAAACCGGCTAATCAAAAGGGGGCACTTTTTCCAATTTACTTTTTAAAAAAATTCCGCTTTCTTGCCTTATTATATTATTGGAGAACAATGTTTATGGATAGTATATTTCATTGGTTAAAACCTTAACCTCACATCAGTGCCTAGGGAGCTATTCTTAATAATAAAAAAGCAGAACTTACAAGACACTTGAAAATTCAGCAGGCCAATTGGAAACAAAAGACTAACATTCTGTCACACCTCCTTTTTCCGCCCCCGCGGGGTGCAAGGGAGTTTTTTCCAATTAAAGGACAATCGAAACGGGATAGGCACGTTTTAATCCCGAATTAAAACCAGGTCTGGTTTTATTTTTGAATTTTTTGGAGTAATTCTCATATAGGGCAAAAATCACGTGCTTACACATTCAATGGGCTAAATAAGGAGATATGAACATCGGTTTCTTCCATGCTTTTGTCACCAGGAAAAGAAGAACAATGACTATACAAAGGATCAAGAATGAAGATGACCAATGGATGGATGATGAAGATCAAATAGCTAATGAAGCTGTTAGATTTTTTGAAAACTTATTCAAGAAACCCCAAGAACAAACTGATTTGAGTTGCCTGGATCGCATGCCCAACTTGATCAGGGATCAAGACAATGAAAACTTCATCAAAGTTCCCACAAAGGAAGAAATTAGGGAAATTATCTTCTCAATGAATCCAGACTCAGCATCCGGACCTGATAGGCTCACAATTGCTTTCTTCCAAGAAGCATGGGAGATCATTTCACAAGATCTAACTAATTTAGTTTCTTTCTTCTTCACAGGAAATGAGTTGTCCAAATACATTACACATATTTGTTTGGTCCTCATTCCAAAGATAGACCAACCTGAAGTTATGGCAGATCTCAGACCAATAATCTTGGAAAATATGAATTCTAAAATTATCTCTAAGCTCTTGAATAACAGATTAGCAGAGATACTACCAAGAATTATATATCCTAAGGTAGGGCTATCGCTGAAAATATAATTCTTACTCAGGAGCTTGCATATAATATGAGCAGAGACAACAATGGATGATATCATAATCAAAATAGATATGTCAAACGCATATTATAGAGTCTCATAGTCTTTCATATGTCTTAT